>NW_028270147.1:40769381-41395214 GCF_037043375.1 Chiloscyllium plagiosum | reverse complement strand
TCTCTCACTGCATCTTATCAAACTTACCTCATTAACTATCTACCCTGCACCCTCTTGCCCAATTCTAGTCCCATTCTACCATTTTGCTTTCCCGGAAGAACTGGCATTCCTGGTTATCCTTGGAAGGAAGACCTGCCTACCGAGTCAGTGTGGGTGGAAATTAGGAACAGCAAGGGAGCAGTCACCTCGTTAGGGGTTTACTACAGGCCCCCCAATAGCAGCAGGGAGATGGAAGAAAGCATAGGTCGGCAGATTTTGGAAAAGTATGGATATAGTAGGGTTGTTGTAATGGGTGACTTTAACTTTCCCAATATTGATTGGAACCTCCTTCGAGCAGAAGATTTGAATGGAGCTGTTTTTGTGAGGTGTGTTCAGGAGGGTTTCCTGACTCAGTACATTGACAGGCCGACGAGGGGAGAGGCCATTCTAGACTTGGTGCTTGGAAACGAGCCGGGGCAGGTATCAGATCTTGTGGTGGGAGAGCATTTTGGTGATAGTGACCACAACTGCCTCACATTCTACATAGCTATGGAGAAGGAGAGGATTAGGCAAAATGGGAGGATATTTAATTGGGGAAGAGGAAACTATGATGCGATTAGACATAGTTAGGAAGCATGGATTGGGAGCAATTGTTCCATGGTAAAGGCACTATAGACATGTGGAGACTGTTTAAGGAACAGTTGTTGCAAGTGATGAATAAATATGTTCCTCTGAGACAGGCAAGAAGTGGTAAGATAAAGGAACCTTGGATGACGAGAGCGGTGGAACTTCTCGTCAAAAGGAAAAAGGTAGCTTACATAAGGTGGAGGAAGCTAGGATCAAGCACAGCTCTAGAGGATTACAGGCAGGTGAGGAAGGAGCTCAAAAATGGTCTGAGGAGAACCAGGAAGGGGCACGAGAAAGGCTTGGCAGAACGGATTAGGGAGAACACAAAGGCATTTTACACTTGTGTGAGGAATAAGAGAATGGTCAAAGAAAGAGTAGGGCCGATCAGAGATAGCATAGGGAATTTGTGTGTGGAGTCTGAGGAGTAGGAGAAGCCCTAAATGAGTTTCTTGCTTCTGTCTTTACGAAAGAAACGAACTTTGTAGTGAATGAAATCTTTGAAGAGCAGGTGTGCATGTTGGAATGGATAGCAATAGAGGAAGCTGATGTGCTGAAGATTTCGTCAAACATTAAGATTGACAAGTCGCCAGGCCCATACCAGATTTGTCCTCGGCTGCTTTGGGAAACGAGAAATGCAATTGCTTTGCCACTTGCAAAGATCTTTGCATCCTAGCTCTCCACTGGAGTCGTACCAGAGGACTGGAGAGAGGCAAATGTAATTCCTCTCTTCATGAAAGGAAATAGGGAAATCCCCGGCAATTACAGACCAGTAAGTTTCATGTCTGTCTGCAAGGTGTTAGAAAGGATTCTGAGGGAAAGAATTTATGACCATCTGGAAGAGCATGGCTTGATTAAATGCAGTCAACACGGCTTTGTGAGGGGAAGGTCATGCCTCACAAACCTTATCGAGTTCTTTGAGGATGTGACTAGAAAAGTTGATGAGGGTCGAGCTGTAGATATGGTGTATATGGACTTCAGCAAGGCATTTGATAAGGTTCCCCATGGTAGGCTCATTCAGAAGGTCAGGAGGAATGGGATACAGGGGAACAGGGGCCTGTTCTGCACTGTACTGTTCTATGTTCTATGTTCTAAGGCCTCTGTGCATTCAGATAAACACTGGCATTCTGAAACTGCCCTACTCATTTAAGGACAGTCATTCCGAAGATGTCAAAGAAGTGCTAAATGGCACCACAATTCTCCTGATGGATGAGTTAACCCAGAGGAGGGCCGTAATCTTCTAAAGGACTGGCAGAGGAGGCCAGGCTATAGTCTGAGGTCACCACCTGTCTTAATGCTACTTCTCCACTCTGGAGGAATAGCCAGTAGTTCTAGCATCTGTGCCACCACTTTCACTTCATTCAAACTCTCCCGCTCTCCCTCCAGAGAAAACACCCTATAAAAGAGCAGATAGAGCTGGATAGGAGGAGGGACACTAGGCTCCTCACTCATTACAAAGAGAGCATCCCAGGAAAATACCAGAACTGCTCCTGCGGGGATGCTGACACATCCATGTTCCACCAGCTGAGTAAGTCCCACTCTTCATTCCAGTGTACCTCTCACATTAACCCTGCTGTCAATTTCATTCGCTGCACACCATTTCTAACGTATGCCGTGATGCCTTCTTTCCCTTGTGTCTTGTAGGTGTCAGTGGGACAAGCCCAGGCCCAGTGATGAAACAGGCTGCTTCATCAGAAGGCACCTCCTTCACCTCTGAGGAAGACAGACCCAGGGCCTAGGAGAATCAGGAAGTCTGCAACCCTCACCAGCTCAAATACTGAGACTCCAGTGGGAACATCAGCTTTAGAACAAGCTGGTGAGCACTTTGCTGTAAAAGCTGGCCAGAGAAGAAAAATTCCAGGCTGTTGGCACTTGGAGGAGTGTCAGAGGCCAGGCTGGTGCCTTGAGATGGTGTTGTGTAGTGACCAACATGGAAGCTGTCTGCAGACAATTGCAAGGTACCTGTTCTGTTTTTCATGTTGAGAACTCTCAGCATCTATCTTGCTTGCAACAGACGGACCAAGAGAAAGCTGCATGTTAAAGAACAAGATGTGAACTTGATAAAGTTGTAACGAGCAATCAACCCTCCCTTAATTGGCAACTCACTGCTGCTTAGCGAGAATCTCAACCTGATGCCTAGAACGTAGATAAAAATGCAGCATGTTGTTCACAACAACTTGATAGGCCCTGCTGGACTTCCCACACCATCCTGCCACATTTCTGGCCTTAGGCAAAGTCATGAAGACTCCTATAAGATTCTGACCCTTGTCTTCACCCTACTACAGTATATGACACCAGCAGAATGGTTGGAGCTCAACATAACATGAATATTAAATCCTTCAGAACCATTATCTTGTCAGACATTTACCTTCTGCCGTACCCCCACATTCTCCTAATAACCTTATACACTCTTTCTTTTCAAATATCCATCCAATTATTTTTGAATGTCTTAATTGAACTTGTTTCCACCACACTTATGGAACACGTATAGCATATCTCAACTTCACATGAAGAAATTTTTCCTTATGTCTCCATTATTTCTTTTGCAAATGTATTTAAATCTATGAAGGTTCTCAATCATTCAAGATTGTCTGCAATGGTGTCATGAGTGGTAGCAGTTCTTTTCCCTGTTTGCTTAGTGGAGGTCCCAAGGTTGTGAATCCCTCTATCAAATCTGCTGTTAACCTTCTCTTCAAGTAAAATAGTCTATTTCTGTAACTGATGTTCCCATCTTGTGTCCATTCTTTTTTGGACTATCTTAGATGTCTTCTAGTAGTGCTTCCTTACTTGTTGGACTTGAAATATATTGCTGTGGAAAGCTTTCCTTAAAACGCTGTTGGATGATATCCTTCCACAGAGATTTGCTTGTGTTACTGGCATGGATTTAAACTGGCTTATCAGCAGGATCAGAAGCTGAAAGGTAATTCAATTTGGAAGGGAATAAAATTGGTAACACAATGTCAAAAAGACACCGAGGACACTAGAAGACTGGCAGAACAAAGCCAAAGATAGGGTATGCTTCAAAGGGAAATGAAGCCAAACAGACACAGTTAAAGGCACTCTACCTGAATGGGTAAAGCATTCACAACAAGGCACATAGTCAAAAGATATACATAGAGATGCATAGGTATGATTTCATTGTAATTACAGAAACATGGCTGCATGGTGACCAGGACTGAGAACTAAATACTCAAGGATATTCGACCTCTGGGAATGACAAACAAAGGAAAGGAAGTTGAGTTGCACTGATAAGAAGGGATGCCATCAGTCCATTAGTAAGGCAGGATGTCATTATTGGAAGAACAATATGTGGAACCAAGGAGCAGCAGAGATTACTTGGAGTTATATGATTGGATTAGATTCCCTACAGTGTGGAAACAGGCCCTTCAGCCCAACTTCACACTGACCCTCCAAAGAGTAACCCACCCAGACCCATTTCCCTCTGACTAATGCACCTAACACTATGGGCAATTTAGCATGGCCAATTCACCTGACCCCTGCACATCTTTGGACTGTGGAAGGAAACCAGAGCACCTGGAGGAAACCCATGCAGACACGGGTAGAAGGTGCAAACTCCACACAGACAGGGGCTAAAACTTTATAAATCCTAGAACCTGATGGTTTACATTCCCAGTGTTAAAGGAGGTCACTATAGTGACCATGCATTGGTGATTATCCTCCAAATTTCTGTAGATTCTGAAATGATTACTGCAGATTGGAAAGTAGCAAGTGGCACTCCACTATTTAAGAATGGAGTGGGAAAGAATACAGGGAACAGCAGACCTGTTAGTCCTACATCAGTAATAGGAAAAATGTTAGAATCTATTATAAAGGATGAGATAAACAGACACCTGATTGATAATGATCTGATTGGGCATAGTCAGCATGCATTTGAGAATTGGAAACCATGTTTTGCAAACATGTTGGAGTTTTTCAAAGACATTATTAACAAATTTGATTAAAGAGAATTGATGGATGTAGCACAGTTAAATTTTCAGAAGGCTTTTGATAAAGCTCCCCACAGGAGGCTCGTTAGAAAACCTAAAGCACATGAGATCATCAGTAATTTACTGGAATGGATTAAAAATTGGCTGTCAGACAGAAAACAGAGATTAGGAATAAATGGTTATTGTTGAGTTGGCAGGTGGTGACTAGTGGGATATCACAAAGATCAGTACTTGAGGCCCTGCTCTTCACAATATATACTAATGTTGTGCAGGTGTGGAGGTTAATAGTCCCAAGTTTGTGAATGGAACAAAATTAAATGGGAATGTGTTTGTGAGCAAGATGTTAAGTAGCTTCAGGATAATTTGGGCTCAGTGTATGGGCAAGTGCATTGCAGATGGAATATAATGTGGACAGAAACAGAGATTATCTATTTTGGTAGGAGAAACAGACATGTAGAGTATTTCTTAAATGGTCAGAGGTTAGGAAGTATAGATGTACAAAGGAACTTCACTGTCCTTGTTGACAAGTCACTGAAAGTTAACATGAAGATGTAGCAAGCTATTAGGAACCTAATGGAATGTTTATTGAAATTTATTGTGTACAGGAGTATTGAAGTCCTCCTTCAGTGAAATAGCACTTGGAGTATTGTATTAGTTTTGTTCTCCTCATGACTGGAAAGATATCATTGCCATAAAAAGAGTGCAACAAAGATTCAGCAGACTTGTTCCCAGGATGACAGGTTGCCTTCTGAAGCAAGATAGGACAAACTGCATCTGTATTCTGTCGAGTTCTGAAGAATGAGAAGTGATCCTATTGAAACTTACAAAATAACAAAGAGTAGATGCAGGAAAGATGTTTGCCCTGGGGAGTTTTGAAACAGGCAGCAATTTTAAAATAAGGGGGATGCCACTTGGACTTGAGATAAGGGCACATTTTTTACTCAGAGGGTTTTGAACCTTTGGAATTCTCTTCCACAGATGCTGCGGATCTCAGTCTTTGAGTATGTTTAAGGTACAAATTGATAGGTTTCTGATTACCAGTGGCATACAGTTATGTGAGGATGGAGTGGGTAAAAGACATTGAAGTGTTCAATCAGCAATGATCATATTAAATGGTGGAGCGGTCTCAGCAGGCTGAATGCCTACTCCTGATCCTGTGTACTAGTAACTCTTGTCCCTTTCTGTCCTGTAGAGGACTATTCTCCAAATTGAATACAAAAAGTGTCCCATTATAACTACTCTACAATTCTTACACTGTTCGAAAATTTGCTTGCAAATTTGTTCCTCTATATCTTTTTCACAGGTTAGAGGCTTATGAACTAGATTAAGCAATGGAATTTTGCCCTTAATTTTCCCCTTTGCTCGAACCAAATAGATTCTAGCCCTAACCCATTCTGGACAACCTCTCTTTCTGTCACACACTGCTGTTATCCACCCTTTTTTCTTCCTTGCCTATTTTTCTTGAACACCTTGTATCCATGAGTATTTAAAACCTTCTTTGATCCAGGTCTCTGTTACAGCCACAAGGCTGTCTTGCCATAGGGCAAACTGCACCAGTAACTCACCAGTCTTACTTATCACACTGTGCACTAAGGCACATTTAAAGAAATAAAGTACGAATCATGGTACGCTAACAGTTGACCTTTTGACGTTGTAGGTAACAGATTACATTCCCTACAGTATGGAAACAGGCCATTCAGCCCAAAAAGTCCACACCGACCCTCCAAAGAGTAACCCACCCAGACCCATCCCCCACATTTACCCTAACTAATGCACCTATCACTATGGGCAATTTAGCATAGCCAATCCACCTAACCTGCACATCTTTGGAGTGTGGGTGGAAACCAGAGCACCCGAAGGAAACCCATGCAGATACGGGGAGAATGTGCAAACTCCACACAGACAGTCACCTGAGGCTGAGAATTGAACCCAGGTCCCTGGCGCTGTGAGGCAGCAGTGCTAACCACTGAGCCACCTCTATTGTAAAACATTAGCTGTTATGCCCTGGAGTGCAGTCTACAGCAGTTGAAGGAAATTGCATTCGTTATTCTAATAAAAATTTGGATAGCAATTTCTTTCAGTTACAGCATATATTCCATTTAATTATAGCTTAGGTTTTAACAGTCCAAGAAAATAATTAAATAATTCATCGGTGAATTTTCCAAGCATAATTATTTATTCAGCCCCTCCATGCTAACCTATTACGATTTATTGCAGGGGAAGCCTGTAAATTGTGCAGGTAAAGCAGATGCAATTCAAAAAATCTTGATGGTCTTTTTCCTGGCATCTAGTGTTTCTTTAGAAAACAGGATACTGGGCCCTTAGTTTTGGATCCTGGAGTAGAACTGATTGGAAAGATTCAAATAGGATATTGCGGGGGGGGGATAAGTGTAGATTTAGGATCCCCCCACACTTTAAATATTACTGAAGAGGGTAGGGAGAGTGTAGCTGACATCATAGCTAGACAGAACTATGGAGCAAAGGTGGAATTTGAGAGATAATACATAAAACCAATTTGGAAAGGTTGAACTATCCTTGAGGACTGGGTAAACTTTACAAAATCTTTAGAATGTAAAGTTTAATGTAAATCTTTAGAATGGGCAGGACCAGGGAGAGAAATCATGGGTCCTGATGTTCCTCCAGTTTCTGGACCCTTTATTCCCTCTGCCTCACCTCCCTCCCCTTAACCCTCCTGACATCCTCATGGTCTCCAAAATTAAAACATAGTCACTATGGGGGTGAAACTGTTTAATACAAGTTTAGCACAACTTCTCAGCTTTTGTACTGCATTGTTCTATTCAGAAACCAATAGAAATCTCATGTTTCAGTATGACACATTTTACAACCATCCCCGCAAAAAATAGACTTGCTCAACTGTTTTGCATCACCACCGGAACTCTGATCAATATCCGCACAACCTGTCGACTGTATTACTATAAGATGTTCAGCTTTGATCTTGTAACAATTAGTCACATAGAACTGTTTTCTGACTATTATTGAATTATCTTGAAGTCATTGTTTGAATTTTGTTATGGCTTTACAGGATGTAGGAAACTTTGAGCTGAGCAATGTCAGAATTTATGTTTGTGTTTTTATTGCCATAGCATTAATACACTTCAAATCAAAGTATGAGTTTTTAATTCAGATAAAATAATCTTTAGGAATTAACTTAAGTATCCTTGTACTAATAAGCTAGTAAAATGTATTCCTTGACTTTGAAGCATTGGTATGGAAGTTGACCATGGAAAATCCTCTGTCATAGTCTACCCTGAGAAATGGCTGAACCTTACTGGAAATTGGCTGAGTGTCATTTTTGTTGAGTTCATGGACGTGTTCTCTCTGTGAGGCCTCATGGGTTTTCATGTACTGACATCCCCGTTCACCTGATGCACCCACTGCTTTTCTCACCATTGAGAGTACATCACATGCGACCTGGCATTGGCACCATCTTTGAACCCCAGCCGTGCACCGAGTCAAGCAATTGATGCAAAACAAACCTAACAGTTGAGCAACTCACTTATTCCAAATCTATTTTTTGTGAGAGTGGTTGTAAAGTGTGGTACTGAAACATGAAAGTTCACTTGGTTTCTGAATAGAGCAAAACAGTACAAATGAATTGCCCTTCTCTGTAAATGTAGTGGGACAGCAGTTATCAACCACTGCTTCTCAGGACTCATGGATGGCAGAGCTGAAACTTCCTTACAACTGCATACTCCACAGCTGTTCAAACACCAAGTCACAGAGCTTATCATGTCCTTGGTCACATTCCATTCTACAGTAACTGCCACTCTTCCCCAGTGCTCAGCATCACCCAAAGTCTTCTCATCATTCAATCTGGGACCACCACACACAGGGAAATCTTTAAATGCTTCAAAGCAATCAATTTTATTCTAGAGCAGCAAAAAAACAGGAGCAGCATTTGTCTCTCAGAACAGAAACAAACTATTTGCCTTTTGAGTGCCAATCATTTTACAATGAGTGATCACTAAACCCAGCTCTCATCTACTGGAACCTGGGGTCAGTTAAGTTCTATCTGGCTTCTAGCACCCAGTAATGCAGGCAGCACAGAGTTTACATGATTCTGAAATAGAAACAGAATTTGCTGAAGAAACTCAGCAGGTATGGTACCTTCCATGGAGAAAGAAACAGAGTTAATGTTCAAAGTTTGGGAGAAGATTTGTAGCTCATTGTTGTGGTTCTGTTCGCCGAGCTGGGAATTTGTGTTGCAGATGTTTCGTCCCCTGTCTAGGTGACATCCTCAGTGCTTGGGAGCCTCGTGTGAAGTGCTACTATGATGTTTCCTCCGGCATTTATAGTGGTTTGTATCTGCCGCTTCTGGTCGTCAGTTCCAGCTGTCCGCTGCAGTGGCCGGTATGTTGGGTCCAGGTCGATGTGCTTGTTGATTGAATCAGTGGGTGAGTGCCATGCCTTTAGGAATTCCTTGGCTGATAATAGTAGTGTTGTCCCAGTCGAACTCATGTTGCTTGTCATCTGAGTGTGTGGCCATTAAGAAGGGCTACTAAGGAAGCCCTTCTTCAGGAATGAGGAAGGTGTGCCAAGCAAGCTAAGATAAAAGGTAGGGAGGAGGGACTTAAGGAAGGGGCGTTGGGAATGCGATAGGTGGAAGGAGGTTAAGGTGAGGGTGATAGGCTGGAGAGGGGGTGGGGGCGGAGAGGTCGGGAAGAAGATTGCAGGTCAAGAAGGTGGTGCTGAGTCCGAGGGATGGGACTGAGATAAGGTGGGGGGAAGGGAAATGAGGAAGTTGGAGAAATCTGCATTCATCCCTTGTGGTTGGAGAGTTCCTAGGCGGAAGATGAGGTGCTCTTCCTCCAGGTCTGGCGATGGAGGAGGCCAAGGACCTGCATGTCCTTGGTGGAGTGGGAGGGGGAGTTAAAGTGTTCAGCCACGGGGTGGTTGGGTTGGTTGGTGTGGGTGCCCCAGAGGTGTTCTCTGAAACGTTCCGCAAGTAGGCAGCCTGTCTCCCCAATGTAGAGGAGACCACATCGGGTGCAGCGGATGCAGTAAATGATGTGTGTGGAGTTGCAGGTGAATTTGTGACAGATATGGAAGGATCCCTTGGGTCCTTGGAGGGAAGTAAGGGGGGAGGTGTGGGTGCAAGTTTTGCATTTCTTGCAGTTGCAGGGGAAGGTGCCGGGAGTGGAGGTTGGGTTGGTAGGGGGTGTGGACCTGACGAGGGAGTCGTGGAGGGAGTGGTCTTTCCGGAACGCTGAAAGGGGAAGGGAGGGAAATATATCCTTGGTGGTGGGGTCTGTTTGGAGGTGGTGGAAATGACGAAGGATGATACGATGTATCTGGAGGTTGATGGGGTGATAGGTGAGGACCAGTGGGGTTTTGTCCTGGTGACGATTGGAGGGGCGGGGTTCAAGGGCGGAGGAGCGGGAAGTGGAGGAGATGCGGTGGAGAGCATCGTCAACCACGTCTGAGGGGAAATTGCGGTCTTTGAAAAAGGAGGCCATCTGGGTTGTTCAATATTGGAATTGGTCCTCCTGGGAGCAGATGCGGCGGAGGCGAAGGAATTGTGAATATGGGACGTTTTTACAGGGGGCAGGGTGGGAGGAGGTGTAACCTAGGTAGCTGTGGGAGTCGGTCGATTTATAGTAAATGTCCGTGTTGAGTCGGTCGCCCGAGATAGAAATGGAGAGGTCTAGGAAGGGGAGGGAGGAGTCTGAGACGGTCCAAGTAAATTTGAGGTTGGGGTGGAAGGTGTTAGTAAAGTGAATGAACTGTTCAACCTCCTCGTGGGAGCATGAGGTAGCGCCGATACAGCCATTGATATAGCGGAGGAAAAGGTGGGGGGTGGTGCCAGTGGACAGATAGGACAATTCAAGAGGGTGATGCTGAGTTAGAAAGTTGGATCTGGGATAAGGTGAGGGGTAGGGGAAATGAGCAAAATGGTGAAATCCACATTGATTACATGTGATTGGAGGGTCACAAGGCAGAAGATGAGACATTCTTCTTCAGGCCTCGGGTGGTTAGGGTTTGGCGGTGGAGGAGGCCCAGGAGTTGCATGTCCTTGGTTGAGTAGGAGGAGGAGTTAAAGTGTTTGGCTACAGGGCGGTGGAGATGTTTAGTGCGTGTGTCCCAGAGGTGTTCTCTGAAATGTTCCACATATTGCGGTCCTGTTTCCCCAATGTAAAGGAGACTACACCAGGAGCAATGGACACAGTAGATGACGTGTGTGGAAGTATAGGTAAATGTCTGTTAGATGTGGAAGGATCCTTTTGAGACCTTGGATGGAGGTAAGGGGGGAGGTGTGGGTGCAGGTTTTGCACTTCTTGTGGTGGCAGGGGAAGGTGCCTAGAGTGGAGGGTGGGTTGGTGGGGGGCATGGATCCTAAAAAGGGAGTCATGGAGGGAATGATCTCTCTGGAATTCAGATAGGGGTGGGAAGGGAAATATGTCTCTGGTGGTGGGGTCTGTTTGTATGTGGCGGAAATGGTGATGGATGATGCGATGTATCTGGAGGTTGGTGTGGTTGAAGATGAGGACTGGGGGAGTTCTGTCCTTGTTGTGATTGGAGGGGCGGAGATGCAGGAAGTGGAAAAAATGCACTGGAGGGCATCGTTGACCACTTGGGAGGGGTGATTGAGGTCTTTGAAGAAAGAGGCCTTCTGGGATGTTCCATGGTGGAATTGGTCTTCCAGGTAACAGATGCAGCAGAGGCAGAGGAAGTGGAAATAAAGGATAACGTTTTCACAGGAGGCAGTTTGTAAGTGGTGGAATGGTAGAGGATGATGCGACGCGGATGATGCCTCCTGTAAAAACGCTATCCCTTATTCCCAATTCATCTGTCTCCACTGCATCTGCTCCCAGGAGGACCAGTTCCATCATAGAACATCTCAGATGGCCTCCTATTTCAAAGACTGCAATTTTCCCTCCCATGTGGTCAATGATGCCCCCCTCCACTTCCCGAATCTCCGCCCTTGAACCCCACCCCTCCAATTGCAACAAGGACAGAGCACCCCTGGCAAAACCTGCACCCACACCTGCCCCCTTACCTCTGCCCAAAGTCCCAAAGGATCCTTCCATATCCGACAGTAATTTGCCTGTACTTCCACAAACGTCATCTACTGTGTCCGTTGCTCCCAATGTGGTCTCCTCTACATTACGGAGACAGGACGCCAACTTGCAGAACGTTTCAGGGAACATCTCTGGGACACATGCACTAAACAACCCCACCACCTTGTGGTTGTCCACTTCAACACCCCCTCCCACTCCGCCAAGGATATGCAAGTCCTGGGCCTCCTCCACCACCAAACCCTAACCACCCAACACCTAGAGGTCCTTCTGCCTTAGGACCCTCCAACCACATGGGATCAATGTGGATTTCACCAGTTTCCTCATTTCCCCCACCTTATCCCAGATTCAACCTTCCAACTTGGCACCGCCCTCTCAAACTGTCCTACCTGTCCATCTTCCTATCCGTTCCACCTTCCTCTCCGACCTATCACCTTTACCCCCACCTTCATCCAGCTGTTGCATTCTCAGCTACCTTCTCCCAGCCCCATCATCCCTCCCATTTATCTCTCAGCCCCCTTGGGCCTCAAGCCTCATTCCTGATGAAGGGCTTATACTTGAAGCGTTGATTCTCCTGCTCCACGGATGCTGCCTGACCAGCTCTGCTTTTCCAGGACCACACTCTTCAAAATTCCTCTGAGCTCAGGCTAGCAGTTTCCAGCAAGATGTGGGTTGAGGGGTTGAGGATCACATCTTAGAGACTGGGTGGAAGGGTAAAGAGGAAATTGTGATCTTGCGGGAGGAATTGCCTTCAAAAGATGCCAAAAAGGACCTCTTCCTCTTGCCCACATGTCAATCTGCATCACTAAAGCTGCTGGGCCTGCTACATGGTATTGGAATTCCCCCACACACCCCTGCTGCAGGTAAAATAGCAGCAGGAGCTTAGTAATTGGCTTAGGCCAATAGTGAGGTGTCTGAGTACAAGGTACGATTAGATGTCTTCAATCAGGAAGGGAGGCATTTAAGTGATAATCTTAGTTATGTAAATTGTGGTCAATGTAAAATGAACACAAGTTGCACACTGGTTAGAAAGGCAACCTGGGGACTTGACCTGTTCTTAAACAGAGAGTGACCTCAATTTGAAATAGATAACTAGACAGAATGGTGGAACACAATAGACAATAGGTAAAGGAGTAGGCCATTCTGCCCTTCGTGCCAGCACCACCATTCATTATGATCATGGTTGATCATCCACAATCAGTATCCTGTTCCTGCCTTATCCTTAAGAGCTCTATCCAACTCTTTCTTGAAAGTATCCAGAGACTTGGCCTCCACAGCCTTCTGGGGCAGAGCATTCCATACACCCACCACTCTCTGGGTGAAGAAGTTTCTCCTCAACTCTGTTCTAAGTGACCTACCCCTTATTTTTAAGCTGTGTCCTCTGGTTTGGGACTCATCCATCAGCGGAAACATGCTTCCTGCCTCCAGAGTGTCCAATCCTTTAGTAATCTTATATCCTGAGGATATATCCTGGCTGATATCCTGGGGATGTTTTAGATATATTGGCTACTGCAATGGGTTGATGATGTTCCTTTTCAATATGAACAGCAAGTACAACATTTCTGGCAAATATTAACATAGGAACAAGAGTAGGTCATTCAGTCCCCTAAGCTTGTTCCAACATTCAATAATGTGTGATCTAACTCCATATACCTACCATTGGCCCTTATCTCTTAAAACCTTTGCTTAAAAAAAGTATTTATCTCAGATTTAAAATAAACAACTGATCTAGCATTGACTACCATTTGTGGAAGGGAGTTCCAAACCTTTATTACCCTTTATGTATAAATATTCCTCCTAACATCTCTCCTGAATGGTCTGGTCATAATTTTTAGATCACACCGCTTAGTTCTTGAAATAACTCCACAGCAACCAGTATCCTGTCACCAAGTCACCCTTTATTGATATGTGAACGGTCCTTGACTATAGTACTGTCCCATACAGAGTTAGGCACCAGAGAGCCAGTATCCTTGACACTCAAAGTTTTTTTTTCTCTTACAGCACCCGTTTTGTGTGCATGTATGTGTAGGACACAGTGAAACTCAATTACTCAGTGATCAATGAGTACTGCAGTGACAATTTTGAATGATAAAGTTCATTTTCTTATTTTTTTATTCAAAATTAAGATTATGCATTGATGATAAAAATATGCTATTAATCATGTCAGTTCAGTTGAAAGTGCACTGGAGATTTTGTTGTCAAACATGCGCACTACTACTTCCTGTTAAATTAATATTTGTGATTCATGAATAAGACTTGTGCTGAATGTTATTCCCTTGGTGACAATTTAATGTAATGGTTGCGTGCTGGTGTGAGCACATGGTGTGTGTAATCCAGGCATTACAAGGTTATGCAGTGGGGAAAATATTCTTTATGGTGTATAAAATTCCTTTCTATAGGACTTGCAGCCCTCACCTCATGAACTTTAACTGAAAAAAGTTCGAGAATCATTATATAGGATTTCAGGATATCAGATGCAAGTTATGATTTTCTTGTGTTTAAAGGTGCTATAACTCAGCAGCAAGCATGTATTGCATGAATTATGGGTTCTTTCAAATGCACAAGATATGTGTCTGTTGTATTTGACATCCAACTGTGCAATATCCTTTTGTGTAAACCTGTAACGTATTACATGTATATATAATGATTTCAGTCTGAACCTTTTCGCTCATTTACATGTGAAATGGTAAGACTTTATGAGTTAAGGTAAAATCGTCTCCCAGTAAAAAGTATATTTTAAAGTGAGCTGAACGCTAAAAATGAAAAATTGACTTTTGTTTCTCTTTCTTTAGGGCACAAGAAGTTTTGCTGCCATAATTTAACAAAAAAGAAACACTATGAAATCTGCTATCCAAAAAGGCAATGTTTTAATTCAGAAATAAGAATTAGCTACAGCCCCTCCAGTCTTCGTAAGTGCTTGGTAAAGACAATAGACAATAGACATTAAGTGCAGGAGTAGGCCATTCAGCCCTTCAAGCCAGCACCACCATTTATTATGATCATGGCTGATCATCCATAATCAGTATCCTGTTCCTGTCTTATCCCTTGTACAACTGTAGGATGCCCAGAAATATTTCCCAGCCAATAAAGTATTTTCTGGGACCTTGGGTGGAATCTTATATAGTCTGAGCAATGTTGGATGTGGTGTGATGTGTGGCAAAATTGGACGAGATTCTGGTGAGGTCCATCTCTAAGTTGGGAAAGTTAGGAATAATTCAGTCTGCATTGTCCACACTGTAAATATCTTGATGGTAGAAGGAACCTCCCCTTTACTGGATCTACTAAGAAATGTTGAGCATTCTGATCAAGTAGTGTATTATGTCAGGTGGTATCTACAGTTCAGTGGAGACCAGATCTCAACAAGAAGTCAGACAAGGACAAGGTCTTTATTGTATTGTACATAATTGGCAGCAATGCCAATACTAGGCTTGAGGAGGAGGTGCCAGTGTAGGACTAGGGTGGACAAAGTTAAAAATCAACTAGGCAAAAGTGAGGACTGCAGATGCTGGAAATCAGAGTCTAGATTAGAGTGGTGCTGGAAAAGCACATTTCCAGATGAAGGGCTTTTGCCCAAAACGTCGATTTTCCTGCTCCTTGGATGCTGCCTTACCTGCTGTGCTTTTCCAGCACCACTCTAATCTAGACAAAGTTAAAAATCACACAACACTGGGTTATAGTTCAACAGAGCCGAAAAATGTGTTGCTGGAAAAGTGCAGCAGGTCAGGCAGCATCCAAGGAGCAGGAGAATCGATGTTTCAGGCATAAGCCCTTCTTCAGGAGAAGAAGGGCTTATGCCTGAAACGTCGATTCTCCTGCTCCTTGGATGCTGCCTGACCTGCTGCGCTTTTCCAGCACCACATTTTTCGGCTCTGATCTCCAGCATCTGCAGTCCTCACTTTCTCCTTATAGTCCAACAGGTTTATTTAGAAGTACCAGCTTTCGGAGTGCTGCTCCTTTGTCAGGTAGCTAGTAGAGCAGGATCATAAGACCCAGAATTTATAGCACAAGATCTTAGTGTCATACAACTGATGTGATTTATTGAACAAACCTAGATTGCTGTTAAGTCTTTCATCTTATAGAATGGATTGCAGGTTTCAGTTCGTTAATATGTAAATGTCAGAACTTCTTTCAAGTCACATTCCTGAGATAACTTAAGGTTCTATAAAAAAAGGTGACATCTCAGCTCAGACAATGCATTAAAGGTGCCAGACAAGGTTTTATAGAGAAAAAACTGCAGCATATGACAATGTAATTAAAGCATGCAACCTCTGTTTTAGTTTAGTAAGAAACCCTGTTGTAACTCAGGCAAAGTTAAATTAATGTAAGTAAACTTAAGGTTACCCATTGGACTCTTTCATAAATTAATTATACCACAACTCAGTTGGTTGCCAGTATGGAAACTTGAAGACAAACTTGTACAAGACTACAAAAACAGAAATTGCTGGAAAAGCTCAGCAGGTCTAATAGCATTTGTGGAGAGAGATCAGAGTTAACAGCTTGGGTCAGTTCTGAGGAAGGGTCACTTGACCCAAAATGTTAGCTCTGATTTCCCTCCACAGATGCTGCCAGTCCTGCTGAGCTTTTCCAGCAAGTTCTGTTTTTATTTCTGATTTACAACATCTGCAGTTGTTTCGGTTTTCATACAGGACTACATTGTAAGGGGGGTACATGGTGAGCCATGTCAGAATTTTTACAACCTGCGGAAGATTTTACATTAGAAAAAGCAATGCAGTATGGCATACAGACTCAATATTGAAAGCAAAATAGACTTTTTCATCTGAGAGTGATTCCAGTTAGCTTTGTCACCTTGTATGATCCCAAAGACTGCTACACAATGACCTTTCATAGGAAGTCATCGAGAGTGTGGTGATGGAAAAGCACAGCAAGTCAGGCAGCATCCAAGGAACAGGAGAACCAACAGTTCAGGCATATATATATCATCAGAGAAATACCACTGGGGACAGGCTAGTCTTCTGGCAATTCTAGCATGACATGGTGAGGTTCCAGCTGGCTGCTCCCACTTTTCTGACATAACTTTAACAAAAGACTCATGGAAACTCGAGAAAAATGGCAGACATCTTGAAAAAACCCCCAGAAGAAATCGTGCTTATGCTGTTTGTAATGGCTCAGGCCTTTAAGATCTAAAGAATCTCTCCTACCATGTGTGATTTGGCCTCATATCATTTCAGAGAACACTGTTTTATGAATAGTAGATTAGAAACTATAGCAAGTAAGTTGGCTGGTACAAAATGACAGCAATTGACTGTAGATGATGAACGTTTTTTTTTCATGTTTGATTAATGTTTCTTTTTGCCTGTACAGAGTTCAGGACTAATTTCAGACTTCACTTAGTAGTAGGATTCTTGCCTCTCAGTTCAAAGGTCATGCATTCAATTTACACTTCAATGGTTTGAGGATATAATTGAAGCCTGCACTCAAGCACAGTGCTCAGGGAATACTGCTAGAAGTGCCATCTTTCAGATGAACATTAAACAGGGACCTATCTTTTCTGGCAGATAGACACAATTGAATGAGAAATTTACTGAGAGTCTTGTGTTGTATATATCTCTCAGCTCATGTCTATAACATGAAGAGATGACCTGATCATTTATCTCATTTCTGTTTATGGCATCTTACTACTTGTGTTAAATTTTATCCATTGAAATCATTCAATTACAATCTTGATTGATGTGTGACTCCATTCACCTGCCTTTGTTCCATACTTTTTGATATCCATATCTCGCAAACATTTATCGATTTCGGCATGAAACATGTTAATTGATCTAGATTCCACAGTCTTTTGAGGGTAAGAAAGCTCCAGATTTCCCTAACCATTTGTGTGAATTTCTTGGTAACCACAAAGTCATACAAAGTTGGAAGACTTCATCAACATTTTCTAAAGTCAGTGTACAGCTCTTTCAAAATCAATGATGCATTTCATTAAGCACAAACTTCACATTTTTTGCAACTTATGTCATAAGTACAACCCTATTTAATTCTTCTGTAATTATTACAGAAGAATTAAATAAACATAAAATCAGGTGTCAATTATTTGGCTAATTTTTGTGCCTGGCAGCCAGCCATTGTATCAATTTATGGTCATTCACATATATGTTGCAGATGAATCTGCAAATATGTTTATGGTACAAGCTCTAATTTGCTTTATGAATCTATAGCGATCGCCTTAAATATGACTCTGTAATGTCACTATTACTGGTATGGTTATAGAGAGATGACCCAAGTAGATTGTTATTTGAGATAACTGTAAGTATAGGTAAAAACTCACTGAGATGCCTTTGTGAAAAATAAGTTACACTCATGTTTTAGCAATTCAGTCCTAATAGACGCCATCTGGCACCATTCCTACCTAGTCCCTGGAAGATGCCAGATGGTGCCATTATTCACTGTTGCAGCTGTGCAGAACAACTGGGAGTTTAAGTGATGCTGGAGTAGAAAAATGTAGTGAATCATTTACCCTTTAGTCTGAAATCTAGTCAAATTGTAGTAACCACACATCCAGAGGAACTTAGAAATGTAGGAGCTGGAGTAGGCCACTTAGCTCCTTGCATTTGTTTTACTATTCAGTTGGATGATTGCAGATCCATAAACTAGAAAAAATGCTCAGTTTTAAAACTATCAATTGATCCAGCAGCAAATGCATTTACAGAAAATAGGTCCAAACCACCCATCGTTTAGAAGGGGTGTTTCCTGATTTCATTCCTGGATGGTGTGGCTCTAACTTTTAAACTATAACCCCTGAGTTCTGATTTGGAGCTGCTGGTGTTGGACTGGGGTGTACAAAGTTAAAAATCACAGAACACCAAGTTATAGTCCAAAAGGTTTAATTGGAAGCACACTAGCTTTTGGAGTTAAAAATCACACAACACCAGGTTATAGTCCACAGGTTTAATTGGAAGCACACTAGCTTTCGGAGCGACGCTCCTTCATCAGGTGATTGTGGGGGGCTCGATCGTAACACAGAATTTATAGCAAAAATTTGCAGTGTGATGTAACTGAAATTATACATTGAAGAATTGATTGTCTGTTAAGCCTTTCATCTGTTAGAATACAGTGATAGTTTCACTTCTTTCATGTGTAAATCACAAAACCCATTTTTTTAAAAGTTGCATTCTCGGGTTAGCTGTTAACAATGGTGATAGCTAGACAATGTGTTCCAGGACACAGTGGTCCAGGTCATTCAGCCTCGGACCTTCGGGTGACCATCATCCAAGGTGGACTTCGGGACAGGCAGCAGAGGAAAGTGGCTGAGCAGAGGCTGATAGCTAAGTTCGGTACCCATAGGGAGGGCTTCAACCGGGATCTTGGGTTCATGTCACATTACAGGTGATCACCATTGGACTACACACACACACAGATATTCCTACACACACACACACTCTCACATGCACACGGACACAGATACACACAGACGCACACACAGACACCCACACACACCCTTATAGACACACAGACTCCCACACATGCACCCCCTCACAGACTTAAGACACTCTGCACTCACTACACACACACACACACACACACTTTCTCACACTCACAACCCCCACCCCAGACAGACACACAGACAGACAAAGACCCACATGCACACATATATATTGTGTGTGGTGAATTTTTTTGGTACAAAGTTACATTGCACTTTGCTCAAAAACCACATAGATTCATGTCGAACTCTGAGCTCAAAAACTGCATGAATTTATGTAAAACTCTGTTATTTCACTTTTTAGATTGGAATCAATCTAAACATCATGGCATAGACAGAGAACACAGGGGGCCAACACCTTCAACACATTGTCTAGCTATCACCATTGTTAACAGCTAACCCGAGAATGCAACTTTTAAAACAAAGGTTTTGTGATTTACACATGAAAGAAGTGAAACTATCTCTGTATTCTAACAGATGAAAGGCTTAACAGACAATCAATTCTTCAATGTATAATTTCAGTTACATCACACTGCAAATTTTTGCTATAAATTCTGTGTTACGATCGAGCCCTCCACAATCACCTGATGGAGCGTCGCTCTGAAAGCTAGTGTGCTTCCAATTAAACCTGTTGGACTATAACCTGGTGTTGTGTGATTTTTAACTTTGTACACCCCAGTCCAACACCGACATCTCCAAATCATAGCTTTTGGAGCGATGCTCCTTCATCAGGTGGTAGTGGAGGATTCAATTATAAGGCGCAGAATTTGTAGCAAGAATTTACAGTGTGATGTAACTGAAATTATACATTGAAAAATACCTTGATTGTCTGTTGAGTCTTTCATCTGTTTAAATACCATGATAGTTTCACTTCTTTCATGTGTAAATCACAAAACCATTTTTTTAAAGTTACATTCTCAGGTTAGCTGGAACAATTGATGTTAGCTAGACAATATGTTGAAGGTGTTAGCCCCCTGTGTTCTCTGTCTGTGCCATGATGTTTAGATTGATTCTAATCTAAAAAGTGAGATAGCAGAGTTTTACATGAATTCATGAAGTTTTTGAGCAAAGTACAAAGTAACTCTGCAAGTACAAATTCACCCCACAAAATATATGTGTGCGTGTGGTTCTTTGTGTCTGTCTGTGTGTGTGTCTGTCTGGGTTGGGGGTTGTGAGTGTGTGAGAGAGTGTAGTGAGTGTAGAGTGTCTTAAGTCTGTGAAATCGACCATTTGGCACATCATACCAAGTGGTGGTCTGAGTGACCAATAGGATTCAGTGCCATTCTCCTGGTTTGCTTTTCTATTACTTCTATTTAAATAATCTCCTACTAATTAAGTAATCACCATCCTAAAATATTTCAATTGAACCTAACACCAACACACTTCCAGCCCCTGTGTTTCAGATTTTATCTACTTGCTGTGTGAAAAAGTATCACCCTTCTTATTTTGCAAATTATCTTATATCTTAGCCCTCTCCTTCTTAATCCTATTATGAGTGGGATTGGTGTCTTCCTATTTACTCAGAGCATACACCACATGATTTGCTAAACTTCGATCAAATTTTTTCTCTGCCTTTTCTTTTCAATGGAAAATGGGCCCAACTTCTGTAAGTAATAAATTTCTCATCAGAGAAAGTGTTCTCATAACTTCTGCACTCTCTCCAATGCATTCCCATTCCTCATAAATTGTGGCACTCAGAACTATGTACCATACTCCATCTGAATTATGTCTTACACAAGTTCAGCATAACCTCCTTGCCCCTATACTCTCTGTCCCTATGAAGAAAGCCTCCTAAAAGCTTCATTTATTGCTTGCACTTTCTAACCCGCCGACTTTAATGACTTATGAATATATACACACAGTTTCTGTACTCCTGTACATAACATAAGGTGACACCCTTCATATTTTACTGTATCTTCAATTAGTTTCTCCTAAAATGCATCATCTCACACTTATTTGCATTGGCCTTCATTTGTTAATGTCCTTTTGAGGTTCTGCATTACCTTCCTCATAGTTAACAATGCTTTTATGTTCTGTGTCATCTCCAACTTGGAAACTGTCTCCTGCATACCTGGATATAGATATATCAGGGGAAGTGATGGTCCTAAATCTGGCATAAGGGAACTCCACTACAAACCTTCCTCTAACCCAGTAAAATCTGCTAACCATCACACTTTGTTTCCCATCCATCAACCAGTTTTGTATCCATGTTGCTACTATGTCATGATATTTAATCCATGAACTATGACGTTTCTCAGGTCTGTTGTGTGTTACTTATTAAACACCTTTCGGAAACCCATGTACGTCACATCAGCTACACCAACCTTCATCAATTCTCTCTGTTAACTCTTCAAAAACCCCAGCAAGTTAATTTCAAGAAGTTTCCCCATCACTGATATTAAACTGATTGGTCTGTATTTGTGGTGCTTAACCTTACAACGATTTTGAATAAGGCTATTACATTTGTAATCTTCCAGTTCTCTGGCACCATTCCTGAATCTAGACAATATTGAAAGATTATTGTTTAGATCAGAGTGATGCTGGAAAAGCACAGCAGGTCAGGCAGCATCTGAGAAGCAGGAAAATTGACATTTCGAGCAAAAGCCCTTCATCCTTCCGATAGGAAGGAGACCAGAATTGCACGCTTTATTCCAAAAGTGGCCTAACCAATGTTTTGTACAACCGTAACAAGACCTTCCAACTCTAATGCTCAATACTGTGACCAATAAAGGAAAGCATATCAAATGCCTTCTTCACTATCTTATCTACCTGCGATTCCACTTTCAAGGAGCTATGAACCTGCACTCCAAGATCTCTTTGTTCAGCAACATTACCCAGGACCTTACCAGTAAGTGTATATGTCCTGCTAAGACTTGCTTTCCCAAAATGCAGCACCTCACATTTATCTAAATTCAACTCCATCTGCTCAAGAAACCATTGTAATCTGACGTAACCTTCTTCACTGTCCACTACACCTCCAATTTTGGTGTCATCTGCAAACTTACTAACGATATTTCTTAGGCTCACATCCAAATCATTTATATAAATGATGAAAAGTAGCGGACCCAGCACTGATCCTTGTGGCACACCACTGTTCACAGGCCTCTAGTCTGAAAAACAACCCTCCACCACCTCCCTCTGTCTTCTACCTTCAAGCCAGTTCTGTATCCAAATTGCTAGTTCTCCCTGTATTCCATGAGATCTAACCTTGCTAACCAGTCTCCCATGGGGAACCTTGTCAAACGCCTTACTGAATTCTATGTAGATCACGCCCACCACTCTGCCCTCATCAATCCTTTTTGTTACTTCTTCAAAAAACTCAATCAAGTTTGTGAGACATGATTTTCCATGCACAAAGCCATGCTGACTATCGCTAATCAGTCCTTGTCTTTCCAAATACATGCGCATCCTGTCCTTCAGGATTCCCGCTAACAACTTGCTCACCACCAACGTCAGGCTCACTGGTTTATAGTTCCCTGGCTTGCCTTACCACCTTCTTAAAGAGTGGCACCACATTAGTCAACCTCCAGTCTTCCGGCACCTCACCTTTGACTATGGATGATACAAATATCTTAGCAAAGGCCTCAGCGATCACTTACCTAGCTTCCCACAGAGATCAAAGGTACACCTGATCAGGTCCTGGGGATTTATCCACATTTATGCATTTCAAGGCATCCAGCACTTCCTCCTCTGTATTATGGACATTTTTCAAGATGTCATCATCAATTTCCCCGCATTCTATACCTTCCATGTCCTTTTCCACAGTAAACACTGATGCAAAATACTCGCTTTGTATCTCCCCCATCTCTTGCAGTTCTACACATAGGCTGCTTTGCTGATCTTTGAGGGGCTCTATTCTCTCCCTAGTTACCCTTTTGTCCTTAATGTATTTGTAAAATCTCTTGGAATTCTCTTTAACTTTACTTGGCAAAACTATCTCATATCCCCTTTTTGCTCTCCTGATTTCCCTCTTAAGTATACTCCGACTGCCTTTATACTCTTCTAAGGATTCACTTGATCTATCCTGTCTATACCTGACATATGCTTCTTTCTTTTTCTTAACCAAACCCTCAATTTCTCTAGACATCCAGCATTCCCTACACCCACCAGCCTTTCCTTTCACCCTAACAGGAATATACTGTCTCTGGATTCCCGTTATCTAATTTCTAAAAGCTTCCCATTTTCCAGCTGGCTCTTTACCTGCGAACATTTGCCTCCAATCATCTTTCGAAAGTTCTTGCCTGATATCGTCAAAATTAGCCTTGCTTCAATTTAGAACTTCAACTTTTAGATCTGGTCTATCCTTTTCCATCACTATTTTAAAACGAATAGAATTATGGTCGCTGGCCCCAAAGTGCTCCCCCATTGACACTTCAGTCACCTGCCCTGCCTTATTTCCCAAGAGTAGGTCAAGTTTTGCACCTTCTCTAGTAGGTACATCCACATACTGAATCAGAAAATTTTTGTGTACACACTTAACAAATTCTTCTCCATCTAAACGTTTAACACCATGACAATCCCAGTCGATGTTTGGAAAGTTAAAATCCCCTACCATAAACACCCTATTATTTTTACAGATAACCGAGATCTTACAAATTTGCTTCTCAATTTCCCTCTGACTATTAGGGGGTCTATAATGTAATCCCAATAAGGTGATATCCCTTTCGAATTTCTCATTTCCAGCCAAAGAACTTCCCTGGATGTACTCCCAGGAATATCCTCCCTAAGTACAGCTGTAATGCTATCTCTTATCAAAAACGCCACTCCCCCTTCTCTCTTGCCTCCTTTTCTGTCCTTCCTGTAACATTTGTATCCTGGAACATTAAGCTGCCAGTCCTGTCTATCCTTGAGACATGTTTCTGTAATTGCTATGATATCCCAGTCCCATGTTCCTAACCATGCCCTGAGTTTATCTGCCTTCCCTGTTAGGTCCCTTGCATTGAAATAAATGCCGTGTAATTTATCAGTCCTACTTTGCTCTCTGTTTTGGCCCTGCCTGTCTTGACTGTTTGACTTGCTTATTTTCTTAACTGTACCAGTCTCAGATTGATTTCTTTCCTCACCATCGCCCTGGGTCCTACCCCCCCCCCCCCCCCCCACCTTACTAGCAGCTCTAGCAAATTTCCCTGCCAGTATATTAGTCCTCTTGCAATTCAGGTGCAATCCATCCTTCTTGTACAGGTCACTTCTACCCCAAAAAGAGATTCCAATGATCCAAAAATGTGAATCCTTCTCCCACACACCAGCTCCTCAGCCATGCATTTATCTGCTTTATCCTCCTGAGCCTGCCATCACTAGCTCACAGCACTTGGAGTAATCCAGATATAACTACTCTCGAGGATCTCCTTTTTAAATTCCTGCCTAACTCTCTGTATTCTCCATTCAGAATCTCATCCTTTTCCCTTCCTATGTCATTGGTTCCAATGTGTACAATGACTTCTTGCTGGCCCCTCTCCCTTGAGAACATTCTGCACCCTCTCTGAGACATCCTTGATCCTGGCACCAGGGAAGCAACACACCATTCTGATTTTTCACTGCTGGCCACAGAAACATCTGTCAGTGCCTCGGACTAGAGAGTCCCCTAACACAATCAATCGCTTAGAACCTGACATAACTCTCATTACATTAGAGCCAGTCTCAATACCAGAAACCTGGATGCTCATGCTACATTCACCTGAGAATACATCATCCCCTACATTTTCCAAACAACATACTTGTTTGAAATGGGGATAGTCACTGACGACTCCAAAACTACCTGCCTACTTCTTTTATTTTGCCTGGAGTTAACCCATCTATGTGACTGTATCTGCAAATTTTTTCCCTTCTTATAACTGCCATCCATCACATCCCCTTGCTCTTGTAAATTCATCATTGCTTCTAACTGTCACTCCAACCAATCCATTCGATCGGATAGGATTCGCAACCAATGGCATTTATTGCAGACATAATCCTCAGTAACACGTAAACTCCCTAAAAACTCCCACATCTAACAAGAAGGGCATATCACTCTACTAAAGTCAATTTTTGCTTCTTCCAATATACAGACCCAGAAAATAGCACTGTCTTATTCCTCAACAAAATAATGCTCCAGGCTAAGTTAATACTTATGGCTTATATTTTTAAGTTTAATCGAGAGACATATATCAACAAAACATATAATCAAGAAAGAACCGACTCTACTCACTACTGCAGATTTTCTGTAGGCCACACTTAAAAATATTCATTTATCTGTTTCTGTGCTGTGACCTCTCCCAAACAAGTTCCTCCAAAATTAGTTGTGATTTTCACTGTTTCCCAGATGCACTCCTATGTCCAGTAATACATGAATACAAACAACAAAGCCAGTAACTGCATAGGTTCACTGTTGTCAGTTAGCAGTGTGGGTTTCTCTCCCTCTCCCTCTCCCTCTCCCTCTCTCTCCCCCTCTATCTCCATCTCTCTCTCTCTCTCTCCCTCTCTCTCCCCGTCTCTCCCTCTCTCTCCCTCTCTCTCCCTCTCTCTCCCCCCTCTCCCCCCTCTCCCTCTCTCTCCTTCTCTCTCCCTCTCTCTCTCTCTCTCTCCCTCTCTCCCTCTCCCCTACACTGACCTCACCATGTACTGCCTTTGTCTGTTCCTCTCCCTTTTAAAAGTGCCGTTGATTTGACTTTTTTTTCTCCCAAGTTCCAAAACAATGCAACAGCATATAAAACAGTAATTGCTCCTACTGGAATTTGAGAAAATCACCTTCAATACCTAAAATACCTTAAAAAAGGAGCAGCCTGTTACAGCCAGAAATTTGTACTGCCCTCCACTTTGGATTACCCAGAATCCTCTCTAGATACACACACAAGAATTCCTAAAAGCATGGCATTCCAACCTGAACTCTATCAACAAACGCATTGAGTTAGACCCCATCTACCACCCTCTGAGAAAAAGAACAGGAAATGACATCACCACTGGAAATGACATCGCCAACCCAAAGAAACGCAAACATATAAATAGAAGGCAGGAATTATCAGTAGTGCTTCGCCCGGAGGCCCACTGAAGATGTTGCCTAGTAGGGTGACGAAATGTCTGAAAATGAACTTTGCAGCTCAGCAAGCAAACCTACATCCAGAACCTCAATCTGAGCTACTAATCTTCTCAAAATTTGCTGAATCCTCTCTAGAATTTAGAAGGTTAATGGATGATCTGATTGAAGTCTTCAAGATTTTAACAAGAAAAGACAGGGTAGATAAAGATAAAATACTTGCACTAATTAGGAATTCTAGAACTAGGGAGTATAATCTGAGAATTTGTGCCAAACCGTTCAGGAGAGATGTTAACCAGCACTTCGACACAAAGCATGGTAAAGGAATGGAACTCTCTTCCACAAACGGCAGTTGATAATACATCAGTTGTTAGTATTAAATCTGAGATAGATAAACTTTCCTTAAGCAAAGGTAGGTACATGGAGTTAGGCCACAGATCGGCTATGATCTCATTAAATGGCAGAGCAGGCTCAAGAGACTGAATGGACAGTCTAGATTGGAGTGGTGCTGGAAAAAAACAGCAGGTCAGGCAGCATCCAAGGAGCAAGAAAATCGATGTTTCAGGCAAAAGCCATTCATCAGGAATGGAGGCAGGGAGCCTCCAGGCTGGAGAGATAAATGGGGGGTGGGGGGAAAGGGGCTGGGGAGAAGATAGCAAAGAGTACAATAGGTGAATGGGGGTGGGGATGGAGGTGATAGGTCAGGGAGGAGAGGGGGAAGATGCTGGTTTCCAGCATCTGCAGTCCTCACTTTTGCTGCAAGAAACTGAATGGCCTACTCCTGTTCCTATGTTGCTAAGTTAAAGATCCCTAAGGGAAAAAAGGAATAACTAAAATAAAATGAAGTTCAGAAAAGGCAGGCTAGGGAAAGCAAAAGGAAGTCCTAATCTCTCATAAGTATTGCCCCCCATCAAGATTAGGCTCCATAAGGCATGAGACAGTGAAAGGGCCATTAAATACATTTTGATCGAGGCTGCAGAATTAGGAAATCTTAGAATTAATTGAAACAGGAAAATAACAAATTTAAAGAGAACTACAGGAAGAAAAATAGTGATGAAAAACTAAAAATGTAAATGGATGGAATTCGGTACTTAGACTGGATTTTGTTGGCAAGATTTATAAGGGCCAGAATCAGAAAAAAATGTTTAATGTTTTAGGTAGTGAAAGATGGGAAAATGTCCATTTTACCTCAAAAGAAGCTGCAGGAAGTGAGTAAGCACCGTTTTGATCAATAAAAGAAACAAGTAAAATCATGAAAAAGATGGGAAGATCCTGTAAACAGTAAAGAGATATGTTATAACAAATAAACTCATTTAAAAAGCTTGAAAGCAGTAGCTTACTGTGTAACAATTAATAATACAATTTAAAGTATTATTGAAGAATTTAATACAGAAATACAGAGCTAAAAAGACTGGCAAACAAAGAAAAATACTGCGTTATTACTGTGGTAGCGAGTCCAAGGATTGTGCCTCTTTAGTAAATACCCTACAGTGGCGTATCCATTACCATTAGTCACTAGTTCGACCCAATATAAGATAGAAAAAATGGAGGATTAGTAGCGGCAAACTGCCTCAAATGACTCCTACCCAGAACCGTACTGGTAGAAATGTCAGATACCGAAATGGTCATCTGGGAAAATATCACACTTAATGTAGATGCATTTATGGGGAAACCACACAAGCATTTGGTAGAGAAGGGAATACATGGTTATGATGGTTGTTTTAGATAAGCAAAGCTAAGAGGAGGCTTGAGTGGCTCAGTGGTTAGCACTGCTGCCTCATAGCACCAGGGATCTGGGTTCAGTTCCCAACTTGGGCGACTGCCTGTGTGGAGTTTGCACGTTGTCTGCATGAGTTTCCTCCAAGTGCTCCGGTTTCCTCCCACAGTCCAAAAACGTGCAGGTCAGGTGAATTGGCCATGTTAAATTGCCTATAGTGTTAGGTGCATTAGTCAGGGGTAAATATAGAGTCGGGTACCAATCTACCTTGCCTGTTACAGCTGAATTCCATGATACATTAGACATGTGAATGTTCCTTTAGGTTCTTCTGCAGCTTCTATCTAGGTTCCTCTGTGTTATGAGTTAACTAACTGAACATCTGGACTGACATTGAAGTCATGAACCTTTATGTACGGTAATAGCCAAACTCTATGTAGAAAGTAGGCTGCATGCAGATATTTGTAAGCATCTGATGGCTTCCACTGGAATTGTTTAGATTGTCTTCCTGAAGAACTCTAGATCATGTAAATCAATATATAATTTAGTGCTGAAAGCAAGTTATGGTATTCAGAAATTAACTACAGATTATTATATTGAGTCATAATGCAAATAGTACAATGGTAATGGCAGACTATTTGATCACAATCACATGTTTTAGCAATCTTTAAAACTACTTTAAAACTTGTCACGTCTGTGGATTCTCCTGAGGCGTCGACTGGATGAAGAGAGACCCTTATCAGCTGTTTCTGAAAATGTATTCATATGGAAGCTCCTTGTACGTTAGTTGTTGGCTATACAGGGCTAAAGTCTCCTGAGTCCACATCATCAAAGATTGGACGTACAATTGAGACTCGTGTGTAAGTCCCAATATATGGATCTCTATGGGGATTTTCTGAGAAGTTTCAACTTCAGAATTCCAATTCAGAATTGGAGACTTCAGTTAATTCTGATGTACTTATTGATATAGTACTGAAGTACATCTGATATAGTTACCCAGGAAAATTTCTAGTCTGTGTAGCTCCAGAACTGTCACCCCAGTGACTCACATTGAAACCCTGACAACACTCCTACCTCACTCTGGACTACCTTCCTGATTCACCCAATGACCCTTTGGATCTTCTGACTACTGCCCAAACCCCAAACACTAACTATTGTTATGACCATCCAATTGCCTTCTCAATCATTCCTGGCTACTCTCCCAAACCCCACCTTGACAACAAAAATCCCTTCCAGATCCCCATCAAAGCACCTTGACCACTCATTACCCAACTGATCTCTAACTGACATTCCCCTAAATATCCAATTGCCCTTCTGAAACCTGAGCATCCTCACTACCACATGAACAGTTGAAACTCTTCACAACCATTTGACTACTGTCCTGATCTGTTTGGATATTTTAGTGTCTTTCACAATGATGATGACCTAATTAAATATGAGAAAGGAGAATATTCTTATGCAAATGAAGGACTGGCAGAAATATAAAATAATTGCCTTGCTTTATACAGAAGAGTGTGATACGCGGAAAGCAAAGGTTCAAGGTGAGAAGATACAGCAATCAGACACGATAAGGAAATTATATTAAACAATCTGGCGAATTTCAAAGTGGAATGTAATCCCCAATAGTCTCCAGCCTAGAATGTTAAGGGAAGTTAGGCAGGAAGTAGAAAAGGTTCTGACCACAACCTTTCAGACATCTTAGATTCTGCATCAAGCAACAGCACTGAAAGATTACTAATGTAATAGCTGTGTCGATAAAAAGGGAGAGGGACAAAGCAGATATCTATAAACTGTTTGGCTCTGTAATGGGAAAGATGCTTGAGGTCACCTTGGGGATACAAATCCATACAATTTAAATAAACACTGGACAACTAAAGCTCGCAAGCAGAAAGTTGTGAAAAACATGGTTGAAAGAGTAGTTCTTTTGAGAAACTAATGAAACGCTTTCATAATGAAAGGTGCGCATAAAAATTTTCCAGACATTTGAAAAACTGCAGCACAGGAGCCTTTTTGATAAATGTCAGGCACATGGCATTAAAGAAAATGAACTAGCAGAGCTGAGAAATTTGATAAAGGTTAGAAACCAGACAGAAATCCATAATAAATGTACTTTGAAATGAATATTCCCTGAAGGCCAGCAGAGATGGGCAATTCATGCTCAGTTAGTAATGCCAATGTAAGGATTTGGAGATGCCGATGTTGGACTAGGGTGTACAAAGTTAAAAATCACACAACACCAGGTTATAGTCCAACAGGTTTAATTAGAAACACTAGCTTTCAGAGCGCTGCTCCTTCATCAGGTGGTCGTGGAGTATAAGCTCCACAACCAACTGATGAAAGAGCAGCACTCCAAAAGCTAATGCTTCTAATTAAACCTGTTGCACTATAACCTGGTGTTGTGTGATTTTTAACCAATGTAAAGAGTCATGCTAGATGAAGCAGCATCATGTGGAGTAGGCTTGATTAGCAGACTGGTCTTTTCCTGACCATCAATTTCCTATGTTCATTAATAAAAAGGTTAGCCTTGGCAATTTTTAAAAAATATTCATAGATTTCCTGGATTTGGGAATAAGACCATAAGACATAGGAGTGGAAGTAAGGCCATTCGGCCCATCGAGTCCACTCCGCCATTTAATCATGGCTGATGGGCATTTCAACTCCACTTACCCGCATTCTCCCCGTAGCCCTTAATTCCTTGTGACATCAAGAATTTATCAATCTCTGCCTTGAAGACACTTAGCGTCCCGGCCTCCACTGCACTCCGCGGCAATGAATTCCACAGACCCACCACTCTCTGGCTGAAGAAATGTCTCCGCATTTCTGTTCTGAATTGATCCCCTCTAATTCTAAGGCTGTGTCCACGGGTCCTAGTCTCCTTGCCTAACGGAAACAATTTCTTAGCCATGTATTATCTTGTAAGTTTCTATTAGATCTCCCCTTAACCTTCTAAACTCCAATGAGTACAATCCCAGGATCCTCAGCTGTTCCTCGTATGTTAAACCTACCATTCCAGGGATCATCCGTGCGAATCTCTGCTGGACACGCTCCAGTGCCAGTATGTCCCTCCTGAGGTGTGGGGCCCAAAACTGAACACAGTACTCCAAATGGGGCCTAACCAGAGCTTTATAAAGTCTCAGTAGCACATCGCTGCTTTTATATTCCAACCCTCTTGAGATAAATGACAACATTGCATTCGCTTTCTTAATCACGGATTCAACCTGCATGTTTACCTTTAGAGAATCCTTGACTAGCACTCCCAGATCCCTTTGTACTTTAGCTTTATGAATTTTCTCACCATTTAGAAAGTAGTCCATGCTTGTATTCTTTTTTCCAAAGTGCAAGACCTCGCATTTGCTCACATTGAACTTCATCAGCCATTTCCTGGACCACTCTCCCAAACTGTCTAGATCCTTCTGCAGCCTCCCCACTTCCTCAGTACTACCTGCCTGTCCACCTAACTTCATATCATCGGTAAACTTCGCTAGAATGCCCCCAGTCCCTGCATACAGATCATTAATATATAACGTGAACAGCTGTGGCCCCAACACTGAACCCTGTGGGACACCGCTTGTCACCAGCTGCCATTCCAAAAAAGAACCTCTTATCCCAACTCTCTGCCTTCTGTCAGACAGCCAATCCTCAATCCATGCCAGTAGCTCACCTCGAACATCATGGGCCCTCGCCTTACTCAACAGCCTCCCGTGTGGCACCTTATCAAAGGCCTTTTGGAAGTCTAGATAGACCACATCCACTGGGTTTCCCTGGTCTAACCTACTTGTCACCTCTTCAAAGAATTCTAACAGGTTTGTCAGGCACAACCTCCCCTTACTAAATCCATGTTGACTTGTTCTATCCGACCCTGCTCTTCCAAGAATTTAGAAACCTCGTCCTTAACGATGGATTCTAGAATTTTACCAACAACCGAGGTTAGGCTAATTGGCCTATAATTTTCCATCTTTTGTCTTGATCTTTTCTTGAACAATGGGGTTACAACAGCGATCTTCCAATCATCTGGGACTTTCCCTGATTCCAGTGACTTTTGAAAGATCTCAACCAACGCCTCCGCTATTTCCTCAGCCACCTCCCTTAGAACTCTAGGATGTAGCCCAGTGGGGCCAGGAAATTTGTCAATTTTAAGACCTTTTAGCTTTTCTAGCACTATCTCTTTTGTAATGGCAACCATACTCAACTCAGCCCCTTGACTCTCTTTAATTGTTGGGATATTACTCATGTCTTCCACTGTGAAGACTGACGCAAAGTACTTATTAAGTTTTCCAGCTATTTCCTTATCTCCCATCACTAGCCTTCCAGCATCAGTTTGAAGTGGCCCAATGTCTACTTTTGCCTGTCGTTTGTTTCTTATGTATTGAAAGAAACATTTACTATCATTTCTAATATTACTGGCTAGCGTACCTTCATATTTGATCCTCTCCTTCCTTATCTCTCTCTTTGTTTTTGTAGCCTTCCCAATCTTCTGACTTCCCAGTGCTCTTGGCCACTTTATAGGATCTCTCTTTTTTTTTGATACATTTCCTGACTTCCTTTGTCAGCCATGGCTGTCTAATCCCTCCCTGGATAATCTTTCTTTTCTTGGGGATGAATCTCTGCACTGTGTCCTCAATTATACCCACAAACTCCTGCCATTTTTGCTCTACTGTCTTCCCCGTTAGGCTCTGCTTCCAGTCGATTTTCGTCAGTTCTTCTCTTATGCCCTCATAATTACCTTTATTTAACTGTAACACCATTACATTCGATTTTGCCTTCTCTCTTTCAAACTGCAGACTGAACTCTACCATATTATGATCGCTGCTTCCTAAGTGTTCCCTTTCTTTAAGATCTTTTATAAAGTCTGGTTCATTACATAGCACTAGGTCCAAAATAGCCTGCTCCCTTGTGGGCTCCATGACAAGCTGTTCCAAAAAGCCATCCTGTAAGCATTCCATGAATTCCCTTTCTTTGGATCCACTGGCAACATTATTTACCCAGTCCACCTGCATATTGAAGTCTCCCATGATCACCGTGACCTTGCCTTTCTGACACGCCTTCTCTATTTCCTGGTACATGTTGCGCCCCTGGCCCTGACCACCGTTAGGAGGTCTGTACGTAACTCCCACTATGGTTTTTTTTGCCTTTGTGGTTCCTCAATTCCACCCACACAGACTCCACATCATCCGACGCTATGTCATTCAGTGCCATAGATTTAATTTTGTTCTTAACTAACGAGGCAACCCTGCCCCCTCTGCCCACCTCCCTGTCTTTTCGATAAGTTGAAAACCCTTGTATGTTCAACTGCCAGTCCTGACCCCCCTGTAACCACGTCTCTGTGATGCCTACCACATCATAATCATTCACGATGATCTGTGCCATTAGTTCATCTGCTTTGTTACGAATGCTACGAGCATTCAGGTAAAGTGCCTTAATGCTAACTTTCTTATCATTAGAGATATTGGAAGTCATAAGATGTCCTAAGTTATCCTTCCTTTTTGCTGCATTTCCAGTCTGTGTCAAGTTTAAATCTGCCTGCACATATGCTATCCTGCCACTTATCTTTTCATTTAACTCCATACTCCCTGTCGCTTTCACTTTCCCTTCCCCCCAACTCAGAAGTTTAAAACCCTACTGACCACCCTATTTATCCTCTTAGCTGGAACATTGGTACCCACCCTATTTATCCTCTTAGCTGGAACATTGGTACCTGATTGGTTCAGGTGGAGACCGTCCCAACGGTACAGATCCCCCCCCCCCCCCCCCCCCCCCCCGGTTCCAAAACTGATGCCAATGCCCCATGAAGTGGAATCCCTCTTTCCCACACCAATCCCTTAGCCACATGTTTACTTCCCTAATTTTCTTATCCCTATGCCAATTGGCATGTGGCTCTGGCAGTAATTCGGAGATTTTGGCCCTTGAGGACCTGAACTTCAATTTCCTTCCTAGTGCTCGATAATCCCCAAACAGGTCCTCCACCCTAGCTTTGCCTATGTTGTACGTGGATCACAACAACTGGATCCTCCCCCTCCCGCTCCAATATCCTTTCAAGCCGGTCAGAGATGTCCCGCACCCTGGCACCGGGTAGGCAACACACCATGTGAGACTCCCGATCCGGCTTGCAAAGGATACTATCTGTCCCCCTAATTATAGAATCCCCTATAACAACTACTTGTCTTTTTGCTCCCCCCTCTTGAATGGCCTTCTGCACCATGGTGCCGTGGTCAGCTGGCTCATCCTGTCCAGAGCCTTTTCCTCATCCGTACAGGGAGCGAGAATCTCATACCTATTGGACAAGGTCAAGGGCTGAGGCTCCTGCACTCCTGAACTCAGGTTCCCCCTACCTGCCTCACTTACAGTCACACTCTGATGTCCCTGATCGCTAACTGAATGTGAATTACTTAATCTCCCAGGTGTGACTGCCTCCTGAAACAAAGCGTCCAGGTAACTCTCCCCCTCCCGAATGTGCCGCAGTGTTTGAAACTCAGATTCCAGATCATCAACTCTCAGCCGGAGTTCTTCCAGCAAACAACAATTGCTGCAGATGTGGTCACTGCCATTCACAATGGGATCAGCTAACTCCCACATCATACAGCTACAGCACATCACCTGCCCAGCCATCCCTGCTTAGTTAATTACTTTATTACTTTGTATAAGTTTGAGTTAAAATACTTTCTTATACCTCGCTGCTCTAGTCTTTTTCTAAAAACCAATTAATAGATAAACCATAAAAAGTAAATTTTTAATCAATCACCGATAAAGAAAAAAAAAATCCTTACCTTAACTAACCAGAATCCTATTTTTGGTTAGAGGAGGCGGGGGCGCGGGGGGGGGGGGCGGGATGTGATGGGAGACACAACACGTGTAGTGTCTCAGGTTCAGCTGCTGCCCAGATATATTACCGGCAGTCCCCTGGTCGTCGCTCCCCCTCTTCATACTTTTTAACTAGGTTAGAGGAGGAGGGCGGGTGGGAGACACTACAGTAGTAGAGTCTCGGGTTTAGCCACCTTGCTGATATATATGGTCACTGTTTTCCTTCCCGGCTGCCCCTCCAGTCCTCGACACTTCCTCCGCTGCTCCCGCTCCTTCTCCGCTGCTGCTCGCACTTAAATTTACAAACTCAATTTGCAAACTTGAAAATAAAATAAAATATATGGCTATCTGTAATGAATATTATTATTAGAATTATTATCAATAAATGAGCTAGTAGATTGGATAAAAAAATTAACTTGGAGAAATAGGAAGAGATAATTTTTGGGAAAATGAGTAAGTGGGATATACAGACTAAATGCTAAAGATTTGGATAATGTTATAAAACTAGGAAAAACATACAATAAAGCAACTGAGCATGGATGGGGAAATGTTACTGAAACGAATAACAATGAATAGGTAATGGCAAACTTTCAAACAGCGAATGGATGAACCACAAAAATTGTTTATTCCTGTCTGGTGCAGGAGTGCAATGAGAACAGAGGCTAACTGAAAGCAGAAATTGCTGGTGAACCTCACTGGATTTGGCAGTATCTTTGGAGAGAAAGTAAGGTCACCATTTCAGGTCCAGTGATACTTCTTTAATGGCCAAACCATGGCTTACAAATTCAGAGATAACATTAGATGCATAAAAGAAGCATATATATCGGCAAGAAAAAAACAACAGTTGAGAAGTCAGCAAAGGATTTAATTAAGGAATTGATTAAGAAGGGAAAAATAGGGTATGAGAATAAGGTCGTGGGAAACACGAGAACTGACTGAAAAAGTTTCAAGAGGTACATAAAGAGAAAAACATTGGTAAATCTTGTGTAGGTCCTTTACAGTCAGAAACAGGGGAATTCACAAGGGGGAACAAAGAAGTGGACGACAAGCTAAATTCATATTTTGCTTCTGTTTTCTCAAAGGATGATATGAATAACTTACCAGAAATGATGGGGAATACAGACAACGTTTAGTGAGAGGGAGAGAGCTGAAGCTAATCTGTATTAGTAGGGAAGTGTGTTGGAGAAATTGATGAGGTTGAAGGCTGATAAATGCCTAGATGTTGATAATCTATATCCCAGAGTACTTAACAAAGTAGTTCTAGAAATAGTGGATGCATTGGTGGTCATTTTCCAAGATTCTTTGGACTCTGGCACAATTCCTACAGATTAGAGAGTAGATAACCTCCAATGTAAAAAAGGAGGCACAGAGAAAACAGGAAATTATAGACCAGTGAGTCTGACATTAGTATTGGGGAAGGAGGTAGAGTTCTTTATCAAGGATTTTACAGCACAGCACCTAGAAAACAGTAGTAGAATCAGGCACAGTCAGCAAGGCTTTACAAAGAGGAAATCACACTTGACAAATCAACTGAAATTCTTTGAGAATATCAGTGGGATAATGAGGTTATAGACAATGTTAAGATTAATACAGAGAAGATATTAGATGCGCATACATCCTCAGGGGCTGATGAGATCTATTGCGGGCTGCTATGAGAGACAAAGGAGGAGATTGCTAGGGCCCTGGTGAAGATATTTAATATTTTGCTGGCCATACATGAAAAGCCGATGACTGAAGAGAGCTAATGTGATTCCTTTGTTCATGAATAGCAGCAGGCATAGGCCACATAATTACAGACTAGTTAGTCTGACATCAGTGATCGAAAAATGGTTGGAAAAAGTTCTGAGACAAGATTAATCAAGTCTTGGAAAGGCAGAAATAGTCAGCACAGATTTGTGAGAGGGAGATCCTGTCTGACTAATTTAATTCAATTCTTTGAAAAAGTGCCAAATGATATCAATGAGAGGACTGCAGTTGATGTGGTTTACATGGACTTCAGTAAGGCCTTTGACAAGGTCTCACATGGAAGGCTGATCCAAAAGGTAAGAATCCACAGAATCCACGTCAAGTTAGCAAACTAGATTCAAAAATGGCTCACAAACAGGAAGCAGAAAGTAATGGTGGAGGGTTGTTTTGTAATTGGAAGCCTGTGACCAGTGGTGTACCATAGGTTTCAATGCTTGGGGCCTTGATGTTTGTTATGTACATTCATGACTTGGAAATGAATGTACAAAGTATAATTAGTAAATTTGCAGAATGACATGAAAATTGACGGTGCTATTAATACTGAGGAAGATGGTCTCAGGCTATAGTCTGATACTGACCAGCTGACAAATTGGGCAGAGCAATGGCAAATGGAATTTAATCCCGATAAGTACAAGGTGATACATCTGGATGAGTATTTAAAATGCCAGGGAAAATAGGCTAAGAACCTAATGTAGGTAGATGGGATTTGTGTTGATTGGTGTCTGCTGGCCAGCATAGTCACGGTGGGCCATAGAGCTTATTTATATGCTGTGTAATTGTATGACTTGATGTAACTAGTAGAATTGGTCAGGGGGAACCAGTGGATGTGGTTTATTTGGACTTTCAGAAAGCTTGCTACAAACCTCCACGTAAGAGATCAAAAGGTAAAATTAAACAACATGTAATTAGAGATAATATTGAAATAGATAGGAAATTAGGTACCAGACAGGAAACAAAGAGTAGGAATGGCAGGTAGTGGATCGCTACTAGGACCCTAGCTGTTTGCAATATATGTTAATGGTTTATATGAGGTTATGAAATGTAATATCTCCAAATTTGCAGATGACAAGTTGGGCAGAAGGGTGTGCAGTGAGGAGGATGAAGAGATGTTGCAGTGTGATTTAGACAGGCTGAGCAAGTGGGCAAATACAGAGCAGATGCAGTATAATGTGGATAAATGTGACGTTATCCATTTTGGCAGCAAAAATAGGAAGGTTGAGTATTATTTGAATGGCTGTAAATTGAGAGAAGGGAATTTTCAATGAGACCTGGGTGTCGTTATGAACCAGTTGCTGAAAGTGAGCATGCAGGTGCAGCAAGTATTGAAGGAGTGTATATTGGCCTTCACAGCAGGAGGATTCAAGGAACAAAGACGTCTTACTATAAATATACAGGGTGTTTGTGAGGCCACACCCGGAATATTGTTTCCAGTTTCGGTCTCTTTATCTGAGGAAGGATGTTCTTGCTATGAGAGAGTGCAGTAAAGGTTTAACAAATTGATTCTTGGAATGGCAGGCCTGACATATGAAATGAGATTAAGTCGGTTAGGATTGTATTTGCTGGAGTTTAGAAGAATAGAATGGGAATTCCTAGAAACCTACTAAATTCTTACAAGACTGGACAGGTTAGATGCAGGAAGGATGTTCCTGATGGTGGAGGAGTCCAGGACCAGGAATCATGGGTAAAGAAGAAGGGGTAAAGCTTTTAGGACTGAGATGAGGAGAGATTTCTTCACACAGAAAATGGTGAGCCTATGGAATTCACTACCATATTTTGGTTTAAGCCAAAGAAGGAGGTAGAGTTCTTTATCAAGGATTTTACAGCACAGCACCTAGAAAACAGTAGTAGAATCAGGCACAGTCAGCAAGGCTTTACAAAGAGGAAATCACACTTGACAAATCAACTGAAATTCTTTGAGAATATCAGTGGGATAATGAGGTTATAGACAATGTTAAGATTAATACAGAGAAGATATTAGATGCGCATACATATTTTGGTTTAAGCCAAAATATTATGTATTTTCAAGAAGGAGGTAAATGTAGCTCTTGTGGCTAAAAGGATCAAGGGATATTAGGGATGGTGGGATTAGGGTACTGAGCTGGATGATCAACCATGGGTGAATTGAACAGCAGAGCAGGCTTTAAGGGTCAAATAGCCTACTCCTGCTCAGATCTTCTATATTTCCATATTTGAGCTTTATAAATGGAATTCAAAATTTAATGATAAGTTGCACAAAGTATAAAATGGTGTTAATGCTGAATCTATGCAGATTAGTACTTACAACCTCATTAGAATGTTGTGCCCATTTTTATCACTGTAGTTGGGAAAGAAGGCCCTGATAGCGACATAAAAGAGATACATTAAAGTGATTACAAAATTTCAAACTTCTGTTATGAGAGAAATAAGGGAGAAATGTGGATTCTTTTTATTAAAACATAGAAGGTCAGAAGGATATCTGGCAAGTTAACAAAATAAATGCCTATTCTTATTTAACTAGCTAATCAGTTTTAGCGGTGTGGGTTGAAGAATGTTTTGCTCAGGACATTAGGAGAGTTTGTGTGCTCCACTTCAACAGTACCCTTGATAATGCAACGATCCCCCAGTGGTACAAAGAAGTGTCAGCTCCAATTCTACAATTATGTCTTACACAGAGGTTTGACACCTATTACCTGTTAAGTCAAAAGGCCAACATGTTTCTACTAATCCAATCTGACATGGAAATAAGGTAAACTATTTTAACTGGTCAGTGAGTTGGCTTTTGGAAGATGTACATTCAAGATTAGCACCGAAAGAATTAAATGAGAAGTTAAGAGCTGTTTTTTCACAAAGAAGGTCGTTAGAATTGGAAAATATGGCAGAAGCAAAAGCTATAACCACATTTGAAAAAGAGTGGATAATTTCTTCTAAGAGCCACCTTTGGCATAATGTGCCAAATAGCTTCCTCTGTGTTGTTCAGCTCTATGCCCTTCCTTTTAAACTCCCCATTTGGGGGAAAGCCACAATAGGAGCAGTTAAAATAAACTAGTGGAATACCAACTCTTGTTCCAAATTCATCTGGTCAACTGAAGCTTTAAATTTCAGTGGAGGTATGCCTGTGCCTAAGCTGTTTAAATATACAGGGAAGGATGATATCAATGGGATCCCATATGAGGTTCAATTTGAAGACTGTTGAGGGAAGAAGTAGTAACAATGCGAGCTGTCAACAGCAGTCAGAACCAGAAGAAGCCAAGAAAGGTACGGTTCTATTTTACCATTAAACACTATTACTATGTGGACTCCAATGATCTCGAGTGCTTCTATGAGCCTCCAAGCCTCATGAGCTTGGATCAACCAAGCCCTTAACTGACTAGGATTCCTGTTGTGGAGCCTACACTCATTGATAGAGACTGTTCTTGAAGATGTCTACCACAGTATTTAGCTTTTGACCAAAACCTGCTCCTAGACACTGCTTAAAAAGTGATTCCGCCTAAGAAATTCTAATCCTGGCTGTGGCAATGAGATGAGGGAGCTGAGCTCTCCCCCAGTGTCTGTACACTAAATTTCTCATTAGCTGCATCCTCCCTACTCTATGTATCGATCCATCCCTGGATGACAATTGGAACTTATGATTCTAATTCTGAATGTAAGAACTTTGCTGGGATAATGACTTATGCAGCTGTCAGTGTTTATTATCCCTTTTCATGCTTGGGTCATACTTAAAGGACATACACTGCAATTTAATCCAGATATCATTTAAAGCTGTATTGTTATAAGGACAATGCATCAAGTACTTAAAAAAAGAAAGATGGGATAAGATGCTGGAAATTGAAACAAAAACAAAAATTGCTGGAGAAACTTAGTATATCTGGCAGCATTTGTGGAGAGAAAGCAGAGTTGACTTTTTGGGTCTTGTGAACTTTCTTCTGAACTGTGGAATTCTGAAAAAGAGTTACCAGACTAGAAGTGTTTCTCTCTACAGATGCTGCCAGACCTGCTGAGCTTCTCCAGTGATTTCTGTTTTTGCATCAAGGTTACCTAGTTATACCTGGATTATTACCACATGATCAGATATCTGCAAGAGTGGATTTTCCAATTAGGTCGTTGTTAATAGGGAACAGCCACAATTCTAATGAGTTGTGCTTTTAATGTGATGTAACAGTGTACAGATAGGTTTCCCAACACGTGCATTCGTGGTGGTTGACCCACATTTTGAGACTGGCACACTCAGTTGCAAAACTTCTTCTGATTTTTTTAACTCCTATCCAATTGAGTTCCCTAGTACCATTCATCTTGCCTCCTCCAGATACCACCAATAATCACTGACATATTGTGTTTACTTTCTAATTTATAGAGATAAAGATGTGGAGAAATATTTAATTAACCAGGTATGCTGTGAGATCTGCTGTTCCGGCTTATTAAAAACAAAAAGAGGCAGTCAAGGTGTACCCACTAACCTTTGAAGTCAAAAGACAAAAAGAAGATGATATGAATAGCAATGCTTCCTTGGTCAGCTTTATGATTCATTGTACAGTCTCCACCCAAAATGCCAGCCTGCTTCCTCTCCATGAGACACCGATCTTGTCAGAGTTCCAAATTTGTTTTAAAGCTTTTCACTCTTAAAAGCAATGCTGATAAAAAAAGGTACCATGATATTAAATAATAAATATGCAGAACCTGGGATAATTTTTCACTTGTTAAGGTTCATTGATGATATTGCATCTGAACCACAGTTATCATTCTCTATTGCTTGTCGAATGATTTCTGAGCAACACTTGATTGTGAAGAAGGAATTGCTAGCCCATGTCCCAAATTAAAGTGACTACCTTCAGAAACACATCAATATTCTTTAGACAGCACCTTCCAAATCCATGAACACTTCCATCTCAAAGGACAAGGACAGCAGATACATAAGAACACCACCACTTACAAGTTCATTTCTAAGCCCTCACCATCCTGACTTAGAAATATATAACCATTCCTTCAGTGTTACTGGGTCCAAATCTGGTAACAAATCTGTACCTTACTCTCACTCACCTGAGCCTGGGCCTCTCACTGACAGCAGTCAGCACTCCTGTTGGCATTGCCTGCAAAGGACAGTTACAGACTTCTAAGTGCCTATTTGGCACTTAATATAAGGGCCTAGCTTTTTCATGGAATGATCTTCCTTCCCTTGGAAGTATCATTCCCACTGTTAATACATGATTATCACATGACATTTTAGATTCAATGTTTTTGCTGGGTTGATGACTTCCTGAGCATGTTGAGCTGTTGTTGCTTTTTTTTTGTATAAAGTGAATAAAATCCACTTTCATCTCACTATCTCCTTTAATTTCCACAGTAGCAGGAAGTGGCAAATTCATAGTCACTCTGACTCATCCACCACTTCCAAGTTACAGATTGGTTTTTATCATTGCATCCTGTTTCTTTGAGTGATTGGCTTTTTTAATACTCCTGAAAATTCAAACAATTTAAATTGGATAGTAGTGACATCATGTTTCAGGTAATGTGTCTAATAGATGCCACAAACTAAAGTAAAAACACATTCATCAGAAATAGAGATCACCTGACTACGGCAAGTCAGACAATACTCGATGTGCAATTATATTTGTCCAAACAAGGACTGTTGCTTATGCTACAATGAAAGCTGAGATATTGATCTTTAGATGTTGTTGAAGTTAGTATCCTTTCATACATTACAAAGGATCAGCTCCAACATCTGCAAAGGTTGCTGTCAGACCCCTCCATGCTGATGTTGAATACGTGTTTTCAGACAGTGCATCAAGTACTTGAGCCTCTATAACCACCCACATTGTGTCGTCACCTGGTTATTCCAAGCCATCATTTGAATCTTTAGCAGCATATCTAGAAGTCAAAAACAAGTTGACAAGCTGATGCCTGCATTATCATTTCACCATTTTCTTCCTTCGCTTCTATTACCTGAGCAGTTTGGTGTTCTTAAGCCTCTGAAAGTAAAAACACAGAGTTATGATGATGGTGATGGGTGTGGTGGAAGCCTGAAGTCCAGGCTTATATTATAAATTGCCTCTCCATCAAAAGAGATCAAAGGATAAGGGGAAGTAGGTTTCGATAGAGGTATTAAATAAGTCACTCCAACCCACTGTTGACCATAACCTTAACAATGGCCTACCCATAATTACTAGTATTGTCGATATGCTTCTCCTTCTCCAGCTCTTTGCGGCTGTCTGCAATTCAGCACCACCTCCTCATGAAAAAGAAAGGAAGTATCTCATTGAGTGTCCTGTGATGGTTATTGCAAGTCGTTTAATTCTAAAAGACACTGACAATATCATTGCCTAATTCTCTGTGAGTGAGATGTATTTAGAAAGGGACCAAGGAATAAGTCATATTCAAGGCACAGACAGTAATTGTTGAGTGAGCTTCATGACATTAAAGAAAAGATCTGTGAGAAATAGTGGGATTAAAGCAATTTGATAACTTGGTTTGGGTGCTGTGGCTGTTATGGTAAAATTGCTGCCAGGTCATGTAAACTATAAAATGTGGGATTAAATCTTCAACAGTTCTAAGTGTGTGATGGTGATGTATTAGACATGAATTGGAAATGATAGAAATTGGTAGTGGGAGAGGGCCATTCTGCTCATTGAATCCACTTTTCCATTCATCCTGATTGTGGGTGATTCTCTCTCTCAATGCTATTCTTCCACACTGTCTCATGCCTCTTGACAATTTCAGCTTCCAGGAATATATCTATTTCTTAATTACTTCACCTCCACATCCTTTATGGTAGAGAATCCCATATATTCACTATTCTTTGAATGAAAAAAGTTCTCCCTCCCCTGTGGAGGTTGTGAAAAGCACCAAATTTCTTGGTATCCACTGATGGAGATTCTCACCTGGTCCCTCAACACCAGCTCCACAGCCAAGAAAGACCAGCAGCGTTTCTATTTTCTGTGTAGACTGAGGAAAGCCCACCTCCCATTCCCCATCCTCACCACAGTGTACAGAGGGTTCATTGAGAGTATCCTGAGCTGCTGCATCACTGCCTGGTTTGGCAATTGCACCATTTCGGATCGTAAGACCCTACAACGGATTGTGAGGACAGCTGAGAAGATCATCGGGGTCTGTCTTCCCTTAGTTACAGATGTTTACACCACACACTGTATCCAAAAGGCTAAGAGCATTGTGGAAGACCCCACACACCCTTCACTCAAACTCTTCTCCCTCCTGCCATCTGGCAGTAGATACCGGAGCATGCAGTCTCTCATGGCCAGACTGTGCAACAGTTTCTTCCTCCAAGCCATCAGGCTCCTTAACACTGCATGATTGAATTCTTTACCATCTGAAATTTTTGCATAACTTTGAATTGCTGCTAAAACAATGTCTATTCTTTTATTACACTGTAATTTGTGTGTGTTGCACTTCGTATGCACTTTATGCCATCCTTTGTATGATCATGTAGTTTGTGCTGTCCATGTAGCACCTTAGTCCTGGAGGAACACTGTATCAGTTGCATATGGTAGAAATGACAAATAAAAGCTACTCTAAAGTACTCTACTCCACCTGTCATCTCAGTCTGAAGTGATCTACCTTGTATGCTGAGAACGTGGCCCTTCTCTTTAACTCCTGTCCAAGAAAAAGTAGATACTACAAAGTGGTTAGCCTAACATCAGCATGAGGAAAATTGCTGCTTATTACAAAGGATTATAAAGGGGTCTATTATAAAGGATGTTATAGTAGGACAGTTAGAATATATCAATAGTACTACACAAAGAGAACATGAATTTATGAAATAATGTCAGACAAATCTATTGTTTTTGTTGAGGATATAATAGTGGAATCAATAAGGGAGAACCACTTGGATGTGATGAATTTGGATTTTCAGAAAGTTTTTGATAAAGTCTCACAGAAGAGATTCTTGTAAAAAAGCAAAGCACCCAGAATTGGTGGCTATATACTGGCATGGATTGAGAATTGGTTAGCAGCCTTGAAACAGAGAGCAGGAATAAATTTGTTGTTTTTGGAGTGAAAGACAATGACTGTTGGATTCACACATCTCTTTGACTGAAGCCACCCAGTCACATCACAGCCAAGTCACCTCTCATACATTCACAATTTCTTTTGTTTAGATTTAGGATCCAAGTTTGGGTGGACTACTTCACTTTCTATCCCAATGGAGAATTCTACCATATTATGGTCATTTTTCCGAAAGGAGCTCTTACAACAAGATTATTGCTCAAAACCAAACTTCAGGTTAGCCTGCCCCTAACTTTGTTCCTTAATGTGCTGGTCTAAAAAAAAACTTATACTCTCTCCAGGAACTTATGCACCACAGCATTATTGCTAATGTGGTTTGTCCAGTGTACTTGCAGATAAAAATCACCCAGGATTACAATAGCACTATTGTTGCATGCATCTTTAATTTCATGCTTTTAATGACACCCCTCACCTCACCTCTACTATCTAGAGGTCTGCAGACAACTCCTACTAAAGTTTTCCATTCTTTGATGTTTCTTAGCTTCACCAAGACAGTGCCACATTTAGAGTTCTTGCACCAATATCCTTTCTCACTGTTGCACTAATTATGTTTTTCACTAACAAATGCCAACCAGCTCCATACTTGTTTTGGTTATCCTTGCAACAGTGTATCTGTAATTACAGTCATATTGTATCCATTTACAACTATTGCCTCATTGTGAATGCTCCATGCATTCAAATACAGTACCTCGGACATGTCTTTTCGACATTTTTATACAATTCTTTTGTGTTCCGTCATATTTGCTGCTAGTCATGTTTCTTCTGCCTTCCACTTTTGCTTTAATTTCTTTCATCATTTATTTTCATCTTTGTTTCCTTCACCTTTGTCTCCTTGCTCATGTTCAAATGTGCTTGCCACTTTAGTTTAAACTCCCTTATTGTATGAGCATCGATGAGGATATTAGTCCCAGTCATGGTGGGGTGCAGACTGTCCAGCATGTACAGGTCCAATTTTCCCCAGGATTAGTCTCAATGCTCCAAGAATCTAAATCCCTGCCTCCTACACCATTTCTTTGACCACAAATTAATGTAATCTATTTTCCTGTTCCTGATCTCACTAACACGTGACACTGGGAGTAATCCTTTCTACTACCATCGCAAAACCCCAACATATATATATCAACCACTTCCGAGCTACAGTCAGTGCTGAACAAGGGTCACTGGACTTGAAATATTAACTCGCTTTCTCTCCAAAAATGCTGCCAGACCTGCTGAGGTTTCCCAGCAATTTCTGGTTTTGATTCTGATTTCCAGCATCCGCAGATTTTTGGGCTTTTTTTGTTCAGGATTAAATGAGTTGGACAGTGAGTGAAGCTTGCAGTGCAGTGAGTAGGATATGCCATTTAAAGATACTGTCGCTGAACTTTTGCCCAATGGTGTGAAGTCATTAGAATACTTTGTGCATTCTACCTAAGACCTTAGTGGTATTTTCCTATACTGAGCACTCTAGCTACCTCTTATTACTGCTTTCCAGGAGGTACCTGGTGAGTCTCCATCTCTCCTTGTTGTAAAGCTTCATTCCAAATGAAATTATACTGCAGCTTTCACAATTATTAGGCATTTCTTTTAGCATATGCTAGCTATAAGTAATACCAGTTACTCATTATATTGGGACCCTTGCTGATGTGTGCAGTCAATATTCTGTGGGGCAGGTACCTGGCTATATACTAAAGTTTTGATAATGAGTAGAAAGCACAATGCCTGCATTTCAATTAATGGGTGTGAATTGAAAACGTGTAATGGTCAGTGAGCTTTATTTCAAGATCATCCAGTTTATCTCTCAGTGAATATAACTTGTAAGGGATTCCATTATCTCTTGCAGGTGAGAATGTGCTGCAGAAAGTGCAGAAGTGGTTTATGAGATTAGGTCCAAAGACTCTTCAATTATAAGAAACGATTTGAGAAGTTGGGATTGTTTTCGTTGGAGAGGAGAAGGCCAAGAAAAAATTTGATAAAGTTCTCAAAATCACGAAAAGTTTGGACAAGAGTGGATAGGGAGAAAATGCTCCCGCTCATAAAATGATGGAGAACCAGAGGACACACTTCCCTCATTATTCCTGTGTGCATCTTTTAAAGCATTTTGCAAAAGAAAAAATGAGATGAGAAAAATCTTCTCAAAGTCAGTAGTCAGGGTCAGGAATGCACTGCCTGGAAGTGTGGTGGAGGCAGGTTCAATTGTGGCATTGAGGGAATTGCATGATTAAATAGAAACAATTACAGGGAAAAAGCAGGAGACTTGAGCTAAGTTAAATCTGTCATATTCTGCATCATGACAGATCTGTAATTCTGCATTTTAATATACTGCAGTGCTGCTGGATTGGTTAATCCTTTCAAAGATAGAAGCTAACATCCTGAAAAATGCGTCATTTTAGAATTTCTTATTTCTATGTTTTTCTCATCTTTCCCTGTCAAAATGTCTGAATCCATACAGCTGGAACATTGGGCTCCCCTTTAGACTATACAAGAATGCAGAGTTCTGCTTTTGTTCATATCAGGCATATGTTTTACATACACAAATTGTTTTTCTTTAACAATAAGCTGATGACCAAAAACAGTTCCAGCTAATTGCAGTCATTATTACATCTCAAAATGGCCTGTACCATTGTACATCGTAATGCCTTCCACAACAAGGGATATAAATGGAGTGAGGGGTGAGGTGGAGTAGTGAACGATAGCTGGAGATGAAACCCAGAGAGCGAGAACAACAGTTGAACAGACAAAGGAATAGGTAAGGGTCAACTGCTATTGGTAAGGGTAGCTGCTAATGGTTAATATAATATAACCCACTTGCTCTTGTATTCTATGCTACTATTAATAAAACCTTGGTTTAGTTATGATTCATTAGCTGCTCTCTCAAGCTGCCCAGCGACCTTTAATGACTTAACGACTTATGCGCACATACATCCTCTGCTCCTGCACCCTCTTTAGAGTCGTCCTTTTCTTTTATATTGTCTCTCTGTGCTCTTCTTAACAAAATATCTCACCTCACACATTTTGCTTTGAATGTTGACAGCCTTCTCTCGGCTTCCTTCACCAACTTGTCTATGTCCTTTAGAAACTCCTCAATATTGTCCTCAGAGATCAAAATGGTTCCAAGTTTCATATCATCCACAGATTGTGAGGTTGTGCCTGTACACCTTGGTATGCAGCATTAGAATACATTAAGTAAAGCAAGGGTTCCAAAATGAGCCTAGGGAGCTCCACAACAAACATACCTCAGTTTGAAAAGCATCCATTAAGCTCTCTGTTTCTAATCGCTCTGCCAATTTGTATTCATGTTGCAACTATCTCTTTTATTCCATGGGTTATAACCTTTCTCACAAGTGCAACACTGCATCAAATGCCTTGTGGAAGTCCATATGCTCTAAATCAGCCGCATCATCTTCATCAACCAGCTCAGTTCAACAAAGGTCCAGTAAGTTAGTTTATCTTCCCTCAAGAAATTCATTTTGCTCTCTGGTCCAAGTTACTATTCATTTTGTCATAAGTTCTTTCTTCTGGAATTTTACCAACCACTGAGGCTAAACTAACTGTCTATAGTTGTTAGGCTTACCCTTATAACCCTTAAGGAACAAGAGCATAATATTTGCAATTCTCCAGTCTCCTGACCCATCTCCAAGTCGAAGGAAAACTAAAAATTTATTGCCCGAGCCTTCTTATTTTATGCTGTCACTTCCCTCATTATTTTTGGATGCATCTCACTTGGTCCGGGTACTCTGTCAACTTTAATTACCAATACACTATCCTTACGAATTTTAAACCATTCTAATGACCATACTTTCTTTTTCCTTCACCATGGCCTGGGCAGCATCTTTCGTCTTGGTAAAGACAGAAGAAAAGTTTTCAAAGTGTAAATCCCCTTTTTGGTCTCAAATCTATCCTACTCCTTCTTTACCATTCTTTTACTATATATATGGCATTAAAATGCTTTAGAATTCCTTTTTGTGTTAGCTGTCAATCTCTTTTCATATTTTTACTTCGCTTTTCTTATCTGCTTTTTTCCAACACCATCCCCTTTGAATGCTCCATACTTATTCTAATTCTCAATTATAATTTTACCTGACATCTGACACCTTTTCTTCTTTATCATAATTTCTACCTCTTTTGCCATCCAGGGAGCTCTGGGTTTGTTTGATACATCTCCTCATTGAGGGAATATCCATTGAGAGTGTCCTAACCATTTTTTTTAAAGCAGACTATTTCTCAGCTATTGGTTTTGGTGCCAACTTTTGATTCCACTTTATGCAACCCAGATCCATTCTTGCTAATTCTGGTTAGACAGAGTCCACATGTTTACTTATCTACTCAGTGTTATTTCTAGTGTACAAACCATTGACTCCAATCACACCAATTACTTGCTTCTCATATTTATACAGGCAATTTAGAATTTAAAATCCTTACTGTGTGGAAACATACCCTATGGACCGGCAAGTCCACACTGACCTTCCGAAGAGCAACCCAACCATTCCAACTCACCCCTGACTAATGCAGCTCACTTACACATCCCTGAACACTGTGGTTAATTTAGCGTGGTCAATCCATCTAACCTGCACATCTTTGGTCTGTTGAAGGAAACCCGGAGCACCCGGAGGAAACCCATGCAGACACGGGGAGAATGTGCAAACTCCACACAGACAGTTGTCCGAGGTTGGAATTGAGCCCGGGTCCCTGGCACTGTGAGGCAGCAGTGCTAATCACTGAGCCACCGTGCCACCCCAGTTAACCTTGATTTATATCCTCACCTGCTCCCTGGTTCCATTTGGTCTCATTCGTCTCTGCCAGACTTACGAGACTTACAAGATAACATTTTAAATTTTTAAAAAAATGAATCTACATATAGATACAATATTAATAAAAAGCATAGCACAGAGATGCTGCTGTTGGACCGGGGTGGATAAAATCAGAAATCACATGACAGCAGGTTGTAGTCGAACAGGTTTATTGAAAATCACAAACTTTTCGAGTGCTACTCCTTCATCAGGCGAAGCCACATATTACATTTCCACTTTTCTTCAGTGTTTATTAAAGTTCCAAGCATCTTTTTGCTTGTGGTTCCAATAGTTTGTTAGCTCCTGCTCCTTTGTGAAGCAATCAGACCGTTGACTGCTGCTAACCACCCATTTAAATTTAAAGTTTTATCTACTCTTGGCATTATTTTTAACTTCAATATGGATTCCAGATCTTTTCTCGTTCATGAATTTTGTTAAATATATGCTATCCCACAGCATCTTATTATTGATATAACACTCAATGCACCTCTCTGCTAAATATCATTTTTAGAATTTCTTCTAATCGTTCTTCCATGTAAACTGCTATGTCCACCTCAACAAATGTTTCTGCCACTTAGATTCCCAAGTTAAAGGGCAACATTACCTTCCTTGTCCATAAGAAAAATTATAAACTTCTCACAGAGGTATACACCAGAAGAATTGCTCAAACAGCAAGTTTCATTTTCCTGACAATACCTAATGCTGGCAATTTCAAAACACAAAGTGCTATTTTTCATTTTTTTCAATGTTTTGTATGCCTGAAATATATTTTCTACCTTGGGATATTTCATTGTCATATTCAGCTTAAAGACCTCAAAAACTGCATCTGACCTTGTTTGGATACCCAGCCGATTTAGCAGACCAACTAGATTTTGCATTTCCTTCATTTTTGTTATGAAAGCTGCTGCATCATTTTTGTGAGACCCTACTTTGACTAACAGTAATGGGGCTAACATTTCCAAACAAGCTTGCTGATGCAAAGTGATACTGTATTTGTTCGGCCTGATTTGTGATCTAATGTATTTAAAAACCCCGGAACCTTACTTTCAATTTAAAAGTTTGGTTTAAACCCATTCAAGACAATCTTTTTAAATTCACTGCTCCCACTCTATATAAAAATGTCATCTATTTCCATCAGAAAGATATCCAAAGCTGCTGTCCATTGTTCCAGTAAAATATGACAGGGTTGGCAACTAGAGACAGCCTAATTTTGTTAAAATGGACCTTACATAGAAATACCAAACTCCAGAGATATCATTTGGGCCATACATATAATTATTTAAATTCTAGATTGTTCCCTCCAGCATTTTCTGCCTCTGCTTGAGGGCAAGCAAACAATTCCCTTTTGAGTGGGTTTCCCTGCAGAAATACAGTTTTAAAATCAATTGATCTACATGTCAAAGTAATTGTTGCTAACAATGCCAATGAAATCTTCAAGATTGCTTCTCTTGGAATCAGTGAATCTATTCTTATTACACCTTCCCCTCCTCAGATCTTCTTCTCAAGCCTCATGTTACAAGCCTAACAAATCTCATTAGAAGACATTTTTTCCATGCATATCTATCACTGCAATAGGGCTGGTTGTCCACTGACTTGCATCTCAGTGTACACCTCAAATTCTCACCAGCTTCACAGTTCTTGCTGTTTGGCAGTTTTTATTAACTTGACTTCTACTTTGTTTGAAACAATTAAGATTTCCTGGTAATATGGGCTTCCATTTCTGATGGCAGTCCTGGCCTGTATTATATCCTTGACTTTGTTAAGTTGACCCTCTATCTTGCTATCTTTCTCTTTCTGAACTATCACTGTTTGATCTCTCCTTCTGTTCAAAGAATTCTTTTCCTATCTGGGATGTTCCCTGCCAAGGCACTGTTTGAGTTTATGCTACATATTTTGTCTTCCACTTCTAGACTCATGGTCCCAATCCTTCTGTCCTTCATCCTGTTTATTAAGCAGTTGCTGAATTTTCCAGTAGCCTTTCTTGCTTGAATTTTAATAGTTGTAATTCTACACTGAACAGATCCGTCTGGTAAATATTTGTGATTATAATTCCCATTTTTGATAATTGTCCTTTGAAACTAATGGCCTCATTTTGACCATCAGAACTTTTCTGGCAGTCTTCGTCTGACAGTCTAATCCTCATGGTTTTGTTATGTAGGGTTGTGAGAAGTACCTGGTTCATTGTGACTTCTATAAATCCGGTTTCTGTATTAATTTTCCATCTTTACTAGTAACCTTTTCCAGGCCTTTTCACATTTTAAGCCTCTCCCTTTTCCAGGAAACTTGCCTCCTAGATTGAAACTGGTTGCTAACAGTCTTAACACTCTCTGAATTCTTTCCAAGGCTTGAACTTTTATGAAAGTCCTTCCGCCTACATAGAATGTATTCAAATGCTTAAAAAAGTAAAGGTAATTGTAGTCCCTTGTCAAGCTGGGGACTGATCAGATATTACTGACAAAATTTTAGGATTTCTACCCAAAACTGATATGGACCATATCTTCGGAACATCTGCTGTGAATTCTTAGCATGCTAATACTATGGCAATGCAGCCAATAACTTGCAGCTTGGTTGATTTGCCAGAATTTTATGAACCACTTCATTTATTACTGCATCATTCCTTACTCACAGCTCATTGTTAAAAGGACTTTCTGCTGCCATATTCATAGCAATTATGTACAAGTTTTGCACGCATATCTCTAAATTCATTGTGGGCAAAGTCCTGTCTGTGATCGGTGAGAAACCTTGCCAGTGGTCCAAATCCTGTTCCTATCCAGTTTTCCATAAACCTATTCAATTTTTTTCTTGTTTTGCCATTTTCTTTATTTTACCGTGTATTATTGTTAACTGACTAAATCTGCCAGATCTGCAAAATGTCAAATGGATTTTATTTTACCCTAACCAACACCTTTAAATCCATTGCCATTACCTTGGCGAAATTCCTTACTGACAGCAGACTTACTATCGACCATGACAGTGTCCTTTAGATTTCTTGCACATCTCCAATTTCTTTTATGAGCTTTTGCATTCTTCATTATTCCTGCATCCTTTACTAAAATATTTATCCTTTTGGAGGGCAGATGGGCAGATAATCTCTGTGATTTTACAAAATTGACTATTTTTCTGCCTCCTGATGTGAACAACACTGCTTTAATTTATTTAGTGGTGAGGTTCTGATCAAAGAATGGAATGCAATCTTTTATGTAAATGGAAATTTCAATAGATTGTCCAAATGCAATGGCTCTGTTATTTTCCATATTCAGTTTCATCTATCCCTTTGTTATCAATGATCTACTTATGCTACACCTGTGCCATTAAAATGATTGGATGTTGTTAATTTTCAAGAAACAACTACTCTTTGCAAAGGTACGTGATAATCAGAAGAGGGTTTGCTTGCTCAATGGTAAACTGGTGGAACTCTCAAATTCAAAATTTTCTCATCCTTAGTACACAGAGAGTTTAGGTAGCATCTTAGTTATGTGTTGCTGGAATTCAGAGCTGAAAATGTGTTGCTGGAATTCAGAGCTGAAAATGTGTTGCTGGAAAATGTGTTTCAGCTCTGATCTCCAGCATCTGCAGTCCTCACTTTCTCCTAGCATCTTAGTCAGTCCATTTCGCACACTGCAGAAATGTATCAGTTGTCTAAGACTGCACAATTGAAGATTTCTGCCACCTAATCAATAATAACTGAAATATCTGTGACCAATACAATTTGACCCATATCTCAATTTATTTCCTCTGATTCTTCCATTTCTTCCTTACATTTGAAAATTATATGTTACATTTGTGACAGTTCATGGTGTAATGGCCTTTTAAAACACACTTAAAATATTGATTGACCATCGCTTGGGCATTTATAAGGTTCCATCTTGCATTGTAAGTCCCAAATTTTCTTTGCTTCTCAAAATTGTCATTTCTTTCCTCATTTATCTTCGTAAAAGATCATTTACATTAAAGGCAATCAAAGAGAATGCTGATGGAAATCCCATGTTGTTTTCAGAACCTGTCACTTTTGGGGAGGGGGTTGGGGAATTTCTTGTTGATTCAACAGGTCCGGCAAGTTCACCCATGTGCATGTGCACTAGAATAGAACTGCTCTGTAAAATTACTTCAAACTCCAGAAGTCACTTTTCATTACCTTTCCAAGCTACAGATTACAAACTAGAAACATTCCCCTAGTATCAACCATATTTTATATGGTAATTATCCTGACTGCATTAGAGATATAACTCAAGGAGTTCAGGTTCTGCATTTGCTACGCTCCACCCAATATAAATACATTTGAATGAACTGCAGTCCACATTTTGAAACAACTAACAAATAATTTGTGCACTTTTCCAGGATATTCTAGCCAATGAAAACAAATGTAATGAAAGTGGCTTCATATCACTGGGGAACAAAGTGTTTCCTGCAAAATGTTGCTAATATATTGTATTATAGCTTTCAGGAAAATGATTGACATATATACAGTATTGAGAATGAGTACTGAACTCTCTAATAACACATGTTCTTCCCCAACCATTAGAGATGTCTTATCATCACCGTGCACAATATTTCTTTCCTTCTAATCATCAAGTTTGATCAACTTTTAAATTTGATTTGATTGGGTCCAGAGCAACGTAATGAAAGTCGTCTCTCCACCAATACAGCAGGAATCTTGCCCATTACAATATAAATCAGAAACTCTGGAATGCATTGGTATTTCTGATTAGTAATTGTAGCCAAAAGACTGAAGAAAGTTGTATCTTAAAAGCTATTTATGCTATGATATGACTATAAGGAAGTAGTATAAGCATTCTTTTATGTAGAATATGGAAATGTAGCCTTTACTCCCTTCCTTTTGAGAAAACGCTGACTCTTACTGGATTATGGTACAATGCCTGGTGTTTCCTTTATCTCTCCCAAATAAGCATTCTTCCTGTGTTAGCTTAGTCTGTGACTGCTGACTGACTATTCGTGGATCAGATAGAAATCCCTGTCTAATTCTGTCCTCATCTAATATCTGCAGATGTGTACTCTTCAACAATAGTTAGTTGCTATCGATTAGGAATAACGTGATTGATGATTCATCTCCTTAGCTGAGCAACATTGAAGCCAATTGTGGTGTTTATATTGCAGCCATGTCTAACATCAGCAAACTCTTTATTGAACAGGGATTAGCATGGGATCATTCTGGTTCATTCCATAACATTTCACACAAATATAAAATGACAACCTTTATCTATTTGGTTAGGAGAGAAAAAGAAACAAAACTGACCAAACCGAAAAGAGGTTTCATTAGCATTTGAATGCAGTAAACATGGACATGCTTTAAGTAGCTTCAATTTCTCATTGATGATAAGTAGGAAGACACAATATGTGTATGTATTAAATATAACAGTCCAACTAGCTCAAGTAAAAGACTTTGAAGCATTTATTATGAGTATATATCTTAAATAAAACACTACAGCAAGTGAAGAATGCAGAATAAAATATCTCCACGTGCCTCCCAAGCCCCACCCAACCTTTCCCTTTTGAGGTTTCTCAAGGGACATGTTAGTTGTTAAGAAAAGACAGCTGAAACTGTTTATATATGAAATAATTTTTCTTAAAAATTCAGGAATGAAATACTGCAGCCAATATAAAAGGAAAGCTATAAAGACTGTTCACATTAAGTATAAATTACCTACAGTGGTTTTACCCCAGGATATCAGGAAATAAATTTACAATGAGGACGTTTACTGGGCAAGTCAGTAAAAAGTCAGTGTGATTCATTGACATTTGGTCTGATGGGAAAACTTGGTAAAAAATAAATTACCTTGTTAAAAGAGACACGATATCGGACATCTGGGGTCCTGTAGTCCATTGCTGTACAATGCTCAGCTTGAAGGAATGATAAAATAAAAACATACGAATACTTGAGACCTTGGAAAAAATACATTTGACCCAACAAGCCTGTTGTCTTTGATTGATCACACTCCCATCTACTTGCTTTCTCACCAGGGGGTAGCTTTTTTTGCCAGGCAGGATCATTCCTAACGTTGAGTTTTTAGAGCGTGGGGACTGGAAAATAACATGGCATTCATTTTCCCCTCACTGCTGTGGGCCTTTTATCTGGGAGAGAATATTCTTTCACAGAATATGCAAGATCTCCATTAATACATTCAATCTGAAGTAAATGAAGTCTCCTGTGATTTCTCATTCTCAGTGTCAGATGCCTGGTGTGTGCAGAATCTTCCCCTATCCTTTTGGCATTATAAACCAATCATGTTTTGGCCTTTAAGAGCAGTTTTTTAAAGGAGAATTGCTACAATTTAAAGGGCTGCAGCTTAGGCTGTCAAATTGGTGTATCCTTTAGCATTTCTTAATCCTTGAGTTTTCTGGAGCAACATGGAAGTTTTAAGTGAAAGAATTCAAGTAAGGCTCTTTTGCATCATATGCATTCCACATACTAATTTATTAACTCATGCAAAGAGTTCATGCCAGACAGTCCTCTTCCAAGCTCCCAGAATTCCTGCTGTTGATGAAATCTGAACAGAACTGTTTTCAGGAATGGTGAAGTGTGATTGGCACAGTAATCCAGTGATCCAAGCCAATGCTCCAGGGCATCATGGCAGATGGTGTAATCTGAATTCAATTAATAAACCTGAAATTAGAAAAAAAAGCTTAGCTGAAGTATAAACCACTGTTATAAAACGATATTTAGTTCACTAATGACCTTTAGGAAAGGAAATCTGCTACCTTCAAATGGACAACATAACAAAAATATTGTTGACTCTTAAGTAGCTTAACAGTTGTATCTAAACACTAAAGAAAAACCTGAGAAAAGGATTGAAACCAAATAGACCATGTGGAGTTGACCAAAGCACCTCCAATGACCTCCAAACTAACATTTGGGCGCCTATGCCAAGACTGGGAGAGTTATCTTGCAGCCTAGTGAAACAATAACCTGACATAGTAAGACTCGTGGAATCACACCTGACTGTCAGCATCCAGACACCTCCAGCCCAAATCAGAAATGGCAGCACAATCGGATAATCAGGTGGGAGTTGCCCTGTGAGTTCTCAACATTGACTCCGAACCACATGACTCCAAATCTCATAGCATCAGGTCTAACATGAGCAAGCAAACCCCCTTCTGATTATCACATGCTCCTCTCCCTAAACTGATGAATCAGTTTTTCACTATGTTGACCAACAATTTGTTTGAAGTACTGAAGGTGGAAAGGATTCAGAATATACTCTAGGTGGGGGACTTCAATGTCCTTCACCTGGATTAGCTCAGGAGCACACCTACTGACAGATCTGGACAATTCCTAAATGGCATAGCTGCTAGACTGAGGCTGTGGCAGTTGATGACAAACCATAGAAGAGGGAAAAACATACTTGTCTTTGTCCTCACCAATCTGCAATAGCTCCACAGAGGCCAGTTTCCCATCACCAAGTTATCCTTTATTTAGATGTGGAGAGTCCTTGACACTGATCCAGCTCTCTCATAGCCAGCTCGCAGAGGGAACAGGATGTGTGACTCTCATGTTCTTATCTGTCAGCCAGGGCTTCCTAATTGGACCAGATTAACAGCCCCAATCAGGGGACTCATATTCTATGAAGTCCACCTGGCTAACCTTGGTACAATCACTACACAATCTACTGTCCATGTCAGTATAGGTAGGAATGATGACTGCAAAGTCCTTGCAAAGCCAAAATCCACTTTCACACTGAGGATCTCATCCATTGTGTTGTGTGTCACTATCAATGTGCTGAAAGGAATAGATTTTGATTAGCTTTAACAACCCAATATGGGGCATCCATTAGGTACTATGGGTCATGATCAGCAGCAGAATTGTATTCAGCCCCAATTTGTAACCTTGTGGCTGGACATATCCCCCACTCTACCATGACCACCACACAAAGGATCATAGAGTCATAGAGATGTACAGCATGGAAGCAGACCCTTCGGTCCAACCCGTCCATGCCGACCAGGTATCCCAACCCAATCTAGTCCCATCTGCCAGCACCCGGCCCATATCCCTCCAAACCCTTCCTATTCATATACCCATCCAAATGCCTCTTAAATGTTGTAATTGTACCAGCCTCCATCACTTCCTCTGGCAGCTCATTTCATACACATACCACCCTCTGTGTGAAAAAGTTGTCCTATAGGTCTCTTTTATATCTTTCCCCTCTCACCCTCAACCTATGGCTGAGGAGCTGGTCTATGGGAGAAGGATTCACATTTTTGGATAGGATTCACATTTTTGGATCATTGGAATCTCTTTTGGGGTACAAGTGACCTATCGAAGAAGGTCGGATTGCACCTAAATTGGAAGGGACTAATATACTGGCAGGGAAATTTGCTAGAACTGCTTGGGAGGATTTAAACTAGTAAGGTGGGGGGGGGGGGGGCGTGGGTGGGACCCAGGGAGATAGTGAGGAAAGAAATAAATCTGAGATGGGTACAGCTGAGAACAGAAGTGAGTCAAACAGTCAGGGCAGGCAGGGACAAGATAGGACTAATAAATTAGACTGCATTTATTTCAATGCAAGGGGCCTAACAGGGAAGGCAGATGAACTCAGGACATGGTTAGGAACATGGGACTGGGATATCATAGCAATTACAGAAACATGGCTCAGGGTTGGGCAGGACTGGCAGCTTAATGTTCCAGGATACAAATGCTACAGGAAGGATAGAGATGGAGGCAAGAGAGGAGGGGGAGTGGCATTTTTGATAAAGGATGGCATTACAGCTGTGCTGAGGGAGGATATTCCCGGAAATACATCCAGGGAAGTTATTTGGGTGGAACTGAGAAATAAGAAAGGGATGATCACATTATTGGGATTGTATTATAGACCCCCCAATAGTCAGAGGGAAATTGAGAAACAAACTTGTAAGGAGATCTCAGCTATCTGTAAGAATAATAGGGTAATTATGGTCGGGGATTTTAACTTTCCAAACGTCGACTGGGACTGCCATAGTGTTAAAGGTTTAGGTGGAGAGGAATTTCTTAAGTGTGTACAAGACAATTTTCTGATTCAGTATGTGGATGTACCTACTAGAGAAGGTGCAAATCTTGACCTACTCTTGGGAAACAAGGCAGGGCAGGTGACTGAGGTGTCAATGGGGGAGCACTTTGGGGCCAGTGACCATAATTCTATTTGTTTTAAAATAGTGATGGAAAAGGATAGACCAGATCTAAAAGTTGAAGTTGTAAATTGGAGAAAGGCCAATTTTGACAGTTTTAGGCAAGAATTTTCGAAAGCTGATTGGAGGCAGATGTTCGCAGGTAAAGGGACGGCTGGAAAATGGGAAGCCTTCAGAAATGAGATAACAAGAATCCAGATAAAGTATATTCCTGTCAGGGTGAAAGGGAAGGCTGTTAGGTATAGGGAATGCTGGATGACTAAAGAAATTGAAGGTTTGGTTAAGAAAAAGAAGGAAGCATATGTCAGGTATAGACAGGATAGATCGAGTGAATCCTTAGAAGAGTATAAAGGAAGTAGGCGTATACTTAAGAGGGAAATCAGGAGGGCAAAACGGGGACATGAGATAGCTTTGGCAAATACAATTAAGGAGAACCCAAAGGGTTTTTACAAATATATTAAGGGCAAAAGGGTAACGAGGGAGAGAATGGGGCCCCTCAAACATCAGCAAGGCAGCCTTTGTGTGGAGCCGCAGAAAATGGGGGAGATACTAAATGAATATTTTGCATCAGTATTTACTGTGGAAAAGGATATGGAAGATATAGACTGTAGGGAAATAGATGGTGACATCTTGAAAAATGTCCAGATGAGAGAGGACGAAGTGCTGGATGTCTTGAAACGGTTAAAGGTGGATAAATCCCCAGGACCTGATCAGGTGTACCCGAGAACTCTGTGGGAAGCTAGAGAAGTGATTGCTGGGCCTCTTGCTGAGATACTTGCATCATCGATAGTCACAGATGAGGTGCTCCAGAACGAGCCGTTCCCCTAGCCAAGCTGTTCCAGTGCAGTTACAACACTGGCATCTACCTGACAACATGGAAACTTACCCAAGCATTTGTCCTGTCCATGAAAAGCAGCATAAATCCAACCTGGCCAATAACTTCCCTGTCGACCTACTCTTCATCATCATTGAAGTGTTGGAAAGAGTCATCAGCAATGCCATCAAGCAGCACTTAACACAGCAATAACCTGCTCATGTACTGATCGCATTACATTCTTTGTTCAAACATGGATAAAAGAGCTGAACTCAAGAGATGCCTACCCTGGATGCCATATTTGCCCTTACAAGGTTAACTGGGATTTCTACATAAGGTCGGACCCAACAAAACTGAGTCCTGGTATTTATCAGAATTGTTCCATCGGAGCTCCACCATTACTATGGTGGGAGTCTGATGGAATTACCAAGGAAGGTTAGGCCCTCATTATTTTCCGACTTTAATTAAATCTTCATTTTAAATTTAGTTAGTGGGGGCTATTAGAAGCATCAAATCTCTTTAAAACTCCCTGGGGATGTTAGCTGCTTCCATTCACACTGCAGAGGTCACTAAGCAGACCAAGTCACTCTTCCTAACTAAAACTTTGATTTACAACAGAGCAGCCTTGGTGCTCCATATAAGCTTAAACTAATGTTCAAATCCAGCGCTACCGACTGCTAAAAAAAAGCAACTACTGCTGTTTTGAATGTGCAGCAGGCATAAGTGTGGTTTTGCTGATAGACTAATGATGCTGTCAAAAATGTGGAATAAGAGTCAACTTGGGGCTTAGGAAGGCAAGTGCCTGTGTAATGGGGATACATGCGAGCTGTTTAGAGCAAAGGCAAATTACTGGTAGGTTCAATTGTAATATTTGACCCCATAGACATTTTTTTCTGGTGTGTGAGATTGGCCATAATTCATGCTGCCTGTAGTGAAACAAGATAACAGATGTTAATCTTCTGAAGAAACCAAAAATATAAAACCCGAGGTGATAAATGGGATTACTTATGCTCCCATAGGCATTGTGACAAAGAGGAAATGTGTCATTATTGTTAATCTGCAAACGTTGTCTTCAGTTTTGTTTGAGAAACAAAAGCTGTAAAGTATATGCTACATAGAGCCCACATTCAGATTCATTTCATTTTCTTTGTTTAGTGAATGCCATTCCTCAGGGACTGGCAATAATCTACTCATTTGCTGAGTTTAAAACGATTAGGCTATCACTTCGTTTGTAGAGGGTGAGCTCCTCAGTAATTTATGATATTCTGAGGGACAACTTTTACACACAGAAGGTGTTGTGTGTTTGGAATGAGCTGCCAGAGGACGTGGTAGAGGAAGACACAATTACGGCATTTAGCATCTGCGTGGGTACATGAATAGGAAGGGTTTAGAGGAAAATGGGCCAGATGTTGGTAAATGGGACTGTGTCAGATTGGGATTCCTGGTCACCATGGACGGGTTGGACAAAAAGGTCTGTTTCGATACTGTATGGCTCCATGGCTCTCCATAAATGCATAAGGAGTTTATTTTTGAGGTCCCAGCAGGGAATCTTGGCTGTATAGGGTCCCTGGCTGGCTAACCAATTCATTCGGAGCCACTCTCATTTGCCAGATGGGGTTTGTCAAATTGAACTTGTGGTGACTTCCTATGTTTTATTCTTTGATCCAAACATTTGTCTGTTGCTGAATCTTGCTCAGAACATTTGTTCCACGTGGGGCACTGAGATCAGTCAACTTGGAGTATTAAGTGAAATGTAGCATGGATGATTACAACAAACTTGTGGTTTTTGTCATTTGGCCGATGTGTGAATGAGTGATATTTGCAAAACCATGGAAGTGTGTTACATTCAATTAAATGGTGTAACTGAATGCTCTTTAGTAATCACAGCAAACTTGCAAGAGAATCATACAATTTACACAAATACAAAGCAGCTTTAATGCAGAGAAAGATCTGAGGGCATTTCATGCAAAAATTGGGAAAATGAAAAGAATGCTAAAGAGGGAGAAATTAATTGGAGTAATCCAAGGCTTCATTAATGTAGTAGACTTAAAAGGATTTTTAAGATAAAGCTGGGAGGTAATTATCCAAAGGCAATTGAAGTGCAAACCCAAGGATATAAGGTGTCTCCGCCAATCATCTCGTACCCTTGCCTCACTTGAACATCTAATCTTGTTTCATCATCTCACTTACCTTTAAAAATGTAATTCTTGACCTACCCCCCCCCCCTTTAAAAATTGAAAGCAAAACACATGAGGCTGGACTGAAAATGATAAAATGATAATGAGAACTACAATAATGAGGGTTACGGAACTGGTTGTTTATTGGAAATAGTGTAGGTGATATGTTCTTGTAAATCTGGAGGGATGTATAACAGGTAGCTGACCTAATATCACACATTTTATACCAAGGCTCCAAAACACCAGTAATATAGGCCCCTCTGTTACAGATTACATTCTCCTTAGATTCTGATAGGTTGAAGGCTATTTAAACGTGAGTTTTAATCCCAACCTCATTATTTCTCCTCTGCAAAGACTGGCTATTTTAATCTCTACAATTTTAGTATCCATAACTTTCCTCCCTCTGTCCTTCTGTTGCCAAAGTCCCATTGCATCCTTTTATCATTTCTAGACCATATGATTGAAATGTCTTCGCAGTCAGCCTCCTTTTACTGTGTTCTGTCAACAATAGTTTATCTAAATCTCTGCTGTTCATATGTCAGCCTATCCACTTACCCTTCATTTATATTTATCCTTGCTGATCTATATTGGCTAACAAGACCATAAAACATTGGAACAGAATCAATCCAATCAGCCATCAAGTCTGCTTCACCATTCAGTGATATCATGGTTGATCTTGAAATCCTTAACTCCACTTTCTGGCCTGCTCCCCATTACCCTTACTGATTAAAAACTTGTCTATCTTAACCTTGAATACACCTAATAAACTAACCCCCACCGATTCATTACCCTCTGAGAGAAGAAATTCCTCCTCATCTCTGTCTCAAATATCAACTGCTTAGCTGAGATGATGCCCTCTGGTGTGAGACTCTCCCACAAGGGAATATATTTCTGTATCTACCCTGTCAGATCCTCTAAAAAAGTCTTATGTTTCAATTAAATCACCTCTCATTCTTCTATATTCCAATGAATACAGGCCCAATCTACTCAGCATCTCCTCATAAAACAGTCCCTCCATATCTGGTATCAACCCAACAAACATTCTCTGGATAGCCTCCAATGTCATTATATTTGTCTTTAGATAAGGGGTTCAAAACTGTTCACAGTATTTCAGCTGTGTTCTGACTGGGGCCTTGTATAATTTTAGCAAAGCCTTCCTACTTTTATACTCCATTCTCTTTAAAACAAAAGGCCAACATTCCATTTTCCTTCCCTATTGCTTCGACTTGGATGCTAACAGTTCTTCAATGTCTTGAACTTAAAATTCTCACCCTCGGTTTTAATACCCCTCATAGCCTCATGCTTTCATATAACTGAAACCATTTACAGTTCAACCTGCCTTGAAGCACTCTGCATTCTTCTAACTATGGTCATTTGCACATGACTAATCTCCTCATTCCTGATGAAGGGCTTTTGCCCGAAATGTCGATTTTCCTGCTCCTTGGATGCTGCCTGACGTGCTGTGCTTTTCCAGCACCACTTTAATCTTGACTCTAATCTCCAGCATCTGCAGTCCTCACTTTCGCCTTTGCACAATTGGTAATTTTACCTTCAACTGTCTTGGCTTAGAGTTTCCTTCTTTAACTCAGTGTCCATTTTTGTTTGCTATCATTGTGGTTTCTTACTTTTTTTAATTCTGCTTGAAAGATACCATATGAGTTCTTGTTGTAACTAAGGGAGTTTTGATGTCAGTTCATTCCTCAGCAACTCTGGAGAAGAAGAAGCTAAAGATAATTTAACTCCTGGCCTTCATTTAAACTTGCCAGCCACCTTGCTTCATGTTTGAGGTGGGGAGTCAGTTCAAATTCACATGTGATATTGTGCCCATCCTGAAATTAGATAAGTTCCTTGGCTTGGCAGCTGAATAAAGAATGAAGAAACTTTGAGATGTGAGTGAGGCAGGTTTTTAATTGCTGAGATGCATAGAAATGGATATTGTTGATACAGGTCTTTGAGCAAGGAATCCAGAGCAAATGTGAAGGTAACAAAGTAGAAAAAATCTCCAGTTGAAACAATCCATATTTCGTTAATGGAAGTGATAAGGGGAAGGACATCAAAAATATTAAGAAATTGTGCCAAATATGAAGGTTCACGAAAGTATCATGCCAAGGAGGTTGTGGAATAAGATGTATGATTAACGATTCTGGATTTAATTTGTGGGAGGGTAAAAGTAAACTTTTCAGAGCATTTCCGAAGGTAAATGTTTGGATTGATTGAAAACAGCCTCATGCAATCAATCAAAGCCTACTTTTTCAAAGTTGTTCCATCCTGAAAAATGAAAAATGGGCAAAAGAAGGTATGCACACTTTTTTCTGAGTTTTTTTTTGAGAAACAAGGTCAAAAACGATGTTAGCTTACAATAATGTTGCAGCATTAACATTGCTCCAGTCATTTGGTATGTTTTAGCTGTAAAGTTAATGGTTCCTTCAAAAGGCATTGTGTACAAATTGAAAACTTGTAAAGCCATCCAGCATTAATAGTTTAACTAGCCAGATCCTCCAGTTTGATATCACAAAAAAATGGGGTTGTGATTCAAATGCATCGTATTTTGTATCTACATATCAGGACCAGGGTCATGACACATAGGCCACTGATCCTCATTTGGTAGCTGGTGGGAGGGAGTAAATGCAAGCTAGTATCGGGCCTATACTTTCAAGTGGGTGGCTGGAGGAAGATTCCTGCCTCTCCTGAGCTACATGTTCAGCAGAGTGAAATGTAATTTCATTTATTGCGTGTGGTATATGCTCCATTTAGTTGTCAATGAATTTCAAAAAGGGGCTTGAACCAGGTGATATGCCCCTGATTTGTGTAAGTAGAATGTTTAAGGGTGTGAGCATGATACCAGTACAAGGTGCCAAACAACTATATACCAATACCAGGTCCAGAATAGTGTGTGACTTATTACTGAGTACTGCAGTGTTCATTGCTCATCTGAGGAACAGATGAGAATCAAACCTCATGCCTATTTGTAAAAAAAAATGATTGTCTAATATCAATTGAAGTAAAAAACGCAAATGGATAATTTAAAAGTTCTAGAATCTGAAAAGTCAGTTCATCTCTCACACTTGGACATTGCACATGCAGAGCACTAACCAAAAAAGCTGGCAAATAGAGTATAAATGTGAAGGTATGTGAAAATAACTAATAAGAGACTTTAGTAGTGAGAATAGAAAAGCAGAACATTTTTTAAAAGGCATGAAATTTCCACAAGTTGGTGTTCAAAGAGACTTGGGCGTACTTGTACAAGGAATACAGAAAACAGTAAGCAATTAGAAAGGCAAATTGTTTATTAGACCTAATTAGGCCCTGCACAATTATATTGGGCTGTGGTGACCACATCAGCACAATGTACTATGCATAGTTTTGATCACTGTCGAAGGAATGATACACTCAACTTGGACACAGTGAAGTCTGCAAATGTTGGAGATCAGAGTTGAGAGTTTGTTGCTGGAAAAGCACAGCAGGTCAGGCAGCATCCGTGGAGCAGGAAAATCGCCGTTTAGGGCCAGAGCCCTTGATCAGGATACTCAACTTGGAGGCAGTTCCATGAAATTTATTAGATCGATTCCTGGATGCGAGGAGTATCCTAAAATGAGAGATTGAGTAAATGGATTCTCTTCTGTCTGAATTTTAGAAGAACAAGAGATCGTCTCATTGAAGCATTGGTTTCTGAAGGGAATTGACAGGGTAGTTACTGTCATGTGTTTTCCCTGGCTAAGGAGTCCAAAATATTGAGGGAGTGTATAATCTCTGGATAACAGATTTAAGACTTTGATGAGAAGAAATTACTTCACTCAGCAGCTTGTGAACCCACAGAATTGCTGACACCAGGCAGTTGTGGATACACATCATTGAGTATGATTAAGGCAGAGATAGATTTTTAGTATCTTGCGAAAACAAAACTTGTAAAGTTCAGGCAGGGGAGTGGATCTGAGACCGAAAATCAGCCGCAGTTGTGTTGAATGGTGCACCAAGCTGGATGAACCATATGATGCACTGTGTCCTATTTCTTACATTCACAGTGCAGCAATTTCACACGTGCCAGCTGGTGAATTTGAAGTTCTGACTCCCCAGAACCATTTATGGAGCTCAGCTTTTCCAAGAATGGCCACAGGAGGATTTGTGCTAGTGATTTATTCCCTGTTTTCTGATGAGAAAGGACTGGAATGCTGATAAGTTGCCAGCCTTTTTCAAAAAGTATGTGATCCTATTTCACATGAGAATTTCCTTTTGGAACCCATTCCATATCAGTAAATGTCAAAAGGGATTTTCAAAGACTTGATTTTATAGAATATTAAAAGTATTTGAAGTCAGATGTACTTTGGGTCGGTGCTTCGATCCCTTCTTTAGTCCCTGTACACCGTGCTTTATGTCCCAGTTAAGAAGCTGGTCAAAAAGTGCTCTGTGACCTCTGCCCATCTTGGATTCAGGGAGGAAGTTGGAGGCACCTCGTTAAAACAGAGAGAGGTCTTCACACTACACTGTGAGGCTTTACCAACCCCTTAAAATCTGGGAAATAGACTCTCCAAATATTGAATCTCAGGTGCAGTTAAGACTGCTGAAGGTTTAGCATTTTTAATTGTTGATTGAGATGCAGAATTATATCAGGTTTTGTATGATGCAATGGCTTCAGAGCCTTCAATGGAAAAAAAGACATTGCAAACCTCATGACTGGTTAGGGAGGAACAGCAAAGGTCTGACATATAGAGCTGAATTTCTATTTTATGCATCAGTGCTAGACCATAATCCTTCCTGAATCTTTCAACCCAGTGCCAAAATTGTTCCTTAGCTTGTGTGACTGGCTTTCCTTGGAACTTCTGGAATCAGACCCTTGTTTAAACATTTCCGACCATGCATTAGTATTCCTGTGTGATGAGGTGTTGATTTCTGAGGCCTACTTTTGGGATCTGATTACTTCATGTGTGTTCAAGGACATAACATGGTAGTAAGAATTAACCTTCAAAATAAAGTTCCACACAGTGCTGCTAAAGTGAGGAATAAGGCAGATTAATGGTGTGGTAGGAATGTCAGTAGACTGGTAATCCAGAGGTTCAGGCTAATGCCTTGGAACATTGAATAGGCATTTTCTGGTGGTGAATGAACCCTTCTGATACCTGCTGCCCTGCAGCTGTTTCACAGAAATCGATTGTTCCGGAATAAGGCCATTCTGCCCATTGTGCCTGTGCCAATTCTTCAATATTTCATTATTGTGTGTCGATCTCCTGCTTTTTTCCCATATCCTTCCACATTATGTTATCGAAATAATTGCCCAATGCCCTCTTTAAAATCTCAATAGAACCTGCCTCATCAGTCTTATGGCAGCGCAGTCTATAACTACTCGTTGAATGAAATTTTGTTTTCTAATATTACTCTTACTTCTTTTACAAATTACTTAAAATCTACACCCTCTCATTTCTGTTCCTTTTACAAAAGGGAACAATTTCTCCCTTACTGTGCAATCCAGCTCATGATTTTAAAACTCTCTATCAGATCTCCTCACCTTCTTCTCTCCAAGCAGAAGTCCCAATTTCTTCCTCTTAACTGAAGTTCCTGATACCTGGGCCCTCTCTTGTAAATCAGTCCTGCACTCTCCAATATGCTCACACCCTTCCTATAATGTGGCATCAAAAACTGTACACAATATTTCAGCTGAGGTCCAACAAGTGTCTTATACAAGTTCAATGTTACCTCCTTGCTATGTACTCTTTGCCCCATTAATGAAGTCAAAATTCACATGGCACCAGGTTATAGTCAACCAATTTATTTGAAATCACCAGCTGAAGGAGCAGTGCTCCGAAAACTTGAGATTTCAAATAAATCAGTTGAACTATAACCTGGTGACGAGTAACTTTTCACTTTGTCCACACCATAGTCTCATCCTCCGCCATTTCTGCCACCTACAAACGGACCCCACTACCAGATATATATTTCCCTCCCCACCCCTATCTGCATTCCATAAAGATCATTCCCTCTGTGACTCCCTTGACAGGTCCACACCCTCACCAACCTACCATCCCAGCACCTTCCCCTGCCACTGCAAGAATTGCAAAACCTGCACCCACACCTCCCCCCTCACCTCTGACCAAGGCCCCAAAGGAGCCTTCCATACCCATCAAAGTTTCACCTGCACTTTCACACGTCATTTGCTATATACGTTGCTCCCAATGCGGTCTCCTCTACATTGAGGAAACAAGACGCCTACTCGCAGTGTGTTTCAGCGAACATCACCAGGACACCCTCACCAACTAACCCCACCACCCTGTGGAGGACATGCATGTCCTGGGCCTCGTCCATCACCGCTCCCTAACCACCCGACACCTGGAGGAAGAACGCCTCATCTTCTGCCTCAGGACCATCCAACCCCATTGCATCAATGTGGATTTCACCAGTTTCCTCATTTCCCTCCTCCCACATTATCCCAGATCCAACCTTCCAACTTGGCACCATCCTCATGACCTGTCCTACCTGTCCATCTTCCTTCCCACCTATCTGCTCTACCCTCCTCTCCGAACTATCACCCATTATCCCATCTCCATCAACCTATTGCACTCTCAGCTACCTTCCCCCCAGCCCTACCCCCCTCTCATTTATCTCACCACCCCCTCGGCTCACAGCCTCATTCGTAATGAAGGACTTTTGCCACATCGTTGACTCTCCTGCTTCTCGGATGCTACCTGGTGCGCTGTGAATTTCCAGCACCACATTCTCAACTCTAATCTCCAGCATCTGCAATCCTCACTTTTGCCATCTCCACATCATGCCTATTAATGAAGCCAAGAACACAGTATGATTTAGTAACTCTCTCTCTACCTGTCTTGCCACCCCTATGATTAGTGCATTTATACACCCAGGTGCCTCTGGTCCTGTTTCTCCTGCAGAATAGTACTGCCTATTACATATTGTCTTTCAATATACTATTCACCATCGTGCCTTACCTCACAACTCTATGTATTAAACATTATCTCCTACCTATTCATCTATGCTACCAATTTGTCAGTTAGGGGTTCTATACTGTCCTCACTGTATATGAATCTTCCAAATTCTCTGTCTTTTGCAAACTTGGAAATTATCTCTTGCACGTTAAGATCTAGATCAATATGTGGAAAAACAAGGGACCGAAGACAGACCTCGTGGGAACTTCACTACAAACCTTCCTTCAGCCCCAAAAATATCTATTGACTATTTCTCTCTATTTCCTGATGCTCAGCAAATTTTATATTCATGTTGCTACTGACCCTTTTATTGCAGGACTTATAACTTTCCTCATACATTTGTTGTGGGGCATTGTATCAAACTGGATTTCTGAAAATCCATGTATAACACCTCAACAAGATTACCTTCACTGAGCCCTTCTGTTACCTCTTCAAAAAATTCAGGCAAGTTAGTTGAAAATGATTTCCTCTTTATAAACCCATGCTGATTCTTCCTAATTGGCCATCTGGAGACTCCCAACCAATGAGGATGAACTAACTAGTCCTTAGTTGATGGATTTATCTTTCCTTACAACCTTTCTTGTACCAGACCGTGATGTTTGCAATTTTGAAATCTTCTAGCAGTTCCCCCAAGGGAAGACTCAAAGATCATGGCTAGTGCATTTACAAATTTCCATTCTCCGGACCCAGTATTTTGTTAATTTTAAGTACCATCAGTCTATGTAATACTCTCCCTTACGTTTACTGTGTTATCTCCTCTGTCACCATGGGCTGGGTAGCATCTCCCTCTTTGGTAAGACAGATACAAAGTTATTCATCTAACAACTCAGTGATGCTCCTGGGTGCTAAATCCCATTTTGGATCTCAATTTGTCCTACTCCTCCTTGTAAATGAACCTTTGCTATTTTTTATGTCAGTAAAAGACTTCGGGTCATCCCTTTATGCTAGCTACCAGCTTTCTTTCATAATTCCTCTTTGCTTCTTGATGCTTTTTCACATCCCCTTTGAATCTATGATATTTCTTTTGCTTTTCAATTGTAATTTTTACCTGATGGATATCAATAATTACAGTTTTTCTTCCTTATTTAATTTCTATCTCCTTGGTTATCCAGGGAACTCTGGATTTGTTTGTCTTACATTTCTGATTTGAAGGAATATACCTTAGATGTATCTGAACCATCTTCTTTTGGAAGGTACACAGCTTTCAATTCCAGGTTTTCCTGTCAACCTCATAATCTGTTCTACCTTGCGTAGCTCTGTTCTTGTCCATTTGAAATCTGCGCTCTACCAGTTTATTTTCTCATTCTGCAGTGTTGCATGTCATTATACTTACAATACAGTGAGCACTGTCTCCTAAATGTTCCTTCACAGACACTTGGTCCATTTGGCCAACTTCTTACTGAACCAGGCATATACTGCAGTAGGATGTTCCGCTGCACAGTATCCAGGAAAACTTGCTCCTCAATACCCTCTACATGAAAGTATCCCAGTCAATATTTGGGTAATTGAAGTCTCCCATTATAGCTATGCTATGATGTTGACATCTTTGTGTAATTTCCCTATAGGTATGTTCCTTTACATCCTTTCTACTCGTTGGTGATTGAGACTACACAGAGAAATATTTGTGTATCTTTTTGTTCTTATCTCTAGCCAAACAGATCCTGTCCTTGGACACTCTGAGACATCCCTTTTTTTTTCCAGCCCTGCAATGTCATCCTTAACCAATGCTGCTGCCGTCTGCCATGGCAGGATTTAAACCTGGATCCCCAGAACATTTCCTGGGTCTCTGAATTAATAGTGATAGTTGGCCAAGAGCTCCATAGTTCCAAAGAAGAGGCGTTAATGAAGTCCATACTTCAGTTCAGTTCAGGCTAAGAGCCAGATTTGGATGACAGGCCGCACTGACGCATGTACGGGATTGGGCCAGGTTTGAAGGATTAAAGGGATTGTATGACCATGTGAAAGGATGTATCTCTAAGGGGTGTCCAAAAGGTTGAGCTGACTATTTCACCTGACACAAGCCCGTGCAGTAAAGGTGGTTGGGCTATCCACATAATGTAGGCCTTCCTCTGCCATTTCTAAAATAGCAATTTATGTGGTCATTATGTGGCCAGCTGAGGGATACAATAGGCACAAGGTTTGATGTCCTGACCAGGAAAATGTATTGGACAGGCCGCGGTGAGCAGCCCCCACATGTGGGGAACTGTACTCTTGCGTTCACGCATTCTAATCGCACCATGGCAGCTGGTGGAATTTAAGTTCAATTAACTTTTAAAGAATCTGGAATTCAGAGTTTGTCTCAGTAATGGTGACCATGAAACTATCACTGCTTATCATGACAACTCATGTGTTTCACTAATGTCTTAAGAAAGCCCTATGCCCGTACCCAGTCTGGACCACATGGGACTTGACCCACAGCAATTACAGCGGTTGATTCTCAACCATCTCAAGGGCAGTCAGAGAAAATCAATAAATGCTGGTCTTGGAAAACAAAAACAGCATTAGGCCATTCAGGGCTGTGAGGCCTGCTCTGTCATTTAGAGCATGGCTGAATATTGACCTCAGCATCACCTTCCTGCATTATCCCCCAGTCCCTTGATGTCATTCGTTTCCAGTAATTATTGATTTTTGTCTTAAATGCTCAAAGATTGAGCTTCCACAGCCCCCTGAGATAGAAAATTCCAAAGATACCCATATCTCATAAGGAAATAAAATAAGTTTATCCTTAGTTGAGGAAGACATTTTTCAAACTAATTTGGGTCACTGCAGAGACAATTTAAGTGCAAATTCATAGGGTGAATTAATACCATTTGCATCATATAGCAGAGTTAAGTTGGGCTGCTAGTTGCTCCTCACTGCGGGTGGTACTGAACTCAGCAACAAAGGAGCACTGTGTTTCCATGTTTGGCTACATGAGCTGGCCTGAAGTCCCTGGAGGACTCATTTTTAATGTTATATAAGGGAACAGACAGGAGCATTTGATTTTCAACATCAAACAGATTTCATACTGACTTTTTGACTACATCCAGTTCAAAGCCCATGCTGCTCAAAGACCTCTCACTCCTGGCTTCTGTGTATTGGGAAGCAAATCATAACCCCAGATACATTAATACTTGTAGTGTAAATCTGCAGTGCTCATGGAAAAATGTTTGGAATTACCTTACGTATCTGAAAGGAAAGATCAGTTAATGATTCAGAGGTGGGTCCCTGACAAAATTCCATTCTCCCTTTGACTCAGAGGTGGTGCCAAAGGACTGGAGAATTGCAAATAATACACCCTCATTGAAAAAAGGTTATAAGCAAAGTAATTATGGGTAGTGGTTTAACCTGGTAGTGGAGTAACTCTTAGAATTTTGGGACAAAAATTAAGTTACTTGAGTAAGTGCAGGCTACTTGAGAAAAGCCCACTTAGTTTTGTAAAAGGCAAACTGAGTTTTACTAAATTGCTTGAGCTTTGTGATGATGTAGCAGAGAGGATCGATGAGGATAATGTTATTGATGTGACATACATTTGCTTCCAAAAAGTGCTACATTGCAGATTCGACAACAAAGTCAGAACTTGTGGAATTGAAAGGATAGTAGTGACATGGACATGGAATTGATTGAGTGATAGAAACAGAGACATATCATTATTTATCACATTGGAGATAGGTTTATAGTGGAAATACCCAGGGATTGATGTTAGGACACTTGCTCTTTCTGATATGTAGGAGTATAGAGAACAATTTCAAAATTTGCTAATGAAATGAAGTCTGGAAGTATTGTGAAGCTCAAGAAGGATAATGTAGAACTTCAAAATTGGTGGAATGGGCAGATAAAATTTGATAGGCAAAAGTGAGGACTTCCCACCTATCCACTCCAGCCTCTTCTCTGACCAATCACCTTCATCCCCACCTCCATCCATCTATTGTACTCTTGACTACCTTTGCCCCCACCCACCTCCCATTTATCTCTCCACCACGGAGGCTCCCTGCCTTCATTCCTGATGAAGGGCTTTTGCCTGAAACGTCAATTTTCCTGCTCCTCGGATGCTGCCTGACCTGCTGTGCTTTTCCAGCACCACTCTAATCTAGATAAAATTTGATACACAGAAGTTGATCTGATTCGTGTTGGTTTGAAGAACACAAAAAGACTAAATACAATATGTCTAAAATTCTCAAGGTAGTGCAGGAGCGGATCAAAGAACCTGAGATTAAATGTGCATAACTCTTTCAAAGAGCCAGGAAAGATTAATAAAACATGTAGTAACCTGGCCTTTATAAATAGGGGCATAATGTACAAATGCAGGTTCAGGGTGAAGAAATATCTGTTACATTGAATAACTGGAGAAGTTGGAAGTTGTCCTTGGAGAAGAGAAAATTGAGAAGAGGCTTGTTAGAGATTTTCAAAATCATGAAGGTTTTTGGACAGAGTAAATTGAGAAAAGCTATTCAATTTGGTGGAAGTATTAAGAACCAGAGCAATGGTGACAAGAGGAAAAACCTTTTCATGTAGTAAGCAGTTAGAATCTGGAATATTTTATCTAAAACTGAGGTGAAAGCAGGTTCAGTTGAGGCTTCCAAGAGAAAAAGAGATTATTATACAAAATAGAACATAGAAAAATACAGCACAGAACAGGCCCTTCGGCCCACGATGTTGTGCCGAGGATTATTCCTAATCTAAAATAAAACAACCTAACCTACGCAACCCTCAATTCACTGCTGTCCATGTGCATGTCCAGCAGTTGGTTAAATGTCCCTAATGACTCTGCTTTCACCACCACCACAGGCAACATATTCCATGCATTCACAACTCTCTGCGTAAAGAACCTACCTCTGATGTCTCTGCTATTCCTTCCTCCTAATATCTTAAATGTGTCCTCATGCCAGTCAATCCTGCCCTGGGGAAAAGTCTCTGGCTATTGACTCTATCTATCCCTCTTATTACCTTGTATACCTCCAGAGAGAAAAGCCCAAGCTTAGTCAACCTCTCTTCATAAGACAAGCCCTCCAGTCCAGACAGCATCCTGGTAAACCTTCTTTGCACCCTCTCCAAAGCCTCCGTATCTTTCCTATAATAGAGTGACCAGAACTGGACACAATTTTCTAAGTGTGGTCTCATGAGGATCTTGTAGAGCTGCAGTAAAACCTCGTGGCTCTTAAACTCAATACCCCTGTTAATGAAAGCCAAAACACCTTTTGCTTTGTTAACATCCCTATCCACTTGGGTGGCAACTTTGTGGGATCTTTGCAATTGAACACCAAGATCCCTCTGTTCCTCCACACTGCCAAGAATCCTGTCTTTAATCCTATATTCAGCCTTCAAGTTCAACCTTCCAAAATGTATCGCTTCGCATTTATCCAGATTGAATTCCATCTGCCATTTCTCAGCCCAGCTCTGCATCCTGCCTATGTTGCGCTGCAGCCTGCAATAGCCCTCTATACTATCAACGGTACCTCCAACCTTTGTGTCATCGGCAGATTTACTAACCCACCCCTCAACCTCCTCATCCAAATCATTTATAAAAACTACCAAGAGCAGAGGCCCAAGAACAGAGGCCTGCCGGACACCACTCAACACTGACCTCCAGGCAGAATATTTTCAATTGACAACCACTCTCTGCCTTCTATCAACCAACCAATTCTGAATCCAGATAGCCAAACCTCCCTGTATCCCATACCTCCTGACTTTATGAATGAGCCTACCATGGGGAACCTTATCAAATGCCTTGCTGAAGTCCATATACGCAACATCCACTGCTCGACCTTCGTCAACCTGTCTCATCACCTCCTCAAAGAACTCAATAAATTTTGTGAGGCATGACCTGCCCCTCACAAAGCCATACTGATTACATTTAATCACGCTATGTTTTTCCAAATAGTCATAAATCATATCCCTCAGAATTTTTTCCAAAACCTTGCTGACCACAGACGTAAGACTGTAATCTTCAAAGGTCTGTAATCGCCAGGGATTTCCCTATTCCCGTCTCGAAAAGAGGAACAACATTTGCCTCCCTCAAATCCTCTGGTATGACTCGTGTGGAGAGTGAGGAAACAAAGATCTTTGCTAGCAGCTTAGCAACCTCCTTTCTCACTTCCCGGAGCAGCCTAGGATAAATCTGGGTAAAAACAATGACTGCAGATGCTGGAAACCAGATACTGGATCAATGGTGCTGGAAGAGCACAGCAGTTCAGGCAGCATCTGAGGAGCTTCAGCAAAATCGACGTTTCGGGCAAAAGCCCTTCATCAGAAATAAAGGCAGAGAGCCTGAAGTGTGGAGAGATAAGCTAGAGGAGGGTGGGGGTGGGGAGAGAGTAGCATAGAGTACAATAGGTCAGTGGGGGAGGAGATGAAGGTGATAGGTCAGGGAGGAGAGGGTGGAGTGGATAGGTGGAAAAGAAGATAGGCAGGTCGGACAAGCCCGGACAAGACAAGGGGACAGTGTTGAGCTGGAGGTTTGAAACTAGGATGAGGTGGGGGAAGGGGAAATGAGGAAGCTGTTGAAGTCCACATTGATGCCCTGGGGTTGAAGTGTTCCGAGGGGGAAGATGAGGCGTTCTTCCTCCATGCGTCTGGTGGTGAGGGAGCGGCAGTGGAGGAGGCCCAGCACCTCCATATCCTCAGCAGAGTGGGAGGGGGAGTTGAAATGTTGGGCCACGGGACGGTTTGGTTGATTGGTGCGGGTGTCTTGGAGATGTTCCCTAAAGCGCTCTGCTAGGAGGCGCCCAGTCTCCCCGATGTAGAGGAGACTGCAACGGGAGCAACGGATGCAATAAATGATATTAGTGGATGTGCAGGTAAAATTTTGATGGATATGGAAGGCTCCTTTAGGGCCTGGGATAGAGGTGAGGGAGGATGTGTGGGCACAGGTTTTACAGTTCCTGCGGTGGCAGGGGAAAGTGCCAGGATGGGAGGGTGGGTCGTAGGGGGGCGTGGACCTGACCAGGTAGTCACGGAGGGAACGGTCTTTGCGGAAGGCGGAAAGGGGTGGGGAGGGAAATATATCCCTGGTGGTGGGTCTTTTTGGAGGTGGCGGAAATGTCGGCGGATGATTTGGTTTATGCGGAGGTTTGTAGGGTGGAAGGTGAGCACCAGGGGCGTTCTGTCCTTGTTACGGTTGGAGGGGTTGGGTCTGAGGGCGGAGGTGCGGGATGTGGACGAGATGCGTTGGAGGGCATCTTTAACCACGTGGGAAGGGAAATTGCGGTCTCTAAAGAAGGAGGCCATCTGGTGTGTTCTATGGTGGAACTGGTCCTCCTGGGTGCAGATATGGTGGAGGCGGAGGAATTGGGAATACGAGATGGCATTTTTGCAAGAGGTGGAAAAGGAGCTGGGCAGGTCGGACAAGTCCGGACAAGACAAGGGGACAGTGTCGAGCTGGAGGTTTGAAACTAGAATGAGGTGGGGGAAGGGGAAATGAGGAAGCTGTTGAAGTCCACATTGATGCCCTGGGGTTGAAGTGTTCCAAGGCGGAAGATGAGGCGTTCTTCCTCCATGCACTCCACCTATCCACTCCACCCTCTCCTCCCTGACCTATCACCTTCATCTCCTCCCCCACTGACCTATTGTACTCTATGCTACTCTCTCCCCACCCCCACCCTCCCCTAGCTTATCTCTCCACACTTCAGGCTCTCTGCCTTTATTCCTGATGAAGGGCTTTTGCCCGAAACGTCAATTTTGCTGAAGCTCCTTGGTTGCTGCCTGAACTGCTGTGCTCTTCCAGCATCATTGATTCTCGGATAAATCTGGTCTGGCCCTGGGGTCTTATCAATCTTAATGTTTGCCAAAATTTCCAGCACATCAACTTCATCAATCTTGATCTGTTCAAGCTTGTTTTCCAGCTCCTCAAAGTTCTCATTAACAACAAGGTCTCTTTCCTTATGGAAAATTGAAGCAAAAAACTCACTTAGGGCTTTCCCATTTGCTCAGACTCTGCGCACAAGTTCCCTACACTATCCCTGACCAACCCTACCTTCTCACTGATCATTCTCTTATTCCTCATTATTGTTTGTCAAGGCAAACATTGCAGGGCAATGAGGAAAGAAGTGACACTAGATGAATTGTTCCTTCAGATGGGAACAGAAACACGATGGCTGAATGTCCTCCATCTATGCTGTACTCATTCTAACCGCTAACTACTAGTTTTTTTTCTGTTTTTTTTAAACCCAGTAGCAATCTATCTATTGGATACAAAAACAGAAATTGCTGGAAAAACTCAGCAAGTTGGGCAGCATCTGTGTAGAGAAATCAGAGTTAATATTTCGGGTCTGGTAACCCTTCCTCAGAACTATCTACTGGATAGTTGCATTGATGCAAAACGTCCCCTGCCTTTTCCTCTGCTTTAGAAGCAATGCAGAAGTTTGTCCATACTTGTTAAATATAAGACAGGTTTGTAGAGTCATTTGCTGGGAAAATGTTAATTCTTAAGATTCTGTGGCTAGCCAGCACTCATGGATACTTCGGAAGAACCCATATGGCCACCAGTGTGTTAATTCATGTTTATATCCGATGGGAGGAAGTCACTATTAATAATGTATTTGATTTGAGTGTGAGGAGTTGAAGTAATTATTAAGTCATTTAAGTGAAAATCTATTGTCCATAGATTGATGATTAATGAACTACAGATGGGTCACAGATGGATCAGCACTATTGCACAAAATCTTGCTGTTTTTGCATTGTGGGACTAAAAGAATGGTCAAACGCTTCCAGGACTTCCACACTTCATCCAAGACCATGTGCCAAGAGATGATTAAATCATTTGTTCTGCTCATCACCTAGATTTCATAATAAACGTGGGTCATATGGTCAGGTCATGTTGCTCCCAATGTTACAGACATACTACAGCAGTATTTCACTCCTTTACATGACTGATTCAAATAAACGAGCTGAATCTACAGTGCATCCTGACCAAACAAACTAAAATAGATAATTTGTAACCAAACATTACATTTTTACATTACCATCACTCTTCAGAAATGCATGCTAGTGAGCATTTATCAGAAACATTGAATAAGTTATTCTGTATTATTCTTTTTCTCTTTTTCAACTCTTTCAGTGTCCTGAAATTAGACTCTGCATTGACAAGAACAGAAATTGCTAGAAAAGCTCAGCAAGTCTGGCAGCATCTGTGAAGAGATAGCAGAGTTAACGTTTCAGGTCACATGGCCCTTCCTAAGGGTCAGTTCTTTCAGTTTTTATTTAGTCTCTGCATTATGAAAACATGAAAATGTTTAGCTATGGAAAGGGATAGGTACATGCTACAGGGCAAGAGTTATTGATGGGGCAAGGGTAATTATAAAACTTAGGATGCATAGAATGGGGTATCAAAATGCAGGGGATGGGGATAATCGAAATGTGGAATTGGTATAAGGAATAGATATTGTGTGTCCTTGATAGGTATCTCCCTATCAGGTAGGGAGGAAATGATAAGGTGAAGGAACCATGGTTACTACAGAAATTGCATCTCTTGTTAAGCAGAAGAAGGAGGCTTATATGACGATGGGACGAGATGGTTCAGATGAGGTGATGGAGACTTACAGATTAGCTAGGAAGGATTTAAAGAGAGAGGGAAGAAGAGCAAATAGAGGACATGAGCAGTCTTTAGCAAATAAGGATAAAGGAGAACACTAAAGCTTTCTATGGGTATATGAGGAATAAAGGGATGACTAGTGTAGGAATAGGGCCAGTCAAAGACAGAAATGGGAAGCTGTGTGTGAACCCTGTGGAGAATGGAGAGGTACTAAATGAATTTTTACTCAGGAAATGGAGAATATTGTAGAGGAGAAGAATGAGATACGGGATATTCGACTAGAAAGGATTGAGGTTACTAAGGAAGAGGTGTTATTAATTCTAGAAGGAACGAAAGTAAACAGGTTCCCTGGGTGGGATTTATCCGAGGATTCTCTGGGAAGGAATGGTGGAGTCTTTGACTTTGATCTTTGAGTCATCATTGTCTACAGATTTAGTTCCAGAGGACTGGAGGTTTGCAAATGTTGTGCCCTTGTTTAAGAGGGGCAGTAGAGATGACCCAGGTAATCATAGACCAGTGAGCCTGACGTCTGTTGTAGGAAAAGTTTTGGAAAGGATTATAAGAGATTGGATTTATAATCATCTAGCAAGCAACAATTTGCAGATAGTCAAAGTGGTTTCATCAAGGGCAGGTCATGTCTCACAAGCCTCATTTTCTGAGAAGGTGACCAAGCATGTGGATGAGGGTAGGGCAGTTGACATGGTATACATGGAGCTGGAAATGTGTTGCTGGAAAAGCGCAGCAGGTCAGGCAGCATCCAGGGAACAGGAGAATCGACGTTTCGGGCATAAGCCCTTCTTCAGGAATCATTCCTGAAGAAGGGCTTATGCCCGAAACGTTGATTCTCCTGTTCCCTGGATGCTGCCTGACCTGCTGCGCTTTTCCAGCAACACATTTCCAGCTCTGATCTCCAGCATCTGCAGACCTCACTTTCTCCTCATGGTATACATGGACTTCAGTAAAGCCTTTGATAAGGTTCCACATGGAAGGCTGTTGGAAAAAATACACAGGCATGGGATTGAGGGTGACTTAGAAAAGTGATTTGGATTAGAAAGTGGCTTTCTATAAGAAGGCAGCGAGTGGTGGCCGATGGAAAATAACTCAACCTGGAGTCCGGTTACTAGTGGTGTGCCACAAGGCTCTGTTTTGGGACCAGTGCTGTTGGTCATTTTATAAATGACTTAGATGCAGGCATAGGTGGATGGATTAGTAAATTTGCAGATGACGCTAAAGTCGGTGGAGTAGTGGACAGTGTGGAAGAATGTTACAGGTTGCGGGGGACTTAGATAAACTGCAGAATTGGGCTGAGAGGTGGCAAATGGAGTTCAATGCAGGTAAATGTGAGGTGATTCACTTTGGGAAGAATAACAGGAAGGCAGAATACTGAGTCAATGGAAGAATTCTTGGTAGTGTGGATGTGCAGAAGGATCTTGGAGTCCATGTACATAGATCCCTGAAAGTTGCCATCCAGGTTGATAGTGCTGTTAAGAAGGCATATGGTGTATTAGGTTTTATTGATAGAGGGATTGAGTTCCGGAGCCATAACGAGATGCTGCAACTATACAAAACGCTGGTGCGACCTCACTTGGAATATTGTGTACAGTTCTGGTCACCCCATTATAGGAAGGATTGGAAAAGGTGCAGAGGACTTTTACCAGGATGTTGCCAGGTCTGGAGGGAAGACCTCATGAAGAAAGGCTGAGAGACATGGGTCTGTTCTCATTGGAAAGAAGAAGGCTAAGAAGGAATTTGATGGAGACATACAAGATGATCAGAAGATTAGATAGGGTAGACAGTGAAAGTCTTTTTCCTAGGATGATGATGTCAGCTTGTATGAAGGGGCATAGCTACAAATTGAGGGGCGATAGATTTAAGTCAGATGTCAGAGGCAGGTTCTTTACTCAGAGAGTGGTAAGGGCGTGGAATGCCCTCCCTGCCAATATAGTTAACTCAGCCACATTAAGGAGATTTAAACAATCCTTGGATAAGCACATGGATGATGATGGGATAGTGTAGGGGGATGGGCTTAGATTAGTTCACAGGTCGGTGCAACACTGAGGGCCGATGGGCCTGTTCTGCGCTGTATTGTTCTATGTTCTATGAAATAAAACTTACACTACTCTGTGCAGCAGCAATGACCATCAAGTCAATCTCAGAGAAAAAAAAACAGCCATGGCTGTACAAGTGTGAAGCCTCAATTTCCCACATTGCAGGTGGGTTTAGTGCCAAATTTGTTCAGTATTGGCAGATATCACCAAAATGAAGACCTTTATACATCCAATGGCAGGCTTTAGGTTTGTACCTGTGATTTTTCACAAATTCGGCTCCTGACCTCATATACATTTTTAGATATGGACAGAGGCTTGACAACATTTCAAAGGCAGTTTCCTTTATCACTGGTGTTACAACCTCTAAAGGGCATTGCTAGAGTGAAATGGCAGCCCTGTGTGGTATAGGGAGTGGTACTGGAGAGTGAGAGAATTACCTCTGAGCATTTTGAGAAAAGGTTCCTCATGATCAGGAACATCAAAATAAATTAGTAGTTGCAGCTTTATTTGGTGAGTTAAGACTCTTCATTTTGCTAAAAGCATCTTAACACCATACTGTTAGATAATCTGCATTGTAGATTATTGAAGGAAAAAGACCCTTTGTAAGTTTAGGTTGTTTAAAAAAAAACTATTACTAGATGATAGAAATGTTTGAGAAGTTTTCTTATGAATGTCGAAGAGATTCTTGGCAGAATTTAATCTGAATTAATATTTTTGAAGTTGTTACACAGACCTTTTTGTGAAGATATTATGAATTATGTTAAAAGCATTTTATGTGGTGCATAATTAAGTGCAGGAATATTAGGTTTGAATTGCAGCCAATGCAAAACTAAGAAAAAATAAAATGATTTGCAAATATGTAGGTACTAAAAAAGTTGTGAAAATATATAGAGCTGAATTTTCCAGGACCTTTAAGATTGAGCTGAGGGGGGGATAGCTGATAAATTGGTTGAAAATGACATAGATTCATACAGCACAAAAACAGACCGTTGGGACCAACTCATCCATGCCAACCGTATTTCCCGAACTAAACTAGTCCTGCTTGCCCACGTTTGACCCATATTCCTGTAAACCTTTCCTGCTCAAATATTTGTTAAATGTCTTTTAAATGTTGTAACACTACCTGCATCTACCCCTTCTATGTCAGTTCATTGCACATACGAACCACCCTCTGTGTGAAAAAGCTGCCCCTCAGGTCCCTTTTAAATCTTTCTCCCTCACCTTAAAAAATATGCTGCCTAGTTTTGAACTCCCCCATCCTAGAGAAAAGAACTTTGCTTTTTATCTTATCAATGCCTCTCATGATCTTATAAAGCTTTATAAGGTCACCTCTCGACCTCTTACACTCTAGTGAAAAAAGTGTCAGCCTTTCAAGCCTGTCTTTATAAGTCAAGACCCCCAGTCCTGGTAAATATTTTCTGGACCCTCTCCAATTTAATAAAACCCTTCCTATAGCAGGGAGACCAGAACTGTACACAGTACTCCGAAAGTGGCCTGTACAGTCATCCACACCCTATCCAGGGTATCTACACCCCCACACCCTATCCAAGTTATCTGTTCCCCTACACCCTATTCAGGGCCAGCATCCTGTACAACCTCAACATGATGTCCCAATTCCTATACTCAATGTCATTCTGTCACTGTAGCATCCTGTCCGCAGCTGGAAAAAATAGTGCTTCAGATGGCTGATGTTGAGATGCCTACTGAGCTAGGTAAGAGCCAACTAAGGGCCTCTAGCTGCCCCTGTGGAAATTTTCCATGGTTTGGGAATGGATGCCACCTCGTGCAGAGACTGCCTGGTGAAACGTGATGTGGAGATGCTAGTGTTGGACTGGGGTGGACACATTCAGAAGTCACATGACACCAGGTCATAGTCCAACAGGTTTATTTGAAATCACAAACTTTCGGAATGCTGCTGCTTCGTCAGGTCAAGTGACTTCAAATAAATCTGTTGGACTCTAACCTGGTGTCATGTGACTTCTGACTTGGTGAAACCTGAATACCTCTCATAGGGCTCTGGGTGGGGTTACCCTTCCTTATGGGCACTCCATAAAACTAGAGTGGATGAAACAGTTTAACACATGGCATGGGATGTACTGATACGTGGAGTGATTGCAAAATAGACTTGGGCTATGTGGTACGCATAACAATAATAGTACTTATTAGTGAATAATGACATTGTTCTTTATGTTCATTTTATATTTGAACAGCTGAAGCAAAATGTGTTACATCATTGTTAATATGTTATTAGACAGGATTGTAACACTTACCTGACAAGTTTTTTCTTGAGAAATGCTACCTCAAAAATGAAACAGAAACTAAGGAGTAACATTAACCCAAGCTGCCTAGCAGAAACTGGGCAGGCCGGTGACAACCAGATAATTTATCTTCTGATATCTCACATTGTCTTCAATGTTGACTTGTTTCTCTGACCAGTTTGCAAGGGCGTCCACCTGAAGCTGACATAGACTTTCATTAAACAAACAACTCATAATTCAATAACAACTTTGGACTCTGCAATTTTAACAGCAACTTGAGTGCTGATTGTGTTGGGGCTTTTCCACCAAGTCAGGGTGGCGGGCAGAGAATCTGGGATCAGAAAAGGTTCAGACATGAATTTTGTTTTGTTTCTATAGAGTCATAGAGATGTACAGCATGGAAATAGATCCTTCAGTCCAACTTGTCCATGCCGACCAGATATCCCAACCCAATCTAGTCCCACCTGCCAGCACCTGGCCCACATCCCTTCAAACCTTTCCTATTCATATACCCATCCAGATGCCTTTTAAATGTTGCAATTGTACTAGCCTCCAACACTTCCTCTGGCAGCTCATTCCATACACATACTACCCTCTGAGTGAAAAAGTTACCCCTTTAGGTCTCTTTTATATCTTTCCTCTCTCACCCTAAATCTATGCTCTCTAGTTCTGGACTGCCCCACCCCATGGAAAAGACTTTGTCTATTTATCCTATCCATGCCTTTCTTGATTCTATAAATCTCTATAATGTCACCCCTCAGCCTCCGACACTCCAGGGAAAACAGCCCTAGACTATTCAACCTCTCCCTATAGCTCAAATCCTCAACCCTGTAAATCTTTTCTGAACCCTTTCAAGCTTCACATCTTTCCGATAGGAAGGAGACCAGAATTGCATGCAACATTCCAACAGTGGCCTAACCAATGTCCTGTATAGCCGCAACATGACCTCTCAACCCCTGTACTTAATACTCTGAAAGCATACAGGAAAGTATACCAAGTGCCTTTTTCACTATCCTATCTACCTGCGACTCCAAACATGAAGGATTCACACTTGGTCACATGTAATATGACTGTTTACAAACTTTAAGAAAATTAAAGAGATATGGATAGCCACACAACATTATACAAGGATGCCATTAATTGCAGTCAACACTTTAATCATCTTACCAATGCAAAAAGATTGCTGCTGTACTGTTGCTTCAATCTGTATAAGTTCCTCATCTTTCTAGAGAAGTAAGTCACATGCCTGATTAATACATACTCGGTTGTCAGTTCACGAAAGATATTGCATAAGCCTTTTTCATCTCCTAAACCTCTCAGCAAAAATGGCAAATACTTCAGATAAAACTGTAAGTCATGACAAGGTGGAAACCCAAAAGAAACACGTTACCTAGAAGCCATGTACAAAATTGCCAATATAATTTTCATGCAAGACACATACTAATACCAGAGAGAAAATAGGTGACTGAATTACATTATTGTTTTCCTTTTTTGTCATAGTGGTGATGGATTCTTTATGAACGATGGGCAAACAAAACTTCCTACATTTGCCGAAAGATTTCGACCTGATAACTATAGTGGAACTAATACAGGTTTATTTCCCTTTACCCTATGTTAAGAGGAAATCATAGTTGGGATATTTTTTCATATTATCTAAATTTTAAAAATCCATGTTTACTGTGAATTGAGTACTTACTTAGTAAGTAAGTCCTTAGTACTTAGTAAATACTCAATCTAAATCATTGAAGTTCTTTAATTTGGTGATCAATATTCAAAGTATAATCGGCTAGTAAATAATTCTAATTTCAGATTCAGATCTTACACTTTTAAAAAGTACTTTAAATAGTACTCTATTGTATTCAGAACACCTAAATATGCAAAGGATATAGGAATTTACAGTGTAATCAGTTCCATCACAGCTCTAATCCTTCACCTCAGTATAGTTGTCAGGTGTCTGCTCCAAATGTTCTTGTTGGTCCAGGGCACTCACCTGGATTCCACCAGAAAAGCATAGGTTTCCCTTCTGCTCTGATGAGAGCTGGTTAAAACAGCCTCCACATGGCTAATGTTGCATGTAATTGTTCCTTTGGTGTTGACCGGCAGCCTCCTGCCACATAAAATTTGACTGCTGCCTGCCAGTTAGCTGCTCCTTCCCACCTGTTTCAGGCATGCAATCGAAACTTCCAGTTAGATTTTTGATTGGATCATGCACGTTTTTAAGCAAATATTATCAGAATAATGTGAATGACCAGAATGACCGAAAAGTCTGAGCCCATGTGTTAATAACACACTACTTGACTTATTTCAGTTAACAAGCCACAGTCTCTCATAGATTTCAATAATAAATGGAGACATTACCTCATGACGTTCATCATGAATTGTTCTGTTGTGATTGGCTTTAAAAAAACCATGAATGAAGTAAAAGTATTATAATGAAGAGCTGAGTTCGTTATTGGAAAATTTAAAGCATAAGAAAGTCTGAGGGATTGAAGTGGGCTAATGCTGCAATCTTACTAAAAATTCAATATATTTATGATAACCTAGCTTTACAAACTGCAGTTGAAGCCATCAGAAAAGCTGTGCTTCTTTCGCATTGTATTCATGTAAGTTATAAAAATATAACTCCTATAGGACTCCTACTTTTGCATATCTATATGTAGAAAAACGTAGCCATTCTAAACACTGGAGCTGAAGGGAGGATGTGTGGAGTTCTAAGTTACAGTGTAATCTTTCCACTCAGGATTAGAGACTCAATTCAGATCAGCCTGCTGCAAAAGGCAGGAGCTTTGAGAAAACTTTACTCAATTTTTAATATGTGTCCTTCAATATTGTGGCTCAAACTGCACGTCACACTTTGACAGGCTTGAATGATGGCTGTAGTAAGATCAGGTCTGGGTTGTTGAAATCAGGCAGTCCACACCCAAATAAAAGCAAAATACTGTGGATGCTGGAAATCTAAAATGAGCACAGAAAATGCTGGAGAAACTCAGCAGGTCTAGCAGCATCTGTGGAAAGAGAAAGACAGTTGATGTTTAGAGTCCAGTAGAAATTCTTCAAAACTGGTCCACTCACATCTCAGCAAACATCAACGACCCTTATTAAGTATATACAAAGCAATGACAATACAAGATGTCTGTGGTTCCTGATGAAGGGATTTTCCTGCTCCTCAGATACTGCCTGACCTGCTATGCTTTTCCAGCACCGTTCTAATCTAGACTCTGGTTTCCAGCATCTGCAGTCCTTGTTTTTACCTAGTCTGTGGTACCACAGACAACCCAGTTCCACGTGATCTGATGTCATTATGGTAGAGCTTGTTGTGCACATGCTCAGTAGCTATTATTAGCGTAGAGGTATAGTTAACCCTTTACCTCACATCTCCCCCAAGTTTGCTCTTCCTGCAGGCAGGTAGCATCACAAAGTATTTCCAGTTTTATCAAACTCCTATCTTCTCCTCCCTCAAGTTTCTTTCACCTGGGCATCAATCTATAATAGTGCTTCTGGCATTCTTGAAGGACTTGAAGGACTCTCTTGTATGTGCTTTTGTTTTTTTGTCCACAATGACCTTTGGTGTGTCCATAAGACATAGGAGCAGTAGTAGGCCATTCAGCCCTTTGAGTCTGCATCATACCCTTGGAATGTGAGCATATTGGTGAAGTGAGATAGCAGCTTCTCATGAAAGCTGTGATACAGTAATCTGAATGGAAAACAGTGAGGACCATCTAAAAAAAAAGCAAATTTCTATGACCTCAACCATCAAAACCATCACACACTCATCACCAATGAAATAAATTTCTAGTCCAGGATCAATAAGAAATTGCTGCTTCGCACTCTTTTTTGCAATGACAATATTGGGACATTCAGGGTCTGTCATATGCTTACTAAGTCTTCATTTCAGCCAAGTGTTTAGAATGACTAGATACTGAGGGCTTGAATTCTGCATTTCCCTTCAAAATTTATTTATAATTCCTTTTTCAAAACAACAGAGCCATTGTGAAATTGATCTGTGTTATGAATGACGACTTGTTTTTCCATGGTTCTTGCTGACAAACAAAAAAAAACACCGTACAACCCAAAACCGTACAACCCAGATGGCCTCCTTCTTCAAAGACCGCAATTTCCCCCCAGACATGGTCGACGATGCCCTCCACCGCATCTCCTCCACTTCCGGCTCCTCTGCCCTTGAACCCCGCCCCTCCAACCGTCACCAGGACAGAACCCCACTGGTCCTCACTTACCACCCCACCAACCTTCATATACAGCGTTTCATCCGTCGTCATTTCCGCCACCTCCAAATGGACCACACCACCAGGGATATATTTCCCTCCCCTCCCCTATCAGCATTCCGAAAAGACCACTCTCTCCGTGACTCCCTCGTCAGGTCCACACCCCCCACCAACCAACCTCCACTCCCGGCACCTTCCCCTGCAACCGCAAGAAATGCAAAACTTGCGCCCACACCTCCCCCCTTACTTCCCTCCAAGGCCCCAAGGGATACTTCCATATCCACCACAAATTCACCTGCACCTCCACATACATCATCTATTGCATCCGGTGCACCCGATGTGGCCTCCTCTATATTGGGGACACAGGCCGCCAACTTGCGGAACGTTTCAGAGAACACCTCTGGGACACCTGGACCAACCAACCCAACCACCCCGTGGCTCAACACTTCAACTCCACCTCCCACTCCACATGCAGGTCCTTGGACTCCTCCATCGCCAGACCATAGCAACACGACGGTTGGAGGAAAAGCGCCTCATCTTCCGCCTAGGAACCCTCCAACCACAAGGGATGAACTCAGAACTCTCCAGTTTCCTCATTTCCCCTCCCCCCACCTTGTCTCAGTCAAATCCCTCGAACTCAGCACCACCTTCCTAACCTGCAATCTTCTTCCTGACCTCTCCGCCCCCCCCCTCCCCTCCCCCCCTCCCCCTCCCCCACTCCGGCCTATCACCCTCACCTTGACCTCCTTCCACCTATCGCATTTCCAACGCCCCTCCCCCAAGTCCCTCCTCCCTACCTTTTATCTTAGCCTGCTGGACACACTTTCCTCATTCCTGAAGAAGGGCTTATGCCCGAAACGTCGATTCTCCTGTTCCTTGGATGCTGCCTGACCTGCTGCGCTTTTCCAGCAACACATTTTCAAAAAAAAAACACAGTTCCTTTTCTCAAAAACTGTTTTCCTCAGCTGTAACATTCTTGCTTATTGATTATAGCAGAATGTTTTCCTCAACTAATAATTCACAATGATCTTCGATCTCTGAATATTTCAGGAAAAGAGAGGCTTTTCTTCATCACAGTTCATCTCTCTCTGTAGTCAAGTTTCATGAGCAGTGGTTGATGCTGCACAAGACTTGTGAAAATTTTCTGTAACCTTTGCTTTCTCAGTCTCTGAGACAGTGTGATTGCTATTAGCTGATCTCTCCATGCAGCAGTTCTCTTTTTAGGTAGTTAGACTTCTTCAACTCTTGCTTAATGTTCACGCTCTGTTTAGTGCTCAGTTTTAAGCTTTCTTAAGGCATTTCTACACTCCAGAAATTCTGTAGTTTGGACCCTTGGGTGGCAGAAGAGTCAACTGCTTGACTTTGGCCTTCACGGATGACATTGCCCTTCTGAGCGACTCTCACACCAGAATGGCAAGGAATCTGAAGCTGCTCATTCATACTGTGACCATACAAGTCTCAGTATTAAAATTGCAAGGACGAAGGGCTTCCACTCTCTGTTTAAAAGGAAGACCTTCTGATACAACCACTTCGAAAACTGGAAGCTACGAAACGAATCCATAGCCTACATACCCCCAGGCGACACAGAGAAGTACCTGGGTGCCCGTATTGATCTGTGGGCAGGTGTGGCAGAAGGGGAGTGGGAGGAGACACTTAAGTCCTGGGTTAAAGGAATGCAGGCAGCATCTCTCTGACAACGGCAACGGCTAGAAATCCTTAAAACACATGTCATCCACAGACTTTATTTTCATCTGATCCTATCCAAAGCATCTCAGTGTACTCTCATAAAACTGGACCAAAACATCCATAATGCTACAAAAGAATTCCTCCGCCTCCCACCTCATATCGCTGATGGAGTTCTGCATGTCAGCAACAGGAACGGTGGTCTAGGTGTCTCAAAACTGGAGGTGCAAATTTCATCCGTGATTGTTTGCAAACATGAGGCAATTGAGATGTCCAGTGATGTGAAAATTTGGGCCTCCTTTCAATATAAAAGATATTGCAACACAGACACCGTTGCAGGACTGCGCGAGCTCAAGGTGCTTAAAGAAGTTGGAGGTTTCCTACCCAGCAGTCAAAATGGAGGCGAAGAGGAAATGAACCCAATGATCCACATCCAGGCCATCATGCCAGCACTCCAGAAGGCAGACGCTGGTCAACAGAAACTGCCCAACAAGTATGCAGGATGGAGGGAGTGGGAATTTGAAAAGTGGCGAAAGCTGGAATGTCAAGGAGCAGGCATCCAGTACTTTAGAGATGACAAGATCTCAAATTCATGGCTAAAAGCAGCAAATCAACAGAAATGCTCTTGGTTTATAAACAGCTTGCTCCTGCGGTGTAATCTATACCCGACAAGAGCCACAGTATCTAGAGGAAGACCGAATAGAAACAAAATATGCTGAAGGTGTGAGACGGCAGTCGAAACCACCTCGCACATTTGAGGATGCTGCCCATTTGTCAAGAACGCTCATATAAAACGCCATAATAAGATTGCTGACCAGTTGCAAAAGCATGTCAGTAAGTATGGCTGGACATCGTACGTGGAGCCCAGATTATTTGCAAAAGATGGCTCACTGTGGAAACCTGATCTCATATTCAAGAAAGATCAAAAGATCGCGGTAGTAGATGTCACAATGCAGTACGAGAATGACAGTAAAGCACTGGAAATGGCATGGCGTGAGAAAAGCAAAAAATATAAACACCTTAACGCCGAGATAATAGAATTGATGGGAGGCTCGGAACCCAAGCACTTCGGCTTCGTGATGGGCGCATGAGGCAAGTGGCTGGGCATGAATAACAGCCTCATGAAATTCCTCGGCATTGAAGGATTCGATACCTTTGCCCAAATGACATCAAGACTCATGTTATCACTGACACTCGAATTGTTACAACTCATCAGTGACAAGTGAGCAAACCACCGCTAGCCGGCTCTGGCCGGAGACAAGGATCGGCCAATCCCTACCAAAAAAAATGAAATAAAAATAAAAATAAAAAATGGGAGCGCCGATCAGTCTGACTCCAGACTGATGGAGGGCCACCAATACCCGAGCCTCATATAACACCAGTACCACCCCAGCCCTTGGCTTGTGGTGATGTTAGAGAGTCCAAAACATTGACAAACGATGTAAAAACTCGAGAAAGGCACTCTTGTGAATGTTTCAAAGTAGCCTGAAATATGATACTTACAGGCAATATTTCACAATGATTTGTTCTAGGAATAATTGAGAAATCTACATAATATCTGTCCTTTGCTGAATAAATAGACCATTGGACAGGACAGTAGACTTGGATTGTAACCAATCAGGCTGAGAGGTTGGTCAGCTTTGAGGCCATGGTTGGATTTCCCCAGTGTAACTGGCTTATTAACTATATTCAGGTGGCCCCAAAGCTCCCTCACAGCAGGATGTGCCTTTGCAAACAGAAAGGTGTTCCCCTTCATCAACGTTATAACCACTGATAGCCCTTGATCCCCAACATCCAGCAATGGAGACATCTGAATGACCTGAAGTGCTGAGAAAATCAGTATCAGAGTGTTACAGAGACTGTGAGGAGGGACCTAGATTTAAATCAGTATCAGAGTGTTACAGAGACTGTGAGGAGGGACTCAGATTTAAATCAGTATCAGAGTGTTACAGAGACTGTGAGGATGGATCCAGATTTAAATCAGTATCAGAGTGTTACAGAGACTGTGAGGAGGGACCTAGATTTAAATCAGTATCAGAGTGTTACAGAGACTGTGAGGAGGAACCCAGATTTAAATCTTTCTGTTCTGGGAACCCAAATTGTTCTGCCCACAAGCCCCACATGACTTTCAAAGGTCACTCCTTAGTACTAACCCTCTCTGATCCTTACATCCTTTCATAACATCTAACTCAAAGCTTTATTTCTATCATACATCACCTCTTCCTAAGTCTCTGACTTCACAAATTCAGGTGGCTTCACTATTTTTGCATAATACATTCTCCTTGGACTGGAAAAACTGGTACACCTCTGGCTTGAAAATGGTTGACTTTGACTCTGCGAGGTGCGAAAGTCCCTTAAAATGGAGAAGTTCTTTAATTTCCTTCATTGAGGACGTTTAAATAGGCAATTGCTCATTGGCAGTATATGGGGGACCTTTAATGTCATGCATTTCCTTCATGGAGGATGGCTACTCTGTCGAAAGAGACAATTTCTACTTTGTAGTGTCTTGGATCTCAAAACCAAGCAATTTCCTCTTGACTGTGTCCTGAAAGGTTAGGTAGCTGTCCGTTTTCTTAGTGGTGGCTTCATTGTAGTTATATCATCAATCATCAATCTGTGTCAGCAGATTTACATTCGTAATTTGCCAGTAAATCCATATAGAGATATGTAAACTTTTTAATTCAACTTGTTGATTAGTTTGGATGCCCTCATTTGGCCTCTCTGCTTGCATTTCTGGTGAGTACCACTGGGTCCCTTCCTCAGTTCTGCTGTTTGAGGATTACCTGCTTGATTTGTTTCTCACAGTTCTGCTCGAACATATCTCGTCTATGCCACCTCTGAATCTAACAGCAGCCTTGAATCTGTCATTGTCACTGATTCACCAAGCTGTGTTGCACTCCAAGTTGCATCATTTATAAATTCGAGAGTTAGCTCAAGTGGAGGGTAATGATATTTTGTTGTTTGTATTTCCTGGCAACCTTGCTGATTCTTGCAATTGTAATACTCCTTAGTATTTATGCCAATATAACATCTTCTAATGTGGTGTGGTTAGACGACCTATTTTTTGGGCATCACTGGCAATATCTTATTGTGTCATTGTCATGCTCAATGGAAGCGTCCGGGATATCTTGGGTAAGTTCACTGCCAACAATCCTTTCTATGGAAATTAGTCTAAGTTACTGATACACAAAGGGGAAGGCTACTTAAAGTCTTCAGTAGAACAAAGTCATGGTTTTAAAAACAATAAGGGTTTAGTACATTGTATTTAATAGCTAATTGCATTATATCTGATGATCTCTTGTGAGACATCAAACTCAGTGTAAGAGTTATTTTGTAAAATTCCTGCTGAAACATTCTAGTCTCCACAACAATACTATACCAGGCACATATTTCTGATTAGTTCCTCCCATGAACAGACCTTTATGTTCTGGAGGAAGAAGAAATGTGTGGCAAATATGGAAACTAACATCAGCCCTTCTCCCTCCTCAACATCCTCACTCCACTGAATCTGTTCCATCTCCCCTTGTCAAATTGCAGACTGAGCAACTTCTTTTGTAGCCTCTTTGAGTAATAAGAGGCCTTTAAAACCATAAGAAATAGGAACAGTAGTAGGCTATCCAGCCCCTCTAGCCTTCTGCACCACGGCTGAACCGACAGTCTCACATCCACTTTCCTGCACTTTCCCATCATCTTTGATTCCCTTACTGACGATTTAGCTCATTATGGCCTTCAATGTGCACTGAGTTCCTTGGAAAAATCAAGACCACTTTCTCCTAACTCAAACGAAAACTGTATTAGTGATAATGGGAGATGTAAACTGGGATAATCATAATGGGATGAGTAAACATGAGGGGCGAGTGGGGGAGAGGTATTTCTGATGCTGTATACGAGAACCTGTCAGTCAGAGTTTTTCTAGACCAGCAAGGAAGAAGGTAGTCTTGGGGAATAAAGTGGGATAAGTTGACAATGTTTCAGTGGGAAAGCATCTTGAGAACAATGATCCCAATATCATCAATTTCGAATAAATATGGATAAGGACAAGGAGCAGTCAGGTATTAATATGGCCACCTAAATGGAGTTTCAGGTTTCAGCAAGCAACCAAGATCCTGGACAATAGCTTGCATACATAGTCTCCTAGCTGAGATGGAGAATAATCTCCACTTAGTTGTTCAATGCCTCATTAAAAGGCAGCAAAATGTTCTCCAGCTCTTGGCTAACAAGATGAGCCTTGAAAAGGAAAATGGAGAACTCTGTTCAAAGCACACCCACCCTTTCTCATTGCTACCCCACCCCACCAAATTCCTTGTTTGGAGAAGGTGTCCTTACAGTTGGCATCATGTTGAAGCATTCTGGGAAAGGTGTTCTCGCAGTTGGTGTCACAGTGAAGGAGTCTGGGAAGGGTGTCCTCACAGTCAGTGTCACAGTGAAGCAGTCTGGGATGGGTGCATAGAGCCATTTGCCGTGTCCATCAGGAAGGATGTGATCCTGAGAGGGGTGACTATTCCTGGCAGCGGGGGCCTGCAGGTCAAGGCCTCCCTGTACATGGATGACATCGCCGTTTTCTGCTCGGATCCTCTGTCCGTGCACAGACTCATGTGCATATGTGACCAGTTCGAACGGGCCTCAAGGGGCAAGGTAAACCGAGGCAAGAGCGAGGCCATGTTCTTCAGGAACTGGGCCGACCAATCCTCGATCCCCTTCACCATCAGGACCGACCACCTTCGAAATTCAAGTTGCAGGGTATTTGGTTTGGGGGGGGGGGTGGTCATGCGCCAAGTCTTGGGAGGAGCGTATCAGCAAAGTGAGGCAGAAACTGGACAGATGGAAGCTACGGTCACTCTCCCTTTTGGGAAAAAAATGGGTCATCAAGTGTGAGGCACTGTCATTGCTATTATACGTGGCACAGGTCTGGCCTATTCCCAGAACCTGTGCCGCTGCAGTCACCTGGGCCATCTTCCAATTTATATGGAGATCAAAGATGGACCGGGTCCGAAGGGACTCAATGTATAAAGATCTGGGCAACGGGGGAAATAATACACCCAATGCCATGCTCACCCTGATGGCCACCTTTGTGTGTGGCTGCATCAAGCTGTGCATGGATCCCCGGTACGCAAACACCAAGTGTCACTACGTACTGAGGTTCTACCTGTCCCCAGTGTTGTGAAGGATGGGCCTGGCCCCACTGCCGTGGAATGCTCCGAGTAGTTGGACCGTTCCGTACCACCTGTTCTTCATGGAGAAGTTTATGAAGAAAAACACCTTTGACCACAAGTCCATCAGGAAGTGGTCAGCACGTAGTGTCCTTGAGACCCTTCGGGAAAAGGAGAGGGCGGATCCTATCGAGCGGTTCCCTGAGTAGACTCTGGATTAGTGGTGTTGGAAGAGCACAGCAGTTCAGGCAGCATCCAAGGAGTCCAGCATCTGCAGTCATTGTTTTTACCTCCCTGAGCAGACTGTCAAAGTCATCTGGCAGAATGCCTCATCGCCAGAATTTTCCAACAAGCACCAAGACATGGCTTGGCTGGTGGTGAGAAGGGCTCTGCCTGTGAGATCCTTTATGCACGCCCGGACTCTCTCCCGCACAGCACGTTGCCCTCGAAGCAGCTGCAGGGGGGACGAGACTGTCTCACACACCTCCTTCTGGAATGTGCCTACGCAGAGGAAGTCTGGAGAGGAATGCAGTGGTCTTTGTCGAGGTTTGTCCCGAGCAGCGCCGTGACACGGGACTCCGTGCTGTACGGTCTGTTCCCTGGGACACACACCAAGACGAACATCAACTGTGCCTGGAGGATCATCAACTCGGTGAAGGATGCTCTCTGGGCGGTCTGAAACCTGTTGATCTTCCAGCTGAAGGAGTTGACCCTGATTGAGTGTTGCAGACTGGCACATTCCAAGGTCCAGGACTATGTGTTGAGGGACGCGCTGAAGCTTGAGGCAGATGGGAAAGACCACCGTGTAACATCTGCCTGCCTAAGAAGAACAGGGGGCCCACGCAGTCATTTGGGCTCTGCTGACGTCTCAGCTAAATATGTAATTGTACAGACCTGTATATATGAATAATTATATGAATGATTATCTGTATGAATGATTTCTCTGTCTCCGTATACCAAGAAATGGAATGTTTATGAATGTATGGCATGAGCTGAAAATGTGTTGCTGGAAAAGCACAGCAGGTCAGGCAGCATCCAAGGAACAGGAAAATCGACGTTTCGGGCATGAGCCCTTCTTCAGGAACGTCGATTCTCCTGCTCCTTGGATGCTGCTCTGACCTGCTATGCTTTTCCAGCAACACATTTTCAGCTCTGATCTCCAGCATCTGCAGTCCTCACTTTCTCCTCGAATGTATGGCATGACCAATTGTACAGATCATCAAAATATTTTATGAATAAAGTATATTTTTGAAATTAAAAAAAAGTCTGGGAAGGGTGTCCTCATAGTCAGTGTCACAGTGAAGGAGTCTGGGAAGGGTGTCCTCACAGTCAGTGTCACAGTGAAGGGGTCTGGGAAGGGTGTCCTCACAGTCAGTGTCACAGTGAAGGAGTCTGGGAAGGGTGTCCTCACAGTTAGTGTCACAGTGAAGGAGTCTGGGAAGGGTGTCCTCACAATCTATCACTTGCCTTGGCAGTGCATTCCAGACACCTATCACCCTCTGTGTAAAAAGCTTTCCTCACACATCTCCCTTAAACATTTTCCCTCTCACCTTAAACCTGAGCCCCCTCGCACTTGACATTCCAACCCTGGGAGAAAGGTTGCGACTATTCACCTTTCCATGCCTCTCATGGTTTTATTTACTTTATCAGGTCACTGTGATTCTGCTTGATGGCATGAATACCTGCGGGAACCTTGATCAGCACAGAATGATGGCGTTGTAGCAGCTCCCTAGCTATCTTGCATAAATATTCATGATGATCTTTTACCAGTAATTAGTTGAACATCAATAATGCAATTCTGGATCAGTGGTGCTGGAAGAGCACAGCAATTCAGGCAGCATCCGAGGACAGGCAAAATCGACGTTTCGGGCAACCTGTCCTCGGATGCTGCCTGAATTGCTGTGCTCTTCCAGCACCACTGATCCAGAATCTGGTTTCCAGCATCTGCAGTCATTGTTTTTACCTCATCAATAATGCAATGTCTGTTCTAAGGGGATTTTCTGTCACACTTGACTTAAAAGCAGTAGGTAGCAAGTTCCTGCAGGTTTGTTGAAATGCTGGCATTTCTTGCTCTTTCATCCTCCTCCAAGCACCAACACCGGTGCACTCTGGCCACTGAAAACTCCTCCCACATGAAGTGCAAAAACCAAGAATATCTGCAAAACGTGTCTAAGGCAGTAATCCAAGTCCCACTGGTTTATCAAGCCAATTTCTAAGTCCAGCTTTCAGAAGGATGGGAAGGATTTTGAAAAAGCAGAGATGCAGTGAGGATCAGGGATCTCCATGATGAGGATAGGGTGGAGATATTAGGACAATGCCGTTTGGAGAAAAAAATGCTGAAGAAATTTGGTCGAAATCTTTAAAATTATGAAGCATCTGGACAGAGCAGATAGCGGACAGAGTACTTGTGAAGGGATCAAGGTCAAGAAGACACAGGTTTAAAGTAATCGGTAGAAGAAGCAAAGGCAACATGAAAATAACCAACTTCACCCAGTGAGTTTGGAACGCATAAGTCAAAGCGCGTGTGGAGTCAGGTTCAATGGAAACAGTTAAAGGGAATTTGACTGTTATCTAAAATAGAAGGATTATTGGAGAAGGCAGCAGAATAGCACACTATAAATTGTTCATTTGGAGAGTCAATGTTAACACAATGGGTCAACTGACCTCCTTCTGCACTGTAACAATTCTGCTACTCTCAGAAGAAATTTTGTAGAATGGTTCCAGGGCTGAGGGATCATAGTTATGTGGATGAACTGCTGAAGCTGAGGTTATTCTTGTTAGAAAAGAAAACACTTGGGAAGAGACTTTGTATGTTTTAAATCAGGCTGAATTTATTTAGAATAAAAAGTAACTGTTCCAGTGGTTGAAGCGTTGGTAGCCAGATGGCACAGATTTAATTGGCAAACGGATCAACTATCACATGAGGGAGAACAGTTTTATGCAACCAATGGTGAGGATATGAATTGCATTACCTGAAAGTGTGGTCGATGTAGATTCAATAGATTTCAAAAGGGAATTGGATAAATGCTTGAAAAAAAATGAAGCCCAGGTTTACGGGGAAAAAACTGGAGAGGGGACTGGGCTGGCACAGACCCAATGGACCTCCTTCTGTGCTGTATGATTCTGTGATTTTATACAGATGTTGTGATCTGGAATGTATTCCTTTAAAGGGCTGTGGAATCAGACTCACTCGTAACTTTGTGTGGAGAATTAGATAAATATTTGATGGGAAAAAACCTACAAGACCAAGGAAAGTACAGGGGAGTAGGATCAATTGAATCATTCTTATAAAAAGCTGTCACAGACAAGATGAACCACGTAGCCTTTAGTGAGGTATCATTTGCTGATTTTATATTAGATCCTGCCACCTTTCATTTTGGAAGATAAATACTTGTATGCATAATAGTTGTGAATGCTGCAAAACCATTATCAGAGGAGAGTTAACTTTGGTACTAAATAATGGACTTACTATTGAAGAATATGGAATTCTATATCAATTCTTTGTTATTTTTGGGAAGGGAGAGAATGTTAAACTTCAGTTGCCCTTGCTGACAAGTTAGCGTGACAGCTAGGCTATACTTTTACTGTCTCCAGAGAATCAGCCTCACACCAAGTGGAAACAGTAAGGTTTGTTTAAAATCAGCCATTGCCAGCGGCACAGAAGGTGGAAAGTTAATGCTGATGCCTTTGCCGTTAAAAAAAACTTTGATAGTTGTGGGGCATCGGCCCAAATCTTCTACAGGAGAGTTCATGGTAGGACACCGCATAAATCAGGCCTGTGCTTTCAGATCTATAATGTGTCTGTTTGTTGTTCTCCATAGACTGTATTTCAAAACTATCAAAAGGCAAATCCCCAGAGCTTCTAGTTATGCTTGACTTAACTTCCCTTTTGCACAAAGTAGTAGAAAAATATTTTTAAAAAGCTTTAGAATTTTAAAAGAGAACAGCTAAAGTTCACATGTATTTTTTTGCTTTCTCCCATATCTACCTGCATACACTTGCCGTGACAACATATTCTTCTATATGCATGGTGACCTGTGGTCTCCTTCAAAGCTCATGGGATCAGTAAGTCAATCTGTCAGGAAGAAACCAGAATATGTGTGTGGATTCTACACATATATCTTTCATTATGATTGTTATGAGTATACTGTAAGTAGGGAAAATAGAGTGGTAGTTGAATATTTGTAGCGTATTATTTGAAGCAATATTTTGGAACTGAGACAGAAGGAAAGGACAAGGGGTGAAAGAGAAGACATTGTTTATCATTGCATTGATTTGAGCATGCCATGAGTCAGCTAAAGCTAGTGCACATAATTTGATCTAAACTCTCAATTTTTTTTAAACTGTTGACTGCATATGAAGTCTGATTCCATGTTTGGGTAATCCCAATGTATACAAACATTTTTTCCTGTGAATACTATTATAATGGCCTGTATTTAGCAGAAGAGGATCACTTTCTCCTCAAACACTGATTTTGGGAAGTAGATGTGGAAATTCATATGCTGAGTCTTTAACTCCTTGAATTGCTACAGGACTTTTTGGATACATTTACATTGGAATTGGCTTTTTTTTTGTTTATCCTTTCATGGGATGTGGGCATTGCAGGCAAGATCAGCACTTCCATATCCCCTTGAATTGGATGGCTTGCGAGGAGAGGGCAGATAAAAGTCTACCATATTATTGTGGGTCTGGAGTCACATGTAGGCCAAACCAGATAAAGATTCCCTTCTCTAAATAGAACATAGAACATAGAAGAATACAGCGCAGTACAGGCCCTTGGGCCCTCGATGTTGCGCCGATCCAAGCCCACCTAAACTACACTAACCCACTATCCTCCATATACCTATCCAATGCCCTCTTAAATGCCCATAAAGAGGGAGAGTCCACCACTGTTACTGGCAGGGCATTCCATGAACTAACGACTCGCTGAGTGAAGAACCTACCCCTAACATCAGTCCTATATCTACCCCCCCTTAATTTAAAGCTATGCCCCCTTGTAATACCCGACTCAATACGCGGGAAAAGGTTCATACTGTCGACCCTATCTAACCCCCTAATCATCTTGTACACCTCAATCAAGTCACCCCTAAACCTTCTTTTCTCTAGTGAAAACAGCCCCAAGTGCCTCAGTCTTTCCTCATACGATTTTCCTTCCATACCAGGCAACATCCTGGTAAACCTCCTCTGCACCCGTTCCAATGCCTCCACATCCTTCCTATAGTATGGCGACCAAAACTGCACACAATATTCCAGATGCGGCCGTACCAGAGTCTTATACAACTGCATCATGACCTCAGGACTCCGGAACTCAATTCCTCTACCAATAAAAGCCAGTACGCCATATGCCTTCCTCACCGCACTATTTACCTGGGTGGCAACTTTCAGAGATCTGTGTACATGGACACCAAGATCCCTCTGCTCATCCACACTACCAAGTATCCGACCATTAGCCCAGTACCCCATCTTTTTGTTATTCTTCCCAAAGTGAATCACCTCGCACTTAGCTACATTGAATTCCATCTGCCACCTTTCTGCCCAGCTCTGCAGCTTCTCTATATCCTGCTGTAACCTGCCACATGCTTCCTCACTGTCAACAACTCCTCCGACTTTCGTGTCATCCGCAAACTTGCTCACCCAACCTTCTAACCCCTCTTCCAGGTCATTTATAAAAATGACAAACAGCAATGGTCCCAAAACAGATCCTTGCGGAACACCGCTAGTGACGGCACTCCATGAAGAAACTTTGCCATCAACTACTACCCTCTGTCTTCTTCCATCCAGCCAATTCCTAATCCAAACCTCCAACTCACCCTCAATGCCATATCTCCGTATTTTCTGCAGTAGCCTACCATGGGGAACCTTATCAAACGCCTTACTAAAATCCATATATACCACATCTACCGCTTTCCCCTCATCAACCTCCTTCGTCACCTTTTCAAAGAATTCAATAAGGTTTGTGAGGCACGACTTGCCCTTCACAAAACCATGCTGACTATCCTTGATCACATTATTCCTATCCAGATGTGCATAAATCCTATCCCTTACAATTCTCTCTAAGACTTTGCCCACAACAGAAGTGAGACTCACCGGCCTATAGTTACTAGGGCTATCCCTACTCCCCTTTTTGAACAAGGGAACCACATTTGCTATCCTCCAGTCTTCTGGGACTACTCCTGTAGACAAAGAGGACATAAAAATCAAGGCCAATGGCTCTGCAATCTCCTCCCTTGCTTCCCAGAGAATCCTAGGATAAATGCCATCAGGCCCAGGGGACTTATCTATTTTCACCTTTTCCAGGATTTCCAACACCTCTTCTCTACATACCTCAAAGCCATCCATTCTACTTATTTGTGCCTCAGTATTCTCATCGACAACAATGCCCTGTTCCTGAGTGAAAATGATGCTAATGAAGCAGGTGGTTTTTAAATACAATCATGACAGTTTTATACTCCCCATGACTAAAAGTAACTTCATATTCCAGGTTTAGTAATTGAATATTAGATTTGACAAATTGCCTTGGTGTGATTTGAATCCATGCTCCCAGGGTGTTAGTCAGGACCTCCGGATTACTAGTTCAGTGACATTATGATGACACCACCATCACCCATCGGGGTTAGAATTTGTCAATCTAGCAACTTGGCACCTGTGTGGCCCATCCATCTCAATGAAAACAGCAAATGCTGGGGATGACAATGGTTCAGACAGCATCCATGACAGCATTCAGACAGCAAGCTAACATTTAGAGTCGAGATGACTCTTCATCAGATCTGAAGTCAAGTGTGGAGGGGACAATCACTGAACTATTCCAAACTCATTTTCCACTTGACCCATCACCTTGTACGCCTTGGCATTGCAAGTGTACATCTTAAATATTATGAGGGTTTCTGCGTCTACTACCCTTACAGACAGAATCTTCCAGATTCCTCTAGATGAAAAAAAAATGTCTTCACATCCCCTGTAAATCTCCTGTCCCTTACCCTGAACCTATGCCCTTTTGTCACTGATCCCTCCACTAAGGGGAAATGTTTCTTCCTGTCTACCCTGCTCTTCATAATTTTATACATCTCAGTCATGTCCCCACTCAGTCTTCTTTGCTCCAAGTATATCCATTCTCACTTCATAACTAAAAATTTCCCGTCCAGGCAACATCCTGTTATGAAAAAAAAACTAAGAACTGTGGATACTGGAAATTAAAAATAAAACAGAAACTGCTGCAGAAATCCAGCAAGTCTGTCAGCACCTATGAAGAGAGGGCAGAGTTAACATTTCCACTTCAGTAATACTGCCACTGGACCTGAAACGTTAACTCTGATTTTTCTCCATAGATGCTGCCAGACCTGCTGAGTTTTTTCAGCAATTTCTGTTTTTGTAACATTGTGGTAAATCTCGTCTGCACCCTCTCCAGTGCAAGCACATCATCCTATAATGTGGATTCCAGAATACCGCACAATAATCTATCTGTGGCTTAACCAGTGCTTTACACACTTCCATCACCTCCTCTTGCTATTAAACTCTATGCCTCAGTTAATAAATGTTTTGAATGTTAACCAGGGTCTAGGTCCCTTGGGTGGCATGGTGGCTCAGTGATTAGCACTGCTGCCTCACAGCACCAGGGAGCCAGGTTTGATTCCAGCCTTGGGTGACTGTCTGTGTGGAGTTTGCATGTTCGCCCCGTGTCTGTGTTGGTTTCCTCTGGGTGCTCTGGTTTCCTCCCACAGTCCAATGATGTACAGGTTAGGTGAATTGGCCATGCTAAATTGCCTATAGTGTTCAGGGGTGTGTGGGTTAGGTGCATTAGACAGGAGTAACTGTAGAGTAAAAGGGTGGGGGAATGGGTCTGGGTGGGTTACTCTTGGAGGGTAGGTGTGCACTTGTTGGGCCAAAGAGCCTGTTTCCACACTGAAGGGATTCTATATTCTATATATAAGAATATTCCAAGATATCCACCAATCAAAGTTTTTCAAGAATAAAATTTTATTCAAAAATCACGTTCTGTGAGTGGAGTTGACCAAACTCAGGAACAAGGAATCACTACCAATATCAGTGGTGCCTTGTTTATTGCTAAGAGAATTTAATACGAAGGGCACTGATGTGAGGTTGAGTTGATCTAGTGCCTCTGGCCCTGACTGATGTTAAAAGCAAATAGATCTACCTTCTCCTCCCCTTCTTTCATTAGCAACAGTTAGCAATGTGTTTGTTTTCCTACAAGATGCACAGTATTTGCTCTCATGCATACCGTATTTAGATTGGGTAAGCATAGCTGCAGGTTGGTGCGATTTGACATCTGTTTCGTAGTATAATGGGTCAACTACTGAGCATAAAAAGTCGCTGAGCGCTTATCTAATTTCGGCTTTTGGTCTTCATATGGTGGACAGCATTTTGTCTATGCCAGCTGGGTTAAACCTGGGCAGCTGAGCAAACTGCCCCATGCTGCCAGTGCCAGAAGCTTCAGAAACAAAAACAGAAGTTGCTGCAAAAGCCTGGGCAGCTCTGGCAGCATCTGTGGAGAGAAAGCAGAGTTAACGTTTCACGTCCAGTGATCCATTCTCTGAACTGATGTTAGGTACGAAATAAATCTTTTTTTATTGTGTGGGGGGAGGGGGTAAGGAGTAAACGGTAGGTGGGGATAGAGCCCAAAGAGAGAGGGAGAGGAACAGTTGGACAGAGAAATGAGTGGATAATGATCAGCTTGAGTAAATGAATAGCCTTTGTGGACAATCAGTGACTAACAATAGGTTGTGTGTAATAGCAGGCCCTGTGATATCAGGGCCTGGTGTGTGAAGGTTGGGTAAGGACATGGAAGAAGGTCACTCAAGCCCTAAAATTGTTGAACTTGACATTGAGTCCAAAAGGCAGTAGAGTTCCCAAGCGAAAAATGAGGTGGTGTTCTTCTAGCTTGCACTAAGCTTTGCTGGAGAACTGCAGCAAGCCTGACGCAGAGATGTTGGCCAGGGAACAAGGTGGCGTGTTAAAGTGGCAGGCAACTGGAAGCTCAGGATCATTTTTGCAGACAGAACATAGTGTTTTTCAAAGTGGTCACCCAGTCTTCACTTCATTTCCCCAATGTAGGGGAGACCACATTGTGAGCAGTGAATGCGGCAGACTTGATTGTGAGAAGTGTACACCTGGAAGGTGTGTTTGGGCACTGTGATATGAGAAAGTAAACAGACTTTCTCTGGTGTTATACCTTCTGTAGTTGCCCTGGGGCTGTTGGGGGTGGGAGAAGGGAGGCTTGTTGGGAGTGAAGGAGGAGTGGACCCAAGTGTCCTGAGGGAGTGCTCCTTGTGGAAGGCTGACAAGGGAAGGAAGGGAAATATGTGTCTGGTGTTGGCATCCCACTGGAGGTAGCCAATAATCCTCTGGATACTTTTGTTGGTGGGGTTGTAGGTAAGGGGAAGAGGAACCCCATCACTGCTGTGGGAAGGAATACAGGGGTTAAAGGCTGAAGTGCAGGAGGTGGATCGGACTCAACTGAGGGCCCTGTCAACTATGGTGCTGCGGAATCCTCGATTGAGGAAGGAGGTGGACATTTTGGAGGTCCCCTTGTCAAAGTTGACAACATCAGAACCGATGCGACAGAGATGGAGGAACTGGGAGGATGGGATAGAATCTTTACAGGAAGCAGGGTGTGAGGATGTATAGCCAAGGTAACTGTGGGAGTCAGTTGGCTTGTAATGGATAACTATGGCCAGCCTATCCCCAGAAATAGAAACAGAGACGTCCAGAAAAGAAAGGGAGGAGTTGGAGATGGATCAGGTGAAGGTGAGAGTGGTGTGGAAATTAAAAGCGAAATTAATAAACTTTTCCAATTCTAGATGCAAAAGGGAAGCAGCACCGATGATATCATTGATATACTGGAGAAAGAGTTGTGAGTGAGGGCCGAAATAGAACTGGAACAAGGAACGTTCCATGTACCCCATAAAGAGACAGGCATAATTGGGGCTCAAGTAGGTACCCATTGTCACCCTTCTGACCTGAAGAAAGGAAGAGGAGTGAAAAGAGAAGTTGTTCAAAGTGAGGACAAGCTTGGCCAGGTGACGGAGTAGTGGATTGGGATGATTCAGACCTTTTTTCCAGGAGGTTCAATCTTTGATTCCGTGCCCAAGTTGTAGGACATCAAACATTAGATAAGTTAGCATGTCTGGAGCTAAGATATTATTTATATGTGGTGACCAATTTTATTTTCTGCTTTGAAATTTTACTGATTTCTTGTTGGTTTTCAATCACATATCAGGAGCTACTTGTAAAGAATGTTAGTTACATGAACTTACATGGGACAGCATCCTCAGAAACAAAAAGAGAAAGGGAAATCCTTATTGTAAGACATGTATACTCTTCCTTAGATGGATGATCAAATCTGTATACAGTATTACAGGAGTGATCGCATCACGATTAATTTCAGCAGTAATAAAAGCGAACATACAATTTGCTTTTTAATTTCTTGTTGTACCTGTGTGTTAACTTTCTATGATTTGTGTACAACATCACCCAGATCCTATGGCCTATGAATATTTCCCAGCTTCTATCCATTTAAAGAAAGAAATCTGCTTTTCTATTTTGCCTATCCAGGTGAATAACTTCAACAACATTCACATTTTGTTCCATCTGCCATATTGTTGTCCACTCACCTAACCTGTATACCCTGTAAACCCTTTGCAGCTTCTTTGTGTCCTCCCCACAGCTTACTTTCTCACATAACTTTGTATCTTCAGCAAATTTGTGTCACTCTGTGTCTTGCCATCTAAGACACTGATATGGACAATATGTAGCTGGGGCCCCAGTGCTGATCCTCGTGGCCACATACTAGTTACAACCTGCCAACCTGGAAATTATTGCTATTAACCAATCCCATGAGACTTAGCTTTTTGTAATAACATTTTACCCCTAGTAACTTACTGAATATTTTTTTGAAAATCCATATACACTATATGCACTGATTTTCCTTGTAATTTCCTAATAGTAATAGCCTCAAAAATCCATGACAGATTTCTCAGGTATGAATCCTTGTTGACTCCACCAATCATATTATTATTTTTAAAGTGTACTGTTAGCATGTTATTCATAATGGATCATTGCATTTTTCCTGTTACTGACGCCATATTCACTGTCTTCTTTGCCTTTCCTGTCATAGAGTCGTAGAGATATACAGCATGGAAACAGACCCTTCAGTCCAACTCATCCATGCCAACCAGATATCCTAACTAATCTAGTCCCATTTGCCAGCAGTTGGTTCATATCCCTCTAAACCCTTCCTATTCATATACTCCTCCAGATGCCCTTAAAATGCTGTAATTGCACCAACCTCTACCACTTCCTCTAGCAACTTGTTCCATACATGCACCATCCACTGTGTGAAAAAGTTGCCCCTTAGATCCCTTATATATATTTACCCTCTCACCCTAAACCTATGCCCTCTAGTTCTGAACCTCCCCACCCAGAAACTAGACCTTATCTATTTATCTTATCCATGCCCCTCATGATTTTATAAACCTCCATAAGGTCACCCTCAGCCTGTCTTCCTTGTCAAACAGGGTTATGTTTTAATTTTATAATCAAAAGGAATAATTCTAGATTTTATGAAATTCCAAAAAGCACCCCTTGTACCCATTTTCATTAGGGTTACAAGATGAAAAAACTACCAGATAATGTAAGTATATTATTTGAATATGATATAATATGCCCAGTTATAAATCAGTATCATCTCCTCATTCTCAGTCTTGAATCTGGCCTCTTTTGAAACTCTTCCTTCACACGGCCTGGGAACAGACAAATTCCCACTGGGGAATCTATTTACCGGCCCATAGATGTATTTTTTTCAAGTATAGAAAAAAAAGTCAGTATACACCTTGTAACAAAAATACAGCAGAATCACAGGATCACAGGATCACATAATCATAGAAATGTTACAGAACAGAAGGAGGCTATTCAGCTCATATTGCCTGTACTGCTTCTCCAAGTGAACATTTTATTAGTGCAATTCTCTTGCCTTCTCTCTGTAACCTTGAAATGTTATTCCATTTTAAATAACTGTATATTTTCCTTTTGAATGCCTCAGTTGAACCTGCTTCCATTAAACTCATTGGCAGTGCATTCTACTCTCCAACCAGTATTATAATTCACTACTCAGAGATGGTTATAGGTAGGTTCTATAAACTTAATGAGGAATTTCTGCTCATCTCAATCGTAAATGAGTTTTAACAGGAATAAAAGAATGACTAGAGAAATATTAGGGACCATCAAGGATAGTACTGGGAAGTTGTGCATGGAGTCTGAAGAGATAGGGGAAGCAGTAAATGAACCTTTTGGCATCCGACTTGAATAATACTTAGCGACTGAACACCCACAGTCCTCTGAAATAGAGAATTTCCAAAGACTTACAATTCTTTGAAGGAATTTCTCCTCATCTCAATCGTAAATGAGTTTTATCAGGATAAAAGAATGACTAAAGAAACATTAGGGACCATCAAGGATAGTACTGAGAAGTTGTGCATGGAGTCTGAAGAGATAGGGGAAGCAGTAAATGAATATTTTTTGTCAGTATTCACACGGGAAAAATAGAATGTTGCCAAAGAGAATACTGAGATATAGGCTACTAGACTAGATGGGATTGAAGTTCACAAGGAGGAGGTGTTGCAATTCTGAAAATTCTGTGAAAATTCCCCGGGCCAGATGGGATATATCCTTGGATTCTCTGGGAAGCCAGGGAGGAGATTACCAAGCCTTTGGCTTTGATCTTGATGTCATCATTGTCAGAAGACTGGAGGATAGCAAATGTTGTCCCCTTATTCAAGAAGGGGAGTAGAGTCAACCCTGGTAATTATAGATCAGTGAGCCTTACTTTGGTTGTGGGTAAAGTGTTGGAAAAGGTTATAAGGGACAGGATTTATAATCATCTAAAGAGGAATAAGCTGATTAGGGATAGATAACACAGTTTTGTGAATGGTAGGTCGTGTCTCATAAACCTTATTGAATTCTTTGAGATGGTGACTAAACAGTTGGATGAGGGTAAAGTAGTTGATGTGGTGTATATGGATTTCAGTAAGGTGTTTGATAAGGTTCCCCACTGTAGGCTATTGCATAAAATATGGCGGCATGGGATTGAGAGTGATTTAACGGTTTGGATCAGAAATCGGCTGGCTGAAAGAAGACAGAAGTTGGTGGTTGATGGAAAATAAGTAAAAACAATGACTGCAGATGCTGGAAACCAGATTCTGGATTAGTTCCAGCCTTCTAGCTCAGCACTGTCCCCATGACTTGTCCTACCTGCCTATCGTCTTTTCCACCTATCCACTCCACCCTCCTCGCTGACCTATCACCTTCATCCCACCCCCATCCACCCATTGTACTCTTTTCCACCTTCCCCCACCCTCCCCCGACCTATCACCTTCATCCCCACCCCCACTCACCTATTGTACTCTATGCTACTTTCTCCCAACCCCTACCCTCCTCTCATTTATCTCTCCACCCTTCAGGCACTCTGCCTTTTTCCTGATGAAGGGTTGATGGGAAATGTTCATCCTGGAGTTCAGTTACTAATGGTGTACCACAAGGATCTGTTTTGAGGCCACTGCTATTTGTCATTTTTATAAATGACCTAGATGAGGGTATAGAAGGATGGGTTAGTAAATTTGCGGATGACACTAAGTTCGGTGGAGTTCTAGATAGTGCTGAAGGATGTTGCAGACTAGAGAGGAACATAGATAAGCTGCAGAGCTGGGCTGAGAGGTGGCAAATGGAGGTTAATGCAGAAAAGTGTGAGGTGATTCACTTTGGAAGAAGCAACAGGAATAAAGAGTACTGGACTAATGGTAAAATTCTTGGTAGTATAGGTAAGTCACGAGATCTCGGTGTCCATGTCCATAGATCCCTGAACATTGCCACCCAGATTGATAGGGTTGTTAAGAAGGCATACGGTGTGTTAGCTTTTATTGATAGAGGGACTGAGTTTCGCAGCCACGAGCTGTACAGCTGTACAAGACTCTGGTGTGGCTGCACTTGGGTGATCACCACATTATAGTAAAGATGTGGAAGCTTTGGAAAGGGTTCAGAGAAGATTTACTAAGATATTGTCTGGTTTAGAGGGAAGGTCTTATATGAAGAAAGGCTGAGGGACTTGAGGATGTTTTCATTAGAGAAAAGAAGGTTGAGAGGTGACTTAATTGAGATACAAGATAATCAGAGGGTTAGATAGGGTGGACAGTGAGAGCTGTTTTCCTGAGATGGTGATGGCTAGCACAAGGGGACATAGCTTTATACTGAGGGGTGATAGATACAGGACAGATGTCAGAGGTAGTTTCTTTACTCAGAGAGGAGTAGGGGCATGGAATGTATTACCTGCAACAGAAGTAGTAAACTTTAAGGGCATTTAAATGGTCATTGGATAAACATATGGATGAAAATGGAATAGTGTAGGTTAGATGAGCTTCAGATTGGTTCCACAGGTCGGTGCAACATCGGACCAAAGGGCGCTGTAATGTTCTATGTACTATGTTCTATGAATCCTAACTGAGATACCTAAATTGTATTCCACAGTCCCTATCTTGGAAAGTCATTTTCTTAGCATCTAAGATCTGAAACATTTCCCTTTGTGGACCTCTTCATTTCCATCAATGGTGACAGACTCAACACGGATTTCTTCTGTAAACCCACCAACTCACTCACACAGTTACCTGGACTACACCTCCTCCCACCTTGCTTCCTGTAAAATCCCTATCCCTTCTTCCCAATTCCTCCACCTCTGTCGCACCTGCTCCCAGGAGGACCAATTCCACCATAGAACACACTAGATGGCCTTCTTCTTCAAAGACCATCATTTCCCCTCCCACATTGTCGATGATGCCCTCCAACACATTTCATCCACTTCCCGCACCTTCGCCCTCGAAGCCCACACCTCCAACCACAACAAGGACAGAAACTCTCCTGGTCCTCACCTTCCACCCTGCCAATTTCTGAATACATTGCATCATCCTCCGTCATTTTCACCACCTACAAACGGACCCCACCACCAGCAATATGTAACCCTCCCCACCCCTAACTGCATTCCATAAAGACCAATCCCTCCGCAACTCTCTTGACAGGTCCATGGCTCCCACCAAGCCATTCTCCTCTCCTCGCACTTTTCTCTCCCACCACAAGAATCGCAAAACCTGTGCCCACAGTTTCTCCTTCACCTCTGTCCAAGACCCCAAAGGAGTCTTCCACATCCGTCAGAGATTTACCTGCACTTCCACAGAGATATTTACTGTATCCGTTGGTCTCCTCTACATTAGTGAGGCAGGGCGCCCACTTGCGAAATGCTTCAGAGAACATGTCCGAGACAGACGAGTGAAGCAACCCAACCACCCTGTGGCCGAACACTTTTACTTCCCCTCCCACTCACCCAAGTATGTGCAGGTCCTGGGCCTCCTCCACCGCCAAAACCTTACCACCCAAACCTGGAGGAAGAATGCCTCCTCTTCTGCCTTGGGAGCCTCCAACCACATGGGATCACTGTGGATTTCACCACTTTCCTCATTTCCCCTCCCCCACCTTATCATAGATTCGACCTTCCAACTCGACACCACCCTTTTGACCTGTGCTACCTGTCCATCTTCCTTCCCACCTATCCACTCCACCCTCTTCTCCGACCTATCACCTTCACCCCACCTTATGCCCAAAACATCGATTCTCCTGCTCCTCGGATGCAGCCTGATCTGCTGTACTTTTCCAGCACCACAGTCTCGATTCTGATCTCCAGCATGTGCAGTCCTCACTTTCTTCTTAGGATAAGGAGTCGCCCATTTGAAACAGAGGCCAGCAGAAATTTATTCTATCAGAGGGTAGTGAATTTGCTGAATTCATTACTACAGAGTGCTGTTGAGCAGATACTTTGTGGTGGATGTCACAGATATAACACAAGATTATTGAAGGAACTCCTGAGCACTCACATGCATCAGAATGCAGTGTCATGTTATGTCCTCACACAGTATGACATGAAAACCTCCCAAGAAGTTCACTACCATGCTTTCAAAAGGAACATTGAATTATGTCCTATTATTCAAACATACACCGTACAGCCAAAGTTTTCATGCTACCTGGGGGGAGTAGAATTTTGCCAGAAAGCCAACATGATAGTCCCACCTGCCCCAAAAAAGCCTCTGATCTGCATCAAAATACTCATCCTTGCATACGTACAGTTCAGTGTGTGAATGCAGCATCTTCCAGTGCTAGCTATGGAATGAACTTGTGAACTGGAAAGCTCAAGAATTCATTTGAGTGTCTTTGTCTGATAAAAAATTGCTTAGCAATCATGATAGGCAAACAATTAGTACTCATAAAGTAGTGGTCATGATTACCTGAAACTATAAACGTGCATTCTTCGACAATGAATGACTTGCTGATGAAATGTCAATTGGAGTCAGATGGGTGGCATTACAGAATCAGTGAAGGCGTGATTACTTCACATACCTTGAGCAGGGTCTCAAAATCAAATAGCTTTGTCCTGTATCCTCCAGAAATCAGTAACCAACTCTTCCTACTTTGCACACGGTGTCAGCCATATTGCATTGTTTATTTTTGATATGCTTACAACAAAGTTTCAATGTTGTTTCAGTGTGAGTGACTTACATGCTCCATCTGTGATATTTGAACATCCATCCTCCATGTTTCCTTTGGAGTTGCTGTCCATGAGACCCCTTTAACCTTTCAACCTCCCCACATTTTGTTTGAGACTCTTTATGGAGCTAGGAAATTAATAAATTTATTAAACTGTTAAATTATAAAATCTCCACTTTATCCCCAGAGGTGGCCCTAAGCCTCCCCATGAAGGGGCCAGTGTTACTGTGATTTGTTTCAAACCTATCTTCTGGAGCTCCCAAAACTAACTTTTCACTACGAGATCCTACCCACTTATCTCCAATTGCCGCCTATCACTGTTATCATTCTCTGAGTGACCCAGTACAGGGAAGCTTATTGCCAGATTTCAGTTGCCTGCTTTCTCTAGGACTCTATTGACTGGTCCCTGATCAGCCCACTGACTATTATTTATCAAAAACGAAACACCATCGTCCCAGACTGATTTGACTGACCGTGGCCCAGCTCCCTGACTGATCTTCTTCACAGCATCTGGATCTGCCTGCAATCCCCAGGCTGGTTGGACTGACCTGAAGGAGTGACCATGGCTCCCTGATTCTGGTTGGTTCAATCACCTGACTGACCAGGGGCAATTTATTGCAGTGCTTTGACTGACTGTGCTGGTACTTCCTGACTAACTGGAGTCCCCCTTCATCCATCTAAGGGTTGCTGCTCTTTGACTTTCACAAATGGCAGTTTCCTTGAAGCTTGAACGATGTAAACTGCTGTCATATACTGTAAGTGTGATATTGATGTAGCAACATGCTGCACAGCCACATGCTCAATCCCTTGACTAGTGAATACTACCCATTGTCACCAGTTGCCTATCTTTCCTTCAGTACTGAAAGGCAATGCAAGCCACAGTGACTGGTTCCCTGTATCTGTTCCCTGTATCTGAATATGGAAGACTTTATGTACTAAAGAACAATGCAACCCATAGAGATGCTGGCAGCCTGAAAGTCAGCAATAAAGTCAATGAGTATGCACTAAGAAAGGAATGTGAATCAGACAGAGGCTGGTAGCTTCCAAGTCGGTGCAAAGTGAGTGAGTGCTAAGAAAATAAGGCATGAATATAATGTGCAGCCTGTAAAATGCATGTGACTAATGCATGCAGAATACCTGGCAGAAACATGCAAGTCATAGGTATCCCTAAGCTCTACAGTGAAGTGTTGTAGAGCTAAGGTAGTGTGTGATTTGGTCCAAAAACAGGCAGGATAATGTTGTGGGTCAGTGATTTGCCAATAAACACATACACGGATGAAGGATTGAGGACATAGCATTGTTGGAGCATGCAGATATTATTGTGAAGACTCAGTTGGGTGATAGCTGGGACAGGCATTTGGTGAACTGCAGCTGACAGCTACGTGCTGTAACCTGCATGTCGCAACTTTGCACCATTTAGTTTCTGAGGGGAGGAGAGGAGAATTGGAAGTGGTATATAAATAGAGGGAGTTGGGGATTTAAAGAGATACAAATGCATGGAAATAATGTTGTCAATATTCAGTATTAAGATTCTGAAGTTGCTTTTCAGCATGATAGGAGACAGTGGCAGTATATTGGTAATGTCAAGAGTGTGGTGTTGGAAAAGCACAGCAGGTCAGGCAGCATCCGAAGAGCAGGAGAATTAATGTTTCAGGCAAGAGCCCTTCATCAGGAATCTGCTGTGCTTTTCCAGCACCGCACTCTTGACTCTGATCTCTAGCATCTACAGTCCTCACTTTCTCCTATATTGGTAATGTGACTGGACTGGTAATCTACAGCTACAGGCCTATAATAGAATATAGAACATAGAACAGTACAGCACAGTACAGGCCATTCAGCCCTCAATATTGTGCAGGCCTTTTATCCTAGTCTAAGATCAGACTAACCTACATACCCTTCCTTGTACTAAGTTCCATGTGCCTATCCAAGAGCCGCTTAAATGTTCCTAATGTATCTGACTCTACCACCACTGCTGGCAGTGCATTCCAAGCACCCACCACTCCCTGAGTAAAGAACCTCCCTCTGACATCTCCCCTAAACCTTCCTCCAATTACCTTAAAATTATGCCCCCTCATGATAGACATTTCTGCCATGGGAAGAAGTCTCAGTCACTGCACTCTACCTATGCCTCACAACATCTTGTCCACCTCTATCAAGTCACCACTCATCCTTCTTCACTCCAGTGAGAAAAACCCTAGCTCCCTCAACCTTTCTTCATAAGACATTAGATTAGATTACATTACAGTGTGGAAACAGGCCCTTTGGCCCAACAAGTCCACACCGACCCGCCGGAGCGCAACCCACCCATACCCCTACATTTACCCCTTACCTAACACTACGGGCAATTTAGCATGACCTGCACATCTTTGGACGGTGGGAGGAAACCGGAGCACCCAGAGGAAACCCACGCAGACACGGGGAGAACGTGCAAACTCCACACAGTCAGTCGCCTGAGGCAGGAATTGAACCCGGGTCTCTGGCGCTGTGAGGCAGCAGTGCTAACCACTGTGCCACCGTGCCGCCCAAATAAAGTCAATGTCCTCCAATCCAGGCAGCATCCTGGTACATCTCCTCTGCACCCTCTCTAAAGTTTCCACATCTTTCCCATAATGAAGTGACCAGAACTGAACACAATATTCCAAGTGTGATATAACCAGAGCTCTATAGAGCTGCAGCTGAACTCATGGCTCTTAAACTCAATCACCCTGCTAATGAAAGCCAACACACCACATGCCTTCTTAACAATTCTATCAACCTGGATGGCAACTTTGAGGGATCTATGGACATGGACCCCAAGATCCCCCTGTTTCTCCACACTGCCAAGAATCCTACCTTTAACCCTGTTTTCTGCATTCAAATTTGACCTTTCAAAGTGAATCACTTCACACTTTTCCAGGTTAAACTCCATCTGTCACTTATCAGCTCAGTTCTGCAACCTGTCAATGTCTCATTTCAACCATTCTCTGTAGTAGACGCACCAACTTTAAGGGCTTTCAAATGGTCATTTGATAAACATATGGATGAAAATGGAATAGTTTAGGTTAGATGGGCTTCAGATTGGTCTCACAGGTCGGTGCAACAATGAGGGCCTGTATTGCATGTAATGTTCTATGTTCTGTGTTAACCTACAACAGCCCTCCACACTATCCACAACTCCACCAACGTTTGTATCGTTATCCACAACTCCACCAACCTTCGTGTACTGGGGACATTGGTTTGGATCACACTATGTCGGATGGTGAAACTTGGATTCGATAAAAATCTGGAATACAAAGCCCAATGGCAGCCATGTAGTGTAATGTCAATTGTAAATCCCCATTTGAGTCGATAAAAAGAGGAAAGGCACAGCAGGTCAGGTAGGAAAGCCAACATTTCGGGTCCTGATGAAGGATGCATCTGCAGTCCTTACTATCTCCAGGTCATAAATAACTACCTGGTTCACTGATGTCCTTACAGAATGAAATTGGCCATGCTGCTCTGGCCTACAATGGACTCTAGATCCACAGCAATGCAGCTCTCTCTGAACTGCTTTCTGAACAATTAGGGATGGACAATAAATGTAGGCCTACTCAGCAATGCCCACATCCCATGAACAAATTTCAAGAAAAGGCTTAAGGCAAAAAGTTGCAAAATAATTTTTTGACTTTGTGGTTCTAACCTTTGACCTTTTTTCCATCTCTCCATATTTTCCCTCTGTTGTTGCCATTGCTTTGCAACACCAGCGAGGATAAAATTTTGTCACATATCTTCTTGCTAGTTACAATCATTTAACTAGAATAAGCAAACAAAGTCTGCATGCAGCAAGAAATACTGCACACGAAGAGGGGATCTCAACTAAACAAAACACTTAGTGGCAAGAAACACAGAACAAAACAAAGTTTAGTTAACTCTTTAATTGCAGTGTATCCAGAGCATTTTCTTCTGCTCCTTGCACATCGCTAAGGATAAAAGAGATGAGCAGGCGGGATTTGAATTCATGCTGCCTGCAGTAAGTCAAGCATCAAGTAGATTCAAAATGTAGAGTAACGTTAAAAAGACTGAATTAAAGACATTCTACCTGAGTGAACAAAACATTTGCAGAAAAGTTGATTATTTAAATGCACAAATCGAGGTAAATGGATATGATTTAATTGCCATTAAGAGAATGTGGTTAGACTGCAATTAGGATTGAATATCAAAGGATGTTTTATGTTAAGACATAATAGACAACATGGAAAAGGTTGTGGCGTAAAACACTTCTAATAAGAGAGGACATCAGTACATTAGTAAAACAGGATATTCAAGGATCATGATGTGGAATCAGTTTGGGGAGCTCAGGACACTGACTGACATATCCTGCACTATGTGGGAAATTCCACATGCTCCTGGTGGTCTTGATGACTGTGTGTAGGAGGTTGCTCCAGCTGTGGCAACTCAAGCTTCAGACTTTGGAGTTTGAGCAGTAACTGAGAGCACTGCAGTGGGAGGCTCACAGATAGCACGTTTCAGGATGTGGTCACCCTGCAACTTAGGGAAATGCAGGCAGAAAGGGAACAGCTGATTGCCAGATAGCTAGTAAAGGAATCCTCTGAGGGTATCTCACTCACAAACCAGTTCTGAGCTTTGGAAAATGGTGAGAAGGTCAGTTCCTCTGTGGTGGCCAGCTACAGTCAAGACCACAACACTGTGGGTGGCCCACCTGTTTGGCAGTGAGGGATGTTAAGATGGAGGGAGGAAGAAATGCAGAAGGGTAATAGTGGTAGTGGATTCCAGAGGGGAGTGGACAGGCATTTCTGTGACCATAGATGATATGTTGCCTTGCGGGTGCCAGGGTCATGGACATCACGGAACAGCTGCAGGGCACTCTGAAGGGAGAAGATGCCAGAGGTTGTGGTCTATGTTGAAACCAATTACACAGAAAGAGAAATTAGGTCCTGCAAGCAGGCTTTAGGAATTTAGGTAAGAAACTGAAAAGCAGGACTTCAAAGGATTGTTCCCAGTGCCACACCATTTTGAGTATTAGAACAGATGGATAGAGCAGATGAACATATGGCTTGAGAGATGGTGCAGGAAGGAGGGTATTTGATTTTTGAGGCACTGGAGCCATTTCTGGGGAGGCCCAATGTTGATCAAGACATCAATTATTGAGGAAGGATGATATATTGAAAGGCCCATTAAATGAAGCAATATGGGTAAAAGCAAAAAAAACACAAAAAGTGGAAACACATCTTTGGATGTGTATAATTGACCTCCAAATTGTCAGAAGGAGGTAGAAGATTCTTAATATAATCAATCTAGAGAATAATAAGGCAGTAATTGAAGAGGATTTAGTCAAATATTAATTTGCAATGTTTTAGTGTGCATTGAGGGAGGGAGCAATATTCTCAAATTGCACCCAGGAGAACTTTTTTAGCTAGTCTGTAGAATGCCCAATACATTTTACACAATACATCCAACTAGAAAAGTCCAGGAAATAAATTGACCATTCGATATGCACATCTCCTGATTTTCTTTTGGCTTCTTCTAGACATTCCCATCTATGTTGACATCAAGATGTATGACATAGAGTTGAATTAATGCAAGATGTAGAGGTCTTGCTGCAGGAGCTGAAAACAGGAGGCGAGGTCACTTCAGCCAGTGGCAGAACCTGACAAGCAGATTTCCATAAGTCACCAATTAAATGGCCATTTCTGGGATTGCAGAGCCAATCAGAGGGCTGCCAGCTCAGCACCCACAGTATGAAGTAGCTACCTAAATGGCCACGCACCTTTGGGTAAATGGAATCAGGTCACATCAGCAGCCACTGCTGCCAGGTTGCATCAGGGGGGACAGTGCAATGATTGGAAAGGAAATTCCCAGTCTGAAGCCTGCTGAGGTTGCTAGGTGTCCTGATGAAACGTTGACTCTCCTGTTCCTCTGATGCTGGTTGACCTGCTGTGCTTTTTTCAGCTCCACATTTTATTGACTCTGACTTGCCAGCATCTGCAGTCCTCACTATCTCCAAGATTTCCAGGTCCCCACTGTTTATTCAGGTTCCTATCTGTGTGGGAAAACCATTCGAAGGTGGCAAACAGCTCAAATGAGTTCCCAGCAGGCAGCCTATCTGCCAACTCTTGTTTTCTCTTCACTGGCAAAATGGCACAATGGTGAATAGATGCCAGGTACCTTCCTGGCATCTTTCTGTGCATGGTCCCATCCCTCCCACTTTCTAGCCTGCCCTCAAAAGGTTGGGAAAATTCCAGTCACATTCTTTTACTGCATTCAGTTTTTCCCAGGGTCAATAATGTTCGATTATTTGTAAAAAGCTAGAAATTAATTAGCCAGGGGCCAATTGTGCACAAGTGTTCCAGGGGCTACATACATGGCTGCACTGGAGAATCACGTGACATATAACAGGACACTAGCCTAACACAGTGTTCTTAACAGGCAGTAAGGTAAGCTGTATTAAATACAAAGAGCTTTAAGGTTTTCATTCATAAAGTGTGATTATTTCAACATTAATTAAGTGGAAGTTCTCATTTATTCCTCTAAATCTTCAGGGATTGAAAATCTAATTTTATCACCAGTGACTGATTAATTTTGCTTCTTCATTAATGGTTTTCAATATTGCTGGTGGATTTTGCTTTGCCTTAGTTAGTTTAAAGAAACAGGTGATTTAAAATGCAAACTGCAAAATGCTTCATGCCCATGTCTTTTGCTATTATAGTTCCAAAAATCCTCTTTTCACTTCTGGCAAATTCCCCAATAAATGATAGCAATTTGAATATGTTATTTGGATTCACTGGTGTCTGTAACTCATGGCGTTCCTTTGACAACTAGCAGCCACGTAATTGAAATATTACAATTCTTGGTATGGTCTGTCACCAACATAATTTAACACAAAAAAAACTTTCACTTTTACTGGTGGCAAGCTTGAAAGTAGGAAGGACACTTGTACTTGTCATTAGATTCCCTACAGTGTGAAAACAGACTCTTTGGCCCAACAAGTCCACACCAAACCTCCGAAGAGTAAGCGATCCAGACCCATTTCCCTCTGACCTAACACTATGGGCAATTTACAGTGGTCAATTTACCTGACATACACATCTTTGGATTGTGGGAGGAAACCCACACAGACATGGGGAGAACATGCAATTCCACACAGGCAGTTGCCCAAGGCTGGAATCGAACCTGGGTCCCTGGTGCTGTGAGGCATCAGTGCTAATCACTAAGCCACCATGCCAGCCCAAGTGTTGGGTACTTGTGTGCTGTTGTTTTCCTACCTCCAGCAATTGAGGTATTAAAATGCCAAGTTAGACCACTCCAGGGCCTCATCCTGCCCCTACTGGCATCATTCCAGTTACAAACTAGCCATTTGCCATACAGGTGCATGACAGCTGCTATCCTGTTGGTCACATCAAGGCGCAGGAGGTTTGGTCGCATGATCAAAGGCAATCAGTGCCCAACTGTGGAATTGTACATTGGGAAGCGAGTGTTTGTTCAAATCCAGTCCCTGTGATCTGCACCTGAGAAACTTTCCCCCACTCCCAACATAGCCTACCTTTATCCTGAACTTCAGGATCCTAGGAATTTGGGGCTGCTCTTCTGGCAGAGGAGATGGCCTCTGAGACACCACTGAATGCAAAATCCCTGGGAGTCATGATTCCAGAGAAGGCCCACTGGTGACTTTGACTCTGGCTGATTGGCATGTGGTTTAATGGTCATTCCCACATAGAGACAACGCTGGTCTCTCACTTCATTGGCTATTCTGTTGCAGGCAAGACCCCCCCAGTGTCACAACAGGATTTCTCCACTGGATTACAGTAAACTAATCTTAATGTTGAAGTGGGGAGGTGTTGGCCGAGTGATATTATTGCTGGACTGTTAATTCAGAGTCCCAGGTAATGTTCTGAGGGCCCAGGTTTGAACCTACCACATCAGATAGTGGAATTTGAATTCAATAAAAATATTTGGAATTAAGAGTCAAATGATGACCAAGAAAACATTCTATTGTCAGAAAACTCATCAGGTTCACTACTGCCCTTTAGGGAGGGAAACTGCCATATCTGACCCACATGTGACTCCAGACCAACAGCAATGTGGTTGACTCTTTACTGCCCTCTGGGTAATTAGGGATGAGCAATAAATATTAACTGAACCAGTGATGCTCACATCCCATCAATAAAAAAGTGTATATGATATGTTAAATAATACTACCAACAATTTGCAATTATACATTGGTTTTAATATATTGAAATATTCCACACAGTATTATCAGGCAAACTTTTAATGAGTCATGTGAAATATGAGAGCAAATGGTCAAAGGCTTGGTAAAAGAGAGAAATTTTATAAGGAGCATCTTAAATGAGGAGAGAGTGATGTATGAACGTATAAATTTGGAGCAAAATTCATCCCTCTAGCCTGCTCTACCACTTTATAAGATCATGGCTGATCTGGTACTATTAAAATCAATCAACATGGATTTTCAGCATTCTACTTTGTGTTTTGTTTTCGAGTTGCAAAATGTAAATCAAGCTAAAATGCTATGACACTCTTGTAATTCATTTTGAGCAAACAGTATTAAAGGAAAGTTTGAACACTAACTCATCATTAGCAATAAAATGTCCTATAAATCATTAACCCATCTTTAATGTCAAATTTATGAGGGCATAAAACTGTCAGTTAATAAAAGGATTTTGTAGTCTGAATTACGGCAGTAACAAAATGTTACTCAGAGCTTTTCATAACAATGCAGTTTATCTGTGCATGAGTTGGTACATCCCAAGTTGTTTCCATCATTCATCAGGGAACTAGATATGAGGCAAATCCACAAGTGAAGAAATCCTGACCTGCTCTCTGTGAACCTTTTCTGAAATTTGGACTTGTCTCTGTGCCTTTCATCTCTAAAAATTGGCAAGATCAATTTCAACATTAATGGTGATCTTCAAAGTGGAACAACTTTCAAAAGTGACAATTTTCAATAATTTATTCACAAACTGTCTTGTGAAAAAAAAACTACCATACTGAGAAACCAATCCTGCAATACTAAACTGATGGATTAGTTGCAGGTTGATTTATTTCATGTTTTAAGAATGTAAAAATATAAAAGTAGAGTAGGAGTGGATCACATGGTTCCTCCAGCCCTCTTTGCCATTTTAGTAAGCATTAACTCCACTTTTTTGACAGCATTCTCACCTCCCCCAGACAAAACCACTGACTCCCTCTTGCAGATCAGAATCTTTCAGACTCAACTTTGAATATATTCAGTGACTCATGCGATGGCCAAGGCTTTCTGGAGTATTAAATTCCACAGATTAACAGTTCTCTGAGAGAAGGAATTCCTCTTTGTTTTAAATGATTCTAAAACTGTGTCACCCAGTTCTAGGTTCTCCCCACAATGGGAAACATCTCTCAGAAACCACCCAATCAATCCCCTCAACATCTTTTATAGGCCCAGTTGAAGTGTTCAAGGGGGCTATTTGGTGATTACTTGAATACAATAAATGTACGGAGAAAAACAGAAGAATGGTATCAATTCATATTGTTTGTTGTAGAGTTAGAGCAGACATGGTGGGCAGAATAGCCTCCGTCAGCATCAAAATGATTCTGTGATACTTCACTGAAGAGCCTTTCTTAGAGATAAGGAACAATGTTTGTACAGGCACATGGCCTGAGATTCACCTGAGCAGTATCTCAATGTGTAGGTGGCTGCGTAGTCTTAAAGCACAAGATAAAACAGCAGCTTCAGGAGTGGATATGCCGGTAATGGGCAGCACCATCTCCTCAATGAAGCTAGAAGATGCAAAGCATATTTGTTCTCCTCCAGTTAGCTTTGTCTACCTCCAGTCGTGAACCAACTTGTTCTGTAAAAGTGCCCCTTCATGTTGTGCAATCTGTTTGGCTGATATGACTACCATGGTTGCATAGCTGGCACAGTGTACAAGCTGTAAGATGTAGTTATGAAACGTACAATGGTGCTAGGTTTGTGAGGGTGAAGTGAAGTATAAATGTTATATTGAAGCTCAATTGACACACATTCTTGGTAGTTGAGAGATGTGCATGTGGCGATTTGAGAAAAGTTTGAGGTTACTCTTGCACGGCATCTAAGTCTTCTGGGTTGATTTTGGAGTATTTTATGCATGTGTTTGGATGGTTTCCTCAGCCCCTCCTTGCAGGATATTTGCCTGACTTTTCCATCTCCAATATCAGGATTTCCAGTGAAAACATTGAAAGCCACCACTCCTCTATTATTTCAATTCTCAATTCTTCCCAGCTCAAATTTTCTTCAACCATGTTACACATTGAACATCATGATCCCTGTTTCCATCTTTGGAGAATATCCAGTTTAGCCTCTTTGTTTAAAATGTACACCATGTTCTAAACAGTAATGATCATGCGTCTTTATGTTTTGCTGACTATCAATTCTGCTGTCATGAATGAATCAGTGACTTACAGACTTCTGATGTTACAAGCATGATTTTAAATCCCACTATATAGTGATAATGGGGTGCTAATGGTTTTAAAGCCAGCCCAGAGACTTACTTGATCCTATTTGATCCCTGTTGCCATCTTAACCACATAGACTTTCAGACATCTGAGGTGCAAGCTTGAAGAGAAAAGATTTACATTGCTATTTTGAAGCCTTACAAATAAAGGGACGTTACACTCTGCGAAGAAATTCTGAAGTAAAACCTAACACGATGGCTTTCCAAATGACAATTGAAAGCAGTAGTTAGAAGGAAACTCACCTGCGGAAATCTGTTGCAGAAGTGCTCTTTGGATTTCTACAGCAGAGCCTTAAGGTTACAGCAGATCTGCTTGTATGTCCTCAATAAGTGTACGGCTGAAATTGTACCTCAGTACTTTAGTTTGAAAAGGACAAGGTGAACCAACAGAACTATCAGCAGTCATGCAAAACGTAGGATCACTAGCTGGACCAATTAGGAGCCCACATGGTGGGCGGCACGGTGGCACAGTGGTTAGCACTGTTGCCTCGCAGCGCCAGAGACCCGGGTTCAATTCCCGCCTCAGGCGACTGACTGTGTGGAGTTTGCACGTTCTCCCCGTGTCTGCGTGGGTTTCCTCCGGGTGCTCCGGTTTCCTCCCACAGTCCAAAGATGTGCAGGGCCAGGTGAATTGGCCATGCTAAATTGCCCGTAGTGTTAGGTAAGGGGTAAATGTAGGGGTAGGGCTATGGGTGGGTTCGCTTCGGCGGGTCGGTGTGGACTTGTTGGGCCGAAGGGCCTGTTTCCACACTGTAATGTAATCTAATCTAATGAAGGGGGAGCATAGTTAATGGCTTGGGGAGCAGTAGACTGTTCGAAGAAGGCTTGCCCAGTTCATAGCATCTCTTGTCACTTTTAATGGAATTGCCTGTGGAGCATGCATGAGAAGGCTATTCCCTCCTTAGAGAGTTACAGAGATAGACCATTGCAAACACCCGATAAACAGGAACCACCATGCCAAAACTAGAAAGTACAGAACCATGTACATTGAAAAGTGAAATTTATACAATTTCTTTTCTTGTAAAACTCATTCTGCATGATCCAGTTTTTAATCTCTTAAATTCTAATTCCACAATGCAGTTGGGAAGACTGCAAACCAGATTAAAGGATGGTTTATGGACTCATGGAGCATTTGGACTCACTGATGTATGACTGTAACCATTACAAAACTAACAGCTACACATTTGCTGTGCATTTTTCATGAAGTTATGGATCCCACCGTGTAAACAGTATTACAGTAAACAATATACAAAATGCAGGAAAAGTACAATTAAAAATACATCTTGGGTGAAGTGTAATTTATTCGATTATTGCCCTAACTATTAATTTAGGAACATATTTAGGACTGAAACTATGGAGTTTTGAATTGAAGGTCAAGAAGTGGCACAGGAGAGGTGACTTTGGTAACGAATGACAGTATCTGTAATTACCATAGTTATAGAAAATGACTTCATAATTACATTTAACATATAGTCATGATTCAGATTTATAGGATTAGCTATTTTTTCAATGAGCATTTATGCCATTCTTAAAATGTCCACTTAATAAATCATTTTCAAGTGTACACAGTCTCTTCCCAATTAACTCTTGGCTTTTCTTACTGCTGCAACATTATCTCTAATGTTTGCATCCTAAGTATGGCATTTATACCCTCTCACCAAAAGCAAAGGCAGATGCAATTACATGCATCTATTCTTTTGGCATATAAAAACTTAACTTGGATAATTAATCAAGAAACACACAGCTGATACTATTGTATGTGTTCACTGACCCACTAGAACAGTCTCATTAAAATCATAGCCTGGGAAAGTGTAATATAGAAAGGTCTTTGAGCATAATTCATCTCCTGTGAATGGTTGTATTATATTCATCAAGCTAGGCCAAATTTCAGTACTGTGACAAGACCTGGTTCAGTAGATTTGAATCTTTTTCATGTTGCATAGGTGGGGTTGATGTTACCTTAGGCTTCCACTTTGATTACTAAGTGACTGTAGCTGGGACTAACCGATTTAATGAGGTTATGTTATTACTCATGCTGTGTGGCCATCTGGAAGAAGTTTGCAACCAGCACATTCCTTGCCAAGGGCCACCTGTAAAACATTAAGTCCCCGTCTGTACTCGAAATATGAGATGGAAATGTTTGGACTACATAATGTTAGATGTGAAAAATTATTGGAAAAGACAGGAAAGAATTCATATTTTTTTAAAATATTTTGTATGGATCACGTAAACAAGAGTTCAAAGTTTAGAGTCAAGATCTTTCAAATCATGACAAACTGAATGACATAACCAGATATCTGTCAGCTGCAATGACTTTCTTTATAAATGGGTCTCTAATTACAGGTTGCTTTGTCACTAGAAGAGTAGAAGGCTTTGACCAACAATGCATTAATACAAGAGACTGAATCTTACATATTTTTGACTAAGTGTCAGTCGCATTCAGTCCTTTTGAGGGTTAGTGGATGTCTACTGAGGTCTCATTACCAAACTCTTCTCATTAACTACCTACCCTGTCCCCATGGCAACCCTCTCATTCGACTGTCCCCCCATTTTGCCAACTGCCATTCCTGGAGTATCACTCAGCAGGTAGCTTCCAAAAGACTGTTGTTCTTAGCACCCATGCCATCTTTAAAAGTTCACTGTGTATTCAGACAAGCATCAGCAATCTTAAATGGCAATGTAATGGCACAGCAAACACCAGCCTTCGCTGTTCACAGCCCAGCAGAATTGACTTGGTTGACACTCCCTCGAACATACAACACCATTCTCTCACACTAGTTGCTATTTAACCTCCAAGCCACACAGCCCTTGACTGCATCCTGTCTAAATGCCCTCTCCAAGTCACCGTTACTCTGTCCCTGATTTGGACTGGACACCCACAGCTTTTCATTGTCTGAATCTGATGTTCCCCTATTGGGCAATCAAGTAGCCGGACAATTCCAAACATGAGTTTTTATTTACAGCTAGTGCAAACATTCAAAAATGAAACAGATGGAGGATGCAGTTTGCTCCCATGGTGGAAACCAATTGTTTAAACATTTCAATAATGTACTTTATTCATAAAAGAATCTTTATATATATATATATATATATATATATATACATAGTCACAGATGCAGTTTGGTTCTGTACAGTAGCGTAGCAAGGAAACAAACAAACATTGGAGTTTGACGCTAATCAACAAATCAAAAACATCTATTATTTGAACCAGACTATAGTTACATGCATTTGAGGTACCTGGAGGGTCCAATAACTGAACGGCCTTCATTTAACTTTAGCAGAAAGACCTTAGACAATCGTCTTTCTCCACTGTGCCTTGCAGCAGCTGCCCCAAGCTTTAGTGCGTCCTTCAACACATAGTCCTGGACCTTGGAGTGTGCCAGACTGCAACATTCAGACAAGGTCAACTCCTTATTCTGGAAGACCAACAAGTTTCAGGCAGACCAAAGAGTGTCAATCACTGAGTTGACAGTCCTCCAGGCGCAGTCGATATTTGTCTTGGTGTGTGTCCCAGAGATCAGACCATAGTGCATGGAGTTGCTCGGAATGAACCTCGACAAAAACTACTGCATCTTTCTCCAGACTTCCTTTCCAAAGGCACATTCCTGAAGGAGATGTATGACAGTCTCGTTCCCCCACTTTGCAGCTGCTCTGAGGGCAGTGTGCGGTGGCTCAGGCCGACCGGGCATGCAAAAAGGATCTCAAAGGTAGTGCCTTCCTCACCACCAGCTAAGTGATATCTTGGTGCTTGTTGGAAAGTTCTGGTGATAAAGCATTCTGCTAAATAACTTTAACCATCTGCTCAGGGACCACTGAATTTGCCCTCTCCTTTTTGCTTAGGGTCTCGAGGTCAAAGATGTTTCTTTTTGCAACTTTCTCCATGAAGGACAAGTGAAACAGAATGGTCCAACTACTTGGAGCATTCCATGACAATGAAGCAATTCCATCTTTTGCAAAACCAGGTTTCAGGTAGAACTTCAGTAAATAGTGATATTTGGTGTTTGCATACTGAGGATCTACTCACAGCTTAATGGACCCACACACAAAGGTGGCCATCAGAATGAGGGTGACATTGGGTACATGCTTCATCCCCTTATCCACGGTGGAAACCAAATGCAAGATGAGCAATTACTATTTTGCATTCCATGATTGCTGCACCCAGCTGTTATCTACTGGAACTGGGTGTGAATCAGGACCTGTCTGGCTTGTAGCGCCCAATGCAGATAAGCTTGACCATACAAAAGGAATGCTTCCACCTCCTCAGTGTTCTCATTCTGCTCCTCAGAAGGCTGCTTCCATTGTCTCTATTTCTCTGCATCTTGCACATTGCCTTGTTGCCTGTTCTAATTACACAGAGCACAGCATGCCAGATGAGTCCAAACAGTGAACCTGCATTTTCACTAACCCTATACTCTACTCCGCCATGGTTCTAGTTAAAGCATGTGCACCAACTGCTGAGTGAACTTACCATTACAGGAGAAAGGGAGTGCCTGCTACACACTGACCCTCTTCCCATCCCAGACCCACATCAACTATGAATATTGTCATTGAGTTCAGTAGAGTCCAAGCTAATATTTACATAACAGAGGATGAAGCAATGTTTCCCTCATAACACAGCACCCTTGGATGGGATGCTTTTTGCCAGCATTCACTTTTTTCTAGTCATTGTTGCTAACTTTTGCATCATTGAGATGGCAATGTTAGACTTGCAAGCACCAATGGTATGGCGCAAATTGCCTTTAGATTAGTATTTGAAGCCTCAGCACCTTCAGTCCACATGCAATGGAAACAGGTGAAGAAATGTTTGAAAATTAATTGTAGTTGCAGGTTGTCAATGCATGCTCCATGCCTTTGCCCCTTCAAAATTCTGGTTGCGGTTCCTGTACTTTCCCCATCAAACTAACACTGATTCTGCCCATCCTGGGTATTGTCTGAGTCATTTTCCAGTTGTAGTTAGCATCCAAAACAGTGAGTGATGGCAGGTAATACAGCACATGTTGGTGGACACCATCAGTACCGGGCTCCATCTGGTTACCGGGGACAGCCCATTTCCACCCATTTCTTGCCCCTACCCTTCCCATGTGGACAGCCACCACATTGAATTGTCCTCCCTGCCTCCCGAGTCCTAACGTGTGACCTTAATAATGCCCATTCTGATCATCCACATTCTCCCTTTGGTGGTCACTGCTTATATCCAGCACCCCTCCACCCCAATTCCATAGCATGCCCTCCAATGCTGTTATGCTCACCTTATACCTTATGTTTATGTTTGTCAAGGTCCTTGTCCCCACCTCAGCACATGTTTCTACTTTCACCACTGCCCTCCCTACCTCCTCAGCCTTGACTGTCCTACACTTTCTGGCAGTGATCTCTCCATTGTTCCTGGAGATCTGCCTTGCATTCTCTTGGATGATCAATGCATGAACTCCTAGGGCTATATTTACTCAGACCTCTGACAGACTTTGCTGAGTCAACCCTAGACATGACTGATCAGGCCCCTGACCACTTCTTTGTGGCTCCCAGCTGATGAGTCACATTCCCCCTGACTGCTTACAATGTCCCTATTGGACCAATTGTTGCACATTCTCCAGGCAGTAGTTGGACATATCCCAACTGCGATCCAACCAAGTGGATAACTGACCATTCCTAAGCCCCTGGACTGAGTGCAGACTGTGCCCATGACTGACAGTGCTGGACCACCTGAATCACAGCACCCCATTTTACTGGACCAAGGATGATCCCTCTACATGTTCAACATGGTCATTTGGTTGGATTTTTAAAAATTCATTCATGAACATGGACATTACTCGCTGGGCCAGCATTTATTGCCTGTACCCACTACCCCTGAGAAGGTGATGTTGAGCTGCCTCTTGAACCACTGCAGTCCATGTGCTTTAGGTTGATCCACAGTGCCCTTGGGAACAGTATTCCAAGATTTTGACCCAGTGACAGTAAAGGAATGATGAAAAATTTCCGAGTCAGGATGGTAAGTAGCTTAGAGGGGATATTCCAGATGGTGGTGTCCCCATGTATCTGCTGCTGTCGTCCTTCTAGATGGAAGTGGTTGTGGGTTTGGAAGGTATTGTCTAAGGATCTTCAGTGAATTTCTCCAGTGCATCTTGTAGGTAGTACAGTCTGCTACTACTGAGTGTCAGCGGTGGAAGGAATGGAGATTTGTGGATCGAGTGGATACTTTGTTCTGGATGGTGCCAAACATCTTGAGTGTTGTTGAAGCCGCATTAATGGCAGGGTGCTTGCCATGCAGGCAGTGGGCATGTACTGTAGCACTGGCCCAGTAAGCCAAACTACAATATATCTCTTCCTCCCATTCCCCCCTGCCCCACCCCCACCCCAGATCAATCTACTCTGTTCTGACAAGAAGCTGGTGTGTTTGCAGAGAAAGGCAACTCAGAATGGCAACACTAAATTTTAAAAAAAGCCCGAAGATCTACGAATGCTGGAAATCAAGAATAAAGACAGAACTTGCTGGCAAAACTCAGCAGGTCTGGTAGCATCTGTGGAAAGAAAGCAGTTGAGTAAATGTTTCAGGTCCAGTGACTGTTCTTCAGAACTGAACTTGCAATGTTAATTCTCCTGCTTTTTCTCCATAGATGCTGTCAGACCTGCTGAGTTTTTCCGGCAGCTTCTCTTCTTGTTTCTGAGGGCAATGCAGATTGCCTTTAAGCTCTGGCTGCAGTGCCAACACAATAACAGGGGCTACAAAGCAAAAAAAGGCAAGATAGAGATGCTGCAAGCAAGGCACGAAGTGAGTGAGCACTGAGAGAGTAAGCTGCTCTGAGATGCAGCCCAGTCTAGTTTGTGAGTTGGGTTCCAGTCATTGCCACAGCCTTTCAATGCGTTTTTCTGGTCCCCCACACATAGCAGGTCTGTGTTTCCTAAGGGTCCTGATTGTGGATAAGAAGGTGCATGAGGCTTGTGTGGGATTAATAAATCTTGGATGCTGATGTCCATGGATGATGGGTGCATGCAGCCAATGCCCATGGATCATGTTCCTGAAGATGCTTTTCTGTGGTAAGCAACATGAGGCTATTTGCAGCCAGCTAGGTACACTGAAGGAGGGTCACCGGACCCGAAACATTAACTTTCATTTCTCACCACAGATTCTATCAGATCTGTTGAGAATTTCCAGCAATTTCTGTTTCCATTTCAGATTTCTTTTAATTATTTTTTGTCACTCAGTACACATTCTGACTTCGACATCAAGAATTCTCAGTGTCTTTTTGTTTGGTCGGAAAGCTACATATTAATAAGATCAGATATGCACTTAATAAGGCATTCAACCAGCAATAATCCTCCTTATTTGACAAATCACCATTGCCTACTGAGAAACTCGCCTCACCAACTTTGAGAGAGGCCTTGCTGCACTTCTCATGGGATCATGCAAAAATCTCACCATAGTCCACATCTTTCAGGTCCTTATAAGATAATTAGATTAGCCCAGAACCAAAGGAAGAAACTATTTTCAAACTATTAAGTCAATAAATATAAAAATACACGCAAGATAAGGATTTGAGAGAAAGAAATACACTGAATACAAAACAGGGAATAAAAATCAACAGAAATAAAGAAACAACTACAGAACAGAAAGAAAGATGGAACATTTTAATTTTGAGTGTATGTGGTTCCCAGTTGTGTTACTCATGTTTAGACGTGAGTTGTGCAGAAGGGTAGAAAGCATTCAACTACTGAGCTTGATTGGTAGTTTAGAAATCCAAGTCATTTAATAAATCTATTTCAATGGAAGTTATATTCAAATTCAATGCATTATGATGTGGATGTGATTTTAATTTTTCAACATTTCCTTTTCCTACAGGAAATCCAGAGTCATTTCTGATTTATGTCTCAGGCTATCGGAATGAGAGAACAATTCCTGTACATTGCTCACATCATGTGGTCAGGGAGTATCTATGTTAAAGCATGAGATAATGACCTCTGTCCTTCCAGTGGTTAAAATACTACTGTTAATCTATATATGTCAATTGTGAGTGTGTACAGGCTGCATATGGTAAAAATCAAATGAGAATATTTGACACAAAAAATGTAGAAAACTAGTGGCCTTTAAAGTACTTAGAAAAATTTAACATGAAATAACTGATATATAAAAATCTGTATAAATGAATAGTTCTCAGTCTTTGTCTAAACATAATATTGCAAAGCTCTTTACCTCTGAACATTCTTTATTCTATTTCATGGAAACAAAAATTTCAACCCATCTCTGCAACATCTAAGTATAGACCAGAATATCTGTATTTAGATTATGACTATGATAAGGAGTGCGATGACATATCTGCCTTAATTACCACTGGATCTATAATGAAAATTATGTCAAATGGGCCTTTCTACATCAACAATGGATAAGGTGATAACTTGAATCTGTCAAATTAATTGTTGCGATTATCACTCAAAATTTCTACTGAGTAACAAATAACAAAAATAGCAACAAAATAAAATGGGTGTTGGGTGGTTCTGAAGCATGCCATGAATTGAGATCGAGTCAGACTCTCCAATAATAATGTGGATGAATTAAGTAGTCTAGACAGAAACAGTACAGACAGCATATCAACATGGAAGAGACCACCTGGCCTTTCTCAATCAACAATTCAATAGGTAATTGAGCTACAACAGGCTTACTGTTTTGGAAACCATATCATTCCAACACAGAACCACATAAAGAAAATTTAAGTCTGCAGGTAGCACCCCGAATAAAGTCACCTCCTTTGCTACTGCACCTCCTCCCCCAAAACTGTTGTAAAGTTGCTCCAGTGGTGAGTCCAACATCGTTAGTTTTACTTTATCCACATATAATACCACCAAACAAAAATCTTGTGCCATCGATTTGCTAGTGTTCCATGGTTCTGATGACAGCTGGGAGCCTTGAGAATTTTTTTGATCAATTGAATGGTTTTCTAAAGTAGAAATTGGTGGTACCCAATATACAAACAACTTCTCTCTGTACCAACAAAAACCCATCTGCACATTTTAATCAGTGTATCATAGCAATGTCTTAATTTTATCTCTGTTCATTGGCTCTGTTAAACATGGAAACATATCTACTCATTATGGGTGGCCACTGGAAGACATGGGAGCTGAAGCATGTGAAAGACCTGTGAACAAAATTGGGGATTGTGGTGACAAAGTAAATCATGCCTATTGATCTCAATGCTGGTTGCATGCACATTTTATGTTACCTGTTTATTTTAATGATTTCTGAGTCCAGTCAATACTCACCCTCATTATCTAGATTCATCAGAGGGAGGTCAGTATTGTGTATGACTAGCACCATGTAAAGTTTGCCAGCACTCCTCATAGATGTTTACAGCACAAAAAGTGGCCATTTGTCCTATCGTATCTATGTCAGTTCACAAAAATCTGACTACTAATCCTATTTTCCAACATTTGGCTCCTGGAGTCTGTGGCAATACAAGTGATAATAGATATACTGCTTAGGTTTTCTGAGAGTTTCTGACTCCTCCATTCTTTGAGTCAAACAAACATTCTCCTCAACTCTCCTCTTAGTTTTCGACCTCTTGCCTTAGATGCATACTTCTGGATATAGACCCCTTTACTAATGGGAATAATGCCTTCCTATCCACTGTCTCTATATCCCTCATAATCTTATATCACGTGTTCTCACAACCTTCACTGCTCCAAGGAAAATGACTTGAATCTATCCAATCTTTTCCTATAATTCAGACCCTTCAGCACAGGCAGCATCCTGGTAAATCTCCTCCCCAGTCCAATTACATCCTTCCACTTGTGTGGAGATGAGAACTGCACACAGTATTCCAGCTGTGGCCTAACTAATGTCACATGCTGCTCCACCATAAATTGTATTCAGTGCCTTGACTAATAAAGGCAGGAATCCTGTAAGTATCTTAATCAACAAGTTGCCGCCTTCAAGTACCAATGGACATGCACAACAAGATTTTGTCTGATCCTCTGTACTTCCTAGGGTTCTACTATTCAATGTGTATACCTTTACTTTGTTAGCTTTCTCAAAACATATCCCTTCAAGCTTTTTAGGATTAAATTCCATTTGCCACTGCCAGCCCATCTGACCAGCCCGTTTATACCATCCTGTAGTCTAAAGCTTTCTTCCTCACTATTTACTACACAACCAAGTTCCATCCAGGGCAGTCATAGTCACATGGAAAACAGGTATTAAGGGAATGCACAAGGGTTATTAATTTACTTTTGAATTGATTATGCGATATAAAATGGTTTGACTTAAAATTTTGGTTCAAAATATTCTTACTAGACTTTAATACTTATACTTGCAGCAATGAAAGCGTACAGTGACAGAAGAAATACATAATGTAGGACTGCTGATGGATAGCAAGTTGAGGCTGTCGTTACTCAGATGACGTCTTCAGAGCCAGTCTGATTAGAAAAAGTTTGACCAGGTTAGCATCTCTTCCTGCTCTGTTTCCTCCTCTTACTCTTTACCGTGCACTAACTATTCCTCATGCTCCAGTTCCTCAGCTGTTTTCCATATAGCTGGCAGAAAGGGCTGTCTAGTCAAAGTAGCTAGTAGTTAGGATGTCATGGTGCCTCAAATGTAGTTAGAACAGTGGACTGCTGCAGAATGAAGACATCATACCTACCATCAGTACTGAGGGCACTGCCCTGCTTGATTCTCATCTGTGATCACACACCAGCTGAATGTTGAGGGGTGGAATGCACTTTGAGTTAGTATAGGGCACGTTGAAGAGACACCTTCAAAGCAACGTGTGTGCAGCTAATGGAACTCTGCATCAAGGGAAAGGCTGATGACCATGTCCTAATTGTCTGGAAAGAGAGAAAAAAATGACTCAATTCTTGTTGAATTGAGATCCTCAAATTGTGCTGTGCGATATTGTGTGGTACCTTGCAAAGGCACCATTTTGGAAAGTTACAGGCATTTGTAGCACTAATGAGCTCAACCTCCTAGTCTAAAATCGTAGAAATGTATAAGATGCAAATTATATTTTCAACAATTCTTTTATGTCTGCTTCAGTCAAATCCCCTAGTTTATCATATTCAGGTGATGATTCAAAAATAAATGATAGGTGAACTTCCAAAAAGATGAAAGTTTTATCAGTAACAGGAAGTTTCTCATCTGGCAGTAAAATATTATCCGAATGAAATTTGGCAAACTGCCCAGGAATTATTAGTTCTTCAAGGCCTATTTAGAATGGGTATAAGGAGTGTTGGTGATGCTGTCTTTATTTAATATAGATATCATTGGGTTAATTAGTCCTTATTCCATTTGTGTTGTGATTTGATTCTGACTGAATACAGCAACAATAGTTGTGTGAACTTATAATTATAATGAGTCCAGAAGGAAGCTGTGCTACTGCTGCATACACCAATTGAGATCTTCTTAAAGTCTAAGAGGTTTAAAGTTTACCTGAGTCACTGAACTGACAGCCTAGTTTCTGTTTTCGGATCCTTAGATTTTTAAAGTAAGTAAGCAGTTCTGTGCTTCAAAACATGCAAAGATAAATTGCTGCAACCATCAGAACATTACTTATAAATTGAACTAAATGTTTTAAAAAACTACCAATACTCAGTTGACCAAATGGGTGGTGCAATATGAGCTAAACTGCGCTGAAATTGAAACGGATCGTTAAACGTGCTTGGAATGGAATGGTATTTTCTGCTTCGCTGCTTGATCTTTATTAATCACCTAGGTTGAGGAGTGAGAAAATGGAGGGGGAGGATCATATGCCTGTAATAAAGCCTGCTTGATTTTCCAGCTTCAAGTTCCATTGGAAATAAGACCAGAGTTGGGGTGGGGGAAGCATCATTATCATCTTTCAACCCTTTCTTCCCGTTGTTCCCTCTGCAGCCTCCCCAGGCAAGGCTTCAAAGCCAGGCAATAGATATAAAAATCCACCCCAATGTTTCCAACTTTGGGAAGGAAAGGAACATTTGCCAGATTTGCCCCTCCTGCTATTTACTGATGACCTGTTGGAAAGTTGACCTGTGTGGCTGCCAGCTGAGGACAGGCTTGGGCTCAAATTTAATCTCTCTCTCTCACAATAAGATGCCTTGCCAATCTGTCAGTGGTCAACAAAAGTATGCCTCAAAACAATAGTTTTACTCCCTGTTTTCACAAGGGTAACATAAAATCAAGAAAGGGCTAAAAAAGGAAAAAGTTTCTACTTCACATAGAAGTCAAAAAAATCAAAGGTAGAAGCTATGGCATTTTCAAGATGTATATTTTAAACCAAAAAAGTAAATCCTGCCCAATTAATATCCAAATTTATTTGTAAATTCAATACCTCCCATACTGAGCAGATTTGTCAGCCATTGCAGTTGTTATTGTTACAGTTGTTTTTATCAGATTTCATGCTTTACAATGATCACACAGACATGGTTCACCATGATTTCCAAAATACTGCTCTCCATCCGATTGTTCTCTAACAAATTGTATTTATAACTTTTCAGTACTCGTCACAGCATCTGTTCGAATACTGATTGTTATCAGGTTAGTGGTTAACTACTTAGTTGATCAAATGGACCAGCGCCTTAAATATAGCTTTTGCAACAAACCAACATTGACATAACTGTCAAGGGTAATATTGATAAGGTAGCCATACATAACCTGCTTCTGTTAAACTTCGTCTCCACACAACCTCTCTCAAATCTAGCAACAGGCAGACCCATGGTTGCGAAGCTGAATTTGAGACATGTGTTTATTTTTTAATTGTCTGAAGTACTTTCCAAGCAATCAAGTCACATTTTCCTTTACTACAGTTAAATTAAAATGTGATTGAACTCCGGTGGAGGCTTTACAAACTTTTTCTTTTTTTGAAATGTAAAGCTCTTTCAGAATTCTCCTAGCATCATAAATTTCTTTCAGGTTCTTAATATTCCAGATAGGAAGAACACCAAGAGGACGTGGTTAACTTTGCCAGGGTTTAGGTTTCACAGCTGACCTTTGAAAAAAAGAGTGTTCAGTTGGAATATTTATTGTACAAATGGACTTATGTGCTTGAAAATTATCCACACCTTTCAAGCAACAGGAATTAGCTCGGAAGTAGCAAATGTCCACGTCACAACTACTGAAGCCACAAAATTAATTCTTAGGTGGAGGAAACAAAATCTGTCCACCATATGTGAGCTGAGTTTTATTACTTTTCACTCTTACTGAAATAAAAACTGTTAAATATATCAGTGGAAGTCCAATAACATTCTTACAAGGTTTAAGGGATTTAAGTAAGATTGTGATTCAGAAACCCATTTAAAATCTTCCAGACGCACTGTGGATCTCATGGCATAGTACAATAGACCCAACAATGATGGTGAATGGTCCTACCTATTTTTCAAATCTCAGTAGCTTGTGAGTTCAAGAGCCAGTTGTACTGGTTCCAAATTCTCATATCCATGACACACACAAGTGATCAGCATATTCTTTCAACTATTTTCGAATATTTTGCAGGTTAAAGTAAATTCACAGAGTTAAAATATGAGCAAGCAGCAAATAATTATAAATAAAAGAAAAACTAACAATTTGTACATTTATCCATTCTGCACAAGTTTGAAATGTTTGCAGGATCACAAGGGACACAGTTTCGCATGATGGGAATTTGTATTGGGATTCCACTCCTGGAGGTGTGAAGTCATTTATTTCAATGAGAAGAATGCCGAGAGACGATATAAAGTAAAGAACTCAATTCTAAAGGGCGTGTGGAAGCTGAGGAACCTAAGTGCTTAAATCACTGAAGCTGGTTGAAGCATACATAGAACATAGAACAGTACAGCACAGTACAGGCCATTCAGCCCTCAATGTTTTGCCGGCCTTTTATCCTACTCTAAGATCAGACTAACCTACATAGCCTTCATTGTACTATCTTGCATGTGCCTTTCCAAGAGTTGCTTAAATGTCCATAATGTAGCTGACTCTACCACAACTGTTGGTGGTGCATTCCATTCTCCGTGTAAAGAACCTACCTCTGACATCTCCCCTAAACCTACCTCCAATTACCTTAAAATTATGTCCCCTCATGATAGACATTTCTGCCTTGAGAAAATGTTTCTGTCTGTCCACCCTATCTATGCCTGTCAACATCTTGTATACCCCTATCTCATCCTTCTCTGCTCCAATGAGGAAAGCCCTATCTCCCTCAACCTTTCTTCATAAGACATGCCCTCCAGTCCAGGCAGCACCTTGTTAAGTCTCCTTTGCACTCTGTCTACTACTTCCACATCTTTCCTATAATGAGGCGATCAGAACTGAACACAATATTCCAAGTGTGGTCTAACCAGGACCCTATAGAGCTGCAGCGTAACCTCATCCCCCTGCTCATGAAAGCCAACACACTATACGCCTTCTTAACAACCCTATCAACCAAGTTGGCAACTTTGAGGGATCTATGGACATGGACCCCAAGATCCCTCTGTTCCTTCACATTACCAAGAATCCTGCCTTTAACCCTGTATTCTGCATTCAAATTCAACCTTCCAAAGTGAATGACTTCATACTTTTCCAGGTTTAATTCCATCTGTCACTTATCAGTCCAGTTCTGCAACCTGTCAATGTCCTGCTGCAACATACAACAGCCCTCATATTATCCACAGCTCCATCAAACTTCGTGACATCGGAAAATTTACTAACTCACCCTTCCACTTCCTTTCCAAGTCATTTATAAATATCACAAACAGCAGAGATCCCAAACCTGATCCCTGTTGAGCACCACTGGTCACCGAGCTCCCTGTCTTCTATGGGCAAGCCACTTCTGTATCCAGACAGACAGGTTTCTCTGTATCTCATGTCTCTTTACTTTCTAAATGAGCCTACCATGGGGAACCTTACCAAGCGCTTTGCTAAAATCCATATACACTACATCTACTGCTCTACCTTCATCAATGTGTTTTGTCACATCCTCATAGAATTCAATAAGGTTTGTGAGGCATGACCTGCCCCTCATAAAGCCATGCTGACTATCTCTAATCAAACAATGGTTTTCCAAGTAATCGTAAATCCTGTGTCTCAACATCCTCTTCAATACTTTGCCCGCCACTGACATTAGACTGACTGGTCTGTAATTCCTAGGATTATCCCTATTCCCTTTCTTGAACAAGGGACTAACATTTGCCACCTTCCAATCATCTGGTATTACTCCAGTGGTCAGTGAGGATGCAAAGATCATAGCCAAAGGCACAGTAATATTTCTCCTAATTTCCTGTTGTAACCTAGAGTATATCTCACCTGTCCCAGAGGATTTACCTATCCTTCAGTTTTTCAAAATTTTCGGCACCTCCTTCATCTTAACATCCACCTGTTCTACATTTCAGTCTGTTTCACGTTGTCCTCAGAAACGTTAAGCTCCCTCTCAGGAGTGAATACTGAAGCAAAATATTCATTAAGGACCTCCCCTACTTCCTCTGAGTCCAGGTGCAAGTTCCCTCCACTATCTCTGATCACCCTACCCTCACTCTGGCCATCCTCTTGTTCCTCACATAAGTTTAGAATGCCTTAAGGTTTTCCTTAATCCTTAATCCTACCTGCTAAAGCTTTCTCATGCCCCCTTCTAGCTCTCCTAAGTTCATTCTTCAGTTCCTTCCTGGCTACCTAGTAACTCTCTATAGCCCTGCCTGATCCTTGCCTCCTCAACCTTAAATAAGCTTCCTTCTTTCTCTTGACTAGATGTTCCACATCCCTTGTCACCCAATGTTCCTTCACCCTACCAACCCTTCCTTGCCTCAGTGGGACAAACCTATCCAGCACTATCAGCAAGTGCTTCCAAAACAACCTTCACATTTCTGTTGTGCATTTCCCTGAGAACATCTGTTCCCAATTTTGATGTCCCAGTTCTTGCCTAATAGCATTGTTATTCCTCCTTCCCCACTTAAATAATTTCCCATACCATCTGCTCATAACCCTCTCCATGAGTATAGTAAATGTCATGGAGTTGTGACCTCTATTGCCGAAATGCTCTCCCACCAAGAGAGCTGACACTGGCATAGTTTGTTGCCAAGTACCAAATCCAACATGGCCTTCCCTCTAGTTGGCCTATCTACATATTGGGTCAGGAACCTTTCCTGGACACACCTGACAAAAACTGTTCTATCTAAACTATTGAACTAAGTAGATTCCAATCAATATTAGGGAAGTTAAAATCACCATGACAACAACCCTGTTACTTCTGCACCTTTCCAAAATCTGCCTCCCAATCTCTCCTCCATGTCTCTGTTGCTATTGGGAGGGTGCTATAGAAAACTCCCAATAGAGTGACTGTTCCTTTCCTGTTTCTGACTTCCACCCATACAGACTCTGTAGACAAACTCTCCTCAATGACTTCCTGTAGTACAGTTGTGATACTATCCTTAATTAACAATCCCACTCCTCCACTTCTTTTACCTTCCCCTTATTCCTTTTGAAACGTCTAAACTCTGGAACATCCAACAGCCATTCCTGCCCCTGTGATATCCAAGTCTCTGTATTGGCCACAACATGATATTTCTATGTACTGAGTTCATCACCCTTATTCCTGATACTTCTTGCATTAAACTAGACACACTTTAACCCATCACACTGACTGCACCTTTGCCCTATCAAGTGCCTATCCCTCTTCACAGACTCGCTGCATGCTGTATGTCGCTGTTCACTATCTACTGCATCATCTGATCCATAGCTCAGGTTCCCAAACCCCTGCCAATCTAGTTTAAATCCTCCCGAAGAACTCTAGCAGACCTCCCACTCAGGATAGTGGTGCCTGTCCAGTTCAGGTGCAATCCATCCTTCTTCTACAGGTCCCACCTTCCCCAGAAGGTATCCCAATGACCCACATATCTGAAGCCCTCCCTCCTACACCAGCCCTGCAGCCATGTATTCATCTGCACTCGCTGTCTATTCCTAGCCTCACTAGCATGTGGCACCGGTAACAATCTGAGATTACTACTCTACTCATCCTGCCTTCTGGCTTCCAACCTAACTCCATATATTCTCTTTTCAGGTCCTTCTTTCTTTCCCTACCTATGTCATTGGTACCAATGTGTACCATGACTTCTCATTGCGCTCCCTCCCCCTTAAGAATCCCGTAGACTTGATCCGAGATATCCCTGACCCTGACACCTGGGAGACACCACACCATCCGGGAGTCTCGCTCATAACCACAGAATCTCTTCATGGTTGAATCTCCTATCACTATTGGTCTCCCATTCTCCCCCCTTCCCTTCTGAGCCATGGAGCCAGGCTCAGTGCCAGAGACCTGGCCGCTATGGCTTTCCCCAGGTAGGTTATTCTCTCCCAACAGGTATCCAAAATGGTATACTTATTATTGAGGGGAACAGCCACAGGGGTCCCTGCATTATTTGCCTATTCCCTTTCCCTCTCCTCATGGTCACCTTTGTTCTTTAACTTAGGTGTGACTACCTCCCTATAACTCCTTTCTATCACCCCCTCAGACTCCTAAATGATCCGAAGTTCATCCAGCTCCAGTTCCCTAATGCAGTCTGTGAGGAGCTGGAGCTGGGTGCACATCTTGTAGATGAAGTCAGCAGGGACACTAGTGGTGATCCTTACCTCCCACATCCTGCAAGAGAAGCATGTAACTGCCCTAGCTTCCAGCCCCTCTGCTCTAAATTATCAAGGGATTGAATAAATGGAAAAAAGAACAGAAAAGCCGTACCTTACCAAGCCTCCACACACAGTCTTCTTTTTTGCTTAGAGGAGGACGAAGGATGGGAGACACTACATGTGTCACATCTCAGGTTTAGGCACAGCCCAAAGATATCAGTTCATATACCCAGCAATCCCCATGTCTGTGTCCACTGTTGAACCTTCACTCTGCCTATTCATGAGGTAAGTCTTAAAGAGAACAATTTACCTTCCCAGCAGCACTCTGTCCTCACTCTCACTGCTCCCTCCTGCTGCTGCTGCAAATGGAGGCCACTGATTCCATGAGGTAAGTCTTGAAGAGAAAATATTACAGAACCCTAGGCTTTGTTAATAGGCCAGAAGAGTATTAAAATAGAATATGAAAGCAAGGAGATTATATTAAACTTAAGTAGAACATTGGTTCAGGCTCAATTGAAATATTATGTCCGTATTCAGTAAAAATATTAAGGCATCAGTGAAAGAGCAGAAAATTATAGACATAATTAAAAACTGAGGAGCTTAAGTTATATAGATAGATGGAGACTGTGATTGTGAAGATTCCAACCATCAAACTTTTAAAATCAAATCCCGTTACTCTTCAAAGAGAATAGTTACTCATTTCTAGAAGAATTTTTACATGATAAATGTGTAAATCTTAGATGGGCCCACAGGCCTTTTGAACATCATACTGTGATTTAAATACACCAATTAATTGAGTAAAATGTGAATAGTGTCAGATGTTATTGGGCATGAGATATATACATTTTTAGTGACTACATAAGCTAATAGAAACACCTAGCATTAATTCAAAATCTAGGCTTCCAAACCTGATTCCCATTTCAACTGTAGATACAGCTCAGTGGGTGTTGTTTGGAACCAAAATGGCAGCCAGGAAGCTTGCAAGCATTTTCAATGGGATATATCATTTTGGTGAGGAAAGTAGCATGAACATTACAAGTATGCGCTAGACATAGCCAGAGTAGAGAGTTAGTGACAAAAGCAGAAATTGCTGCACGTCTGGCAGCATCTGTGGAGAGAAAGCAGAGTTAATATTTCAGGTCCAGTGACCCTTCTTCTATTCTGACAATATCCTGTTATTTGCGTCGTAAAGCTGTGCTCCAGAACTAGTTGTGCTCCAAGTGAAAATGTTCCAGTACAGTTATCAACTTAACATCTACTCAACAATGTGGAAAATTTCCCGAATGTATCCTCTACATAAAAAGCAGAACAAATTCAATCTGATTAATTATTACTTCACCAGTCCACTTCCAATCATCAGCAGTGATAGAAAGTGTCATACACAGTCCGATTAAGTGGCACTTGTACAACAATAACTTGCTCGCTGATGTTTAGATTGAGTTTTATCAGGGCCAGTCAGCTTCTGACCTTTCTATAGCTTTAGTCAAAAGTGGATAAAATAGCTGGACTCAAAATGTGAAGTAGTAGCCACTGCCCTTGATATCAGGCAGCATTTGACTGAATGTAGCATCAAGGTACCTGAGTAAAATTAAATAAGGATTAGGGGAAATCTCTCCACTTGTTGCAGTCATACTAAGCACCAAGGATGATGGTTATGGGTGTTGGAGGACAGTCATATCAGTCTCAGGCACCGCTGCAGGAGTTCCCATGATAACCACCATCTACAGCTTCATCAAAGACCTTCCTCATCATGAGGTTAGAAGTGGGAGTGTGCAATCGTCAGAGAACAATGCTCAGCATCACATGCAATTCCTCAGATACTAAAGTAGTCCGTGATCATTTATAGCAAGATCTGAACAATATTCAGGCTTTCCCTAAAAAGTGGCAAGTAGCAATTTGCACCATAGAAGTGCAAGGAAATTAAATTTCCAATGTGAAGGAATACAACCATCTTAATTTGCCATCATTGAATCCTCTACTATCAACATCCTGGGGGAGCCATTGACCATAAACTGAACTGGAATAGCCATGTAAATACTGTGGCTACAACATTCGGACAAAGACTCGTAATTCAGGTAACACATCCCCAGACTCCTCAAAGCTTGTATGCCATCTCCAAGGCACAAATCTGCAGGTCTTAAAAATCATAAAAGTGGATAAATCTCAGGATCTGATCAAGTGTATCCCAGGACTTTGTGGGAAGCTAGGGAAAAAATTGACGGGCCCCTTGCAGAAATGTTTGTATTATTCACATCCATGCATGGGGTGCCTGAGGACTAGAGGGTGGCTAATGATGTAAAGAGAAGCCTGAGAATTACAAATCTGTGAGTTTGACATCATGGTAGGTAAGTTGTTGGAGGGAATGATGAGAGATAAGATACGCATGCATTTGGAGAGGCAAGGACTGATTTGTGACAGTCAGCATGGCTTTCTGTGTGGGAAATCATGTCTCACAAGCTTGATTGAGTTTTTGAGGACACAACAAAAAGATTGATGAGGGCAGAGCGGTAGACATTGTCTACATGGACTTTAATAATGCCTTTGATGAGGTTCCAAATGGTAGACAAATTAGTAAAATTAGATTACACAGGATTCAAAGTGTGCTTGCCACTTGGATCCACAATTGGTTAGAGGATAGGAGACAGAGGATGGTGATGAAGAGTTGTTTTTCTGACTGGAGGCCTGTGACCAACTGTGTTGCACAGGGATCGGTGCTGGGTCCACTTTTGTCTAATTTATATGAACAATTTGAATGAGAATTTAGAAGGCATGGTTAGTAAGTTTGTGGATGATACCAAAACTGGTGGTTTAGTTGATAGTGAAGAAGGTCTTCTAAGATTACAAAGAGATCTTGATCAACTGGGCCAATGGGCTTAGGAGTGGCAGATGGAGTTTAATTTGGATAAATGTGAGATACTACATTTTGGTAATATCAATAAGAGCAGGACTTATCCAGTTAATGATAAGGCCCTGGAAGAAAGTGAAGAATGTAGATGCTGGAGATCAGAGCTGAAAAATATGTTGCTGGAAAAGCGCAGCAAGTCAGGCAGCATCCAAGGAACAGGAGAATTGACATTTCGGGCATAAGCCCTTCTTCAGGAATGATGGGCCCTGGGTGACATTGTTGAACAGGGAAACCTAAGGGTTCAGCCTCTTTTGGAGTACTGTGTACAGTTCCAGTCACCCTGCTATAGGAAGGATGTTGTTAAATTGGAGAGGGTTCAGAAACTATTTACCAGGATGTTGGTGGGACTGGAAGGTTTGAGTTATAAGGATAGGCTGGGTAGGCTGGAACCTTTTCATTGCAGTGTAGGAGGTTGAGGGATGACCTTAATAGAGGTTTAAAAATCATGAAAGGCATGGATAAGGTAAATAGCAAAGGTCTTTTCCCTCAGATGGGTGAGTCCAAAACTAGGGGGCATATTTTAAAGATGAGAGGATAAAGGGACATGTGGAGCAACGTTTTCACACATAGAGTAGTTCATGTATGGAATGAACTACCAGAGGAAGTGGTAGATGCAGATAGAATTACAAAGTTTAAAATACATTTGGACAGGTAGTGAATAGGAAAGATTTAGAGGGATATGGGCCAATTGCAGGCAAGTTGGACTCCTCTCCCTATTAATCTATGACCTATCACTTTCCTCACAGTCTATTTGTGACACTGTACTGAATTCCTCTTGGAGGTCTATGTATAACATATGATCAGACTTTCCCTCATCAACCCTCTCTGTTACCTCTTCAAAAAACTGAAGCAAGTTAGTCAGATTTGATTTTTCCTTAACAAATCCATGTTGATTCTTCTGAATTTATCCACATTTTTCCATGTGGATATTAATTCTATCTTGAATGATTATTTCTAGAAGTTTGTCCCCTTCTGAAATTGTGCATGTTGAGCTGATCTCTACAACGTTTCTTTTGAGCAAGTGTATAATATTTACAATTCTCCTTCAGTACCCTTCGCCAAGTATCAGGAAAACTGATGGATAATTGCCAGTGCCCTACAGTTTCTATTCTCACTTACTTCAATGTCCTTGAAGGTATCTCATCAGATCTTGGTACTTTATCAACTTTAAGTACTGACAGCTTCTCAAATACCTACTCCTTCTAAATCTCAAACCCTACTAGTGACTGTATTTCCTCCTGTGTGACCCTTGGCCTGGGCAACATTTGCCTTCTGGATAAAGACAGATGCAAAGTATTCATTTTAAATACCATCCATTCTTCTTGCCTAAATTGTAAATCCCCTTTTTGATCCCAAATCTACCCTACTACTTCTTGTACCAATCTTTTACTATTTCCTCGTACGTTAGCTGCTAATCTTTATTCATAATCCCTCTTTGTTTCTCGTATTTGTTTTATCATGTCTCTTCTGAACATTCTACATTCAGCTCGGCCCTCAATTCATTTACTAACTGGTATCTGTCATAAGCACACTTTTTCTTCTTTAACTTCATTTCTATTTCCTTTGTTATCCAGGGAGCTCTGGATTTGTTTATGCTATCTTTCCCTTTTGAGAGAAGATATCTTGACTGTTCCTGAAACATCTCCTCTTTTAATTTTTCAACTATTAATTTTACCACTGACGTTTGGTTCCAATTTATGCTGCTCAGCTCCATTCTTGCCCCATTGATGTCCAGTCTCTACCAGGTACAAACCCGTGAACACCTCTTTTTGTAAAATGTAAATGATGTGCAAGCTTTTCATAAATAAAAAGTAGATCCAGTAGATCCTTTGTGGGCGAGGCCTTTTGTTGGGAGTCCTTTTCCTCCTCCTATTCTTGTTTGCTGCCTCTGCTTCATTCGCATTTCAAGCTATAGGTCAATGACAATGCCTATAGCACCCATTACTGGGAGGAAGTGTTTTATTTATTCATGGATGAGGGCATCGCTGGCCAGGCAGCATTTATTGCCCATCCCTAATTGCCCAAGGGCAGTTAAGAGTATTCCACATTTCTGTGGGTCTGGAGTCACACTTAGGCCTGACCAGTAAGGAAGGCAGTTTCCTTCCCTAAAGGACATTAGTGAACTAGATGGGTTTTTCCTGACAATTGACAATGGATCCATAGCCATCATTAGACTCTTTAATTCAAGATATTTTTATTTATTGAATTCAAATTTCACAACCGTCTGTGGGACCTGGGTCCCCAGAACATTACCTGGGCCTCAGAGGTAACAGTCCAACAATAATACGACTCGGCCATCACCTCACCAGAATGGCCAAGAGCTTCTCACATTCAGCCTGACTCCCTGTAGATTGCATTAACAAACTCTGCAAACCACCAAGGTCCTCTACAAACTCAAACACAACCAACTGAAATTATTCAGCAACCAACTTGTCAGTAGTTATCAATCACAATAAGTAGTACTAACCATAAGAGAAAGGAGCAGAATTAGGTCATTCAGCTCATCATGTCTGCTCACCATTCAATCATGACCGGTATGTTTCTCAACCCCATTCGCCTGTCTTGTCCCTGTAACTCTGGTGGCAGATACTTCTTGCCATTGTAGTTTCATGATCTGTATGTGCATTTAAAAAAGAGCAACAGCTGGTTAAAAATGCTGCCAAAAAAACTGCTGGCAGACCATCAGAACAATCTGCCTACTTGGAACACCACTGGCTCACACTGTTAATGCCCACAATGATACCCTCAGCCACTCAGCACAGATGATGCCAGAAATGGGCGAATGTGAACATGGATGCAATTTTTGTCACCAGAGCATCACCCACTGAAAATATGGATGCTATGGAAACCAGTTCACTCTCTCTGGTTCTCATCGGTAAAATTATATGACTTTTCTGATATTCAATCCCACTCTTACTTCTGTTCTTTCAAGGTAGGTCACTGATGGGTAAGATTGAAGTATGAAAAGAAACTGGACTAGTTCGGATGATATTCATTGGAGTTCAGATGAATGAGGGAGGAATTTTATAGAAATCTACAAAATTCTTACAGGACTAAACAGGGTAAATATCTTCACCCAAGGAATGATAAGCCAATGGAAATCTCTGCCATAGAAAGCAGTTGAGGCCAACATGTTTACAAAAAGAAGTGATCGTTCTTATGGCTAAATATGTTAAAGGGGATGGGAAGAAAGAGGAAATAGGATACTGACTTTGGTGCTCAGTTATGATCATATTGAATGGTGGAACAGGCTTGAAGGGCAAATAGCCTACTCTTGCTCCTAATTTCTATATTTCTATGATGCATTGCTGTCATAACTGTAGTCATGAACATCTTTAAATGATGAAAACCAAATTTGTAGGTGAACACCCTTATAAAAGACGGGAACACAGATGTTCTCACTGTGGAAAATGGGGGAAAAATGTAAAAAATATCAGCAATAATGCATAAAATGTCACAAGGGGAGTAGATTTTAGCAATGATAAGGGAAAACATGCAGTGCGCTGAAATGTGTCTTTATTCCTAATTTTCCAAAGGAAAACATCTGACCATACTTTTTCTGTGACTTTTATGCTACACATTAATTGAAAATTAGTAGCAGCCGGAGATTGAAATCATTTTTAGATGCAGCTTTGTGACATTCCAGACCAGTAGCGTCATGTGTGGAGCTGCTGCACTGTGGTCAGAGGTTTATTCAAGCATAATGTTACTATAAAGGAACTGCTACATTTGCTCCTTCCTATACTAAGTGCTTTGGTCATCTCTAAGGTATAAAAAAGACCATTTGCACAGAGATTTAACAGTGAAAATGAAAAATTGGCAGGATCGCTCTGCCTGCAGCTGCTTAGGCTATTTGGGAATTATTAGGTGGTAATTACACACAGTGACTTTTAAATCATTAAAATGCCAATTTCCACTTTCTCACACAGTAGTTTACTGCTGAGGCTGAATAAAATTGAGGAAGTAAATGTAGGTACTGTGCATCTTTTGGAATCAACAGGTGAGAAAGACCATACATTTCACCACATTTCTATCTTGAAAGGATATGTTGATATGTTGATAGGGTGAGATGAAATAAATAGAAGGTTCATGTGGTACATTTACTCTGGCGATGATTGTGAAGGGCTTGGTTCTGTCCTGTAAGTTCTTTGACATTCTATATAAGCAATGGACTTTAAAGCATCTGCAGAATTAAAAATAAGCATCAGATTTAATCAGAAAAAAGGCAGTTGTTACACAGTTAGACTATATTGCAGTCAAAAAAAGAGTTCAACAATTTCAGACCATCTCTGCCATTTTTTTCCCACTTGCTTTCTGATTTTGCTTCATCTTTCCTTGCTTTTGGATGGCAGCTGTTAGTCTTTCTGCCATTTCCACTTCTTCGTTGTTAACATTTCAGGTCCGGTGACCCTTCTCCAGTCAGCAGACCTGAAACATTAACTCTGATTTCTCTTCGCAGATGCTGCCAGACCTGCTGAGCTTTTCCAGCAATTTCTGTTTTTGTTTCTTATTTACAGCATCTGTAGTTCTTTTGGTTTTTCTTTTGATTCATTACTTGACCCACTGCTGTGCAAAAGTAGGACACAGAGTCAGAGCAACAAAATGTCGAATGCTCATTCATATGAAGGAGTCAATGCATCCTTTAGAAAAGATACTGGCATTAGACAAGACACCTCCATGAGAAAATACATCCAGGACAGGGCTGGGGAAAATCAGTGATCCAACGCATTTGAATTTGTCAAAATTTGTAATGGACAACCCATAAATTTTAATTTTGATACAGGTGTCAGTGTCTTGTTAGAACAAATACTATACCTGAAGAATAGCTACAGAGATAAAATCACATGCTCCTGTGAAGTAACTGTTAAGAATAAAGATATACCACAAGTAATACTGCAACATAAAGAGAGTTGAAAATATTTATGAAATTCAATTTCAACACTTCTCACTTTTAAGACTGCTTGCATGTCTTGAACACAACATCCTTAAGATAGTAGAATGAGTCACATTAGTTCCAAGAGAACAATTGGTTCAGAAACAAAGCATTGTTGGCCACGCAGTCAAGATGAAACCTTTTTTTCCCTTGGGATTCCTAAAGTCACAACAGAACTGCAAAATGAAATAATCTATTGAGATGGCTTATGTTGGCATAAGGGAATTGCTTCATATTGTCAACAGGAAGGACGTTGCAGACTTTAACAGAGAAATATAGAACCATAAAAAATAGTGGATTATAAGAAATGTTTTTCAGTCCCATCATCACCGAAAAACCACCAGATCACAGAAATCAGCAAAGTTTGCTAGAAGATGCAAACACTGAGACCATGAATGGGCGGTACAATCCAAATACAATTGCATTTGGCTGGAGAGGAAGCAGTTTCGTGCAAGGACCCAGTGGAGACAGTCATGTCAATACTGGCTCCTGATAGTCTTTGTAATTATGCTTACCTAGTTAATGTAACCTATGTGCATTGCTATCAATTAACTACATCTTATTGAGTAAGCCAGATGTCTTTTCTCATTAAGAATCTGTAATGGTTTATCCTCTACCTTTGTTCATCAGGTAGGTCTTTAGAATCAGTGTAAAGAGGAGGATTCCAGGACTCTTGTGGTGCAGTGGTAGTGTCCATACCTCTGAGCCAGGAGTCCAGGGTTCAAGGCCCACCTGCTCCAAATGTGTGTCATGACGTTTCTGAACATATTGATTAGAACATTTCTAAATGGGAGGGTATCTGGCTTTTCTGGTGCAGTGACAGTGTCCCCACATCTTAGCCAGGAGACTCTGGTTTAAAGTCTGCTCTTGAGATGTGTGGAATAGCATTGCTGTATGGATTAATCAGGGAAGTGTCAATAAGATATCAGGGTCCACTGCTGTCCCTACCTTTGAGTCAGGAGGTCTGGGTTCAAGTCCCATCTGCTCTCCTACAGAGGCATGTAATATTTGTAATCAGATAAATTGGAAACAGAAAAGGAGGATTTCTGGGTCTTGTGGTGTAGTGGTAGTGCCCCTATCTTTGGGCCAGATGCTCCAGTCCTGCTCACTCTTGAAGTATGTCATAACATGACCGAGCAGGTTAATTAATCATAGGAGGTTTGTGATAGCACTCTACACTAACTTCAAAATATCAGTGGTTAGTGGTATCCTTACAACAAATCGTATCCTTATCACTGAAGACTTACACCTGCAGCTCTGGTTGAAGTGCCTTACCAGTATCGATCAATATGACTGGGGTCCTGAACTCCTGTATGTCTGATTCCTTCCAATGATCAGCATATCCAGTTTAGTGGCATGGTGCAAACTGCTGCAGACCAATGCATCTTGTTGATCACTGATATTCTCTTTGCCGAAAGAGAGAGAACCTTGACAATTCCGATTTCAGTTCCGATTCTAATTCCTATTCATTTAACAACAGACATAGCCTCACAAGAACAGAGGGCATTGATTTCACTTTATAGTTGCAGAGCAGCAACAGTTGCACTCAGTGTCCACCCAGTTAGACCCATCAACAGGAAAGGTTTACCTTCCCTCAATGACCAACTGGTCCACAACTATACTGAGAGACACATCCAAATGTGCTCTCGTGTTCTTGGCAACTGACATGACTCCTTTATTCTCTGCCAATGTTGGATTCAGGAATAGATCCTATGGACATCTGGCAATCCTCTGAAGAAATGGTAACTGACCCTTCTACTGAAGACCCAGACAGAGACACTGAGGTGAGATAACAAATGAAGCCTGCTCAGTAGGACAGCCATTGGATAGCCCATTGTGCCTTTGAAAATGCAGTTCATTCTGTGTCGGGGGCAGGTAGAGTGTGCTTTCCTGCAAGGTCCTCAGATATTGTGGTAGTGTCCTGAACTTTCTGTAGCAAGGCCCTCTACCTAATGAGCAATGGATCCCTTGAAGTAGTGGGGAAGAAGCAGGAGGTTAGTGGAGAGGAGGAAGAAGAGGTGGACAAGATGACACTGAAGAGAGGAATTCCCCTGTCATCTGATGAGGTGACTTCCTTCAGGACAAAGACATCTCCTCTATCCCTCTCAGCCTCCAGCAATAGATCCATGTTCTGATCACTGAAGCAAGGACGTACGTACCTTGGCTACCAGGCCTTTAGCTCCTGTATGACATTTACTTCCTCCCCATTGAAGTGTAAGGCTTGTGGCCCAAATTACAAATATTTACCTCAGGACAATTGGTTCAGTGATGGCTGTCCTGAGGATCTAAATTGGTCCTGTACTTCATTAGTCATGCATTCCTTCCTAACATCACTGGCTCCAAGAAGACAAGAAACTCATCTCCATAACTAAGGGCATCCTCATGTAAGAAAATCTTAACTTCAATCAGTTTCCCAACGGGTGTGACTTTCTGGTAACAAACCCAGTTCCTGTTTGTCATCACTGTGGCCAAAATGTATGGAATTATTGAAATGTTTTGAGGAAAGTTATTCTGGACAATAAACATGGTTTGAACATAGAGATTTCTGAGTTCATAGGGAGAATTTTAACTCCTGGACAATCAGCTGGTGGGGTGTGTTGACAACCAGTTGGAAGATTGCAGCCCCAATTCGTTTTAACACAGAAAATTGGGGATGTGGAGCAAAAATGGGTAAATAGAATGTGAGTACAGTCCAGCTAGACTTTGAAAGGCAGATTGACTTGCCTCCTTCTGTTTTTAATGTTCTTATACCTTTCACTAACAAAAACATACCTATAACAGCCTTGAAATCTCCAATTGTCCCCACATCTTTATCATTTTGGATGACAGAGAGCTCCAGATTTCCCCACTACCCATTTTGTGAGAAAGTTTTGCTTCTGAAGGCTTAGTTTTTCATCTTAAGGTTATTTTCTAATGTTCAGGATATCCCGTCAGAAATAATACATTTTCTGGATTTATACAATCAGATCTCTCTTCAATTGTCTCAAGGAATCACAAGTTGAAGAGTGTGATGCTGGAAAAGCATAGCATGTCAGGCAGCATCCGAGGAGTAGGAGAATCGACATTTTGGGCATAAGCCCTTCATCAGGAATGTGGGGAGAGAAAAAGGGGGCTGAGGGATAAATAAGAGTGTCGAGGTGGGAATGCGATAGGTAGGTGCAGGTGGGAGGGTGATGGTGATAGGTCAGAGAGGAGAGTGGAGCAAAGAGGTGGGAAGGAAGATGGACAGATAAGACAGTTCAAGAGGGCGGTGCCAGGTTGGAGGTTTGGATCTGGGATGAAGTAGGGGGAGGGGAGATGGCCCTGTCCCCATTAGTCCAAGAACTCCCCACCTACGTTCGTGACACCACCCACGCCCTCCACCTCCTCCAGGATTTCCGCTTCCCCGGTCCCCAACGCCTCATCTTCACCATGGACATCCAGTCCCTGTACACCTCCATCCCCCATCACGAAGGACTCAAAGCACTCCGCTTCTTCCTTTCCCGCCGTACCACCCAGTACCCTTCCACCGACACCCTCCTTCGACTGACCGAACTGGTCCTCACCCTGAACAACTTTTCTTTCCAATCCTCCCACTTTCTCCAAACAAAAGGAGTAGCCATGGGCACCCGCATGGGCCCCAGCTATGCCTGCCTCTTCGTAGGGTATGTGGAACAATCCATCTTCCGCAACTACACTGGCCCCACCCCCCATCTTTTTCTTCGCTACATTGATGACTGTATCGGCGCTACCTCGTGCTCCCACGAGGAGGTTGAACAGTTCATCCACTACACCAACACCTTCCACCCCGACCTCAAATTCACCTGGACAGTCTCGGACTCCTCCCTCCCCTTCCTAGACCTTTCTGTTTCTATCTCAGGCGACCGAATCAACACGGACATCTACTACAAACCTACCGACTCCCACAGCTACCTGGACTACACCTCCTCCCATCCTGCCCCCTGTAAAAACGCCATCCCATTCTCCCAATTCCTTCGTCTCCGCTGCATCTGCTCCCAGGAGGACCAGTTCAAAATACGTACAACACAGATGGCCTCCTTCTTCAAGGACCGCAATTTCCCCCCCGACGTGGTCGACGGTGCCCTCCACCGCATCTCCTCCACTTCCCGCTCCTCCGCCCTTGAGCCCCGCCCCTCCAACCGCCACCAGGACAGAACCCCACTGGTCTTCACCTACCACCCCACCAATCTCCATGTACAGCGCATCATCCGCCGTCACTTCCGCCACCTCCAAACAGACCCCAGCACCAAGGATATATTTCCCTCCCCTCCCCTATCAGCTTTCCGTAGAGACCACTCCCTCCGCGACTCCCTTGTCAGATCCACACCCCCCACCGACCCAACCACCACTCCCGGCACCTTCCCTTGCAACCGCAGGAGGTGCAACACTTGCGCCCACACCTCCCCCCTCACTTCTCTCCAAGGCCCCAAGGGAAACTTCCATATCCGCCACAGATTCACCTGCACCTCCACCCACATCATCTACTGCATCCGCTGCAGCCGGTGTGGCCTCCTCTATATTGGGGAGACAGGCCGCCTACTTGCGGAGCGATTCAGGGAGCACCTCTGGGCCACCCGGACGAACCAACCCAACCAACCTGTGGCACAGCATTTCAACTCCCCCTCCCACTCCACCGAGGATATGCAGGTCATTGGACTCATCCACCGCCAAACCACAACAACCCGACGGTCGGAGGAGGAGCGTCTTATCTTCCAACTGGGAACCCTCCAACCGCAGGGGATGAACTTGGACTTCACCAGTTTCTTCATCCCCCCTCCCCCCACCTTGTCTCAGCCGGATCCTTCCAGCCCGGCACCGCCTTCCTGACCTGCAGTCTTCTTCTTGACCTCTCCGCCTCCACCCTACTCCGACCTATCACCCTCACCTTGACCTCTTTCCACCTATCACATTTCCAACTCCCCTCCTCCAAGTCCCTCCTCCCTACCTTTTATCTTCTCCTGCTGAACACTCTCTGCTCATTCCTGAAGAAGGGCCTGTGCCCGAAACGTCGAATCTCCTGTTCCCTGGATGCTGCCTGACCTGCTGTGCTGTTCCAGCAATAAAGTTTCAACTTTGATCTCCAGCATCTGCAGACCTCACTTTCTCCTCGGAGGGGAGATGCCCCTCACCAACTCACCCTCCTCTCCTGTACCTTCCCTTGCCACCACAAGAAGTGGAAAACCTGCACCCACACCTCCCCCTCACATCCATCCAAGGCCCCAAAGGATCCTTCCATATCCAACAGAGATGGTCTCTACATTGGGGAGACAGGAATCCAACTTTCAGAACATTTCAGGTTAATATCCCTGGGTCACACACACCAAACAACCACACCGCCCTGTAGCTGACCACTTGCAATTCCCCCTCCCACTCCGCCAAGGACTTGCAAGTCCTGGGCCTCCTCTACCACCAAATTCAAGTCACCTGATGCCTGGATGAAGAATGCCTCATCTCCTACCTTAGGACTCTCCAACCACATGGCATCAACGTAGAAGTCACCAGTTTCCTCATCTTCCCTCCCCCCACCTCATCCCAGATCCAAACCTTCACCTCGGTATTGCACTCTTGAACTGTCCTATCTGTCCATCTTCCTTCTAACCTATCCGCTCCACCCTCCACTTTGACCTATCACCATCAACCCCCACCTGCATCCACCTGTCACCTTCCCAGCTATTTTCACCCGAGCCCCATCCCCACCCTCCTATTTATCTCTCAGTCCCCTTCACCGCCCCTACATTCCTGATGAAAGGCTTGTGCCCGAAACGTCGATTCTCCTGCTCCTCAGATGCTGCCTGACCTGCTGTGCTTTTCCAGTGCCACACTTTTTGACTCTGATCTTTAGCATCTGTGAATGACAAGTTAGAATGACAAGTTAAGTAATCATGTCTTCTGGATACACCGTTGAAACTCCACAGCATCCCCACCAAAGGCAATATATTTTTCTTGGACTGTGGTGTCCAAAGCTGATCATAGTCTGTGCTTTGGAAGAAATGTATTGTAGTCATGGCGGTCTGGTAGGTCTGCCTTAGCAGATGAAGCAGTGACAAGGACAGAAGCAGGCAGGAACTGCAGGGTGAAAAGGAAGGCGAGGAGCATTGGGCAGTGAGCCTTAGGATTGTTCCAGGCTTCTATAGCATTATCAGCTTCTACAGTCATATAATCAATTTCTCACAGTTCACAATGCACCAGCCTTCCAAGGAAGTGACTATAGTTTTCTACATCAGAGTAATACATACATCATATTCCCTTCTGATGAAATAAAACTGGAAAAGAGAATCTCGTTTTGGAGCACAATCAAGTTTCGAGGTTTCATTTAAGTAAACTCTGGTCTCCACCGATTTCTTTGGTGTTTGTGTAGTTGCATAGAGCTGAGCTGTGGAAATATGAATTTGTGGCATTTATGCTAAATACAGGGTTGCAAGCAGAATAATCATTTTGATGGAAACAGTAAATAGAAACTGAGCAATTCCGCAGTGATTATTACAACAATATTACAAAACAGCTTCAATTATTGGCAGCAACCAGCTCAGTTTGATATGTTAATATTCAGTTGGCAGAAGCAAAAGTCCTTGGTGCTGGTTTCCAGCTCACTCAGGGCCAATTTTCTTGGAACTTGTTCGCACATTCAAATTGAATATTAAAAAGCTGGTAGATTAAAGTTACTTCCTCAAGTAAAACAGGCTAAATAGACAACTGATCTTAGGCTTGTATCACCAAGACCAAATCATTCATGTACAACACAAACAGCAGTGGAACTACTATTGAACCTTTCGGGAACTCAACTATAAGCTTCCTCATGTCTGAAATAGAATAGGTATGCAGCAGACATACTTGTTTTATAGTCTTTAGATGATTTTGTATCCATGTTGTTACATCCCCTTTTATCACATGGGCTTCAATATTACCAGCAAGCCGAATATATTGCACTTAATAGACAGTTAACTGAGAATTGAGAAGAGAAAAGAAGAACAATGGATCGAAGTCAAATTATGACCAAGTATGACCTTCACAGAGCCATTAAAACAGCCAAGGACCAATACTGATCCAAGCTAGAGACCCAGACGAGGAATGAATAACATCACAGGTTCTAAAAAGAGACAGTGCAATGACACATCCCGCCCAGATTGTCCCAAAACCTTTTCTGCTCACTTTGAGCAGAATTTCGGCGGAGAGGTAACACCTATTCCGAAAAGTTGTGACGAACCTATCCCAACAGTCACTGCAACAGAGGTCAAATCAGTTTTCCTTCGTGTGAATCCAAGGAAAGTGATGGGATCAGACGGAGTACCAGGCCGTACAGTCAGAGCATGCGCAGATCAACGGGGCAGAGCCCTTCTTGGACATCTTCAACCTCTCCCTTCAGCAGGCCATTGTCCCTGCCTGTTTCAAGAGGGTCAACATCATCCCTGTGCCTAAGAAGGCTCATGCAGCATGTCTCAATGACTACCGCCCAGTGGTCCTAACTTCGGTGGTAATGAAGTGCTTTGAAAGGCTGGTCATGGTATTAATCAACTCCAGCCTCCCCACTATTCTTGACACACTCCAATTTGCCTATCAGACCAATGTCAGGTGCCATATCACCTGCCCTTTACTCCTCCCTAGAACATCTTGACACCAAGAACAGCTAGTAAGAATGCTACTCATTGACTACAGTTCAGCCTTCAGCACTATTATCCCCATGAGACTGATTACTAAACTTAGTGATCTCAGACTAAACCCCACTCTCTGCAACTGGATCGGCAGTTTCCTGACCCACAGGACACAATCAGTGAAGACTGGGGACAATATTTCATCCTCACTAACACTCAACTCTGGAGCCTCCCAGGGGTACCCCTACTGTACCCACTGTATACCCATGACTGCGTCACCAAATACCAGACTAATGCCATTTACAAGTTCATTGATGACATCACCATAGTCAGTCGAATCTCAGATGGCGATGAAACAGATTACAGACGGGAGGTGGAAGACCTGGAAAAATGATGCACTGAGAACAATCTAGCTCTCAATGCCAGCAAAACCAAGGAACTCATTATTGACTTTTGGCGGGATGTTACTCATGCCCCCCTACACATTAACTGCACAGAGGTGGAACGAGTGGAGAGTGTCAAGCTCCTGGGAGTGGTCAAGGAATTAAGGGCTATGGGGAGAATGCGGGTAGGTGGAGTTGAAATGCTCATCAGCCATGATTGAACGGCGGAGTGGACTCCTTGGGCTGAATGGCCTTACTTCCGTTCCTATGTCTTATGGTCTTATTAACAACAAGCTTTCTTGGACTCTTCATGTGGATGCACTGATTACAAAGGCCCAACAATGTCTCTTCTTCCTCTGGCAGCTAAGAAAATTTGGCATGACGGTGAATACCCTTTCCACCTTTTATAGGTGCGCCACTGAGAGCATTCTGTCTGGATGTATCACTACTTGGTATGGCAACTGTACCATTCAAGATTGGAGATGGTAGAGTGAGTAGTGAACTCAGCCCAGACAATCACAAAGGCCAGCTCCCACCTATAGAATCCATCCAACAGGCCGCTGTCAAGGCAAGGCTGTCAGCATTCTCAAAGATCCATCCCACCCTGGCAATGTTTTTCTACAACCTCTACCATTGGGGAGAAGGTACAGAAGCCTGAACACACACATCAGCCAGTTTTGAAACAGTTTCCACCCTACTGTTAGAAAACTGAATGGACTCACAAACCCTTAGCATTCTCCTATAACTGTGATTTTGTTTTGCTGCTGTTAGCTATTATTTACTTATCTATACTATTTAACTATGTGATCTGCCTGTATTGCTCACAAGACAAAAGTTTTCACTGTGCCTCGGTACACATGACAATAAATTCAATTCAATTCAATTAAGGGTAGAAAGAGTAATAGAGGGATGAAGAAATTGAAGAAGGAAGGGACAAATGAGACGGAAAGGAGTAATAAGATATTTTGTTTTAATTTTGATATTTTTAAAACCTCTAACAACAATGTATGGCATGGAACAATGAGATTGAATGGTTTAAATTACATGATTTCTGAACTACTGTTAGAAAAATTCAGCCACAAATTTCTGTAATACTTTAAATGGGCAATAACTGAGTTGCACAACATGAGTCATTAGAACATAGAACATAGAACATTACAGCACAGTACAGGCCCTTCGGCCCTCGATGTTGCGCCGCCCTGTCATACTAATCTGAATCTGGATTAGTGGTGCTGGAAGAGCACAGCAGTTCAGGCAGCCTGAACTGCTGTGCTCTTCCAGCACCACTAATCCAGAATCTGGTTTCCAGCATCTACAGTCATTGTTTTTACATTACTAATCTGAAGCCCATCTAACCTACACTATTCCATGTACGTCCATATGCCTGTCCAATGACGACTTAAATGTACTTCAAGTTGGCGAATCTACTACCGTTGCAGGCAAAGCATTCTATACCCTAATTTAACTCTCGTCATTCTTTTATTCCTGACATACCAATGGAAAACCTTAGGGTTAACCCTGATCCTATCCGCCAACAACTTCTCATGTCTCCTTCTGGCTCTTCTGAGCTCTCTTTTTAGGTCTTGTCTGACTTCCTTGTAACCCTCAAGCGCCCTAACTGAGTTTTCACATTTTGTCCTAACACAAGCCTTCTTTTTCTTCTTGACCAGGGATTCCATTTCCTTAGTAAACCACGGCTCACGTGTTCTATATCTTCCTCCCTGCCTGACAGGTACATACTTATCTAGGACACACAGGAGCTTTTCCTTGAATAAGCTCCACATTTTTAATGTGCTCATCCCCTGCAGTTTCCTTCCCGATTCTACACTGTCTAAATCTTTGCTAATTGCATCGTAATTTCCCTTCCCCCAGCTGTAACTCTTCCTCGGTGGAGTACACCTATCCCTCACCATCACTAAAGTAAACCTGACAGAATTGTGATCGCTGTCTCCAAAGTGCTCACCTACTTCCAAATCTAACACCTGACCAGGCCCATTACCCAGTACTAAATCTAAAGTGGCTTCGCTCCTTGCAGGCCTGTCTACATACTGTGCCAGGAAGCCCTCCTGCACACACTGGATAAAAACTGACCCATCTATAGTACTCCTACTGTAGTGATCCCAGTCAATATTTGGATAGTTGAAGTCCCCCATGCCAACTACCCTGCCTCTCTCTCCTATTGAGAATTCTCTTTGCTATCCTTTCCTCTACATCTCTGGGACTATTCGGAGACCTATAGAAAACTCCCAGCATGGTGACTTCTCCTTTCCTGTTTCTAACCTCAGCCCAAACTATCTCAGTTAATGAGTCCCCAAACATCCTTTCTAAAACTGTAATATTGTCGCTGATCAACAATGCCACACTTACCCCTCTTTTACCATCTTCTCCGTTCTCACTGAAACATCTGAATCCCGGAACCTGCAACAGCCATTCCTGTCCCTGCTCTAACTATGTCTCCATAATGGCCACAACATCATAGTCCCAGGTACCAACCCACGCTGCTAGTTCACCCATTTTAGTTCGGATGCTCCTCGCGTTGAAGTACACACACTTCAAACCAGGTTCTCACTTGCCAGTGTCAGATACTTGATTTTGGAGCTCCCTACTCTCATCCTCTTCTGTACCTGTCCTACAATTTTGGTTCCCATCCCCCTGCTGTATTAGTTTAAATCCACCTTAATAGCTTTAGCGAATTTCCCATCCAGGATGTTGGTACCCCTCTAGTTTAGATGAAGACCATGCTGCTTGTAGAGGTCCCACCTACCCCAGGAAGAGCTCCAATTATCCAAAAACCTGAAACCCTCCCTCCTGCACCATCCCTGTAGCCACGTGTTCAACTCCTTTCTCTCCCTATTCCTCACCTCACTAGGCAGATTTTTAAAACAGCAAACAGTTATTTTTGTGAAAATATTAGCTCATAACAATAACCACACTTGGATGTGGAGAAGAGAAATATTTAGTAAGGACAGTTGCTGCTTTCTTTCTCAAGGACAAATTTTCCAGTGGCAGAATGCTTCAAAATGTTGGAAATAACGTCAAAAATTAACATTTCCTGCAGACAAGCTTCCCACACAAACAACAGAAATTGAATTTTGTACCATCAGAACTTGATTTCTCCATCAAAGATTTCTAGATCTCCCATGTTAAAACATATGCATTTATTCATGTTATTTTTCCCCCATTGATGGGCTTTACTGCAACTTCGACAAAATACTTTCATGTCCCATCATATTTCCGTTTGAAGTAACTGTTTTCATATGTTACACATGAGACCATTGAGCTTCAATTTTCCCCCCCAAAAAAATGGATTTCAGATTTAATCATAGGACACCAAGCAAGATAATTAAATCCAATTGAGTAAAGATAAATTTAACTTCTTGGTATCTTGAAGCCGTTGCTGTCATTGAGAAAAAGGTTATCAGTTTTACATTGCCTTTTTCAAAGTTTTGGGCAGTTGTGTCAGTTTTGGCAATGGTATTTATTTGTTTATGTGTATCTTGTAGGTTGGCATGTGTTTTATTCTCCATGGAAAGGGCAGAGTGGATATCTGGCTAGTCTTCCTGTTATTTTAATAAAGGCCTATTTCTTCTAGCAATTATTTAGTATCCAAGGCCATTATGACATTGCTGAAATTCATACAATGGAACATCATACAAAGTACAAGCTGTAAACATTATTAAGTGAAATTGAGGAAGAGCCACAAATGGGATATTGTCTGTTTAAATCTGCCATTATAGTGGAAGCACAGCTACTATTAAGCTCAAAATGTGTTTAGAATGCCAATGTGTATTACAGAAATGACTAAATACCTCATTTTAGCACTTGCAATACCATTATAAATCAAAGTATGAATACAATTAAAAGTTATGGGCTACTTAAAGCTATCCTTCTGATTTCAAAACCAGGAGGAATGAAACATTATTGTAAATATCTTTTATGACTTGCGACTACTTAACATATTGAACTAAATCACATGGCCTGCTGTCCAGTAAAATTCTTTATTGGTAGAACTAGCATTTATGTTGACCAATAACATCACTTTCAAACATACTGGTCTACAGTTTAAAAACTACTTTTTAGGGCATAAAATATATTTTAAACAAAATCACGTGTTTTCATGAATTCAATAAACAAAAATTATTTTTCTTCAAAGAAGACTTGTTTTACGAAAATAATGCTTATGAAGTTTGAACTGGCTCTGGGGAAAAGAGATGAAGTGCGTGTCAGTTTACAGACTGTTTGTCTCTCCCCTACCATGCCCACTTCCTGGCTAAGCTGTTATTATGATATTATACTGTTCTGGTGTGTCAATTTTGCAGTTGCACATCAAATGAATTAGAATTGAAAATAATTAAAGGGAGCAAGTTTCTGAAAATTTACATGCTATGAAATATTGGTCATTATTTGTCATTTAAAAATGTATGATTACTATCAAACAGCCGCATTGCTATTATAGATGAACTATTCCTAAGAAACTCGTTATTGCTGTCACTCACTTCTTACCTCTTAGAATGAGGTATCACTAAAGTAATTAAAACCTGCATTCTTTAACACCAGCTAATTATTGAAGCAATTTGCTTAAAGAGAAATTACAAAGGGACTCTTCTGGTGCAGTTGGTAGTGTCCCTATCTTGAAGCCTCAAAGGTTATAGTCCCATTTGCTGCAGAGGTGTGTAATAACATCTCTGAACAGATTGGTTAAAAACATAGAAATTACAATCAACAAAATCTATCAAGTGCATTCATCAGCTAAGGACGGCTGTTGGCAGAAATCAGTATAAGGTTTCATTGCCCATGGTGCATGATACTTCTGGGGATCTGGAGTCAGTGTTGAGGATTCCCAGGACAGGTTTGTCCTTTCTGTGTTCCACAATGCTGTCATCACTGCTGGGTCTGTCCTGCTGGTGGGACAGGACATGTTCAGGGATGGTGTTGGGGTGTTGCAGAAATGTTTTCGTGTTGTATAACTGAAAATAAATCTCACAGTGATTAATTCCCACTGACTGCAAGCAAGTATTTGTCAAGAAGCAATCACAAGATTTAGCTGCTCTTTGTCAAAAGGTGACAATGTCATGCTGCTTGCCATCGTGGTTTAAAATACACAGAGAAGCTGTAAATGTCCACATGACATACTTTTTAAAAATGCTATTCCTGTAATTCTCTAGTATTCCTCTAGTCTGTAGTACTCCTACTGGTCAAGCAACAGTCTGGTAGTCATACTCATGGAATCCTGCCTTCCAGTCAATATCCCAGGTAATACCAATATCATCCCTGAACATGTCTTGTCCCACTAGCAGGACAGACCCAGCAGTGATGACAGCATTGTGGAACGCAGAAAGGACAAACCTGTCCTGGGAATCCTCAACATTGACTCCGGATCCCCTGAAGTGTCATGCACCAACGACAAGGAAACCTCATGCTGATTACTGCCTGCAGTCTCACTTAGCTGATGAATCAGTATGCCTCCATGTTGAATGCCAACTGGAGGAAGCACTGAGAGTGATAAGGATGCAGAATATACTCTGACTGGATGATGCCAACGTACATCACCAAGAGTGGCTCTGCAGCACCACTGACTGAGCTGTTTGAGTGTCAAAGGACATAGCTGCCAGACTGGCTCTGTGACAGGTGATGAGGTAACTATTAAGAGGGAAAAACAAAATTGTCATCATATTTACTGGTCTGCCTGTCACAGTTGTATTCGCCCATGATAGTATCAGTAAGAGTAACTATCACACAGTCCTTGAGGAGACAAAGCCCACCTTCACACTGAGGATACCCTCCATCATATGCTAAATGGGAGATATTTTGAATAATCTGGCAACTAAAGGCTGAGCTAACATGAAGTTCAGCAGCAAAGTTATACTCAAACACAACCTGCAACTTCATGTCTCAGCATATGCCCCACCCTATTATTACCATAAGAAAAGGAACAGAAGTAGGTTGTTCGGCCCCTTGAGTCTGCTCCACTATTTAATAGGATCATGGCTGACCTGACATTTCTTATGTCCACATTCCTGTGTTTTTCCCATGACCCTTGATTTTCTTATTCATCAAGAGTCTATCTGTCTCAGCTTTAAATATACACAAAGACTCTGCCCCCACAGCTCCCTGTGGCAAAGTGTAACAAAGACTCACAACCCTCTGAGAGAAGAAATTCCTCCTCATTTCAGTCCTAAATGGTGCCCCTTTACTCTGAGACTGTGCCCTCTGGTCCTAGACTCTCCCATGAGTAAAACATCTCCCTAGCATTTACCTTGTCAAGCCCCTTAGAAATCCTGTACATTTCAGTGAGATCACCTCTCATTTTTCTAAACTCCAAGAAGTAGATTCTGAGTCTATTTAACCTTTGCTCATGAGACAATCCCTCCATACCTGATCATCCTGGTGTATCTTCTCTGAACTGCTTCCAATGAAATACTAACTTTCGTAAAATAAGAAGAGCAAAACTACTCACAGTATTCCAGATGTGGTCTCATCAGCACCTTATACATTTGCAGTAAGAGTTCCTTGCTCATACACTTCAACCCTCTTGAAATAAGGGCCAGCATTCCATTAGTTTTCCTGATTACCTGCTGCATCTGTTTGCAGGAAACCAGGGAATCAATTCAGGGAAAGGCATGCCAGGGGCAGCACTGGGCACAGCCAAAATATAAGGCGCCAATAGGGTGAACCTACACAACAGGACTACTTGCATGTCAAATTACATAAATATAGATTTAAAGTGATGCGCAAATGAAACAAGGGTGACATTAAAAAAACACATTTTCACTCAGGGAGTTGTTAGGATATGGAATGCACTGGCTGGAAATGTCGTGGAGATAGATTTAATTGAGGCATTCAAGAAGTTATTGGATGTTTTACTGGATAGCAAAGGTCTGCAGAGCTATGCAGAAAAGGCAGGAGTTTGGCACTAGATAATAGAGCTAGACTAGGTCATAGAGCAGGTGCTGGCATGATGGGCTAAATGGCCTCTTTCTCCACCTTAATAATTCTCTCATTTTGTGATGCAGCAAATGGTAATCAGAACTAAAAGATTCCACAACCAACATTTCAGATCCAGTTGTGAATAGTGGTGGAAAATCAAACAATTCACTAGAGGAGGAGAGAAATATCCCTAGCCTCAATCATCGGAGAGCCCAGCGCATCGGTGCGAAATATAAGGCTGAAGCATTCGAAACAACCTTCATCCACAAGTGCTGAGTAGATGATGCATGTCAGCCTCTTCCACCAGTCCCCAGCATAACAAATGCCAGTTTTCAGTCAATTCGACTTAGCCCATGTGGAGACATTGGAAACTGCAACGGCTATGGGGCCTAACAACATTCCAGCAGTAGTACTGAAGACTTCTGCTCCAGATCTTGTCATACCCTGAGTCAAGTTATTCCACTATAACTGCAACACTGGCATCTACTTGACAATGTGGAAAATTGTATAAAACTTAGGATAAATCTAATCCATCCAATTACTGCCACATTAGTCTACTCTTGATCATCTTTAAATTGATGGAAGATGTCATCAGTAGTGCTATCAAGCAGGACCTGCTCAGTGAGGCACAGTTTAGGTTCTGCCAGGGACATTTGACTCCTGGTTCAAACATGGACAAAAAAGCTGAATTCCAGAGGTGAGGTGAAAGTGACAGCCCATGGCATCAAAGCTGCATTTAACTGATTGGTTTCCAGGAGCCCAAGTAAAACTGTAATCAATGAAAATAAGTAGGAAAACTATCTGCTTGATGGAGTCATACCTGGTACATAGGAAGATTGTTGTGATTGTTGGAGGTCAGTCTTCTCAGCTCCAGCACATCTCTGCAGGAGTTCCTCAGGGTAGTGCCCTAGCCCCAAGCATTTTCAGCTCCATCGTAAGGTCAGAAGTAGGGATGTTTGCTAATGATTACATAATGTTCAGCACCATTCATGACTCCTCAGGTAATGAAGCAGTCAACATCCAAATGCAGCAAGACCTGGACAATATCCAGACTTGGGCTGACAAATGGAAAGTACCATTTGCACCTCACAAATGGTAGGCAATGACCACCAATAAAAGACAATCAAAATGCTACCCCTTTACATTGAATAATGTGACCACTGTCAACATCCATTGACCAGAAATTCAACTAGACTCACCATATAAACACAATGGCTACAACAGCAGATCAGAGACTAAGAATACTCAACTCCTGACTTACCCAAGTCTGTCTACTATTTATAAGACATAAGTCAGGAGTGTGATGGAATACTGGAGGATCTAATGTTGTGTTAATCCTTATATTTCCTCCGAACTTGACTCCTTCCTCCATTTGGAGGATTTTTACATTTCTTAATTAGAACATATATAACAGCAGAAAGGAAAAACTATTGAAAGGGCAAATAAAAAGAAGGAACTGTATATATTGCTAAAAGTATGTCAAGAGGTGGTGAGTTTCGAAAAATAAACACAAAGTAGTATAGTATCCGTTTTCGACACAGTCAATGATCCAAGCACAAAATTTGCCTGAAAATGCCTGGTTTTCTGAGTGTGCTTTCTCTGCAGTTTCCACTCAAACACATTTGCATGTCATCAAATATAAAATCTGTCATCAACAGCACAATTGGTCATTGTTTTAGAATTTAATAAAGCTTGTTTTTAAATTGCTTGACAAAATACGCCTCAAGATATCTTGGTGTACTTTGATTATTACAGCTAAAAACAGTTTTATCACAAAAAATGAGCAGTTAATTATAGTTCTCCATTTACCCCTAAATAACCTGATTTTAAATAATTAAGAATGGCTTCAAAATGCTGTACAAAACCATGTTTAGCTATATGCATGTACAGTAGACTGATTTTAGCAAATTGAAATAATTATAGAGTAAAGCTCTTAAAATGGTTTTATTGGTTTTCTTGCACCTGAAAGTAACAGCTTATTTTTTCAAATCACTTTGAAGACCAGCAGACAAGCACGCTGAATGAAGACTCAGAATGAGGATTAATTTGATTGGGGTTCATGGTCTGGCCAGTGAGTGGTGTCTGCTGCTTGCAAGCCCCAGATCTTTCTGTGTTTGGATTATCAGAGATCATACTTGCAACCCAAAACATGTGTGGCGATATTGTGGGAGCCCTGATATGCTAATGTCAATGGGAATTGCCCAGGAGTGTTTGAACTTCCTACATGCAATACTTCTCCTCCCCAGGACCCTCCACAAAAATCTCTGAACTGTGCTGGAGTCAAAAATTCTAACCATTTTGATTTACTTGTCTGAAGAAAATCTAAGAAAGAAAAACTTCTGACAAATCCATGCATAGTTATTGTCAATTCAAGCTCACCCCATGCTAACCACCCTCACTCTCTCTTCAATCACAACAACTAGCATTGAACCCCTCAGCTACTCACTACCCTCAAAATGGAAACTCCATACCAAAATGTCTAATTCACATGCTTTGCTGGCGTAGTGAAATTTTTCAGGCTCAATGACAATTTTTTTCCAGATAATTGACCCTGTTCTAACATCGACCGACTCCCACAGCTACCTAGACTACACCTCCTCTCACCCTGCCCCCTGTAAAAACGCCATCCCATATTCCCAATTCCTTGTCTCTGCTGCATCTGCTCCCAGGAGGACCAGTTCCAAAACCGTACAACCCCGATGGCCTCCTTCTTCAATTTCCCCCCAGACGTAGTCAACGATGCCCTCCCCCGCATCTCCTCCACTTCCCGCTCCTCCGCCCTTGAGCCCCGCCCCTCCAACTGCCACCAGGACAGAACCCCACTGGTCCTCACCTACCACCCCACCAACCTCCATATACAGCGTATCATCCGCCGTCATTTCCGCCACCTCCAAACGGACCCCACCACCAGGGATATATTTCCCTCCCCTCCCCTATCAGCGTTCCGAAAAGATCACTCCCTCCGTGACTCCCTCGTCAGGTCCACACCCCCCACCAACCCAACCTCCACTCCCGGCACATTCCCCTGCAACCGCAAGAAATGCAAAACTTGCGCCCACACCTCTCCCCTTACTTCTCTCCAACGCCCCAAGGGATACTTCCAGATCCACCACAAATTCACCTGCACCTCCACACACATCATCTATTGCATCCGCTGCACCCGATGTGGCCTCCTCTATATTGGGGAGACAGGCCGCCAACTTGCGGAACGTTTCAGAGAACACCTCTGGGACACCCAGACCAACCAACCCAACCACCCCGTGGCTCAACACTTCAACTCCCCCTCCCACTCCACCAAGGACATTCAGGTCCTTGCACTCTTCCATCGCCAGACCATATCAACACGACGGTTGGAGGAAGAGCGCCTCATCTTCCGCCTAGGAACCCTCCAACCACAAGGGATGAACTCAGATTTCTCCAGTTTCCTCATTTCCCCTCCCCCCACCTTGTCTCAGTCAAATCTCTCGAACTCAACACCGCCTTCCTAACCTGCAATCTTCTTCCTGACCTCTCCGCCCCCCCCCCCCCCCCCCACTCCGGCCTATCACCCTCACCTTGACCTCCTTCCACCTATCGCATTTCCAACGCCCCTCCCCAAGTCCCTCCTCTCTACCTTTTATCTTAGCCTGCTGGACACACTTTCCTCATTCCTGAAGAAGGGCTTATGCCCGAAACATCGATTCTCCTGTTCCTTGGATGCTGCCTGACCTGCTGTGCTTTTCCAGCAACACATTTTTATGCTGTATCTTTACCTATTATGTTCAGGGTTCTTATGTCTTAAACAAAAATCAAAGTACCATAAATACAGGAATTTAGAATACAAACAGAAAATTCTGGAAATACTCATCAGGCAAGCAGCTTTTGTGGGAATATTTAATTCAAGCCAGTCATCATTATCAGAACTGAAAGGCCATTGACCTACTATGCATCTTTCTCCATCTATGCGGCCTCACCTGCTAAACATTTCTGTTTACTTTTTATTTAAAAGATCTTATGTTTTTCTAAACATTACAGTTGTCTCCTGATTTTTTTTCTATAACCGTAAGTTGTATTAGTCAGCGAAATGTTAAAAGTGAGAATTGTCATTAGCCAAAGTATATAGATTGCAAATTTTTAAAGCATTTGAAATTTTTGTTTATTTTTAAGAGTGACATAATAAAACTGGCTTATATTTTTGCATCAAAATGAGTGATTAATAATGATGGGTGAAGGAGGTTGTTCTGGTGGTTTTAAAATATTGGCACTGCGATTCCATTTCCAAGCAGATGGTAGGGACTAAGTAAAAAAAAGCAACCAAAATAAATAAGTTGAGCACAGGAAAGGTAAAAGGCATTATTACAAAAAAAACATCAAATATTCAACAATACAGAAGATAAAATAAGGATAGAAGGATAACTTGTTGAGGGAACTCATGGCCTAGAATTTTCTTAGCATTTCTTCTGCCTACCGTAACCACAAAACTCAATCATGCAACTTTGCCAGACCTCTACAGTAAACAGAGCTTTTGCTGCATTTTGTAAAGTTACATTAATGAAACTCAAACAGTTGCAAAGAAATTGCTAGCCAATGTTTCTTATTTATTTAGTTAAAACCATGTTGTATATGTTTTGATTAGATATAATTATAATTATTGTAATAAAATTACAGCTGATATTGAAAAATGCATTATTGAATGGTGACTATTTAGCATCATCGTATTTATATTAAAAAAAACAAGTAGCCCACAAATCTATGATATTTCCCGAGATCTGTTGCCACTTTAAGAATTGAGAATGGTACGGTCAAATGCTTTTGCCCTTCCAACCTAATGACTATGAATTACTTAGTATTTAGGCCCCCTGCTGAAATCCAGCAAATTAAATTGAAATTGATGTTTTATAAACATATTCATTGCCATCAGACATTTGACCCCTTGCAGCACATCCTTTTATTTTAAAGCCAGTTCTAAGAAGTGATAACAGAATAAGTTATAGCAGAAGATTCAGAGAGTCAGCAAAGGAAATGAACAATTTAAGGCTTACTGGGAGTCAGCTATGTTTCAGTTGATAATGTGTTTACCTCTGAATCATTATCATCATTGGCTGCCTTTTGGTTTCAAAATGATGCCTACACAGGGTAGTATGTTTCTGCCATACGTTTACATTTGTGATAAAGGGCTTATGCCCGAAACGTTGCATCCTGCTCCTCGGATGCTGCCAGATCTGCTGGGCTTTTCTAGCGCCACAGTTTTTGACTCTGATCTCCAGCATCTGCAGTCCTCACTTTCTCAATATGTCTTCATGTGACTGAACAGGCCAACCAATGCAAGTACACAATGCAAGATTTTCCATGTGGTAGTGGAATCCAGAGTGCAGGATTTGCTGCTTTTCCTTTCTTCTCTGGTGCCACTCTGCCTTATCATTTAGACGTTGTGACACCAAGAAGGTTATAGCTTGATGGATCATTGTTACCATTCTGAAATAATGATGGCAAGTTCCTTTCCATTATCAAGGTCAGTGCTGTTGTGCTTCAAGGAAAGCTTCTGCATTTTGCTGCAGTGTTCTTTTTTGTCCTTTCTGGAACATTGGCCATTTGAGCATGGGGGAGACATTTCACCAGCCCATTGAAGTTGACATTGCAGCAAATTTGCCCGAGTCATTTTGGAGCGAATTCAAGAAAAACTATTTGTTTGGCATTGAAACTAGAGGAGGTAGCTGAGGCTTTCTGTTGGAAGCTTCTGAGTGTCCATATGTCTTTCTCATATAGAGTCAATAGCAATACAGGAATGTGTTCATGACGACTAGGACTTTTGTTGACTTTGTGGAGGTCTTTGTTTTCGAACATTTATTGGTGTAACTTGTGAAAGATTGAGCTGGCTTGGCTGATGCAGGGTTGTCAATAGTGGCCTTTTTGAGCAAGGAAGCAAGAAAGGTTTGAGAAATAATTAACATAATTTACAATCACTCCTTTAACAAAAATGAGAGTTGGAATATTTGGTTAACCAGATCTAGCTTGATGTATGTGTTTAGATTTGCCAACATTCAAGGTCAGTCACTGAAGTAAAGCATTCTTTATAATAATGTAGGAATTAGTATTAACTCTACATGGGGAACAATATAGATTTCCCCCATGTTAGATGTGGCTTAGAATTGATGGATTTGGCAACTGCTATCTTTCCAGCCCAGATCTTGACTGGGAATTGTAAAGGAGTATGACATGGTTTCCCTAATATACTCTTGCATCTGATCAAACTACACATTCACCACTCCGGTCTCCCGGGGTTATTAGGTTCCATTCAATATGTCAGGTCATAATCTGTCTATTCCTTCAGCTTTCCCCTGAATTGTAGGCTTACTACATAATCATGACAACATTGTTATCCACTGACCCCATCGAAGCCAGGATAGCGACTTCTGAAGATCCTGTGCCATTCCATCCTAAATTGGCTCCCACCCTTATATCTAGAGTTGTTGTCCTTGATAGTGATTGTCCCCTCTGAATCCCAGTGTACTGGCTCCAATCCCCACATTTTCCCAAGACACCTGATTATCTCCACTGATGTTGACTGCCCAAATCCACAAGGCCGACCATGGTCCATCACACAACCAAATTGGAAGGACAACCCCAACTGAAGGTGGCCCAGCCCCCTTACTACTTTCTGTGTAGCTGCCTGATTGATTTACAGGTAATACTCAGACTGGTTGGACTGACTTGCAATATCTTCCATGCCACAATCCCTGGACGATAGCGACATGGATTCATGGACCTTGGTATACCATGGGCCTGACTGAATGAGACTGACAATGACCGACCCTCTGGACTGGAAATAGACGATGCCTCTGACTGACTGTTGCAGCTCACCCTGACTGATCGTAGATTCCCTTGTTTGTACTAAGGATCCCATCCCTTTTGTCTATCGGATATTTTCTTGGAGCACCTGCATTTTGTTTGCCATTTAAAGCTGCTGGCACAAGTTGTAGGTATGACACTGACATAGCCCAGTGCACACCAGCATGTTGGCTGTTCAGTACTGGCAACCGTGACAAGCTGCTTGGCTTTGTAACTCTACTAAAGGGCAAAACAGAACAGAGCTACTGTGAGCCTGTAGGTTCTGAATGAAGCAGCAGTGTGCAAAAAGGCAAGGCATGGTGGGGATGCTGTGAGAATTCAAGTAATCACAACATCAGTGAGCACTCAGAAAGCAAGTGAAGAGAACGGAGATGCATGCTGTTCCATTACATGAGATGGGTACATGTCACTGTTCTCAATAGGGCCAGCAATAGCACTATAGTCTAAAGTTAAAAATCACACAACACCAGGTTATAGTCCAACAGGTTTAAGTGGAAGCACATTAGCTTTCGGAGCGACGCTCCTTCATCAGGTGATAGTGGAGAGCTCGATCGTAACACAGAATTTATAGCAAAAATTTACAGTGTGATGTAACTGAAATTATACATTGAAAAATCGATTGTCTATTAAGCCTTTCATCTGTTAGAATACAGTGAAAGTTTCACTTCTTTCATGTGTAAATCATAAAACCTTTGTTTAAAAGTTGCATTCTCGGGTTAGCTGTTAACAATGGTGATAGCTAGACAATATGTTGAAGGTGTTAGCCCCCTGTGTTCTCTGTCTATGCCATGATGTTTAGATTGATTCTAATCTAAAAACTGAGATAACAGAGTTTTACATTAATTCATGCAGTTTTTGGGCTCAATGTTCTACATGAATGTATGCAGTTTTTGAGCAAAGTGCAATGTAACTCTGCAAGTACAAATTCACCCCACAAAATATATGTGTGCATGTGGGTCTTTGTCTGTCTGTGTGTGTATGTCTGTCTGGGGTGGGGGTTGTGAGTGTGAGAAAGTGTGTGTGTGTGTGTGTTTAATGTGAGTGCAGAGTGTCTTAAGTCTGTGAGGGGGTGCATATGTGAGTGTGGGAGTGTGTGTGTCTATAAGGGTGTGTGTGGGTGTCTGTGTGCGCGTCTGTGTGTACCTGTGTCCATGTGTATGTGAGAGTGTGTGTGTGTAGGAATATCTGTGTGTGTGTGTGTGTGTAGTGCAATGGTGATCACCTGTAATGTGACATGAACCCAAGGTCCCGGTTGAGGCCCTCCCTATGCCTGTCCCGAAGTCCACCATGGAGGATGGTCACCCGAAGGTCCGAGGCTGAATGTCCTGGACATGGTACATTGGGGAAACCGAGCAAAGGCTACGACAATGGATGAATGGGCACCGCACAACAATCAACAGACAGAGGGTTCCCTCCCAGTTGGGGAACACTTCAGTGGTCCAGCAGAGGAAAGTGGCCGAGCAGAGGCTGATAGTTAAGTTCGGTACCCATAGGGAGGGCCTCAACCGGGACCTTGGGTTCATGTCACATTACAGGTACACACCATTGCACTACACTACACACCATTGCACTACACACACACACACAGATATTCCTACACACACACACTCTCACATACACACGGACACAGGTACACACAGACGTGCACACAGACACCCACACACACCCTTTTAGACACACACACTCCCACACTCACACATGCACCTCCTCACAGACTTAAGACACTCTGCACTCACTACACACACACGCACACTTTCTCACACTCACAACCCCTACCCCAGACAGACGCACACACAGACAGACAAAGACCCACATGCACACATATATTTTGTGGGGTGAATTTGTACTTGCAGAGTTACATTGCACTTTGCTCAAAAACTGCATACATTCATGTAGAACACTGAGCTCAAAAACTGCATGAATTTATGTAAAACTCTGTTATCTCACTTTTTAGATTAGAATCAATCTAAACATCATGGCATAGACAGAGAACACAGGGGGCCAACACCTTCAACATATTGTCTAGCTATCACCATTGTTAACAGCTAACCCGAGAATGCAACTTTTAAACAAAAGTTTTGTGATTTACACATGAAAGAAGTGAAACTATCTCTGTATTCTAACAGATGAAAGGCTTAACAGACAATCAATTTTTCAATGTATAATTTCAGTTAAATCACGCTGTAAATTCTTGCTATAAATTCTGTGTTACGATCGAGCCCTCCACTATCACCTGATGAAGGCGCGTCGCTCCGAAAGCTAGTGTGCTTCCACTTAAACCTGTTGGACTATAACCTGGTGTTGTGTGATTTTTAACTTTGTACACCCCAGTCCGACACCGGCATCTACAAATCATGACTATAGTCTAAAGTATTGGTGAGGTCCAAAGTGGAGAGTTGAAATGCTGAACTGTAATTGTGACTTAGGCAAAAATAATGTAGTGGAGCTGGTACTTGTCAAAACTGACCTATGTTGACAGAGGACACAGTGGGCCCACTGTCCATGGAGAGTGCCCTGAGATATTAGGGGGTGCCAGCCAAAATGGAGACTAGGAGAAGTGGGGTTCCTAGCTGCCATTGGGAATAGAAACTGTTTTTCCCTGCACCTGGATGAATAGTAACCTGCCTAGACATGAGCTGAGATTGGCTAATAACAAGATGTTAATACATGCAAATAGGGCACTCATCACCCACAGAACAAGATTCTTCTCTAACTGTTAAAGCATTCAGGGAAACATTGGTCATTTTTTCATGACTTTGAACATTTCATTTGTTTCCTGCCTTTTTCACTATTACCACAAGCTCTGGCCCTTAACTGCACCAGCAGTTGGGTTGAAGCCCCACACAGAGACCTTACTCATGCTCAGAGACAGGGTTGTTTATGTGTTTGGAATGGGCCCTGTGGCAATGAAAACAGTGGAATTTTCTGCCCATTTCTGGAGAAATTGCAACATGGAGTGGCACGAAGTCTGATAAAGATCAAAACTATGCTTTTATTTTGATTGGGTAAATACTATTTTTCGCAAAGTTTAATTTCCCGTGGATAAGATAAGACACTGCAAGTTGTTTCGGAGTAATATTTTAATTTCCTTAGTAATTATATAAGGCAAATTTATGCTCTTATAATAAGGATATACTTAATCTTCATCAGGGCATCTGATTCAAACAATTTCTAGAAACAATATAAGTTAATTTGATGAGTCACAACCAACAATAAAATTGTATCCAAGCTGAAGCTTAGAACAATGATTATTGATGGGGTTGAAGAACATCAAAAAAAGTTTCAAAGCTAAACTATGCTTTTTAATCCCTCAGGAACATGCGATAATTCACAGTTAATGGTCTGGGATCCTCAAAAATCAGGAAATAAAAGGAGCAGCCCATTTCCCTGAACTTCCTCTGCAATAACATCTCCACCTGTAACTTCACACACACTCATTAACATAGGTGGAGGTTCCCTTTGTTAAGGCCGTGTTTATTATGAACTTGAAAATATTTCTCTTCATATAGAACACTGATGTGAACTATGTTGTTCCTGAGATTCCAAATGGTCATGAAAATGCGTTGCCTCTCTATATCTGTCTGTCTGTCTATCTTTCACGTGTTTATCTTGTTGGGCCGAAGGGCCTGTTTCCACACTGTAAATAATCTAATCTTATCTCTCATCTCCCCTCATATGCACACTTGTGTTCATCTTGTCCATAAGTTTGTATCCTTTTCCCATTTCTCTTACCATCCAAGTACCCAGTGTCACTCAGCATTGTAAGTGGTTCTCCCTCCTCACAGACTGTCCTTCATCCTTTTCATAACATCCATGGGAGATGATGATGTAGTGGTAATGTCACGAGATAGTATACTGAAGCCCAGGTTAATGCTCGGAAACATGGAGTCAAAGTTCATCAGAGCAGCTTGGTGAATTTAAATTCAATTAATGTAGTCTCCGTGATATTAAGCATGACAACTACCATCGATTGTTGGAAACCGACCCCCCCCAATTCATTAATGTCCTTCAGGGAAGAAATCTTCCATCCTTACCCAATCTGGCCTACATAATGATTCCAGATCCACAGTGATGTGGCTGACTGTTAACTGCCCTCTGAAATGGCCTAGCAAGCCATTCAGTTCAATGGACAGTAAATGCTGACCTTACCAGTGACACTCACCTACCATGAAAGAATAAAGTAAACAAAATGATCCCAATTCCTTCTCAACTAAATAGCTTTTTATTAATTCACTTATGGAAGGTGGGCTTTGCTGGCTGAGCCACCATTTATTGCCCATCCATAGATGCTCTTGAGAAAATAGTAGTGAGCTGCCTTTTGAACTACTGCAGTCTACGTGCTGTATGTTGACCCACAGTATCTTTGGAGAGAGAGAGAGAGAGCGCTTCAGGATTTCAACCCAATAACACGAAGGAATGGCAATTTATTCCAAGTCAGGATGGTAAATAGTTTGGAAGGGCACTTCAAATGGTGGTAATCCCTGTGCTTGCTGGCCTTGCCCTTCTGGACTTTGGAAGGGGCTCAGGAGAGTTGTTGAATTTCTGTAGTGCATCTTGTAGATCCAGTCAATACTGCTGCTACTGAGTGTCAATGGTGGAGGGAGTGGATGCTTGTGGATGTGTTGCCAATCAATAGGCCACTTTGCCCTGGATAGTGTCAAACGTCTTGAATGTTGTTGAAGTTGCTCTCATCAAGGCAGGTAGGGAGCATTCATCATACTCCTGATTTGTGCCTTGTAGATAGTGGACAGGCTTTGATAAGTCAGGGCGTGAGTTACTTGCTGCACGGTTCTTAGCCTCTGCCCTGCTTTTTGGAGCCACTATATTTATATGGCCAGTTCAATTTCTAGTTAATGGTAAATGCAGGGTAGTGTTATTCGGGGATTCTGTTATAATATCAGCATTGAATGTCAATGGCAATGGTTAGATTGTCTCTTATTGGAGATGTTCACTGTTTGGCATTTGTGTAACATGAATATTACTTCCCTCAATCCTACTGCGGTTGCAAGCTATTACCTACCTTTACTACCTCAACTGAATCCTACAGGTTACGAAGTCAGCAGCAAAGTTAACAATAAGCAGAAGTTTCAGTTACATCCTTATTCCACAGAGAGGACTTTAAAGAAGTCCTTCCCTGTTTAAGTCTCTATTACTGCTATTCTCACATGGCTATTTGTTCCTGTAGTTCACCAGCCTTATTTACCTCGCACATTGCAATCACTTTCATTGACGGCTTCATCTGCTTTGCATTCCTTCCCTGTCGGATTTCGCCTATTTCCAAACAATTTATTATCATGTCATTAGTCTCTCAGTCCCTTGTGTCTCTTGGCTGTTTTCTCTAATGCCTCAATGGAGTACTTCACCCTGTAGCACAGGTCAAAGTAAGTATATATAATATAAAAATAATTCTGACACCGTGGAGATGTTCTGCCACCGAGACAGAGACCACCACTGCCTTGTGAAATCCCAGTGATATTACAACAACTGAAGGTTGGTCTCTGCAGTTAAAGAGGGGATGCCATTGTAAGGGAAGTGGCGAAAGGAGGAGAGTGTTCGTCACTGGGGACTCAATAGTGAGAGGGTCAGATAGAAGGTTTGTTGGAAATGAAAGAGACTCACAGTTGGTGTGTTGCCTCCCAGGTGCCAGGGTCCATGATGTTTCAGACTGTGTCTTTGGGATCCTGAAGGCAGAGGATGACCAGCCCCAAGTCGTGGTCCACATAGGTACCAATGACATAGGTAGAAAGAGGGATAGGGATGTAAAGCAGGATTTCAGGGAGCCAGGGTGGAAGCTGAGAGCAAGAACAAACATTGTTGTTATCTCTGGATTGTTACCCGTGCCACGTGATAGTGAGGTGAAGTACAGGGAGAGATATCAGCTGAACACATGGCTGCAGGGATGGTGCAGGAGGGAGGTTGGTGTGGGCCAAGGAATGACAGATGGAGTTTAATTTAGATAAATGTGGGATGGTGCATTTTGGGAAGGCAAAACAGGGCAGGACTTATATAATTAATGGTAAAAGGCTGGGGAGTGTTGCTGAACAAAATGCAAATTCATAGTTCCTTGAAAGTGGAGCCTGAGGTAGACAGGATAGTGAAGAAGGTGTTTAGTATGTTTGTCTTTATTGGTCAGTACATCGAGTACAGGAGTTGGGAGTTCATATTGCGGCTGTATAGGACATTGAGTAGGCTACTATTGGAATATTGTGTGCAATTCTAGCCTCCCAGCTATAGGAAAAATGTGTTGAAATTTGAAAGGGTTCAGAAAAGATGTTGATAGGGTTGGAGGGTTTGAGCTATAGGGAGAGGCTAAATAAGCTCGGGCTGTTTTCCCTGGAGCACCAGAGGCTGAGGGGTGACCTTATAGAATTTATAAAATCATGAGGGGCATGGATAGAGTAAATAGCCAAAGTCTTTTTCCTGGGGTGGGAGAGTCCAAAACTAGAGGGCATACATTTAAGGTGAGAAAGGAAAGATATAAAAGGGTCCTAAGGGGTAACTTTTTCACGCAGAGGGGTGGTGCATGTTTGGAATGAGCTGCCAGAGGAAATGGTGGAGGCTGGTACAATTACAACATTTAAAAGGCATCTGGATGGATATATGAATAGGAAGAGGGATATGGGCCAACGGCCGGCAATGGGACTAGATTAGGTTAAGTTATTCTGGTCGGCATGGACGAGTTAGTCCGAAGGTCTGTTTCCATGCTGTACAATTTTATGACTCTATGAGTTGCCCCCAGCAATGAATAACGTAACTCCTGACTTTTCCTGAGCATTACTCTGGAAATCTGCTCTGCTTTCTATAGATAGATACACACATAACAACAATTTATATTTATAAAGAACTATCTCAGTGGAGGGAAGTGCATTGCGGAGGTATACAAGAGTTTGGGACCAAGTTAACTGAAGGCATGGCTACCAAGGATGGTGCAAGGTTGTGGGGGCTGATAGAGATCCCAGATACATGAGGAACAAAACCATGGAGAATTTAAAAAGAAGGATGAGAACTTTAAAGTCAAAATGTTGCTTGACTGGGTTCCAGCATAGGTCAACAAGTCTCAGTGAGCAGGACTCACAGCAAATTAAAAGACAAGCAGTAGTATTTTGAATGACCTTCATTCTATAATTGGTAGGATATGATAGACCATAAGTAAGTCACTAAAGCCAAATAAACTACCAATCTCTCAATCTATGTGGAAAGGAGATCAGGTACAATGAAAAATTGATTACCAAAATGCAAATACCTGGTATTATGTTGCTCACATAAACCAATTTTATCCACACAGGTTTTAAAGTGCATGGCAGAGAGAATATCTTTTGTAGAATATCTTCCAAAGTCCTTATTTCATTTTTGAAAGCTGTTATTTCTCAGAATTTGTAGTATTTCTGATTCTATTTTAAAACTGTTGTCCTAGTATAGATACCTTTATTCCAGAACTACTTTGATTTCAAATAGCTTTATTGTAAAATGGGTTCATGTTTAGTCATTAGTGATAAATAAAAATAACATTTGAATATTAAGGGAATATTTTGAATGAATCATCCATTTAATACTCAGAGGTATCACTAAATATTCAAGGTAACACAACATGCATGATATGATCTAACCAATTTTATGGAATAGTAATTTTACAGAAACAGTTATGGGTGTGTTTCAGAAGATTGTGATTATTAGTTCAATATGATGTACAAATATAATCCTTTCCTAACAGAATTCCTTACAGATTGCGCAAATATGGAACACATAGCATGTACAGTGGTCCATTTCACAATGTGCCACTATTTGTTGTTGGAACCAACAGGGACCAAGAGACCACTTAAAATTATGTTCATTTGATGTCAGTCCAAAATGTTTGCCCAAAGCATTGCCATTAATGTGGAAAAGATGAAAACAGAAATACAGCCCAAGGGGTAAGATAAATGCTGCATTTCTTTTGCTGTTGTTTATAGGCTTGTATTTCTCACTGTGTGCTTTTTAAACTTTTAAACATTCCAGTGTCATTTCATATAAGCTCCCTTTGGCAAAGCATAGATGTTATTCCTGTACTGATTCCTACAAAATATCAATCCCTTTAAAGGCCTTTACTTCTTATGTTTGCTACTATGAACATCCTGATGAGAACACTCCTTTAACTATACACTAAAGACAAAATAAAAATATTATGGAGTTCATGGTTTGACGGCTAAATAATTCAATTTTCAAGGGCTTAACTGACCCTCATCAGACTTTTGTTAAAATGCCCAGGTGCTGTTCCTTGCAATATAGTTAGAAGCAGTTAGTCTGTAACCATTTACATGGTTTGTAAAATAAATATGGTTGTACTTAAGAGAGGCAAGATTTGGCCAAAAGAGCTTTAGTTGTCAGTCAGTTTAGATTTACAAAAAGAAAATAATAATCAGACAACAGTTAGAATTTTGATTGCTTGGCCATAAATGTCACTAATTTCCTTTGAAAATGGATTATGTGTTTATTAAAAATTTTCAAAATTTATGACTTGAACCTAATGAATAAATCAAATCATTGTATGAATACCTTGGTCCAGCACCTCACTGTTTTGAACATCTGTACTCATGCAAACAGTAGTCAACATTTTATTCCTATCAGTTTGGAGAACACCAGAGTCTTAATCTTAAATATGATCAATAATAACTTTGTTTTGTACAGACCTCAATTTCATTAAATAGCCACACAGCGATTGACATTTTAAGTAAAATTGGCTTGAGTTTTGACACAGGAAACTAAGTTACATATCAGAACTGAGAGAATCTAGACCCTTTACAAATGAAATCGTTAGAAAGTATATGCATAGAAATGTAATCATTGCAACTATTTTCAAACACCAAAACATACTAAGAAGAACATGCCCATATTGATCTTGAACACAGCAGTCCATTTGTAGCCATCAGTGAGACTGTGAAGGTAGGAGAAAATCTCTAGTAACAGTGGAGGCCTCTGACCAGTGGTGTGCCACAAGGATCAGTGTGGGTCCACAGCTTTTCATCATTTATATAAATGATTTGGATTTATATAAGAGGCATAGTTAGTAAGTTTGTAGATGACACCAAAATTGGAGGTGTAGTGGACAGCCAAGAAGGTCACCTCAGAGTACAACTGGATCGTGATTAGATTGACCAGTGGGCTGAGGAGTGGCAGATGGAGCTTAACTTAGATAAATAGGAGGTGCTTCATTTTGGAAAAGCAAATCAAAGCAGGACTTATACACTTAATGCTAATGTCCTGGGGATTGTTGTTGAACAGAGACCTTGGACTGCAGGTTCATAGTTCCTTGAAAGTAGATTCGCAGGTAGGTAGGATAGTGAAGAAAGCATTTGGTATGCTTTCCTTTACTGGTCAAAGCATTGAGTATAGGAGTTGGGAGGTCTTTTTATAGCTGTACAGGACATTGTTTAGACCATTTTTGAAATATTGCGTGCAACTCTGGTCTCCTTCCTATCGTGAAACTTGAAATGATTCAGAAAAGATTTACAAGGATGTTGCCAGGGTTGGAAGGTTTGAGCTATAGGGAGAGGCTGATTAGGCTAGGGCTGTTTTCCCTGGAGCATTGGAATCTGAGGAGTGACCTTATAGAGGTTTATAAAATCATGAGGGGCATGGATAGGATAAATAGACAAAGTCTTTTCCCTGGGGTGGGGGAATCCAGAACTAGAGGGCATAGGTTTAGGGTGAGAGGGGAAAGATGTAAAAGAGATCTAAGCAGCAACATTTTCACATAGAGGGTGGTGCATGTTTGGAATGAACAGCCAGAGGAACTGGGGTGGGGGTGGGGGGGTGGTGTGGTGGTGGTACAATTACACCATTTAAAACGCATCTGGGTGGGTATATGAATAGGATGGGTTTACAGGGATATGGGCCAAGTGCTGGCAAATGGGTCTAGATTGGGTTAGGATATCTGGTTGGCATGGACAAGTTAGACTGAAGGGTCTGCTTCTGTGCTGTACATCTCTATGACTTTATGAGTTAGTTGGTTTTATTTCACCTTCCTCTGCAAATTCTCAATTGAAAAAGAAATAAAATATCTTCAAGGTTGGTGTCAGGGTGATTTCTCAATCAGTGAATGGAAGCGAGCAGTGTACAAACAATCTTGTGTTAAAGAGCAAAATGGAATTGGAGGAAACTAAAAGAAACAACTCATCAGCTCTTATGGTTCAGATTGCTACTATCGAACTATGCTTCATTGATTTATTTTCCCTTTCCATCCTTAAAGCTGATTTTATGTTTTATTGGCAAAGTGCAAGATGCGGCAAGTTTTTTGGAGTGTGTCTTGCCATGAGGCCACATGAGATTTCTCACCATATCTTCTCAAATGCTTTTCATTAACCACAACAAACTTCACATTCTAACCGCATCTTGCCACATGCTGTTCACAAAAGAAGTTGCCACATTTGCAGGAAGACAAGCATCCCTTGTATCTTTGCTATCTTTAAAAATCCATTGTACATCACAACAAGCGCTATCAGTTTGGAGCTGGCCTGCATGGTTCCTAAAATTTGACTGAACATGAAGAACGGGGAAATTGGCAGACATCATTTCACGTAGGGACTTGCGGCTATGCTGGAAAGGGGAGTTAAGGTGGGATTTCCTCTTCCCCCAGGACGAGCAGTAGAAACTATGATGTCAGACCATGCCAATCTGTCTGAGGTTGCCACCAAGTTAGTTTAGTCTTATCCATCTGTAGGAAAGCCCAGTAAAGTAGCAAGAAAGTCAATAACTCTGCCAGCATAAGTGCCACCATTTCCTCATCGATACCTCACATTCATTCTATCTCTATTACTGTACCAACTCCCACCAAGACTCATGGTCCACCACTTTCATATTGCCTAAAACATCTTCCTCCACTCACTATCACGCAACCCACCCCCTGACACCAGCAACCCTGCATGCCGTCTGTGCTGTTTATTCACTCATCAGGAAAACCATCCCACCTGAATCAAAAGTAATTGCTTGAAATTGGATGGATGACATGGGGACTGTCTGGACAGTCCCACGGAGCATGCCTTCAAATGTTGGCAGCCAGTGTTCAACATCACACTTGATTTCCATGTCAAGATTTCTTGACATCTGACTTGTTTGGTGCACTGGTACGATGGGCAGATGAACATTAACCAGTTGAGTTAATAAGGTATTTAACAAGCTTTAATCTTCCTTTTTTGACAACCCATTCTTGCCTAACAAAAAAAACACCGGATCACTCGGCAAAAATGTAAAAGATGGAGCGAGATGCTTCTGTTTTCGAGATCAGCTTCGCCAGACGTCTCATCTGATTTGGTCATAATTCTTGTCATAGACCATGTTGCTCAGACTCTGAGAAGGTTCCATGCTGAATGTCTATGACTTGTTTGTGAAGGGAGGGGGTTTTAAAAGAGATCAAGCCTTCAGTGCATCATTCCATCCCACTTATTGATATGTGTTATGCTTATTTGATCACCACCATTGTTTTTACTGGCAAGGTGTTTCATGGAGGAAGCACATACCTATGTAATGAGAGCCTTTCAATGGTGGCAGCAGACACAACCTTAAACTGGGGACTCTGGGGAATAGGTGAAAGTGAGCACTGCAGATGCTGGAGATTAGAGTCGAGAGTGTGGTGCTAGAAAAGCACAGCAGGTCAGGTAGCATCCAAGGAGCAGGAAAATCAACATTTCGGGCAAAAGCCCTTCAATAGTTTGACTATGTTTTGACACTTGTGGCAACTCTGAGAATAGTGTAACATGTTTTCCAGCGCACTAACCCAAAGACACAAGCCATGTCATGCAAATGCTGTCAGAGATTGTGTGTACGGCAGGACTACTGAAACCTTGCTCCACCCCCAACCACATCAATGAAGGATAACAGCATTGCATATTAAAGTGTAATGGCAAATACTTACAGGTCAGTGTGAGAGGGAAGCAGCTCCATGTCCTTTTGCAGCAAATGAGAGTTTGGAATTTGTTGTGATTTGCAGACTGTGATGATCCTTTATAGCTGTTTAACTCCCCTTGCAGCTGTCATGTAAAGACAGTCAAACAGGGTATAATGGTGTAACATGGCAATATATTTCTGAAAGTGAGCTTCTGTTTCGAATGAGTTGCAACCTGAACCGCCTGTGAGCTCTCAAGAGCTTGTTCTTTTTTATTTCCCGCCTACTATGTGCAATGTGAAGGCCCATTCATCGGATAGGCTTTAAATATGGAAGAGGTAGTGTGCATCCCAGGAAGTGCCAGCATTGGAAAATACTTCTGCAATGGGGGAGTGCACAATAGCATGAAGTGTGGTCCTTTAAAGACATGGTGCACACACAATGAGATGAACAGCAGGGAAATACATGAGATAACTCATGCAGCGAGAAAACCCTCTATGAAACTCCCCAATATCTGGTAAAATACAACCCATGGTGAAAATTTACCTGAGGTTGTATCTGATGACACCATTCAAAGGCTCTCCTTACGTAGGTGCGTGGTCCCTCAGTGAAACACCCAGCCATGAAAAAAAAAATTCATTCATAAGAAGCTGTAAAATTACTTCTCAAAATAACATTTCAAATTGGATTGGGGTTAGCAAAAAAAAAAAGAAAACGTGCAATACAATTTCATGTTTTTAGGACTTTAAACTTATGAGTCAGGGGAAGGGAAAGGGAAAGCGACAGGCAGTATGGAGTCAAGTAGAAAGATAAGCAGCAGGTTAGCATGTGTGCAGGGTTTAAGATCAAGGTAGACTAGGAATGAAGCAAGAAGGAACGATATCTTTGTGATTTCCAACATCTCTAGTGATAAGAAAATTAGCATTAAGGCGCTTTACCTGAATGCTCGTAATATATACATAACAAAGTAGATTAATTAATGGCACAAATCATCGTGAATGATTATGATGTGGTAGGCATCACAAATGTGGTTGCAGGAGGTTCAGGACTGGCAGTTCAACATCCAAGGATTTACAACTTATCGAAAAGACAGGGAGATGGGCAGAGGGGCGCGGGGTTGCCTTGTTAGTTAAGAATGAAATTAAATATGGCATTGAACGACATAGGGTCAGATGATGTGGTGTCTGTGTGGTTGGAGTTGAGGAGCCACAAAGGCAAAAAAACCATAACGGGAGTTATGTACAGACCTCCTAACAGTGTGCAGGACCAGGGGGACAAGATGTACCGGGAAAGGAATAGGGCATGTCAGTGATCATAGGGACTTCAGTATGCAGACTGGGTGAATAATGTTGCCAGTGGATCCAAAGAAAGGGAATTCATGGAATGCTTACAGGATGGTTTTTTGGAAAAGCTTGTAATTCAGCCCACAAGGGAGCAGACTATTCTGGATGTAGTGCTATGTAATGAACCAGACTTTATAAAAGATCTTAAAGTAAGAGAACACTTAGGAGGCAGCAATCATAATATGGTAATCATAATATTAGACAGTCATGGCTGACAAAGGAAGTAAGGAAATGTATCAAAGAAAAAGAGAGAGCCTTTAAAGTGGCCAAGAGCACTGGGAAATCAGAAGATTGATACGATTACAAAAACAAACAGAGGATAACAAAGAGAGAAGTAAGGAAGGAGATGTTCAAATATGAAGGTAAGCTAGTCAGTAATATTAGAAATGATAGTAAAAGTTTCTTTCAATGTATAAAAAACAAACAAGAGGCAGAAGTAGACATTGGGCCACTCCAAATTGATGCAGGAAGGCTAGTGATGGGAGATAATGAAATAGCTAAGTAAGTACTTTGAATCAGTCTTCACAGTGGAAGACATGAGTAACATTCCAACAATTAAGGAGAGTCAGAGGGCAGAGTTGAATATGGTAGCCATTACAAAAGAGAAAGTGCTAGAAAAGCTAATTGGTCTAAAAATTGATAAATCTTCTGGCCCTGATGAGCTACGTCTTAGAGTTCCGAGGGACGTGGCTGAGGAAATAGTGAAGGCATTGGTTGTGATCTTTCAAAAGTCACTGGAGTCAGGGAAAGTCCCGGGTGATTGGAAGATCGCTGTTGTAACCTCCTTGTTCAAAAAAGGATCAAGACAAAAGATGGAAGATTATGGGCCAATTAGCCTAACCTCAGTTGTTGGTAAAATTCTAGAATCCATCATTAAGGATGAAATTCTAAATTCTTGAAAGTGCAGAGTTGGATTAGAACAAGTCAGCTTGACTTTGTAAGGGATGGTCATACCTAACAAACCTGTTGGAATTCTTTGAAGAGGTAACAAGTAAGTTAGACCAGGGAAACCCAGTGGATGGTATCTATCTAGACTTCCAAAAGTCCTTCAACAAGGTGCATCAAGGGAGGTTACTGAGCAAGGAGAGGGCCCATGGCGTTTGAAGTGAGCTACTGGCGTGGACTAGGGGTTAGCTGTCTGACAGAAAGCAGAGAGTTAGGATAAAAGGTTCTTTTTTGGAATGGCAGCCAGTGACAAGTGGTGTCCCGCAGAGTTCAGTCTTGGGGTCGCAGCTGTTCACTTTATATATTAATGATCTGGAGGAAGGAATGAGGCGCATTCTGGCAACGTTTGCCAATGATATGAAGTTAGATGGACAGGCAGGTAGTATTGAGGAGGTGGGGAGGTTGCAGAAAGATTTAGACAGTTTAGGAGTGTGATCTAGGAAATGGCTGATGAAATTCAATGTGAACAAATGCGAGGTCTTGCATTTTGGAAAAAAGAATACAAGCATGGACTACTTTCTAAACAGTGAGAAAATTCAGAAAGCCAAAGTAAAAAGGGATCCAGGAGCCAGTCCAGGATTCTCTGAAGGTTAACTTGCAGATTGTGTCTGTGATTAAGAAAATGAATGTAATGTTGTCATTTACCTCAAAAGGGTTGGAATATAAAAAAAGCAATGTGCTTCTCAGACTTTATAAAGCTCTGGTTAGTCCCCATTTAGAATACTGTGTCCAATTTTGGGCCCCACACCTCAGGAAGGACATACTGGCACTGGAGCGTGTCCAGCGGAGATTCACACAGATGATCCCTGGAATGGTAGGCCGAACATATGATGAACAGCTGAGGATCCTGGGATTGTATTCATTAGAGTTTAGAAGGTTGAGGGGCGATCTAATAGACCCTTACAAGACTTAGAAAGGGTGGATGCTGGGATGTTGTTTCCATTAGGCACGAAGACTTGGAACTGTGGGCACAGGCTTAGATTAGAGGGAGTCAATTCAGAATGGAAATGAGGAGACATTTCTTCAGGTAGAGAGTGGTGGGCCTGTGGAATTCATTGCCACAGAGTGCAGTGGAGGCTGGGACATTAAATGTCTACAAGACAGAGATTGATAAATTCTTGATCTCGCAAGGAATTAAGGGCTAAGGGGAGAATGCAGATAAGTGGAGTTGAAATGCCATCAGGCATGATTAAATGGTAGGGTGTACTTGATGGGCCGAATATTTTCACTCCTATGTCTTATGGTTTTTCTATAAACAGCGGGTGGCTTCTTCTGACGTAGTGTAATTCTTGCCCGTCGGATTGAATGCCTGTCCCGCCCCTAAGGAAGGCACTGAATCTTCTGCCAATTAGATAGCTCTGCAGATAGTGGGGAGACTTCACTTGGAATTAAGGTTCAGTTACAGAGGTCCCACCTTCCAGGAGCTGCTCACCAATCAAATAACAACTACTCTGTTCAGAAGCACAATGGAAGAGGCCGTGGCTGTCACTGGGAAAATAACTCTGGAGTCCAAGGATTTGGTAATTCCAGGAGTGGCAGTCAGAGGAAGAGGGGAGAAGGAGCATGGATAAAGACGTGCCCTACCCATGTCCTCAGTGAGGCACTGATTGCCTTTAATTGTGCCACCCCACTCCACCACCCTCACCCACTAACAAACAGCCTATAATCTTTTCTCCTGCCAAGAGGCTGCAATGGGTAAAGATTTAAAATCTTTTTCCAATGCCTATGTCTTTCATCCAATTTCATTCCTTTCTTTAGACTTTGTAACACTTTTGATACAAATGTGTGGCTCGCTAGGCCATTTCAGAGGGCAGTTCAGAGTCAACACTTTGCTGTGGGTCTGGAGTCATATGTCGGCCAGACAAAGTAAGCATGGCAGATTTCCTTTCCGAAAAGGCATTGATGAAACACCGGAAACAACTGTTTTCCAGATGTTATTGAATTCAAATTTCACCATATGCCATGGATTCAAAACCAGGCCCTCAGAACATTTCCCTGGGGCTTTGGATCATGAAACAGTGACATTGCCACTATACCTCCACCTCCCCCAGACCCACAAAAATGTTAAATGCAGACTATTACCTAATGGATATCTGCTCAAAGGTGTTTATCTACAGAAACAAGAGACAAATGGTATGGCACAGTTCATGTTTGTGGAATTGTCCATGACAATTGACCAAATCTACCTTTTGCATCATCAGGGATGGGTAACATCAGCACATAATGATACTTGGTGTTTGCATGCCTAAGATCTAAGCAGATCCGTTATTTAATGACGATCTTGAGAACTTATTGCTTGGGAAGAACATAAATGCAGATTTCCTGAAGTTGAGTTGACATCTCGCAACATCAAAGAACCTCATAACTATTCTTCCTGGCCTGACCTATACATTAGTCCCCATATTGATATAAACCAAATAATACTGTTGGCTCAGAATTTTTATTTTGTAACTAGAACTGTTTTAAAATGCAAGATCAGTAAATTTTTCATGCAGCCTGGGAAATGTAGCCTTTGTCCTACTTCAGTGTGGAAACTGGGAGCTTTAAAAGAAAGATTTAAGGTCAGCCTGTTTCCACTAAAAGAAAATTAAATGACCTCGTGGACAAGAAAAATGATTGCTTTGTGTTTTTTTTAAGTTCTGCTGTTTTTACAGATGATTTAAAATCTGTCAATGAAGGTTCACACCAGGGTGAGTAAATAGAATATATGTCCCTGTAATTCAGACATCTTCTGTGTCCTTTCCCAGACAGAAATTATACTTTTGAGGGCACTAGGGGTCATGCTACGATGCTGAATTTTTCTCCTTGAAAACATAGGTCAAATTTGCTATCAGTTCTTTGAAATACCAAATCTATGACGTTTGGGCTGGTAATCCTTTTGTATTAGACTTGCACCGGTGATGAATGCTGCATTCCCAATGGCATTTGAAATGGTTCTGATTTCAGCCCATTTTTGAATTATGCTTAACAAGTGAATTGAACTGTACCAGATGTTGTGATGCTGAAGTCCACTTCATGATAATGTAAATCAAAACGTTGGCCCATTTGGTTCTGTTTATAGCCAACAACTCTTCTGTCCTGGAGGACAGCCTTTTGCATGTTGCTACATCAGTACAAGTATTCCATCACAACTCTTAAAATAAATCTTATAGATTATGGAAAGACTTTAAGGAGTTAGACAGCGAAATACTCATAGTCAAGGAAACATCTATTGCCTTGTAACTGTACCTTTGATAGGATTGGACCAGTTCAAGTCTGGTCACAGCCAAGATGCTAATGGTGAGAGATGTACAATGTTGGAGGTCAAATGGGATGAACGGCCATTCACTTGAGTTGGTCATTGGCTGGCCATGTATACGATGGGTCAAGAGTGTGGTGCTGGAAAAGCACAGCAGGTCAGGCAGCATCTGAGGAACAGGAGAGTCGACATTTTGAGCATTCCTGATGAAGGGCTTATGCCTGAAATGTCCATTCTCCTGCTCCTCACTTTAGACTCTGATCCACCTATGTATACAATGGGAATGTTATCTACTATTTAATAGCCAAAGCTTGGATATTATTCAGTTTTTTATGATCCTGGATCAGATCATCAAATTTATATTACAGTCTGGCCAGGATTGTAATACAATAAAATAAAACCATGTTATGTGCACATTATTAAAAGCAACAGTTTGAGAGCAAGGGTAATATTTTGTTGGTGTGTCTGGGATGGGCACAGAGACAGGCAATAACAGGAAAGGTCTTCTGGCCAATGTCCGGTGTACCACTCCCTGGTACTATCCTATCCCTAAGTCTCCCAGAATGGGAGGACAGCAAGGTACCCACCTGTAAATGATGGGTACCCAGTTGATCTAGTGAAATGAAAGCCTATTAATGCCAGTTGTGTTACTCATGGACTTTCCAGTCAGCGGTCAGGTGCTCATAGAGGCCAAGGACAGCCCAGCTACCTAAAGATGACTTCCTGGTTCTAGGCTGGGGGCCGAGATCTCCAGGGAAGCTTGGAGGCTCTCACTGGCTGCATGGGTTCACCTCCCCAAATAGCTCTTGCAATGCACCCAGTGGAAACCTGGATGGCAATTTTAAAAAAAAAAATTAATTTCAAAAGCTCAGAGAGAAAGCTCTTCCAACCCGTTTTTTTTTTTCCCTCTGCTTCCAAGCCAGAGGACCTCCACTTTCATGATTTGGATAAAGGGTCAGGCAGCATTGCAGTCAAATTTGCTGATGGTAAAGAGAAAGATTATACAAACATGCAAATTAGGAATAGGTGTAGGCCATTCAGCCCCTCAAGCTTGCTCTGTCACTCAATAAAATCGTACACACATGTCGTTGCCTCATCCTTATTTCAAATAGGCAACCCCTGAAGTTTACACAGAGACCTCAATTTCTGGATTTTCCCATAAGAGGAAAGTATTTCTCTGTACCTACCAAGTTAAAGAATGTTCAGAAATTACTGAGCTCGCAGAGAAGGGAAACCGGGCGGACAGTTCCAAACTTCGACAACTGGTGATGGATAAATGCTCTCAGGCCCAAAGAGTTATGTGGGAATCCTTTGTAAAAATGTACCATGGGTTACCAAAGTTGGATAAAATACTGAATGAAATACAAGGAACATGATACAGTGATTAGTAAAGTCTCACACTATTTAATTTCAGATTGAAGCATTTCATAATTAGTAATACACAAATCTGTATTAATGAAATCTAAATAAACTGTTCCAATTCATTATGTGGATATTGTCTGAAGATTATCCAAATGACAAACCACCTGAGAGGTAATTAACTGTATGGAAATCTTAAACCTTTTTATTTCAATTCTGTAAAACAGAATGGTTGACTTTGGTCATTTATTTGGAGTTTTGTAATCTGATAATCTCAAATTCAGAAACTGGGAAACACAATTCTAATTTATTAGATCATCCTTCAAATCTCAACTATTTTGCATAGATTCAACTAAGAATTCACACAGTTTCTCCTGTGTGCTGTAAATGTGTGGTGTCACAAATCTGGTCACTTTTTTTTCTAAAAACTGTTCCTTGGCTCAAGGAGACTCTGTGCTTGATTTTTTTCAGAGGGGCAATAAACCGGTCTGTGCTCCGATCAGTCTGTTTTGGTACAGAGATGAAAAGGATTTTAAGAGGCCTTTTGTTTATGTGTAAACAGATGAGACTTCAGGCCAAAGTGGTCATGGTTTACAAGTGACCTGTCTAACAAAAGGGGAGTGGCCAGCTCTCGAGCTGAGCTGAGCAATTTTAGTTCGGTCTTGAGCTGTTAAACTTTTGGAAGTTCAACAGGGAACTGTATGGAAACTCGTTCTCTCTTTCTGCCCTTCAGCTTCAACCTGTAACTATGTGCTCCATTTATACTGGTTTTTAAAAGGAGTTTACTTATTGGGACTGTTGTGTATTTTCGGAACAGCATAATTAAGACTAGTTGGATAGGTTGAGTTCTGCAGGGGTTCTTTATTCTGTTGTGTTTCATTGTGTTATTTTGTGAATGAATTTTTGCCTGTTTTAAAATATAGTAGTCAACCTAGCTAACTTAATCCGGGTAATTTTCACTTTACACTTACTGAAACAAATTGCAGTTATGGTCTGAGCTGCCTGCTTAAGAATATTTTGAGTGGTCTGGCTTAGTCCATGACGGTAGGAGTTAAACTATTTCATCAAATAAACCTGCTAATCACTGTTATCTATAAACTTTAGACAGAGGATCCCAATACCCTATGAAATCCTGTACACACACCTGGCAGGATCCTGATACACTTGTGAAACCCTCTGCACCCCCGACATTTGAAGATAGGTTTGAGTCAGACATATTTGGTCATGCCCTTCTAATAGAAAGCACTTTCTGCTAAAAGTGAAATGGAATACGTTTTTTTAATTCACTCACAGGATGTAGGTGTCTCTAGCCAAGACAGCATTAATTGCCCATCCTTATTGGCCAAGAGGGTAGTTAAGAGTCAACCATATTCCTATGGGTTTGCAGTTACATGCATACCAGACATGGTAAGGATGCTGAATTACCTTCCCTATTTCATGGGATCTAACCTTGTTAGATGTGTATATGAGTAGGAAGGGTTTACAGGGATAGGGGCCAGATGCTGGCAAATGGGACTGGATTAATTTAAGATATCTGGTCAGAATGGATGAGCTGGACCAAAGGTTCTGTTTCCATGCTGTACATTCTTTGACTTTATGAGACCACGCAGGATTTTATATGTTTCGCTCAAGTCCCGTGTTACTCCTCTAAACTCCAACAGATATAAGCCTATCCTTCTTAACCTTTCCTCCTAAGACACCCTTCCATTTCCATTCCAGGTATTGGTCTAGTAAAACTCCTCTGAAATAAATCCAATGCATTTACCTACTTCCTTAAATAATAGGATCAATACTGTGCACACAACTCCAGATATGGTCTCACAACTGCAATGCATAACTGAATCATAACCTCCTACTTGTATTCAATTCCCCTCCAGAGAAATGATAACATTCTATTAGCTTTCTAAATTAGCTGTTGGACCCAGGTGCTAACTTTTACAATTCATCAATGAGGACACTCAGATCCTTCTGCAGTGCTGAACTCTGAAATCTCTCACCATTTCAATAATAATCTGCTTTATTATTCTTCCAGCCAAAATAGAAAACATAATATTTTCTCACATAATACTTCATTTTACCCACTCACCTAATCTATCTATTTCATTTTGTAGCCTTCTTATGTCTTCTTTGCAAATAACTTTCCTACCTATCTTTGTATAATCAGCAAATTTGTCGACAATACCTTCTGTTCCTTCATCCAAGTCATTCATATCAGTTGTAAACAGCTGAAGGACTGGTACTGATCCCTGTGGCACACCACTCATTATATCTTGTTGACAAATGTACACCTATTCTCTGAATCTTCCATACTTGCTAAACCATGAGCTTTTATTTTCGGCAATAATCCTTGGTGTGACATCTTATCAAATGCCTTGTGGAAATCTGCAGTACATCCACTGGTTCCCCTTAATCCACAGTATGTGTTCCTTCCTCAAAAAACTCCAACAGATTGATCAAACATGTGTTCCTTTTCAAAAAAACCATGTTGACACTGCCAAAATATCTTAAACTTATCAGAGTGCCCTGCATTAATTTCTTTGATAGTAGTTTCTAATACTTTTTCCTACGCAGTAAGTGAAGTTAATGTAGTTTACATCTCCCTCCAATTTCGAATAAAGGAATTGCATTCATGATCTTCCAAATTAATGGACTGTCCCTAAATCAAAGAACTTTCAGAAAATTAAAAACAATGCATTAGCTATCACATTAACTATTTTGTTTAAGACCTTACAATGAAGTCCATCAAGACCTGGATACTTAGCTGCCTGTAGCTCCAACAATCTACTCTGTAGCACTTCTGTGTTTGCTATTTTCCTGAATTCCTCCTTCCCTCCCATTTAGAGTCATTTATTCCTGTTTCTGTGATGTTACTTGTGCATTTAGATACAGAGCATTTGGCTTTATCTTTTTAAGCTCGTTGTAAATTTTAATCCTACTTTTTGGTTGTCTCTTAGATTCACATTCTCTAACCTTTTTATCACATCAGTTTACCTTTTCCCATATTAATACCTTTGCCTTTGGCCTCTGCTTTGATTTATCATATATTCCCAAATTTGGTGCCTTGCACTAATGACTTAGTTTAAAATCCCCTTAGCAAGACAATCAACAAGAATACCAACTTCAGTACGGTTCAGACAGAGACTGTCCCAGCAGTACAGATCACACAGTACTGGTGCCAGGCACCCATGAACAGGATCCAACTTCTCCCATACCAGTCTTTGAGCCATGCATCCATTCCTCTAATCTAGTTTGTCCCGTGCCAATTTGCATGTGATTCAAGTAATAATGCAGAAATTATGACCTTTGAAGTTTTGCCTCTTAATATAGTGCCGAGCCCCTCATGATGACTGTGCAGAAATTCCTTCTTTGTCCTGTCTATGTTTTTGTATCTACATGGGCCACAAGGACTGAATCGCCCCTTCTGACTATGTTCCTATCCAAACTGTTTCCAACCCTAGAAACAGACAGGCTATACAACCAATTAGACTCTTGCACTTTGCTGAAGAGAATGGTGTTAATCCCCTTCAGAATACTGTGCCCTACTGCCATTGCATTCCTTCTTACTCCCTCTCTTGAAGGCTTCCTAAACCATAATGTCATTGCTAGTTAGTTCATTAGGAAACCTTAAACTTGTTGAATAATTGCAAAAACCGGGCTCCTGTGCTCCTGCTTTCTGGGTCTCCTTACCTGCCTCATTTGGAATCATAGCTTCCTGTTCCTGACCACTGACCAAATCTAGACTTGGATTAGGGGACACTGTTAAAAAGTCAGTGGTATTCCATTCAAAGTAGGGATGAAGAGAATTTTCTTCTCTGAGAGTTTAGAGTCATCAAGCCCACAGCACGGAAACAGGACCTTTGGCCCAACCCATCCATGCCAAGCAGATTTCCTGAACTGACTAGTCCCTCAGTTAGGTGGAGACTCAGTACTGAATGTATTCAAACCCAGGCTTTTTCACCTTCAAACATTTCCACAGACATGTTTGATGTGGACCATTTTGGTATCCAGGAACGTCCACATTCTGTAACAGTGACACATCACCAATTTCCCGTTCTCAATGTGCTCTAATCGATTATTTAATTAGTTTAGTTAACTATATACTTAGTTTATTTTTATAATTTGGAGATGCCGGTGTTGGACTAGGGTGTACAAAGTTAAAAATCACACAACACCAGATTATAGTCCAACAGGTTTAATTGGAAGCACACTAGCTTTCGGAGCACTGCTCCTTCACTAGGTATTTTTCAATGTATAATTTCAGTTACATCGCACTGTAAATTTTTGCTATAAATTCTGTGCCTTACAATTGTGTCCTCCACAACCACCTGAAGGAATGATGCTCCGAAAGCTAGTGTGCTTCCAATTAAACCTGTTGGACTATAACCTGTGATTTTTAACTTTATTTTTACATATTTTGTTAACCGTGTCATCAATTGCTGGACCACATTCAACTTTAAGAATAGAATATACCTTAGTCACTTATCAGATTCTCACCAATTAAATGGTTTCTTCTCCTCTAACAGTGTAAGTATTAATTTCTGAAACTGAATAAGTTTAGAAAAAGCAAAAACAACCAAACACCTCTTTCCCTGCCTGCCCTTAACTCCTTTAATGACTTAATCCTCACATTCAAGTGCTAAATTGCATTAAATTGGCTTGATCCTATGACAATGGCCTATCTGATTTATTTTAGTTTACAAGAATGAACGCAGGGAAGAAGAGCTTGTCAAATCAGGAGTGGTCGAGGACTCATGGCCTGTACTCAATGGAGTTCAGAAGGATGAGGAGGGATCTGTTTGAAACTTACAGAATACTGAGAGGCCTGGATAGAGTGGACATGGAGAATATGTTTTCACCAGTAGGAGAGACTAGGACCCAAGGGCACAGCCTTTCTAAAGATGACTCTTTAGAATTGAGTTGAGGAGGAATTTCTTCCATTAGAGGTTGGTGACTCTGTGGAACTCATTGCTGTGGAGGGCTATGGAGGCCAAGACATTGCGTGCATTTAAGACAGAAATAGAATCTAATGGAATGAAGGGTTAAGGAGAGCAGACAGGAGAATAAGCTTGAGAAACATATCAGCCATGATTGAATGGCAGGTCAGACTTGATGGGCTGAATAACCTAATTCTGATTGTATATCTTATGATCTAATGAGGATCCGGTTTCAGTTGATTCATCAGTAAGCTATCCTTGCATGATAAACCTTGTTAAAATACTGCTTAAGGTTAGCAACAATGAAATTTAAAATGTAGATTTTAGCTTAATGCCAACTGCAAACTGCATACTAAATACATTTGTACAATCTAAACATTTAGGTTTTTTGACCAAATTATTGTATGCACTCAGTCCGAGATAGATAGCTAGTAATGCAAATTGAGAGAAAGATGCACAGGTATTTGGATATGGTAAATGCATTGGAACAAAATGGCAATTGGAGTATAATGCAGGAAAATGTGAGGTTGTCTACATTGGCAAAAACAATGGGAAAGACAGAGTAATATTTAACTTGAGAGAGGCCAGAGAATATTGTAGGTCATCCTTGTACGCAAATCACAAACAAATTAGCATAAAGGCACAGCAAATAATAAGGAAGACAAACAGATTATTAGAGTTTATTGCAAGGCTGAAGGAACAAAAAAGTAAGGTTATACAGCTAAAACTGTTCAGAGCATTGGTGATACTGCACCTAGAGTACAATTTTGGTCTCCTTATTTAAGAATTGATATAATGAAATTGGGAGCAGTTCAGTTCAGCTTCATTAGGCTAATAGCTGTGAAGAAGCTCATGGGTATGAAAGTGGAGATAAGAATGCAATCACATCAACCATGATTTTATTGGATGGCAGAATAGAACCAAGGACCAAATAACCTACTCCTTCTAGTAGCTGTTATGATTCCAATTGGACACTTAACTCTGTGCTTTGGTCATTACTTGATCAATGCCGGGTAAATCGTAGGTGAATTACTGTTTCGCTCATCGTGTCAGCTTCTGATACCCATTTCAGCCTGACTGTGAAACTCAGATGCCTGTAGGAAAACCCTGTCTGATAACTTTGCTCGAACTACAAATGACCTGAGCACTTCCACTATCTGAAAGAAGGGTCTATATCACTTTTATTTAACAATGCAAGACAATGCAGTGTAAAATTGTGAAGCGACCTTGCAGAGAAACATAAGGCAAAGCTTGGTTTGAACTAATGAGAAGAAATATGTTCTCTGTATTGCATGTGCATGAAGATTATAATTTGTTCATAAATGACTATAATGTTGTTACCCAAAGTGCACTAGGAAATTCTCTTCTTGGATTTCGCTTATTTTGGAATTTGGAAAAAGTTAAGCCAACTAAATGCAGACAAAATGCTAGCTTTTATACCATGAGACAGCGCTGTTATAATTAAGAAATGCGGCACTGCAGTGTTCTGCAGTGGTTGAAAGTCATAATACACCCATTTCTTTGTCAACTGACTTTGTGAAAAGGATGTTTTTAGTTTGATATAAAGGATGGGATTGTTACATGTACTTGTATTTATTGGGTGGAAAACAGCTATTTTGGGATGCATTTAGTTAATCACTCTCAAGTACTACAACTTCATCAAATAATTGGCATTTAACTGATGAGTTAAGAAATTGAGGAGGGGAGGGTGTGTCAACCTGGGAAGATTGGGGAACTGTCCCTTATTTCTTATGTAAAATATTAAATATAAATGCTATTGGTATTTGGATAAGCATGGGTTTTATATCTATTTGTGAAGATGAATTCAGAGACAGTAATTTCTCACAACTTCTGCTAATATAAAGCATTGGCATTCTGAGAACTACTGAAATCGATGTATTAATACCAAAGGGCCCTGTCGTTTGCTGACAGAAAGAACATGTACATGCTCTGTGCCAAATTCAACCCATTAAAATAAATGGCAACCATTCGCTGGTTCATTTCTCAGGGCAATGACCTGACCAATCAGAGTAGCATTTTCATAGAAATGATACCACAAAAAAGGTCATTCCCTCCATTGTGCCTGTAAAACCTCTCTAAATGAACATCATTACTTAGTCAATCTGTTTCATTAAAATTTAACAAAGCCTAGCTGTTAAAAATCAATCAGCACTAATGGATACATTCTTCTTGTTTCTACTAAATAGAGAGTCCAGTTAGCAATTAATCAGCACTCTCCATTCATGCGTAAAAATGTTGGTTTTACCCTTGAATTTGTATTCTTGCAAATGTCCTGATGAATGCATGAAGAAAAGTTTCAATAAAATGCATCTTTTCTCAGAAATGATTCACCTCATGCTGTAACCTGTTAAAATTTGAGAGACAAAGAACTGTCCCAGAGGTCACTATTCAAAGTAAAAATTAACAACTTTATTCTTTAAGTCCAACCAAGAATATTAAAACCAACAACTATTTACAACTCTTTTTTTCTTAAACCTATCTTTTACACCTCTCACTCTACAATACTAGTCCGATAAAAATCCAGATTAAAACTTACAAATAAAAAATAAAGTTTTAAAACCAGTCAGCTTTGCCGAATCTCCTTTCTGGATTTTCCTCTGTAGATTCTCACCAGGTCGGTTTTGATGTTCTTCTGCGCAAACTCCTTCCACAGACAGGTACCTCTCAGAGAGCTCTTGAGCTAGCAGCCTACATGTGTTGAACTTTTGGCAGGTCTCTCTCTAGCTGTTCAAAATGTCTGGTTTTACACCCCAAAACATAAGATTGTTTCATTGCTTTTAATATTATCAAAATACAAAATTCAAATTTGATTGGATTCTGGTATCTTGGGGCAAAATTTAAACTGAATGGTCAAATTTGAATTTGTTTTTGTGTTCCATAGCAACACAGGTGTACTATTCGTTTCGACCAAATTTACATTGTTACCTTGTTCAGAACACTGTGTACTGTGTCCAGCAGGCCTTGCCAGCTTTTCAACTCTTAAAGGTACAGGAGCTTTTCACCTTCATAACAAATGGAACAGTATATTTTTAATTGATAATCTCTAATATTCACAAATTTGCCACATAATAAAAACATATTATAGATTGAAAGGCACAACAGCTAACAATAATGGATTATTTCATTGCTTCAATAGTTTAGTATTTAACACAGATCCCAATTATTAGCCTGCCTTGGTGACATCTCAAATGTGATCTTAAATTAAATATTGATTTAAAATCCATTTGCATATGAAGCTACCCTGAAATATAAATGCAGGTAGCAAGGCTTCTCTAAAGATTAAAACAGAAAAGAATTAAGGAGGTGAGCATTCGTCTTAAAGAAAGCAAGCCTGGAGAATTAATAATAGAAAATCAGAAGATAACAGATTACTCGAACAGTTATTTTGCATCACTCTTCACAATAGAGGAACATTGCAGAAGCACCAATAAATTAGAAAATAGGAAGGAGGGAGGAACTCAGAACAACCATAATCATCAGAGAAGGAAATAGCTAGATCTGCAGGCTGACAAGTGTCCAGGGTCCTTATGACTTCATCTGTATTTTTAAAAAAGTGTGATAGTTGATACACCTGTTTTAATTTTCCAAAGCTCTCTTGATTTAAGGGAGGTCCCATTAAATTGCAAGATGGTGAATTTAATGATTTTATTCAAAAAGGGAGCAAAGTAAAAACAAGGAGAAACAGGCCAATTTGCTTAACAGGTAAGTGTTAGAAACTGTTATTTAATAAATTAAAGCATGGCACTTAGATGCATTTAAGGTCACCAGGTAGACTCAATATGGTTTTGTGTAAGGGAACTCATGTTTGACCAATCTATTGAAGTTCTTTGGTACCACAGACTGTGGATAAAGGGGATCTGGTGGATGTCTTGCACTTAGATTTCATAAAGTGCCATGTCAAAGATTATTGAAAAAAAAAGCTCATAGTGTTTGACATGGATAGAAGATTGGCTAGTTAACAGGGACCAGAGAGTAGGCATAAGTGGGTCTTGTTTCAGGTTATCAAGATATAGTGATTGACGTGCTACAGAGATTGGTGCTGCATGAAGAGGCAGAAGGTATGGTTATCAAGTTTGCTGATGACACAAAGAAACATTAGAAGAGGACTTAAGGATGCTGCAGAGGAATATAAATAAATGAGTTGGCAAAAATGTGGAAAATGGAGTACAATGTGCGAAATTTGAATTTTGTCTGTTTTGGCAGGAAGAATAAAAATAAGCTAATTCCCCAAAATGGTGAGAGATTGTATAGCTCTGGGATACAGAGGGATCTGGGTGTGCTCATGCATGAAGAGAGGCCTAGACTAATGTGCTGACGGCATGGGTACAAATCCCAATGTAGCAGGTCAGATTTATTTTGATGTAATACAATCTAAAATAGTGAGGGGCACTGTACTTTATTCAGCTAAGGACAAGAGATTGATTAAGAGAGAGAAAATAGAATGCTAGAGTAAGCTTGTGGGGTACATTAAAACTGACTGTAAAAGTTTCAGTAGGTATGTGAAGAGAAAAAGGTTAGTGAAGACAAATGTAGGTCCCTTACAGTCAGAAACCAAGGAACCTATAATGGTAACAAAGAAATAGCTGACCAAACAAATGTATATATCGGTTCTGTGTTCACAAAGCAGGATGCAAATAACATACAGAAGTACAGTCGGTTCTTATGTAACGCAATAATTCCATTGTCATGTTATAAGAAAATTGTGCAATAGCCATGCCATTTAAACAAATGGGGCTGAAATTGTATTATAGCCAATACACGTAAGGAAAATTCACATTCTGCAAATAACAGTCTAAGTTCTTCAATTGCATTCAAGCCAATTCACGTTATAGCAAAACTAAGTGTATTGGGAAACACATAGTTTAGTGAGAGGAAGGAACAGATGAAAATCACGAGTCATCTTGAACCTACTCTGAAGGGAAAATTAGACAAAGTAGGTAAGAACCACTTGTATTTGTTGGAAAAGATGAACATGAATGAAAAAGGGTAATTAGCTTCACTAAGATTTGGATTTCCAGAAATTTGACACATAGCTCAATAATTCACAAGCTAATCTTTTCAAGGGGGGTGCCTCAACAGCTAATACTCACAGCAGGTTCAATACTAAAGCAATCAAAGAAACTGAATGGGCATAGAGATGCATAGCAGACCCGTAGCAAGTCACTGTAGTACAGAGACTGAACAGAAACCAATCAGTTCAACTAAGTATAGCAGGGACCTTGTTGCTCTTGACTGTCCAGATTAACTGTTTGAAGTTCATCTGGACAACATTAATAACCTTTTTCTATACATAAACACATTTAAGGCATCCTATCTGAGTGTTCAAAGGAATAATATTTGGGTGATTGCTGTATTGTAGGTTGTTAGATGCTGCATTGCAGAGCTTTCATTTCCAATGAACCATTTGAGTATTGTACAAGTGAGATAAAAACTTCTTGCTTCTAAGTATCCAGCTTAATCATTTTACCCCATTTTCCTTTTAGGCCAGCCTACTTCTCAGACATTGAAATAATGGTTTCTTCAGTATTACTAGTCATGACATTAAATTCAATAATGGTGTAGATATCACACAAACTGGATAACATCATCTGACATGCTGCAAGAAGTGGCGTTGGCATTGACTTCAAACATTCTGAATATTCTGATTGAACTGATTGACAGTATGGAAAAAAAAGTGAGAACACTTCACACAGGCAAGTCAAATCCTGAAACCAACTCCCAAATATTTCTGAAAATGTGTTGCTGGAAAAGTGCAGCAGGTCAGGCAGCATCCAGGGAACAGGAGAATCGACGTTTCGGGCATAAGCCCTCTTCCTCCCAAATAGTACTGCAGATGTGCCTTTACCAAATGGATTGCAGGAGTTCATGACCATCACCTTCTCAAGGCAAGTTATGGGTGGATAGTAAATGCTCTTTACAACCAGCATCTTAGCCAGCAACACTATGTCTAATTAAAAGTAAGATAAGGAAAGTAATTTTTCACACCCCCTATCCCCTGCTCCAGCCATCAACATGTTCTCCCCCTTTTAAAGTGACACTCTCATTAGGAATCCTTCATTCTAAATTCTAGATAAGGTCACCTAAAGCTCCCTGAACACACGTTAAATGATTTGCAAAGTCTCAAAGCTCTGTTCCCCATGCTAATATGCAAACTGTCTAGATCACTGATTTTATCTCTCCAATCACAATTGCTACATAATCTTTAAACGACAGGTCTATCTTCACACTTACAATTTTCTGTTCCTTTGTTTTAAAGTAGAGCAAATGCTTGCTTGGAAATAACCCATGATTTGTGCATACTAAAATAAGTTAGGAAATCACCCCTTCAGTAGATTTAACTTGCTTCACATTGGTAAGTTTTCTTGAAAATTCTTGTTAAGCCAGGGACATCCTTTGGTGGCATTTAATGGAGGGTATAGGAAGAAATAACGCAGAGATATTATTGTCAATGCTTTGATGAAGGTATCCTGTTAATGAGCCCTCTGATTTTTCTTGTTGCTCCGATTTAAACATGGTCTGATTTGTATCAGAGGCAAGCTCAACACCTTAGTGATAGAACTGCTTTGACCATGGCAATATTTTCTCAGTTGGGGGCTTCAATGCTATCTGCTTGTCAAGACCTGCCTCTGAAAGAATCTAGCTAACCAACCAAAGTCTTTGGTTGTAAGAGCATAAGACCATAAGACATAGGAGCAGAAATTAGGCCATTCAGCCCATTGAGTCAGCTCTACCATTCAATCATGGTTGATAAGTTTCTCATTACCATTCTCCTGCCTTCTCCCCATAAGCCTTAACCCCCTTGATGCTCAAGAACCTATCTTAGTCTTAAATATACTCAATGAACTGGCCTCCACAGCTTTTTGTAGTAGTGAATTCCATAGATTTACCACTCTCTGACTGAAAAAGTTTATCCTTATTTCTCTTCTAAAAGGTCTTCCCTTTACACTAAGGCTGTGCCCTCAGGTCTCAGTCTTTCATACCAATGGAAATATCTTCCCAACATCCACTCTGTCCAGGTCAAATTGAAATATACAGTATTCTGTATATTTCAATTTGATCTCCTCTCATCCTTCTAAACTCCATCGAATATAGACCCAGAGTCTTCAAACATTTCTCAGATGTTAAGCATTTCATTCCTGGGACCATTCACATGAACCTCCTCTGAACACGCTCCAGGACCAGTACATACCTCTTTCCTGAGATATGGGGCCCAAAGCTGTGCACAATACTCTTAAATGTGGTCTGACCAGAGCATTATAGAGCCTCAGAAGTACATCCTTGCTTTTATATTCAAGTCCTCTCAAAATAAATACCATCATTGCATTTGCCTTCCCAAACACTGACTCAACCTGCAAATTTACCTTGACAGAATCTTGAACTAGAACTCCCAAGTCTCTTTGCACTTCCAACTTTTGAATTTTCTCCACATTTAGAAAATAAACAATGCCTCTATACTTCTTACCAAACTGCACGACCTCAACTTTCCCGTTTTGCATTCCATCTGCCACTTCTTTGCCCAGTCTCTTAACCTATCTAAATTCTTCTGCAGTCTCCCTGCCTCCTCAATGCTACCTGTACCTCTACCTATCATTTTATCATCTGCAAACTTAGCAAGAATGCCCTCAGTCCCTTCATCTAGATTGTTAATACATGAACTGAAAGGTTGCGGTCCCAACACTGAGCCTTGCAGAAAACCACTAGTCACCAGCTGCCATCCTGAGAAGGACTCTTCTATCTGCCCTCTCTGCTTCCTGCCAGACAGCCAAGCTTCTATCCATGCTAGCATCCATGCCTCTGATACTATGAAACCTCATCTTACTCAGTAGTCTGTTGTGCGGCACCTTGTCAAAGACCTTCTTGAAGTCCAAGTAGATAACATCCATTGGCTCTCCTTGGTCTAATCTGCTCATTACTTATAAAATTAGATTAGATTAGATTAGATTACAGCGTGGAAACAGGCCCTTCGGCCCAACAAGTCCACACCGACCCGCCGAAGCGCAACCCACCCATGCCCCTACATTTACCCCTTACCTAGCACTACGGACAATTTAGCATGGCCAATTCACCTGACCTGCACATCTTTGGACTGTGGGAGGAAACCGGAGTACCTGGAGGAAACCCACGCAGACACGGGGAGAACGTGCAAACTCCACACAGTCAGTCGCCTGAGGCGGGAACTGAACCCGGGTCTCAGGCGCTGTGAGGCAGCAGTGCTAACCACTGTGCCACCGTGGCGCCCATAAAGAACGTCCTCAAAGAATTCTAGCAGATTTGTCAGGCATGACCTCTCTTTGATGAAACTATGCTAACTTTGCCCTGTTTTACCATACACTTCTAAGTATTCAGAAATCCCATCCTTCACAAGGATTCCAGGATCGTATTCACAACCGAGGTCAGGCTAATTGGTCTATAATTTTCTGTCTTTTTCCTTACTCCCTTTTTAAATAGGGGTGGCATGTTAGCAATTTTCCAGTCCTCTGGGACCCTCCCTGATTCTAGTGATTCCTGAAAGATCACCACTAACACCTCCACTATCTCTTTAGCTATCTCCCTTAGAACTCAGGTGTGTAGTCCATCTGGTCCAGGTGATTTATCCACCTTCAGGCCATTCAGTCTTTCTAGCAATGCTGCACTGAGGCCAAATTGAGACACACAATTGAGACACGCATTATCATATTGATGTAGTTAATCAGAACAAAATCATCAACTAAACATTGGGACATTACAATAAAGGTGAGTTCCATCTGCTTCATAATGAAGACAACACAAAACAGTGAAACAGTGTATAATGTAAAAAAAAAGTCTTCCAAAACTAAATAGATATCCTCTTTTTCAGCCATAATTTGAATTAAAAAAGAGTATTGGCCTTCTTTAACATTTTTAAAAATGTTATTGATCTTATTGTTTATCTTACTCTGTGCTGGCCTCTGTCCTTCCACTTATTTCTTGATGGTTGTGCCCCATTGCATTACAATGCTGGTGATGCATTGTATTAATCAATAATGGAGCATGAGTGTAGGTAGGTTTATAATTGAATATTTTTCTCTGGAAGTTGGAGCTCTGCAAATATAATCATATTCAAACCATGTCTGATATCAAACATATATGCCTATGGATATACAGTTATATTTTGATTTTAAGAAGAAATTGGAGCTCTGTGAGCGCCACTTTACTCAGCTGAACACTTAATTCTCCTTACTGGCTCAAATTTAATAGATCAAAACAATTTAAACTCGTAAGTAACTATAGGCTTCACAATGCAATGAAGTGCATTGATTTGGGGTGTATTGTACTGACTTTGGTAATTACTCTGAAAGTGAGTGAGTAGTGTTCCATATGATTTTTACACTCAAGACTTCATAAAGTTAAACACACAACCCAAGGATTGAAGACAAATAAGTGTATTCTTTATCAAATCACCACCGTATGTCACTGATTTGAAGCAAGAACCCTGAAAATGTTTAGTTAGCATACTACCTAAATTAAATTATCCCTCTGTTGTTCTTGTGCATTAAATGTTTCCAAGAACTAGTTAATTCTTATTTAAGGCAACATGCAAGTGTCTCCAATCCTTGGAAAGAGATAGGATCAGCTATCCAATAAGCTCGTCTACTGACAGTATCTTAGAAAGCAACAATATTCTCAGAATATACTTAAATGTAATAAATCTGGTGTGGTGATTCTGGTAAAAGTTAAAATCTGGCTAGGACCTTGCATGCTGAGAATTACAAATGTAGATTTGATTGATTTCTGCAGCATAATAAGAAATGTCACTGAAGCATTTAGGTCACTTTGTGCTTTTTCATTCAGATGAATTTTAAATAGAGAACACGCTGTATAGAAACAAATGGGTCTTGGAGAGTTGCTTAAGCCTCAGCTCTCTTGGGTAGTGAAGCTCAATTGGGAACCTCAAATAAGGTCATAAAATGATCTTGTTCTGAAGTAAACAACACATGATAGCTGGAAATCTTGCTTCCTAGCTGAGGTCAATGAAATGATCTCTGGGCCATCCACTCTCCATGGCAGGCAGCCACTGAATTGCATAAGATGGGCAGGCACCCAGGGATTTGTGCCCACTGTCCCTGTGAAACACTGTTGGAGGTCTGCAGTTGGTGGGCATGGAGAAGTGGATTATACCTGTGGACCTTTGAGAAATAAGCTTTAAACTGTGCAGATACAAAAACAATCGTCAAAAAATAATGTATGAATAAGAAGAATGGATTTGGTAGATGTTGTTCTGCCAAATCAAGGGGAACATTCTCCTACCTCTGTATCTACCTAGAACTGTTTACATTTGGGAAAAAAAAAGCTAACCAACCTGAAACTTTAGGTTTGTCACTCTCGACAGATGTTTCCTAACCCAATTAGTATTTCCAACATTTCACCATATTTATTTTATATTTCCACCATCCACAATATATTGCTTTTACCACAGCCTTCAGTTATATCTCATAATTGTCCTTAACCTTCTCTACTTGGCAAAACAGAGCTTGTGAAGCTCATTGTTGCAACATAAGAATGAATTAAACATCAGGGAGATTGCAGAATTTTAAAAAAATTGCCAAAGATCCCAGATGTGTTGGATGTAACTAGAGAAATTGTAAAATAATAATACACATTTAATCTTCTTCAGTTTTAACTATTCTCATGTTATTGGCAAGCATCAGTCTCTCTCGCTAAATGAATGAGAACGTTGACTGCAATCTGTGACACAAGGGGCCTGTGAAAACCCTGAAGTGGGTTTACCTTACGAATTGCAGTGACCAGTGACAACTGGGTTGAAATTCTTCTATGTGTGATTTTTATTATGTCATTTAATTTTGGGAATCAATGGGGCAACAAATTTACTAAGGTGACATGCACAGAAATCTGATATGAATTTTCAAGTAGAAACTTGGGAGTTATTGAGTCACAGAGAGTCCTCATAAAAGCCATAATTTCCTGAATTATTGTGAACTGTCATTCCCAGATGTAACCTTTCCATGGATAGGTCATATATGAATTAGGAGGAGAGGCAACTGTAAAGACTGATGACATGAAATGGGTTCTAACTTAGACCAGAATAAAGACACGTCTTGACCAGTGTACTTTAAATGGCATAAATTCAATTAATTTTCAATTTAGTTCTGATCTCACTGCAACAGAAATTATGAGTAATAGAAAAATGTCCATGGAGTTTCTTCAGACTACCTAATGATGTTATACCCTAGGTGTGGTAGAAAACCTACTTTGCATCTTATGTATTCCATCAAAAGATCCAACCTATTTAAAGAGGTACATCTTTAACATTTCTTCCCTCATTCCATTTTCAAGTCTTTAAAATGGGTTTTCTTGATCTTTCTTGTTCTTCAGCCTGCAATTGAGAACCAGAGGACACAGATTTAATATGATTTTGCAAATGAAGCAAATGCAAAGAATTAAAAAGAACTTGTTTTTCAACAAATGGTGAGGTTTTGGAATGCACTGTCTGGAAGTGTGGCGGATGTAGGCTCAGTTGTGGCATTCAAGAAAGCATTGGATGATTAGTTGAACAGAAACGATGTGCAAAGTTACCAGGAAAAGGCCCCAATTCAAAGTGCTCAGAGAGCCAGTGCAGACACTATGAGCCCAATTACCTCCATCTGCACTGTGACTATTCTGCGATTCTCTGGCTCTATGATTTTTCTCCCTATCATCAAACACAACAATGACTACACTTCAAAATTATGTTTGGCTGTGCTGTATTTTGGACACTTTGAGACCATGAAAGGCTTGGTATAAACACAAAGCTTTATTTCTTTCATTCATTAAATGAGTAAAAGAATTTGGCTGGCAGGCACAACCATAGTCACTCTGAATCTCTATTTGTAGCAGAATAAGAATTTTAGAAGTGGTTTCTAATTTCAACGAATTGAGAACAAAAATGGATCAGTCATTTTCTCCAGCTGAGGTCAGTTAACTATTTGAGTTTGAATCTTCCCTTTCCTTTCTGTTAATGGGAGCAATTTGTTATAACGACTACTTTTATATTCAGCTTTTTTCAAATTTTGTTTTCAAATGTTTCACTATCCTCATTTCTTCTAACTTTTGTATTCTCACATAATTTGTTACATTTTTCACTTGTGTGTCTTTCGATTAGTGGTGTTCTATCCCATTGCTATAACAACAGTGTTTACTGTCATTGCATCTGGAATTATTTTCTGATCTTGCTTACTGCAGTCTGTTATTGGAACTCACTCGCTTGTCTTTTCACAATCACTGCATTTGGAGCAGTGTCAATTTTAATTATTTCCAGTGTTATTTTTCCCACATCCTTAAACCAGTCTCTGCTAATTTTTTTTCAAAACTACATTTGGAATAAACAAGCCTGTGGTGAAAAGTTATTTTTTCATAAATGCATCAAATGTGCAACTATTCCAGTTTCTTCAGTTCAAGGAACAAAAGTAGGTCACTCAGTCTTTCAAGCCTGATAAATAAAAAAATGACTGATCTGATTTTAACCTTAACTTGCCATTCCTGTATACTTCTGCTAATATTTCATCCCTTTGGTAATCAAGATTCTATCAATATCTGGTTTAAAAATGTTTAAATATTCTGCATTCACTGCCTTTTGAGGAAGAGAATTCCAGCGACTCAAAATCCACTGAGGGAGAAAATGTTTCCTCAGCTCTATTTTAAATGGGCAACCCCTTTATTTTTAAAGTATAGCCCCTAGTTTTAGATTCTCCCACAAGAGCTAATATCCTTTCCACATTCATTAGGTCAAGTCCCCTCAGGATTTTATACGTTTCAATTATGTCATCTCTGACTCTTCCAGACTCCAGAAGATTTCAGCCAAGCCTGTATAACTGCTCCTTATAAGGAAATCAGCTCATTCCAACTGTTCATCTAGAAAATCTTCATTGGACTGCTTCCACATATTAGCCTCTTTCCATAAGTACAGTGACCAATACTGTACACAGTACTTCTAGTGTGGTCTTAACAATACCTGATGCACAACCTCCTTACCCTTGCATTTAATTCCCCTTGCAATAAAATATAAAGTTCTATTAGCTTTCTTGATTACTTGATGTAGCTACATACTAACCTTCTCTGATTCAAACACTCGGATACCTAATCTCTTCTTATGCTTCTTTTTTTATTCTTTTTGCCAAAATGGTTGATTTCCCACTTTGCCATGTGGTACTTCATTTGCCAGATCTTTGCTCACTCACTTAACCCCTATCTAGTATTTTCCTAATGTCCTCTTTGGATTTGATTTGATTTTTTTGTAGTCAGATGTACCTAAGTACAGTGAAAACCTTTGTTTTGCAAGCAGCACAAACAGATCATAGCAAACAAGGACATATAGACATTGGGTGCTTAGACAGAGCAAGGCATACAACTGCAAAGGTGGTGCAAAAAGCAAGATCAACATTATCAAGATCAACATTATATGAAGTTAGACAGTCCATTCAACAGTCTAATAATTTCAGGGAAGAAGCTGTTCTTGAACCCATTGGTCTGAGTGTTCAAGCTTCTGTATCTTGTGCCTGATGGAAGAGGCTGTAGGAGAGTATTCCCCGGGTGGGAGCGGGTTTTGATGATGTTGGCAGCCTTTTTGTGGTAATGAGAAGTGTAAGTGGAGTCCATGGCTGGGAGGTTGGCTTCCATGATGGTCTGGGTTGTGCACACAATCTTCTGTAGTTTTTTTATAGCAACTGCCAGAGCAGTTGCTATACCAATCTATTATGTACCCAGATAGTATGTTTTCTATAAAAGTTGGTGAGGGTCCTAATGAATGTGCTGAATTTCCTAAGATACCTGAGGAAGAAGAGGCACTGCTGTACCTTCTTGACTATCACATCTACATGATAGGTCCAACACAGCCTGCTGGATATCGTCACTCTGAGGAACTTGACGCTCTTGACCTTCTCTACCTCAGCTCTGTTGATGTAGATAGGGGCATGATCACAACTAACCTACCTATCCTGTCATTGTGTCATCAGCAAGTTTAGTGACTACACCTTCAATCAGTTCATTAAAATCATTTATACAAATTGTAAAATGTTGAGGTTCTAGTACTGACCCTTATAGCACATCACACATGACTTTGTCCCAGTCTGAAAAAGACCCATTTATTGCAACTCTCTGCTTCCTATTAACTAGTCAGTCTTCTGTCCATGAGATTTACAGGATTATTAGCTGCGAAGTGGCAATTAGCCAATTTAAGCTTTTAAAGCCTCATGCCAGCTTTGAGGCCCTAGACAACTGCCCAAGAGGCTTTCCTATAGGGAATGAGGATTAGACACCCCCATGTTGGCTCATTTGTTGAAAACCTTCTAAATTTAAATGGTGGTGAGAGGGTGCTTCTAAATGGAGACATTCGTGATCAAGTTTTTTTTTACAACAATTGATGATGGTACCATGAAGTTATCATTGAGACTAAGTTTTAATTTTGGATTTTATTTGTAAACAATGTCATTTGCTACTTAAATTTCGCCAGCAGCCAAGGAAGGATTTGAACCCATGTTCCAAGGTATTAGCCTGGGCCTCTGGATTGCTAATCTAACTACATTATCACAGCATCACCATTGCTGCAACAACAGCATTATCATCTTCCTCCTCCTTTGTCATCTGTTGCCATGGCGGATCAGCAAAACAATAGGTAAATGTTTGTGTCTGATGCTTCACAGACATGTCTTGGTGACAGTGCACACAATTGGTCAGTGTGGTGTTTTTCCAAATGACCTCTTCTGGTATTTTGTAGTATTTGCTACTTCTATCAATACTGGGTAAGGGTGTTTTGAGATAGTTCATTCTGCCAATTCTTCTTTGTCTTTGTTTTTGACTGTCAAGCGATTAGTGATCAAGGATACATCACTGTAGAGTAACTACAGAAAAGGTAGTGTCCTTACATAATACAAAGGTTTATTGCATTATTGCAATAAATACACCTATATTTGGTCAGTCATAATTACTAGGATTTTAGGGAGCTAGTACAGGTATATCTGCTCCTTCTGAAAGTTAGAGTAGAATTCCTTGTCTCCACCAACAAGCTATATGTAGAATAGACGAAGCAAATGTAACATTAGACCCTTCAGAATCATTACCATAAACAATAGTCAGTCACTTGGGCTAACAAAATAATGTGTCCTAGTCATTGCAAATAGTAAAAACTGTGATAATCAGATAGTAATTAAAAGGATTTTTATTTGCAATGGTAATTATTGTTTAATTTTGCTTCAATGCAAATAGAAATCGAAGATTTTATGTTGATATTTGATCATTAACTTACTGCTTCACTCTTCTTTCTACATGCTGTGGTAAAGCTATCCACTCATGCTTCAGACAGTAGCTGCTCCTATCTAGAATGTTACAGTAATGTTAGTGACCTGCAATCCTGTTGATTAGAAATAGATCCAAGACCACCTTGACCAAGAGTTTCTTGACAGACCATTTCATTGCTCTAATGTTGGAGTTCCATGTAAAATGTCACCTTGGCTTGTTTCCTGGGCACAGATCACAATATAGTTTACCATTACTAAATGAAAGAATGCCTTATACGACATTAATAATTACAATTGAAGTAATCACAATTGAATCTACTACTGGAGTAACTTTACTGTTGTACATTTTACATTGGTTTAGAAATGAAAAATAACCTCATTTACAAGATACCATGCAAGAACTGTAAAAAAACCCTACATCGGACAAACTAGCAGGAAACTTGCCACCAGGATATATGAACACCAACTGGCCACCAAAAGACATGACCCACTCTCATTAGTTTCTATACATACAGACAAAGAAGGACACCACTGTGACTGAGACAACATACACATCCTAGGACAGGTGAAACAAAGACACGCATGAGAATTATTAGAGGCATGGCATTCTAACCAGAACTCCATCAATGAACATATCGATTTAGATCCTATCTACCTTCCCTTGAAAACAAATAAAAGAACTGGAAACCACATCACCCACCTTAAGTAACCGAGACCTATAAATAGAGAGGCGGGACATACCAGCAGCACTTCACCAGAGACTCTCATTGATGTTACCTAGTATGGTGACAAAACATCTGAAAACAAACCTTCCAGCTCAGTGAGCTAACCTACATATTTATCATCGACGTGAGCTACAAATTTTCGCAAAAATCGCTAAATTATCCTTTATTTATTATAACAACTTGGTGACGAATAATCAAGTCAAAAATAACATGCTATCTTCACATCAGTCTGCATATTACTTAGCCACACGCAAGTCTCTTTAATCCATGTATATTTCTTCTCTGTCAAACTGTTGCCACTTCTTGAAGCTTTCCTGAACACAGTTTGAAGTCTAGACTCACTACATAATGGTTTGCGTCCATCCATTCCAACAGATTTGATTTCTGCCAAGATAAAATCAATCATCTTCCTTTTCTAAATAGCAAATGGATTTACCAGCACATTCAGGGACCATGACCTCCAGGTATCCTTAGCAGTCGGCACCACTGACTTGCCTTTAGGGAGATGGAAGCTGCTAGATATATCACAATCTTAAGAGAAACCTTTGTGGATATATAATCGTCAGCTGTTTCAAAATTTAATTCTGTAAAGGTAATACTTAAACATGAGCCAAACTTTACTTCATACTGTAGAAATTACATCGTCACTTAAACTAGCAGATGGAAGATACAAATGTGAAATGGTATTTTGTTGTTTTAACCGAAACTGTGCTAAAGATTAAAAACAGAAGGAACCATGCTCAAGGCCATTAGTTTGATGCTTTTTCTCCTCCTGCAAAAAACTGGAGTTAAGACACAAATCAACCAATTAAATTGTAGAAGAGTGTCAAGGGACTAAATAGTTTATTTCTGTTCATATGTTCCCATGAATTACAGTAATCAATGTCTGAAACAGAAGAAAGAAATTTTAAATCCCATACTATAAGAAAAAAATAGTTTTAGTCAATCAGTGTAAAATAGTGGCTAGCATATGTCCAGCTGAGAGTTTCTGGGTGCTTCATGGTGAGTTTAAAATACCTGATTACAGCTCAAGTGATCATTCATGCAACATTTGAGTTGCTACATATGAAAGCTTAGCTATTTAGTTCAATGATAGATACAATCTGTAAAGCAACAACTAAAACGGGAAATATCCCACTCCACATTTGATGGAGAACAAGCAATTGTAAAATATGACAGAAGCAGTTGAAGGTCCAAAATAAGATTGCCTTATAAGATACTGCCAAGAGACCAATTTATTGGATAGTTGATCCTATCTCATCCCAAGGATTGCAGGCACTTGCTTGTTACCTTGAATAAGAATTAACCAGTTCTTGGAAATATTTAATGCATAAGAACAACAGATGAATAATTTAATTTGTGTAGTGTGCTAACAAAACTTTTACAGGATTTTTGCTTCAAATAAGAGACATACTTTGGTGATTTGATAAAGAATACACTTATTTACCTTCAATCCTTGGTTATGTGTTCAACTTTATGAAGTCTTGTTACTATAGTTTTGACTTTGGATTTGTTCTATGCAGTGATTATCATGCTAGTTCTTGGAACTAGCAAAAAGTGCAACATGTCTAAGAATTACATTAGTTTTTTTCCTTCTGGAACTTTATCAATGCTATTCCTCAAGATGTAGCTACACATTGCTTTTTCTCAATCACAGCTGAAGAATTACTATGACTGGTTTAATGCTCACATGGTATTTGGCTCTGTAACACCACTCTATTCAATTCTCTTCAAAAAGGTTGATTTCTCAAAAGCTCTCTTTAATACTTTAGAATAACCAAAATATTTTTAAAAATCTTAGCGTTTTTGACCTTCCACCTCATTCCATTTTATATTTTTTTCTGAGGGAAATACCTCCTAATATCTGTTTCACATTTACATTCCTATAATTTAGAATTTATGTTCTCTGGTTCTGAAGTAACATTTATTTAAACAGTTGAGTAATTTAATGCTTCTGTATTACTTTTTAGAATTACATAGAATCTATAGAACTCCATTTATGATGGAGTTTATACTGTCTATAAGCCACTTCCTACTTAATTAACTGTGACAATACTTTTCCTTTCTATCCCTTTATTCCTTTGTTTCTCATGTGTGCTTTCAAGATTCCGAGAAGGTATAAATGAAACTAGTTTAGGTTGATAAATGATGAGCAATGTTCAAGTATCAAGCAAGTGCCAGGCAACAACCATTTCCATTAAGGAACATCTAACCTCCTCCCTTTATATACAACAGGATTACCAAGACTGAGTTCTCTACATCAACATGATGAGAAATTTAACTGGACAAGCCCTATAATGACTATGGTTACAAGAGAAGACCAAAGAATGGGAATTTTGAGGCTAGTAACTCAACTGCTGACAGCCAAAGTCACTCCACCATCCATAATACACAAATGAGTATTATGATAGAATGGTTTCCACCTGTTTCTTCAAGAACTTCAAGAAACTCGACAGCATCCAGGACAAAGCTCAGGGCGGCTTGGTGGCTCAGTGGTTAGCATTGTTGCCTCATAGCACCAGAGATCCGGGTTCAATTCCCGACTCAGGCGACTGACTGTGTGGAGTTTGCACATTCTCCCCGTGTCTGCGTGGGTTTCCTCCGAGTGCTCCGGTTTCCTCCCACAGTCCAAAGATGTGCAGGTCAGGTGAATTGGCCATGCTAAATTGCCTGTAGTGTTAGGTAAAAAGGGGTACATGTAGGGGTATGGGTGGGTTGCGCTTCGGCGGGTTGGTGTGGACTTGTTGGGCCGAAGGGCCTGTTTCCACACTGTAAGTAATCTAATCTAATCTAATCTAAAAAAAAGCCCCCCACTTGATTTGCAGCCGATCCACTATCTGAAGCATTATTTTCTTTCACTGCTATTGCATTGCTACAAAAGTGTTCTATCTTCAAGATGAATAGGAGTAACTTTCTAAGCCTCCTATGACACAACTCTCCAAACTCATGACTTCTATTACCTAGATGAACTAGGGCAGTCAGCACATCCGAGTAACTTGCCAAGTCACAAAACTTCCTAATGTGGAAATGTAGTATTGTTTCTTCACTGTTGCGGAGTTGAAACCCTCCCCACCCCCCAGCAACATCCTGGGAGTCTGGGCATGGGGGTCAACCGAGGACCTGCTCTTCGCTTGCTGAGAGAACTCGGGCTGGGGTGGAGCTGTCCCTGGAGTTTCCTGGCATTGCTGCTACTGCCACCAGAAGCCTCCTCCTTCACCAATCACTCTCTCAGCTTTAAAGAAAAAGCAGAAAGAAAACCAACAAGAATGGACAGGTACTGGGCTCAGCCCTGCCATTTTGAAGAACATCCCTATTCTTCCTACCAAAGTGTGTAATCTCATTGTATTCCAACATTGTATTCCAACTACCACTTCTTTGCCCACTCTTCCAGCCTGTTCAAGTCCTTTTCCAGCCTCCCCTCCTTCATCTATCTTTGTGTCATCTGCAAACTTAGCAAGAATACTCTCAGTTTCTTCATTTAGGTTGTTAGTATATAACGTGAATAGTTGTGGTCCCAACACTGACCCCTGCGGAATGCCATTAGTCACCAGTTTCACCCTCACCTTTTTCTTGGTGATGGCCGCTACACTGTCTGCATCCTTAATCTCTTAAAATTCTGGTATGCTGCTGGTGTCTTCCACTGTGAAAACCGATGCAAAGTACTGATTCAGTTTTTCCGCTATTTCTTTGTTCACCGTTTCTACTTCTCCAGCTTCATTTTCCAGCAGTTTAATGTCCACTCTTATCTTTTATATATATAAATATGCTCTTGCAATCTTCTCATATTACTAGCTAGTTTACCCTGACATTTTATCTTCTCCCCTATCATAATGAACACCCCAGCATCATTTAATTGAACTTTACTTGCAATTTATCCCTTTCAATACCCACTTCACCACATTTTTAGCTATATCTTCAACATACCAAATGTCAACATATCAAAATCATTTTCAGGGATATCGAATAGCAGTAGTCCCAGCAAAGATTTTTACAAGACACCACTACCACTCTCTGTAACTCTAACAGACTTTACTTAACTCCTACCCTCCAGTTTTGTACAATTCATTTTGTTATCTAGCCCCTGACTCAACATACCCTGACCTTAGTTTTGAGTATCTTATTGTTAATTTTTTGCAGGTCTTCTGAAGGTCCATGAAATACCATATGAACCATACTGCCCTTATCCACCCTTTTTGCCTCAAATAATTCAATAAGGTTAACTAAACAGGAGATTGCTTTTGTAATTTCATGTTCACTTTTCTATTCCTACCCTTTCATTTCTGGATGTTTTGTTATCTAATTATTCTGATTACAGTTATTACTGTAATTGATCTATCCTCACAACCCACTGTCCTATCTCCAGCTTCCTCATAATCACACCATTACGTATTTGTCTCTGTAGAAATTCAAATCACTTTTACTGAAAATACCACCTGCTCAATGTTTTCATGTGGCTTCATATATGAAGATCTGTTAAGATGATTAAAGTCATTTAAAGAAAAACGGTAATTAAAATACTTTGTGAAGCCTAAAATATTATCCTAAAATAAAATTACACAACTCGCTTATAGTTTAAAGCCTGTTTAGGAAGCCAAACAAATCTGAATAAACAATGTCACATGAAAACACAGTGCAAACTGTATTTTTTACATTTAAATTTAAATTTCAGAAGTGCTTGAAATTCTGACAGAGCCACTTGTACAAATGTCTGCAATGTAATCTTTAATGCAATATAAGTGCTTGAATGCATTGGTGCCTCCCAAACCCATTCACAATGTCCCCACCACTCCATGTTTGAATGCCTTCAATCTGGATTTCACCCCAGCACAAGACTTAACTGACCCTTATCAAAGCTATAAATTATGTCCCATGTAACTGTGGAAAGAAGGCTGTGAGCATGCAGGTAGGCTCAATGTGAGTAAGTGCGAAGAGAGCAAGTGAACAGCCCTGAGATGCAGCCTAGTTCAACCTATAAGCTGGGTGCTGGCCCCTTGACCAAAATATCCCTGCTGCAGCATTTGAATGGTAGTTGCCAATGCACCTTGAAGTCCAGATTTAAAGTTCAGAGAATCCTGAAAATGGATCAAAGAAGGTACCTCCTGAGGTTCTGCCAGATATTGGATGCAGCACCTGTCGATGTGTGGGTAATCATGTTGGTGCCCTCACGTGCCCTGAGACATTGTTCCTAGGTGTCCAAGATGGTGGTCTAGAGGAGCAAGCAAAGAGCTGAAATCACCAGGTACCTGCTCTGAGTTTGCTTCAGGAATTTTTGATATCCAGTTTCCTCTGTTTGAGTAGTAGGATGGGAAGCTGCACATAAATGAAAATGACAACAAGCATTAATAAATAGCTTGCTGGTGCCAAGTAAGAATCACATGTTGATGCTCAGAATTCTGTTTGAAAATGTGACGATTGCCCCGACCTCAAGAAGGGCCTCACCCAACTTCTCAGATCATTCTCTCTGATTTCTCGCCATAGTCCATGTCATTCAGGTTTCTGTAAGATTCCACCCATAATCTCAGCAATAGTGACCATGAAAGTATAATTGATTATTGTAAGAACACATCTGGATCACTAAGTTTCTTTAAGGAAGTCTGCTGTCATTACCTAGCTCAGTCTATATGTGACTGCAGGCCCAGCGCAATGTGGTTAACCCTTACCTAATCTCTAAGATGGCATGAAAATCAATTCATGCTGACCTTGTCAACTGCATCCACGTTCTGTGAAGAAGTATACCCTTGGGGACCTCCTATTTCTCTCTAGTATGCTGCTGTTTGGTAACATAGTCCAAAAACAGATCAGTGCTCCACCAAATGCAGGTAAGACCCAGCTATACTTCACAACAATCTGTTTTAGCTCCTTCACCATTTCTGTTTCAGTATTATTTTCCCAAGGTCTCCTCCATCTAATTATTGAGAAGGCCAAAGTCACTGAGTGGGATGTTTTGGTGGGCAACAGAAAGCTGAGATTATGGTTGTCCACAGGATGTCCCTATTATCAGTGCAACTGCTGTACAGCCTTCTGGGCATCAATCTCCTATTAAGAACAATGAGCAGCTTTCTGAGGCTAGAGACCTAACCAGCACAAGATTGTGGGCAGTCACACCAGGAGATATCAATGCTGCTGAAGCAGACAGGCCAACTCAGTGGCACCAACCTAGAATTTATCATGAAGCTATCACCAATTGTTATAAAAAAATCTATCTAAATTCATAATGTGCTTTAAGGAAGGAAATTTGCCATGCTTTACTGACTTAAATATGACTCTAGATCCACAGTAAAGTGATTGATTCCTAATTAAACTCTGACTGATGAAGCTATTTCACCCAGTTTAAAGTTAATTAGAGATGGGCAACAAATATTGGCCTTGCCAGTAGCATCTACATTCCTTTAAAGCATCAAAACAAAGAGAAATCTGTAAATAAAAATGTTTGAAGCCAGTACAGCAATCGGGTTCAACTTTTCCAATAGCCTTCAGACACAGTTGTGGCCTTTAATTCCTAAAACCCTGTCATTGAAACATGGAGCTTTCTGTCACTATTCCCCCACCCAGAGGGTACGACACTCAGTGCCATTGAAAGAAGAGTGTAATCGGCTGTCCGCCCCTATTAAACCTGTTCTCACCTGCCTCTGAGAAATTACCTTGGATCAGGTTGTGTGCTGGGAGATGTACCAAAGTGACCTTCCACTACTTTGCCCCTTTCACCCTGCCTCCAATCTTGCCTCCATCAGCCCAGGAAAATTCAGTCCATTATTTTTAGTTCTCTCTGCAAACACTATTCTCTAGATATGAAATCAATCCCTCTTTCTGATGCTGAACTAGACCATTTGCAAACTTGATGTTATACTTTATGTGCAGATGAGCTTCCTATCAAAAAGGAGACCACCTACTTCCACATCTATACATTGCAAGTATCTGATTTCAGTCACTACATAAGTTGCAGAATTCCCTGTCTAAGCTCTTTGACTTCTCTCTCTTTTTATGATATCCCTTAAAATTTAACTTTTGGAGAAATGTTTTATAATATCCCTCAAATTCTTGCAATCAATTCATTTCATCTTTATTAATCATTGAAATGAAAAGTGAGAAATATCTATTCAGTATCATGACTTTTTCAACACCATATTTATAAGTTTGACTTGCTCATCCTCATAATCCCTGTCCCAATCTTCAGATTCATTTTGTTACTCATGTACATTTACATTAGTTTGCATTTGTTGATACAGTTCCTCTATGACACACAACTTGTCTTCAGAACTTCTTCCCCATATTTGCTTTATGCTCTTTTGCCATTCGATCCTGTACTTTCTAGGTGTCCTTTTCTCAGATACAATTTTATCCCTGTCCAGTCTTTTTCCAGGCTCATAGACTGTCATCAACCATAAAAAAGGATTTTAAAATACAAAGCTAAACCTTACCATTTCCTTGACAATAGGCTGGGAAACAGGTGGGGGCATAGAAAGGCTTTGTGATGTGTCAGTGCTGCTGCTTAGGCTTTTGAGCTGCTGACCCTGGGTAGCTCTGAACAGTGATAGGTCCAATGGCAGCCAATGAAGGGGCCTTTGTGGAGAAGGTGCCTCCTATATCCTGTCACCTGCCTTAACTGTATCCCTACAAGTTTATGAAAAGGTATTTAGATGAAAGGTAATTAGATGAAAGTTGTTTGCTTCAAAACTCTACCTAAGAGCAATTCTTTGGCTTGTTGAGATGATTTAAGAGGACATCAAATGCATTGCATAAAGATGACTTTGATCTCTCTGAAGATGGAGATAAAAAGAGAGACAAGGAAAATAATACTTTGAAATAGATGGCTCCTTAAGGAATGTCACTTGACATCATCTATGTTACTCTTTTCTCTTCAATACTTACATATCTGTTCTTGTCAGATGATGACCAAATTTGAATGCAATGTTCACAACAGTGCACTGTAAACCTAGCACAAGCTAAAGATTCTCTATGGTATTCTGGCTGTATACCCCAAAATTCTATTCGCATTTTAATTGCTTTGCCATTTGTCTAGACATTGAAAGTGGCTTTCTATGTTTCCCTGTAGGAATGTAATTTCATTCTCTGTGTACTTATGATTTGACCAATTTGTTTAAACAATGCACAGTACTCTACAGTTAACACAATTAATTTTTATTCAATATTTTCAGCTCAGTTGCATAATTCATCATCTCTAAATCTATTGATCTGTCCTCCATCTGAGTTCCTATGGGTTTTTATTTTAATTAGAAAATTTCCATAAGGAAGTTAGTCACATTGACCTGTCATCTCTTTACAATCAGAAGAATGCATTACAGGAAATATTGCAAATTACAATCTGTGGTACACATTCAAGCATTTTCAAAAACCTCAATGTTGAATGGTACGAGTGACGTGAGTTTCTAATTACGCTGCAGCATGTGGGGCATAATTTGCATCTGTTTTGTCCCTATTTTCCAAGCACAAAGCAGTGATAAAAAGGTGTGGAGACCCATTACACAGGGCCTCTGATCCTTTCGTGCTCAGTATGAACCAAGGAGCATGGGGAGAGGAGTAGGCCATTCTGTCCCTTGGCCCATTTCCACTATTCAATGAGATTAGATTAACTTCCCTATGGTATGGAAACAGGCCCTTTGGCCCAACAAGTCCATACTGACCCTCCAAAGAGTAACCCACCTAGACCCATTCCCCATATTCACCCCTGGATATGGGCAATTTAGCATGACCAATTCATCTAACCTGCACATCTTTGGATTGTGGGAGGAAACCGGAGCACCCAGAGGGAACCCACACAGACATGGGGAGAATGTGCAAACTCCACACAGACAGTCGTCCAAGACCGGAATCGAACTTGGGTCCCTGGCGCTATGAGGCAGCAGTGCTAACCACTGAGTCATCGTGCCAGCCAGATCATATTTGATCTCTTACCTAACTCCATGTACCTATCTTTGGCCCATATCCCTTAATATAATTGCTAAACAAGCATCATCTTTAATATTAACAGCTGATCCAGCATCCACTCTCATTTGTGGCAGAGTTCCAAACATCTACCACCCTTTGTGTGTAGAAATGCTTCCTAATATTTCTCCTGAACAATCTGGCCCTAATTCTCAGACAATGACTGTAGTTCCAGAAACTCCAATCTGTGGAAATGGTTTATCTTTATCGACCCTGTATTTTCATGTTAGTATAGGGAAGACTTCGATCGCATTACCCCTAACTTTCTAAATTCTCGGTAAAACAGTCCCAATTTACATAATCTCTCTTTATAGCTTAACCCCTGAAATCTAATTCTGGTAAACCTAGGTTTTACTGCTTCCAAGTCCAATATATCCTTGTTAAAGTACAGTGCATTTCAAAAACATAGACAGAAAGATGCAGCTGAAGCATTTGACAAAATGTAATAGGCATCAGAGTGACATTGGAACATATCTGCTCTTAATTTGAATCCCTGCCTATAAGAGGCCCAATTGCTGAAAGAGGTTACATTCATTCCATGGGTTAATACAATTAAAAGTTTATATCATTGTGTTTCTCAGGTTCAGTTTTAAGGAAAGTTGTCTTGACCACCAGATAATTTTCACAGATATATTAACTTTATGATTTCAACTCATTGATCTTAATTTATTAAATAAGTTGATGCCAAACAAGGGAACATACTCTCCCATTCTGCCTCAAATTTAGTGGCTGTACGAATATTTAGGAAAATAAAACCATATTGTGTTCTGAAAGAAAATGGATTCTTTAGTGAAGTCATTGTTGAATGGATTGCCAGGGCAATTAAGCAATATTATTTGTGTTAATTGTTGCTAGATATTTTAAGTTTCCATTTCAACGTAGTTATAAAATTAGAAAGAAAAATCACCTTTGTTCAAGGCAGTCACTCACAAATTAATATAATTAGTTGCACAAGAGACAAATTAACCAGGGCCGAACCTGCATTCTGTCAGAGCTGGTGAGATTTCAGGGAGCCTTTTTAATGAATGATCATTGTAATTTTTAAATAACTAGGCCGCTAATTATGAACTGGGTTGAGTTGCTGGAAAATTTTATTTGCCATCAGTTTTTTTAACCAGTTAAAGCCTCAAGCTTCTGCCCTGGTGAACAACATCTGATATATGTTATTACACTAAAATAATATACACAAAGTTTAAGTTACTTAAGTCTCAGCCTGTCCGATGCTGGCCTCTCAGGCACCCCGTGCTGCAAAGGCAGGAATAAGCTGTTTCATTTCAATGCTCTATACTTGAGCCAAACTGCAAGCCTGAAGAATCCAGACTGCCAAAAACAACAATTCACAACCTATCCTGAACCCAAATGTAAAAACTGAGACAGCATCCAATGACAGCCCAAACCTCTTCCTCTCTTTGACTCATTGCTGTGCTATTATGCCTTAATGACAATTAACTGAATTCTTTGCAAGGAAACTCAAAATGTACATCTAACCCACTGCAATGCATTTCACACATTGTTGTGGGAAGACAAATTTGTTTCATGAACAGATTTTTCATAAATGAGACTCACTCGTCTTAAACAAATCACAGTAGGCTTTCCTGTTTTGTGCTACAATAACCAGAGGCCTCTGAATTGTTTTTGCATTTGTAAAACATAGGGTCATGAAGTTCACGAGTACAAAAGAATACTTTGAGACACAGCATAACTTCGAAAGCAGTCAATGGTTTTTGATACTGGACAACTGACAGAATTTGCTAATGATTTTAAGGTGACTGGAGGGCAAAATCTACTTTACGTCCTTTGTGCCTTCTCCAGCAAAAAAAAACTTTTATATTCTCCCCATTTCACATCAGTAACAGGTTAAACAAAGGCATGCATTTGACAGGACCCTCAGAGGACGATTCCCTGGTAGTGGGTTTCAATGTTTCCTGCCAATTTCCACACAGAATCAAACTATTATTAACATATCTTTTAAGACACATCAAGTGACTTATCCAATTGAGAGTTAGACAATAGGGTTGATGGGGCATGGAGGCTGGCGTAGAAGAGAGGGAGGAAAATGGCCTACTTTCTTGAGCTCCTTATACTTCCATAGTGGATAGCAGAAAAATGCTGTATTTTATTAAACTGCAAAGAAATTGCTTCACGTATCTAAACGAGGCTTAGCGAACTTTCAAATTTTTCTGCACTTGCATTAAAGTTGGCTGCATTACTCCAGATGAAGTAAATGAATACAAACAATTTTACAGTGCTCAATAATTATTTTCTAACACAAATTATTGCAAAATATCTCTGATCTGATAATATTATTTATGACTTTAATGGAATTTTGTTTCAGTACTGTATACACCTGATTGGAGAGATTTAAACGTGAGGCTGAATCTTTCAAGAATTGACTATCAATATTGGATTGCCATTCCAGTCTATTTGCCTTAACCTGTCCCAGAAATCGGTGTTTCTTGCCCAGCCATTCAAACGGGACCTCTTAAGACATGCAGTGTGCACCTGATTGAGATATTTTCCAGTATTTCTAGGACAAATATAAGAGGCCAAGTCACACACTACTTTTGTTTTATAGCCATAACTGCTATTTTCCAAGGTTTTAAGTTGTAGAGCTACTTTGATAGGTTAGGGAAACAAGATAAGTATTCAAGTGGATGAAGGAGTAGGGTGGCAGGTGAGGGTGGGAGTAGGGTGGCAGGTAAATGGGTGGGGGCCTAGTGTGGTAAGTAAGTGGGTGAGGGGGCAATGTGGAAGGTGGGCGAGTGAGAATTAGAGCAGCAAGTAACTGGGTGAAGGAGCAGAGTAGGCTTGGGAAATTTCATGCTGGGATCATGTCAGTGGGTTCTGCATGTGTCATGAATAGTCAGATCTGGACGAATGGTTTGAGGTAGAGCGTTATAGTATTGAGGCTAGTGTCGAGTGGTGGTGGTGGTGGGTGTGAGATTATTGTTTGTATCTATTTTCATACATTAGTACCAAATCATGCCTCATTGATATGCATTTTCCTATTCTCCCATGTGCTGGTGAGAAACTAAACAGCAAAAATTCCCAACATTGAAGTCAGAACAGGAACATGACAACTTGAGCTTGCTGCTCACTCCTCCAGGCCTTCATATTGTATAGTATTCACTAACAAGTGGGCATGCTCCACAGGTTGTGACTGCTCACCATACTATCCCTCCACCCAGTGCTGAGGTTGGCATCAGACACGTACTAGTCTCACTCATCATCATGACACATTTCTGACCCACTTACAAAGCAGTTCTCCCCTTCAATGCTGTGCTGTGGAGCTTACCTGCACCTTTTCTTGGAATGCTGTTACCCTTGCACACAGTGAGAGACTTTAATGGATTGAGCAAGAAATAGTGACAACTTTTGAGAAGGTTTTTAGCTCAAGTTAAAGTTCGGGTTGTACGTTTACTCTCTGAGCTGGTAGGTTTATTCTCAGATGTTTTGTCACCATGCAAGGTAACATCATCAGTGAGCCTCCGTTGAAGCGATGGTGTTCTGTCCCACTTTTTATTTATCTGTCTTGGTCTGTTAAGGTGGGTGATATCATTTCCGGTTCTTTTTTTCTCAGAGGTTGGTAAATGGGGTCCAAATCGATGTGCTTGTTATTGGAGTTCTGGTTTGAATGCCAGGCTTCTAGGAATTCCATGTGCGTGTCTCTGTTTAGCCTGCCCTACGATGGATGTGTTGTTCCAGTCAAAGTGGTATCCTTCTTCGTCTGTATGTAAGGATACTAGTGATAGTTGGTCATGCCTTTTGGTGGCTAATTGGTGCTCATGAATCCTGGTGGCTAGCTTCCTGCCTGTCTGTCCAATGTAAAGTTTGTTTCAATCCTTGCAGGGTATTTTGTAAATGACATTTGATTTGTTGGTTTTCATACAGGGTCCTTTACGTTCATCAAGAGCTGTTTCAGTGTGTTGGTAGGTTTGTGGGCTACCATGGTGCCAAGAGGTTGGAGTAGTCTGGTAATCATCTCCAAGTCATTTTTGATGTCTGGTAGTGTGGCTAGAGTCTCTGGGTATGTAGTGCCTTCTCGTTTGGGTTTGTTGTTTAAGAATTGGTGAAATGTTGTTCTTGAATACACTGTATCTGTATTTTTCTTATGCTGCTCATAGTTCCTGGGTGCTGCCATGTATTGTGGCCCACTTAAATAAAGTCCTGATGCAGCTCCATTTGTGGGTGTTGGCGTGATTGCTCCTGTAGTTGAGTATCTGATCTGTTTGTGTTGCTTTCCTGTAATCTCTGGTCTGCAGTTCTCCATTGACTGTTCATCCCTGTGACACTGTGACATCTAGGAAAGGGATGACATCTGTTGTTGTTCTCATCCCCTTTGATGAAGTAAGGATGTTGTTAATGACATTGTAGGTTTCTTCTAATTTGTTCTGTTTCATGATGATAAAGGTGACATCCACATAGTGGACCAAAGTTTGGGTTGGATCTTAGGGAGGGCTGTTCGTTCTGGTCTCTGCATCACTACTTCTGCTAAGAATCCCGATACTGGTGATCCCATGGGTGTCCCATTTATTTGTTTGTCAGTCTTGTTGTTGAAGATGGCATGGGTAGTAAGGCACAGTTCTACTAGCTTGAGGATGCCGTACTTTTTGATGAAGTTGGTGCTTTCTGGCATTTGTATCATTGGTTCGTGTAGTAGTGAGGTTAGTGTTTCTTGGCCAGACTGATGTTAATTGATGTCCAAAGGGCTGTTATGTTGAAGGAGACCATGACTTCGTCCTCTTCTATCTTGGTGTCTGATGATGATCAGGGATTCTTGGCGGAGTGGATGGAGTTTCATGAGTCTTCTACTGGGTATTTCAGTTTGCATTGAAGTCCCTTTGCTAGTCTGTATGTTGGTGTGCCAGGGAGTGAGACTATGGGTCTGAGGGGGATCCCTGGTTTGTGTACCTTAGGTAACCCATAGAAACAGGTTGTGTTGGATCCATCAGGTTTCATTCTTTACAGATCAGTCTTGTTAATTTCGCCTGATTTGTAGAGTTTCTTCAGTGATACGGTTTTCTAGCTGTGGAGTCAGATCTAACGCCACGTGTTGGTGTCGGTATCTGTGCGTAGTCATTTCGCCTTTTCAATGTCATTCTATTTAGGATGACGGTCATGTGCCCTTTGTCTGCCAGTATTTCTGTCTTTTCTGAGTTCTTCTAGGGCTTTCTTTCCTGTGAGTTGAGGGTGTTCCCATCTTTCTTCCTGCTTAGTGTTGGTGTTAGTGTCTGTCTGATCACCTACTGCGTTTCTCCCGTGAGTCCATTTTCTTTCAGGGTTGACTCCAATGTTGCTAGGAAGTCCTTTTTGTCCACATCTCTGCAGTTGTAGTTCATCCCCCTTACTAGGGGACAGCTTTTTCCATGTCTGTTAGTGCTCGGTCCAACAAGTTCTTAATCCAAGCATCTGAATTGTCTGTGTTGGTCTTTTGTGCAATCTTATCTAGTTTTTCTTGTAGGGCTAGTTTTTTTCTTTGTCTTGGTCTGCTGTTGTTTGATGCTGATGGCCCTAATGTGTTTGTCCATTCAGTCACGTTGGTGTACAAAGTTTTTGGCATAAAATTTCCCATTCATATATATATGGAGTTGGTTGCGGACATCATTAATCATTTCTTGCAACATTCTACGGCTGTTCCATCTGCTATTCTTCTGGCTTGTGGAGTGTTGAGCAGTGGATTGTACTTGACATATCTTGGTAATACCTGTTTCCTGAGGCACTCATATTGGAAATACAATTGTTCACGGGTAGTGCATAGTCAGATGGCATTGGTTTCCCATCTTCGGGCTAGTTTGAGCGTATTGTGCACATAGGTGTTTGCGAGTTTTGAAAAAATTTGTAGCTCAGGTTGAAGTTCAGGTTGTATGTTTGCTCACTGAGCTGGTAGGTTTGTTCTCAGACGTTTTGTCACCATGCAAGGTAACATCATCTTCCTGAAGAAGAGTTTATGCCCGAAACGTCGATTCTCCTGCTCCTGGGATGCTGCCTGGCCTGCTGTGTTTTTCCAGCATCACATTTTTCAACTTTGGTCTCCAGAATCTGCAGTTCTCACTTTCTCCTAACATCATCAGTGAGCCTCCATTAAAGTGCTGGTGTTCTGTCCCACTTTCTATTTATGTGTCTTGGTCTATTACGGTGGGTGATATCATTTCTGGTTCTTTTTCTCAGAGGTTGGTAAATGGGGTCCAAATTGATGTGTTTATTAAGGGAGTTCCGGTTTGAATGCCAGGCCTCTGGGAATTCCCGTGCATGTCTCTGTTTAGCCTGTCTTACAATAGATGTGTTGACCCAGTACTTCTTCGTCAGTATATTAGGATACTAGTGATAGCTGGTCATGTCTTTTGATGGCTAGTTGGTGCTTGTGTATTCTAGTGGTTAGTTTTCTGTCTGTCTATCCGATGTAGTGTTTGTTGCATTCCTTGCAGGGTATTTTGTAAATGACATTTGATTTTGCTGGTTGTTGGTACAGGGTCCTTTACGTTCATCAGTAGCTGTTTCAGTGCATTGGTAGGTTTGTGTGCTACCCGGATGCCATGAGGTTGGAGTAATCTGGGAGTCATCGCTGAGATGTCTTTGATGTCTGGTAGTGTGGCTAGAGTCTCTGGGCATAAATTTTGCATATAGTTTAAGGGACAGAAATATGGGTTCAAGAGTGCTGTTTTGAATTACAGTGTCAAGCATTTAAGTGGATATTCCAGAAAGCATAGAATGGGAACATTCTAACCAATAAAAACAATTCTGAAGGATGGACCTGTCATTGGGATTAACCAAAAAAAGTCATAAATAGTGTAAAACTCAAAGAAGAGATCTGTAATTGTGCAAAGATATGCAGCAGGTCAAAAGATTGGATGAACTATAAAATAAAGCAAATAATTACAAAAAGATTAGTAAATATTAGGATTAAGAAGAAAAGAGAAGCTTCTAGCAGATACCAAGAGTTCAGTAAGCCAAAGGCCTGTAAAGAGTACAAAAAATGCAAGGGGTAACTTAAAAAGGAAATTAGAAAAGCAAAGAGAGTATATGAAAAGATACTAACGGGTAGAATAAAGAAAAATCCAAAGATTTTTTAAAAGTTGTACACAAAGCAATCTAAGTGGGCGCCAAGAAGTCATGGCAAAGTTGTTCATGAATATTTTGTATTGATCTTCTCAATGGAAAATGACAACACAGGTACAGACATCAAGCTGGAGGCCTGTGAAATATTATAAATTAACAGAGGGAGAGAGAAAATCACGATATTCCTATTGGACCATAGGGCTGATGGCTACTCTCTCATTAGAGAGAGACACTGATGGTTGTTTATCCTGAGCGTCACCACACCTCAGGCAAGGGGAGAGGTTGAGAAGGAAAGTCCTGTGTGATAACCTCAGCTGGTGCAGGAATTGTAGCTGTACTCTTATCATCATTCTGCATTACAAACCAGCTAACTGTGCTGACTGACCCCACATGGAGATAGAGGAAAGATACTAAACATTGAAACATCGAAAATAATAACAGGTGTAGGCCTTTCAACTCTTTGAGCCTGCTCTCCAATTCAATAGGATCATTGATTCTTTATTTCAATGCCATATTCCCACTTTCACCCGACATCTTTGATCCCTTTAGCCCCAAGAAATTTATTTAACTCCTTCTTGAAAATTTTCAATGTTTTGACCTCAACCACTTTCTGTAGCAGAGAATTCCATAGGGTGAAGAAATTGCTCCTCACCTCAGTCCAAAATGGCCTACCCCATATCCCTAAATTGTGAACCTAATTCTGGAATGTCCCTCCCCGCTCCCCGACTACCAACCCCCAAGTCATTGGGAACATCTTGCATTTACTGTATTCAGTCCTGTTAGAATTTTATAGGTTTCTATGAGATTTCCATTCATTCTTCTAAACTTCAATGAATGTATTCCTAACTGATCAAATCTCTTTTCATATGTCAGTCTTACCATCCCAGGAATCTGGTAAACCTTGTCGCACTCCCTCCATCTTTCCTCAGATAGGGAAACCTATACACAATATCTGTAGCCTGACCAAGGCCCTGTACAAATGCAGCAAGGCATCCCTGCTCCTGTACTCAAATACTCTCTCTCTCTCTCACTCTTTATATGAGGGGAAACATACCATTTGAATTCTTCATGCCAGTTGCACCTGCATGTTTACTTTTGTTGATAAGTGTCCCAGGACACCTAAGGCTGTACTAGTCACATCTTAGATTATTGGGCCCTGGGGATTTATCAGCCTTTAATTCCATCAATTTCCTGAATACTATTTCCATTCTAATATAGATTTTTAGATTCCTCCCTCTTACTAGATAAATATGTTGTTACTCAATGGGGGTATTTTGGACGTTATTTGTGACCTATTTTGCGAAGATAGAATCAAAGTATGCATTTAATTAGTCTGCCATCGCTTCGTTTTCCATAATGATTTACTAGCAGGTTTAACAGTTTTATAAACAGTTAAATCTGTATGCCTGGATGAAATATATCCCAGGCTGTTGATGGAGGAGAAGAAGGAGATATCAGGGGCTCTGGCATTAATTTACAAATTCTCTGTGACTCCGAGTGAGGGACTTGAGGACTGGAGGACTGCTAACATTGTCTCATTATTAAAAATATGGAGGAAGCAATAGACCAAGGAATTTCAGGCTAATCAATCTCAGTGGGAGAGAAATTGTTAGAAAGAATTCTAAGGGATGGAATATATCTGGACTTGAAGAAATGGATTAATAGGGAGAGTCAGCATAGATTTGTTAAGGGAAGGTCATGACTGATAAGTTTGATCAAATCTTTTGAGGTGATACCAGGAATGATGATGAGGGCAATGCATTTGATGTGGTCTACATGGACTTTAGCAAGGCTTTTAATACAATCTACCACTGAAGATGCAAGATTACAATTTAGAAACATAATCCAAGTCAAGTTTCCCAAATAGCCATCTCTGATACTCTGAGCTGACTTCCAAACACTGCCACAGTCAAAGATGTTCCTTCTGATTTCTGAAAATATGCTCAAACACTCCAAATACCATTTTAAGTTCTATTTATTAAATTCACACTTTGTTCTCATCTGCTTCAATTATTTATGCTTATCTGTTTACCAGTTGAAATTGGATTTCTTAAGAAACCAACCGATAATAAAGTGCAACATTCTTGTTACAATTTCTGCTCAGAATATTTAGTATTATACATTGGTTAAAGTAGAGCACAGAGAATGCAGCATTTATTAACAAACTGTTGGATCTGGAATTTAGTTTAAACCTAATGCAGACTAAATAAATACAATTCAAAGTTTGTGCGAAGATTTGTAGCTCGGGTGCTCGTTGTTGTGGTTCTGTTCGCCGAGCTGGAAGTTTTTGTTGCAAACGTTTCGTCCCCTGGCTAGGCGACATCATCAGTGCTTGGGAGCCTCCTGCGAAGCGCTTCTTTGATGTTTCCTCCGGTGTTGATAGTGGTCTGTCCCTGCCGCTTCCGGTTGTCAGTTTCAGCTGTCCGCTGTAGTGGTTGGTATATTGGGTCCAGGTCGATGTGTTTGTTGATGGAGTTTGTGGATGAATGCCATGCCTCTAGGAATTCCCTGGCTGTTCTCTGTCTGGCTTGCCCTATGATAGTAGTGTTGTCCCAGTCGAATTCATGTTGCTTGTTGTCTGCGTGTGTGGCTACTAAGGATAGCTGGTCGTGTCGTTTCGTGGCTAGTTGATGTTCATGTATGCGGATTGTTAGCTGTCTTCCTGTTTGTCCTATATAGTGTTTAGTGCAGTCCTTGCATGGTATTTTGTACACTACATTCGTCTTGTTCATGTTGGGTATCGGGTCCTTCGTTCTAGTGAGTTGTTGTCTGAGCGTGGCTGTTGGTTTGTGTGCCGTTATGAGTCCTAGGGGTCGCAGTAGTCTGGCAGTCAGTTCCGAGATGCTCCTGATGTATGGTAGTGTGGCTAGTCCTTTTGGTTGTGGTATGTCCTCGTTCTGTGGTCTTTCTCTTAGGCATCTGTTGATGAAGTTGCGCGGGTATCCGTTTTTGGCAAATACCTTGTATAGGTGTTCCTCTTCTTCTTTTTGCAGTCCTGGTGTACTGCAGTGTGTTGTGGCCCTTTTGAATAGTGTCCTGATGCAGCTTCGTTTGTGTGTGTTGGGGTGGTTACTTTCATGACACCGGATCATCAACGCCACACTCACAGGAATCCGATTCACGAGAGAATAAGAAAAGGATAGCCAACTCCCATTCCTAGACGTGATGGTACAGAGAACACCAGACGGAGAATTCACTACAAGAGTATACAGGAAAGCCACACACACAGACCAAGTCCTAAACTATGAAACCACTCTTAGCTTCAGATTTAATCATGGACTCTTCAAAGTGTTTTGTTCTCCAAACTGACAAATCTTAACTTGATGAGTAAATAAAATGTAATACATGATAATAGATGTCTTCTATACGTTTTACATTGTGGAATCAAACTATAAATTGCATTTAAATATGCTTTGTCAAATATGAGCTTTCTGGATCTCTATATATGGCAATTTTGACATGCACAGTTCCCAAGTGAAAGGTTTCCTTGATTCACTATCTAGATATGGTACAATAAAGTGTGCTGATAATTGCTGAATTGGGACTGAACTGCAGTAACTTGAGGGCAGAAAAAACAAACATCAGGATCTAATAAAATTAAATGTTGAAAACAAATCTTCAAAATCACCATGTGAAGTTTTAAAGAAACAAAGCAATTGTGAATGCTGAGTGGAAATGATATGGCTAATTCTTGCTAACTGAAATAACTTTTAACATTTTATGTTCAAATTAACTTTTCTCTCTCTTTAGGTAACCCTGAAGCACAAAGTATTCTTTCAATAAATAGGAGAGAGAGAGATGACTTATTTCTATACTTCTGGCAGTACTAAGCATTGGATAATAGGTCCTAACGTTTTTCTCTTCCTTTATCAAAATACATGAATATTGTATAATATTTTGTTCTGAAAATGAGTGAGATTGAAATCAAATATCATTCCATGTCATCCCATCTTTTTCTTGTTGCACTAACTGACTGAACCACCAAATGTTATTCTATGCCATAATATGAATTTCTTTAATGAAAAGAAATTCCAATTGAACAGCTAGCAATTACACTGATTGATGACTGAAATGTTTTTTTCTTGTCTCTTGTCAATTTCTCAAATGTAAAATGTGCATTCAAATCTTACTTCTCTCCATATCTCTGTAATCAGCTTAAGTCTTCCAATCTCTGTTCCTATGGCTATGACTATGGCCTTTTGTTCAGACATTCTTCCATTCACTTTACTCTTGGTGGTCATACTTCAATCCACCTAGGCCCAATATCCTTGTATTACCTCTCTAAATTCCTCCAGCTTTCCATTTTCCTTCTCACCCCTAATTTTCTCTAACTGACCATTCCTCATCCTTGTTTAACACTTCTTCAAACCTAACACTTTGCAACAAAATTTTGTTCACTCATTCTATTAGCTCTGCCTTCACTCCATTAACCATATGTGCTCCTGATTTTCCAGTGACTAGTCCTTTTTTCTTTTCTGCCTTTGTTAACTTTATATTTTATGCCATTTTTACTGACAATTTTTTCTGTTATTATTTACAACCTACGCCTTCTGTCTTCATCATATGCCCCTTTCTTGCACCTCACTTATGTCTAAGCCTCCCTAAGTATCCATGAAACCTCAGACTTTGATGGATCCCATTTATTTTTAATATATCTGCCCTGTATCATAGTTATCTCATAGTTTAATACCTCTCTTTGCTCTTTCCTTGTTTGTGCTGCCATTCTTCTATTCAATTAACCTATATGAGGTTCACAACACTCAATTAAGTTCCAGAGTGTAATTAAAATGTGCTTAATATTTCCCAGATGTTCTCCCACTTTCACTTTCAGGTCCCCTATTTTTTCTACTTCTTGTCATAGATAGTTTTAAGGCATCTTCTTGAAGTTCCCTATGATTCATGTATGTGGATGTGTGTATTTCTTACTCTTGAAATAAGTGAGTCATTTTTAAATAAACCAGCAATAATAATTTCGTATTTAAAAGAGAGAAAAAAAAGTTTGCTTTTAACACCCTTGCCTTGATGGTTTCTAAAGAAAACCACCTCTCACTCACTCTTTCATGCACCAACTCCAATACGCAAACACATATACATAGGGCCAAGATCCAGATTTTCATGTGAGAAATAATATTGGTTTACGTTTTGGATAATAACAGTGAGGCTAACGGACCACATTATTACTATGGAATATGTCAAGACCTGATCAGGTGTACCCAAGAACTCTGTGGGAAGCTAGAGAAGTGATTGCTGGGCCTCTTGCTGAGATATTTGTATTATCGATAGTCACAGGTGAGGTGCCAGAAGACTGGAGGTTGGCAAACGTGGTGCCACTGTTTAAGAACAGCGGTAAAGACAAGCCAGGGAACTATAGACCGGTGAGCGTGACATCAGTAGTGGGCAAGTTGTTGGAGGGAATCCTGAGGGACAGGATGTACATGTATTGGAAAGGCAAGGACTGATTAGGGATAGTCAACATGGCTTTGTGCGTGGGAAATCATGTCTCACAAACTTGATTGAGTTTTTTTGAAGAAGTAACAAAGAAGATTGATGAGGGCAGAGCAGTAGATGTGATCTATATGGATTTTCAGTAAGGCGTTCGATAAGGTTCCCCATGAGAGACTGATTAGCAAGGTTAGATCTCATGGAATACAAGGAGAACTAGCCATTTGGATACAGAACTGGCTCAAAAGGTAGAAGACAGAGGGTGGTGGTGGAGGGTTGTTTTTCAGACTGGAGGCCTGTGACCAGTGGAGTGCCTCAAGGATCGGTGCTGGGTCCTCTACTTTTTGTCATTTACATAAATGATTTGGATGCGAGCATAAGAGGTACAGTTAATAAGTTTGCAGATGACACTAAAATTTGAGGTGTAGTGGACAGTGAAGAGCGTTACCTCAGATTACAACAGGATCTGGACCAGATGGGCCAATAGGCTGAGAAGTGGCAGATGGAGTTTAATTCAGATAAATGCGAGGTGCTGCATTTTGGGAAAGCAAATCTTAGCAGGACTTATACACTTAATGGTAAGGTCCTAGGAAGTGTTGCTGAACAAAGAGACCTTCGATTGCAGGTTCATAGCTCCTTGAAAGTAGAGTCGCAGGTAGATAGGATAGTGAAGAAGGTGTTTGATATGCTTTCCTTTATTGGTCAGAGTATTGGGAGGTCATGTTGCAGCTGTACAGGACATTGGTTAGGCCACTGTTGGAATATTGTGTGCAATTCTGGTCTCCTTCCTATTGGAAAGATGTTGTGAAACTTGAAAGGGTTCAGAAAAGATTTACAAGGATGTTGCCAGGGTTGGAGGATTTGAGCTATAGGGAGAGGCTGAACAGGCTAGGGCTGTTTTCCCTGGAGCGTCGGAGGCTGAGGGGTGACCTTATAGAGGAATACAAAATTATGAGGGGCATGGATAGGATAAATAGACAAAGTCTTTTCCCTGGGATCGGGAAGTCCAGAACTAGAGGGCGTAGGTTTAGGGTGAGAGGAGAAAGATATAAAAGAGACCTAAGGGGCAACATTTTCACACAGAGGATGGTACGTGTATGGAATGAGCTGCCAGAGGATGTGGTGGAGGCTGGTACAATTGCAACATTTAAGAGGCATTTGGATGGGTATATGAATAGGAAGGGTTTGGAGGGAAATGGGCCGGGTGCTGGCAGGTGAGACTAGATTGGGTTGGGATATCTGGTCAGCATGGACTGGTTGGACCGAAGGATCTGTTTCCATGCTGTACATCTCTATGACTCTATGTCAGATAGAAATTTCTCCAGTCTGTACATGCACAGTTCAATGAGGAAATCAATAAGTTTCTATTTGAGTTAAGCTGCTCCTCCACAGGCTACAGTATTGCTGTACCCTACCCAGTAACTTGATATGTAAGAGTATGAAGTTATCTATCTGCTATTCGCTCAACAATTCAGAAAAAAAAATGCTGTTTTCACAGATAAGACGATGTTCAATGATGTGTTAAGTTTAGTTAGTGCCTCTCTGCCACTGAAACTGTAATTGTACAGATATCCAACCTCATTGCTTAAGCATTTAATTATGTTATGGATTTTAAATTTGTATTTAACTTTTCTTTCTGTCTGTTTTATCTTTCTCCCTCATTATCTTTATTTTTCTTTCTTTATTTTGTTTTCTATTCATGGTTTTGTACCTAATTTATATTTCCTGGCTTATTCTTATGCCTTCCATACAGAAGGCTAGAGATAACCTTGTATAGCTTTCCTGCAGGCATGTACAAGGACTTGAATGTATACTATCATGTCATCATACAGCCCAATCAGCTAAAGCAATTCCAGGATCCCTAATCTGGGCAATGCTACTTCTGGCAATAAATTCATAGATCAATCTTCAAGCAATAAGCAAGATACAAGATAGATGCTGCAATAATGTTATTTAAACGAACGTATAGAACATAGAACAGTATAGCACAGGAACAGGCCCTTTGACACACCATGTCTGTGCTGACAATGACGCCATTCTATACTAATCCCATTTGCCTGCACATGAACTATATCCCTTTATTCCCTGCCTGATCATGCATCTGTCTAAAAGCCTCTTAAACATTGTTAAGGTATCTGCTCCTACCACCTCCCATGGCCGGTACCTAACACTCTCTGTGTAAAAAAACTTCCCTCACACATCTCCCTTAAACATTTCCCCTCTCACCTTAAACCTATGCCATCTAGTTTTTGACATTTCCACCCAGGGAAAAGGACTCTGACTCTCCAATCTATCCATACCTCTCATATTTTATGTACTTCGTTTTAACCAGCATCTTATGAGCCAATAACCCCACAGAAATTATATACCACAAAAACCACAAAGTGTACTGTATTATTCTGTCCAATTATTATAGTTTGTTTTTCACTTTATTCACCACAATGTAAATATAATTGTTGTTTAATTGAATTGTCACACGAAATATCAACAGTTGATTCAATTTTGAGTCAATTTCTCCTCAAGTACCACAATGTCTGAGTAATCAGTTGATGGTGTGAGTGAAAAGCTCTCTGCTGATAAATTTCATTTAAGACAAAGTTACATTATTGTTTAAGTGATTTATGCTGTAAATAAATTATAACAGGGATTTGTATACCCCTGCATTTCATTTTTGTTATTTAGTATGTGTTTTTACATTGATTATGTGGATTGCTTGATTATCCAGAATATTTATTAATTGGCATACTCCTAGCCCCATAGATGTGGGATAATAAAATGTTAACTGTACTCCTATCAGGTCCCCCCTCAGCTTCTAATACTCTCGCAAAAAAACAATCCAAGTGTGTCCAACCTGTCCTTATAGCTGATACCAGGATGTTATCTGGATTTGAGTGTAAACCTCTTTTGCACCCTTTCCAAAGCCTCCATATCCTTCATATAATTTGGTGAACAGAACTGCATGAACCACTTCAAATATGGCCTAAATAAAGTCTTATACAACAGCAGTATGACATGCCAACTTTCATACTCAATGATCTCACTGAGACATACTCAAGTCTTAAGGGACTTGACAGGGTAAATGCTCAGGGGATGTTTCCAGTCACAGAGAGCATAGTCTCAGAATAAAGGACTGCCAATTTAATACTGAGACGAGGAAGAATTTCTTTCTCAGAGGGCTGTAAGTCTTTGGAAAAGCTTGCCGCAGAGAGCTATGCAGGCAAATTCCTCTTCTGTATTTAAGGCTGAAAGAGATTGACTCTCAATCACTAGGAGAATCAAGGGTCACAGGGAAAGGGCAGAAAAGTGGGTGTGAGGAATGTTGGATCAGCCATGAATGGTTGAGCAGGGGTTGAGGGGCTGAATGGCCTACTCCTGTTCCTATTTCTTGGTTTTATGGTCATCTGTTCGTAATCTATCAGTACTATTTCTTCTTGCTTTTAATTATTAATAAACTTGGGAATTCAAGAAAGCCTGGTTAACTTAGTTCCTTTTAAAACGTACATGCATTTAGATTTGTAAAAAAGATTTCCACAATGGAAGGGATCCATTTAAAATTAACCTTGCTATGATCTACTACTGTTGTCTGGTAAATAAGCAAGGGGAGTCAATTCACCCCTCTGGAGCTTAACAGTTTGAGATATCCCATTTGAAACTGTAACACTTTTAGGGATCCTTACCCAGGGACTGATTTTAACAAAATATACTTTGAAAAGCAAGGGGTCAAATACTGTGCCTTGTAGAACCCCACACAAAACAACCATCTAACCTAAAAAACAACCATTGATCTTACATTTTGTAGGTAGAAGATGCGAAATGAAGAACCATTCACTGACCTTGACCGCCTACATGAACCTTAGACTTATTCTGGAACTGTTGCCAGAACCTTGGGTCCAGAGCTGGTCCCACTTTCTCCTGATGCTGATCCTTGAAGGCCTCTACCCACAAACCCAAGGTGTCTCCTGCCCTTGCCCTCTGCATGACTAATGTCTCCAAGATTGTATCTTACCCCGTCGATTCTCTGCCTGACCTGGTGTTCAGTTTCCAAGAATTTCAATGGCAGCAACTCCTTTGAGAAATACTTGGCTGTTAAGAAAGAATGGGCTTTCTATACCATGTGGATGAAAAACCATGCTGCTAGGCTCCCCTATGTATGCTGAACTGGCCAGCAATGTTACTGAGCAGAGTGTCGCAGGGTCACTAGCTAGCTCCACAATAATTCAGGTGAGAGGGGTACATGAATTTTGTATGCTGCTTACCTTGATATTTAAAGAAGCAGTTGTATATCATAACTGGTCATATCATGACCAAACAAGGGGCAAAGATATATTTCTAATCCTTAGTGGGTTTATTTTTCCCAATTTGTGTCTGCATTGTATTTCGGGGATCTGCAAAACTGTTAGAAGTGTGGAATACTCCTACAACAGCAAAATATTGCAAATACTGGAATCAGAAACAAAAGTAGAATGTAGGAAACGCTCAGAGAGTCAGGCAGTAACTGTGGAAAGAAATTGAGTTAACATTTCAGAACAGCCTTCATAACAAATATTAATGTGCCTTTTGGGTGTGTTTACGAATATGTTATATTATGAAGAGAAAATCATGAGCACTATATCTGTTATTTCCCCAATATGAACTCTTAGCACTGCATTAGAATCTAACATTTGGAATATTAGCACTTTTTTTATAGCCTTTTAAATAAATCTAACCATGTTAATGTAACCTATTCACGGAAGACTTTCTCAGAGTCAACAACTAGTAGGTGCAACAATGTTTGAAAAAATGATTGGTCTCATCTTGGTATGTGCAGCAAATCAAACTTTAGTTGATCAATAATCATATTGACATTAATATTTGAAGTATCATATGAAGAATGACATACAGCGCTTTGAGGTGTTTTGGAAGAGGCTCACACATTAGGAGTTAATTAAAACGTCCTTTATGTTGAAACTCACCACAATTTAGTTTCAAGGTTGGAATGTACACGTGCACTGATCATCTGCCAAATCAAATTAAGGTCTTCTCATTTGGAAAATGCAAATGTGAAGATACTGTGGGTGCAGTATGTCCTAGTAAACTCCTTTAACAGACATTAAGCTACGTAAATTATTAACTATTATAACACACAGCTTGATTTTTACATTTCCTACAGTGTGGAAACTGACCCTATGGCCCAACCAGTCCACACCGACCCTCTGAAGATTAACACACCCCAACCCATCGCCCTCTGACTAATGCTCCCAACACTATGGGCAATTTAGCATAGCAAATTCACCTGACCAGCACATCTTTGGATTGTGGGAGGAAACTGGAGCACCCAGAGGAAACCCACGCAGACACGGGGAGAACATGCAAACTCCACACAGACAGTCACCTGGGGCTGGAATTGAACCTGGCACCGTAAGGCAGCAGTGTTAACCACTGAGCCACCATGCCATCCCTAAGTTACACCTTAATCAGTTACACCTAATTACATTCAGAAAAATGTATCGAGCCATTTGGGTTATTAGATTTGCGTCAATCACTCTCCACAGCTCAGAACCACGGAATTATTTGTCTTAACAAAAGACAATGGTTCTAAATTTTGTTTCTTCGGATTTCATGGTAATAAAACATGTGAGAGATGTAAAATAGCTTACTGTTCTGTTGTTACCCATTTAATGCAAACACAAAGTCTAAATCTATTTGAATGTCTCCAAGTAAAAACTCAGGAGTCAGATGAATAGTCTTTCCAACTTCCTTTCATACCTCCATATGTCATACCTGCCACAGAATTAATTAATATGCCTAAGAGAATTCACAGTCACAAAGCACAGTTTAAGACAATTATTCTATTCAAGGATCTGTTTCATGTTTAAAAAAAAACTAAAGACCTCTGGGATGATTCAAGAGCAGAGGTTAAAGGCATTATGTCATCAGGAATTTCTTTCTTGCAAGCTAAAAATTCCTGTTGATAAACAGAGAATAAATTCGGATTATTAAAGGTGATGATGGAAATTCAATCTGTCGCCATGTAGAAGCAAAAATGTTTCCTGTCATGTTCTATAATTCATCTTTCTTTGTTCTATCTTCATTAAAGCTATGGGTAAGTTATTGTCTCGGCCACTTGCTGCTATTCCGGAACATTCATTCACTGTACCCACTCTCAGCCAGCAGGTGGTGCACTTACTTACCATGTGGCACAGACTTCCTGAGTCCAAATTTCAAGTTTTCTTGAACACTCCAGTTCTAACTGAAAATTATGTCAAATTGCACGTGGAAGGTGGTCGAGCCATTTAGACAGACTTGAGCTTAATACTTTAGATGCGAGCTACAGCTGGGGCCATCTGTTACCAATCCATCACTTAATAGCAAATTTTCAAACAATTCATGGGGATTGTATATTTTAGGCTTGGAATTATATTCCAAAACTGGAAAATAAGCCAGAATTGGACAGTGAAGCAGGCTGTAACATTTCTACCTGAGCTCTGTTTTCCTGCATTATCTTTGCCGTGATGCCTGCCAGGTACTCCTTCCCTGCACAAGTACATAAATGTGGTACACAGGCAAGGGAAAGATGAAGGTTGCTAATTTCTGGGATGGGGACATCAAGCATCCAGAGATGTTTCAGAAAAGACATATATTCATATCACTTAAGTTGGCAAGACAACTTTATCCTCAACTTTATTAATTAGGATGTAGAGTAGGAGAAAGTCAGGATTGCAGATGCTGGAGATCAGAGTCAAGATGAGGGGCTTATGCCCAAAACTTCAACTCTCCTACTCCTCGGATGCTACCTGATCTGATGTGCTTTTCCAGCGCTACACTTTTTGATTAAGATGTAGAGTAGAAGAGTAAGGAGATGATGCTGAGCTCGTATAAGACACTTTTTGGACTTCAGTTGAAATACTGTGTATAGTTCTAGGTGTCCTTTTATAGGAAGGATGTAATTGCATTGGAGGCAGCACAGAACAATTTATGAGAATGTTTCCAAGGATGAAACTTCAGTGGTGAAGATAGATTGAAGAAATTAGGATTATTCTCCTTGGAGAGAAGAAAATAAGAGAAAATTTAATAGAGGTTTACAAAAACACATGTCAGCTGAATAGAGTAGATTGGGAGAAACTGTTCTTGATTGTAAAAGGAACAAGAACATGAGGACATTGATTTCAAATGATGTGCAAAAGAAGCAAGTTTGATGTGAGTAAAAGTTTTCTTCACTTAGTGAATAGTTAGAGGGTGAAATGCACTGTTTGGATGTGTGACGGATACAGGTTCAATTGAGGCATTAAAGAGGGCATTGGCTGATCATTTGGATAAAATAATGTGCAAGAATATGGGGGAAAGCAGGATACTGACATTAGGTCATTGTGGTCATGTAATGAGCTGGACAGACTCACTGGGATAAACATTCCTGATGAAGAGCTTATGCCTGAAATGTTGACTCCCCTGCTCTTTGGATATTGCCTGACCTGCTGTGCTTTTTCCAGTGTCACGCTTTTCAACAATAGGCCAAATGGGTTCCTTCAGCACCATAACACGTCTGCAATTCTATGATAAAGAAAATGTTGTTCATTCTTCTTTGAGATTCTTTCAGTCCATACAGATGCCACAATGGGTGTGCCCAAGGCAGTAAGCCAAACTCAACATTTATTAGAATGAACATTTATTAAACATAACTATTTACAAGATATGGTAAAGGAGTCATCCTGCTGAAACCTTACTGACTCAGATCCCAGATCCAGCTGACTTGACAAGACTATGACATTCTGGATCAGTGGTGCTGGAAGAGCACAGCAATTCAGGCAGCATCCGACAGCCAACACTATGACATTCCTGATGAAGAATGTATGCTCAAAGCATCAATTCTCCTGCTCCTCAGATGCTGCCTGACCGGCTGTGCTTTTCCAGCACCACACTCTCAACATATGACATAGCTCCTTTCACAATGCTCAGCAACTATTCTTACAGAAAAAGAACACATTCATCTTCACTTCCCCCGAAATCTTTTCCAGTACCCATTGAACCATTAATATTTAACTCTTCACCCCTATTTCAACACTCCACTCACCTCTATCTTGATAAGTCTCTTGCACTTGAGGCATTCCACAGAATCATAAAGTCATAGAGATGTACAGCATGGAAACAGACCCTTCGATCCAACTCATCCATACCGACCAGATATCCCAACCCAATCTAGTCCCACCTGCCAGCACCTGGCCCATATCCCTCCAAACCCTTCCTATTCATATAACCATCCAGATGCCTTTTAAATGTTGCAATTGTACCAGCCTCCACCACTTTCTCTGGCAGCCCATTCCATGCATGCACCACCTTCTGCATGAAAAAGTTGCCCCTTACGTCTCTTTTAAATCTTCCCCTCTCACCTTAAACCCATGTCCTCTAGTTCTGGATTCCCCAACCCCAGGGAAAAAATTTTGTCTATTTATCCAACAGCACTCTCATCTCTCTTGTAAAATGTATGGGATATATGCACTCCCTTGTCATTGTCTGGGAGGGTGAGTGCGAGTCTGGAGTAGGATGGCAGCTTCCTTAAGGACAAGAACATTTCCAGAACTCTGTCAGAAAGTAAACATGCATAACTACTGATTAAAACAAAACATAAACCTCTGGACCAGGATCTACAAGAAGTTTCTGCAGAGCACAGTGTTTGCAAGCTGGATGGCAATTTGGGCCACTACTCCACAGAACTTTAAATCCTTTTCCAAAAGATCTTCCAAAAGATCTACAGGTAATTCCCACCACTTGTAGTACCATGCTTCATTGACTTTCTGAAAGCAGTTTGAATCTGCCCATGTTGTAGTTTGGAAATATATTATTTATGACATTATCAAACCGTAACTTTTTCTTGCTTACATTGCATCCCTCCTTCGATTTAGATTTAGATTAGATTACAGTGTGGAAACAGGCCCTTCGGCCCAACAAGTCCACACCGCCCCACCGAAGCGAAACCCACCCATACCCCTACATTTACCCCTTACCTAACACTACAGGCAATTTAGTATGGCCAATTCACCTGACCCTGCACATCTTTGGATGGTGGGAGGAAACCAGAGCACCTGGAAAACCCACGCAGACACGGGGAGAACGTGCAAACTCCACACAGTCAGTCGCCTGAGGTGGGAATTGAACCCGGGTCTCTGGCGCTGTGAGGCAGCAGTGCTAACCACTGTACCACCGTGCCGCCCACAAACTAGTGGTTTCTTGTTTGATACTAATAGGAATCAGTGAGGAATCTTTTAAAAAATGATATATAGATGCAAGTTGGTGCTGTTTTACACAACCCGCAAGTAATTTGGTTTCAATCTTGCCTTTGCCTGAAGCCTGTGTTTCGAAACCAGGTATGAAACACATGGTGTGTCTCAACTCCAAGAAGAATCTTCCAGCTGTGTAGAACACTGTGTTACACTGAAGCAGAGAATCTCACAGCCCCTTCATCCATTCCCACCATCAGTGATAGGATTCAGATGGAGTTCGTCAGGAAACCAAAAATTTGTTCAAGAGGAGGGCAAAACGTACAAAAAAAACAAGCAAAACCTTTGCCTTTGAAAAGTTTGCTATCCTTCATGCAACTGAGCTGTTGATGTTTCTTAAAATTTCTAAAACGTGTTTTGCTCTTTAAAAAGGAAGTCTGTTGTTTGCGTGTGAAGTGTTTTGTTTTTGCTGGCGAAATAAAAGAACAAATAGCCTCATGATATTACTGACTGCGGAGCTCCTGTGGGTTTTTCCACATACCTGCTCCAAAACCTTAGTTCTGGCTCTGCATGAGGTTTGTGACTGCCTGATTCTGGGGTAGTCATTCAAAATTTCATGCCAACTACTCTCACAGTTCCGACTAATGCAAACCTTGTGCTTTTCTCTCCTGAATATATCTTACCTAATTCCCTCAGACGCTTCCCTGGGATGATACCAGGATATATTCTGCAGAATGTACCAGAGGTTAGTTCTTATAATCATAGAACTGAATTGTCAAGATATCATGCACAAATTTTCATGGATCTGAATACCTAAACTATGACATTAGCATTGATACATTAAAAGTTATGGTTAACTCTGAGTTTTGGATTGGAATTATAAATTAAATAAATCAAAAGCATTTATGTATTGACATTTCATTATATTTCTTTGAATCCCCATGGGAGACTGATTAGCAAGGTTAGATCTCATGGAATACAGGAAGAACGAGCCATTTGGATACAGAACTGGCCCAAAGGTAGAAGACAGAGGGTGGTGGTGGAGGGTTGTTTTTCAGACTGGAGGCCTGTGACCAGTGGAGTGCCACAAGGATCAGTGCTGGGCCCTCTACTTTTTGCCATTTACATAAATGATTTGGACGCGAGCATAAGAGGTACAGTTAATAAGTTTGCAGATGACACTAAAATTGGAGGTGTAGTGGACAACGAAGAGCGTTACCTCAGATTACAACAGGATCTGGACCAGATGGGCCAATGGGCTGAGAAATGGCGGATGGAGTTTAATTCAGATAAATGCGAGGGACTGCATTTTGGGAAAGCAAATCTTAGCAGGACTTATACACTTAATGGTAAGGTCCTAGGGAGTGTTGCTGAACAAAGAGACCTTGGAGTGCAGGTTCATAGCTCCTTGAAAGTGGGGTTGTAGGTAGGTAGGATAGTGAAGAAGGCGTTTGGTATGCTTTCCTTTATTGGTCAGAGTATTGAGTACAGGAGTTGGGAGGTCACGTTGCGGCTGTACAGGACATTGGTTAGGCCACTGTTGGAATATTGCGTGCAATTCTGGTCTCCTTCCTATCGAAAAGATGTTGTGAAACCTGAAGGGTTCAGAAAAGATTTACAAGGATGTTGCCAGGGTTGGAGGATTTGAGCTATAGGGAGAGGTTGAATAGGCTGGGGCTGTTTTCCCTGGAGCATCGGAGGGGTGACCTTATAGAGGTTTACAAAATTATGAGGGGCATGGATAGAATAAATAGACAAAGTCTTTTCCCTGGGGTCGGGGAATCCAGAACTAGAAGGCATAGGTTTAGGGTGAGAGGGGAAAGATATAAAAGAGATCTAAGGGGCAACGTTTTCACATAGAGGGTGGTAAGTGTATGGAATGAGCTGCCAGAGGATGTGGTGGAGGCTGGTACAATTGCAACATTTAAGAGGCATTTGGATGGGTATATGAATAGGAAGGGTTTGGAGGGATATGGGCTGAGTGCTGGCAGGTGAGACTAGATTGGGTTGGGATATCTGGTCAGCATGGACAGGTTGGACCAAAGGGTCTGTTTCCATGCTGTACATCTCTATGACTCTATGACTATTATTCACATTTTATGTCTGAATCACATCTATGTTCTGATCAGAATATATATAAATAATGGGATAAATTACTGAAGTATTGTCCATGTTATTATTTTGAAGCTATGTTGGGGAGTGGGATGTCTCAGATATAATGTGAGAAACACTGAAGTAAGTATAGCATTTGTCAGTGGCCTTTTAACACAGCCAGTTCATTGACATTTCATTTCCGTGTTTGCTTTCTAGTGTGGAAATGATGAGGAAGTGCACAATATATTTGAAGGAACAATTTAATGTTGGAATTTGAAGGAGATTGAGGTTTGCCAAGAAGCAAGGAGAAACTATGGGCTGAGTCGCAGTTTAATGTTCCTCATTTAATGTGCTGTTGGGCTCTTTGTGGAGTATCACTTTTCTTCAGCAATGTGTGGAAAGACAGTGCTGTTAAACAGGAAAGCATGTTTGTAAGTTGCCTATTGCATTGCATTCCTGGATTTGGTGAAGTGCTTCAAAAGTGTGCCAATGCTTGCCTGATCACTCATCGAATTGTCTGATGGCATTCACTGTGGCACTTTATTGCTTGGGTTTCTGATAAATGTCACCATCCAAGTTTGAAATGACTCTTCATTGCCTCTTGTCAGCCACTTATTGTACTTCCTTGTAGGCCTGAATATTTCAAGGAGCTTGGACTGTTGATGTAGAAGAGCAGGCAGTACATTGTGAATATTGCATTCACTTTCATAAATATTCTTTTGAATTTGCACATTTATGTAATGCAATACCTTCTGGTTGCTATTATAGGGCTATTCACATTGGATAGCTTCCCAGAGTTATAGGATATCAACAACTATAGAAATATGCCAAAGATGCAAACTCAAGCACCTGTTCCTTCTGATTAGTGTTACTGCTGTTTTTTCATTATTTACACATGGCACATGCACTTCTCTGGCTGGCCAGTATTTATTACCCGCCCCAAGCTGCCCTTGAGAAGGTGGTAGTGAGCTGCCTTCTTGAACCACTGCAATCCACATGCTGGCTGACCCACAATATGCTCAGGGAGGGAATTCCAGGATTTTGACCCAGAAAGTCAGGATGGTGATTTGCTTGGAGAGGAACTTGCAGGTGGTGGCATTCTCGTGAACCAATTGCCCTTGTCCTTCTAGACAAGGGTTTGGAAGGTGCTGTCTGAGGGTTTTCAGTGAATTTCTGCAGTACACCTTGTATATTGTACACACTGCTGCTATTGAGCATCAGTGGGGGAGCAGTATGTGTTTGTGGATGTGGTGTCAATCAAGTGGGCTGTTTTGTCCTGGGTGGTTTCACGCGTCTTGAGTGTTGTTGGAGCTGCACCCATCCAGGCAAGTGGGGAATATTCCAATCACACTCCGGATGTCTTGTAGATGGTGGACAGGCTTTGGGGAGTGAGGAGATGAGTTACTTGCCGCAGTATTCCAAGCCTCTAACCTGCTGTTTTAGCCACTGTTTTTATGTGGTGAGTCTAGTTGTGTTTCTACTCAATAGTAACCCCCAGGATGTTGATAATGCAGAATTCAGTGATGGTAACACCACTAAATGCCAAGGGCGGAGGTTAGGTTGTCTCTTACTGGAGTGGCATTTGTGTTACTTGTAACTTGTAAGCTCAAGTCTGGATATTGTCCAGATCTTATTGCACTTGAACATAGACTGCTTCAGTATCTGAGGAACTGTGAATGGTGCTGAACATTGTACACTCATTGGCGAGCATCCCAACTTCTGACCTTGTGATGGAGGGAAGGTCGTTGATGAAGCAGCTGAAGATGGTTGGGCCGAGGACCTTCCCCTGAGAAACACCTGCAGAGATGTTGCTGTAATTGTTACTTGCGCTGCTGTCACTGTTGTTGCTACTGCTGCTGTTGCTGTTGTTTTTGGAAACGTCAGTCATTGTCCACCCTCAGAAAACCTCCCATACGTAAAAGTAAAATCTCACTAACTTTCCCATTAATAATTAAAGGATCAGCTAAAACAGGGAATTTTAACAAAGTCTTTCCATAAGTTTGAATCAGCCAACTCAAGTGCTATTGTGATCTTGCCTTGCATTGACTGGTATTTCAAGAAGATCCAAAAACCTGTGGATATAACCTTAAACTTGAAAGTGAATTAAACTCCTTTTAAGAAATTAGTCTATGTTACTGGGCATCCAATGTCTCCCAAAGATGTTACCCATAGGCAGAGTAACACACTTGACTGAAACATCACGTTTGAGAGGATGAAGCAGCTTTCCAATCAGCTTGCAGCCTTCCTGGTTTTCTCTCCACACCAATATCTACTCAGTCTTTCAAGTTGTAATTCCTCTGATCCAAATAGTGGCTCAAATTTTCCAATTATCATTGAAGAGATTTGACCTCCAGTGATCCTCTTTAAGATTCAACATTTGGTCTTTCAGTGATTTTTCCATTCAGATAGAGTCATCAAGCGTGGAAACAGACCATTCAGTCCAACATGTCCAAGCCAGCCAGACATCCCAATCTGACCTAACCCCATTTGCCAGCATTTGTCCCATATCCTTCTAAACCCTTCCTATTCATATCTGAGCCTGGCGACTCCTAAATGTGTTCATTGGAGCAAACGGAGCAGAATGATGTTCAGTGCAGGAGCACTGTTGCAGGCTGAGAGAGGACTCTCTATTGAGTACAGTATTTAAGGAGTTAAATTGTTGAAAGGTCCCAAAGTCACAACGACTGAGGAAATGTAAATGCATTGGGTAGGGTGTGTAGGGGGGGTTAATGTGCCATGTGGGTAAGAGGGTAGTATGTGTGACTGGGGGGGGAAGGTGGCTGTTGGGGATTGGGGTTGGGTGCCAAGTGGGTGAGGGATCAGGGTAGCAGGCAGGTGTGGTGAAGCAATGGGTTGGACTCTGGGTGAAGGACTATAAAGGCTTAGTTCCTGCATGGTGGATAAGGTCAGGCACGTGGCCGTGGGAGTGTTGGGGCCTGGGTCTGACAGGATCAGGCCCAATGGAGTTGGGATGGCCCCAACAGGGTGTGGTTGGGTCGGGGGAGTCAGGGATATGGAGAGTGGGCAGTGGTTGAGTTGGCTGTGGGATCAGTGTAGCTGTTGCCCAGGAATCAGAATAGGTTTTAATCCATTGACTTTTCCTGGCTATCTATTAAACCTAAGAGAGTGAAAACCTTCCAAATTCACCGACTTTTTAGAGATTCCAATTGTAAGGTAATTGTTCACTGGAAGTTTCAAGTTTCTGGGAAATTCCCTCAGAACGAACTGTGCTGGGATTTCTGTAATGCCAGTCTTTGCTGCAAAAATGGCATCTGACCATTGGAATTTGTGGGACATTATGAGTCCAAGTGGTCAACAGATTTAAATATATCAATGAGGGTACTTACTGGCTAACAATCAATCACACAATTTATCCTTAAATTGAGAATGATTTACATTTTGTGAAGTGTTTGGATCTGACTCTATTTAGAAGCTCAAAGAATGCAGGAGCTGAGAGAAGTTTCTGCAAAAAACTTTTATTGAGAGCTTTGAATGAAACGAGAGCTTCTTCTCCCTTTCAGCTCTCGGTACTTAATCTTGTGACTCTGGTATCATAACTGGGTATGCTTCTGATGTTAATGTTATTACTCTACAATTTATACATTGCAATGAATAAAGCTATAAAGGGAAAAATTCCAAAAAAAATTCCTCACAAGTGGAATAAAATGGACATTCCCAGTACTTACGCCTTTAACCATCCAAATAACAAACCCCACTCCCCATTTCCAATCACTCATTCAACCCCAAATTCAACAATTCACCTATGGATTCTCATTCACTCAGACACCGCCCGCCACCCCCCCCCCCCCCCACCCCCCCCCCCCCCCCCCCCCCCCTTCAATCATACACCCAGCCATTCTCCCAAATCCACTCACTTGCTCACCCGTTCACTCACACTCAACTACTCACTCACCCATTCACTAACACCATCCATCCAGCCAGCCCATTTACTCACATTCTACCAACACACTTTATTCACTCACCCACACTGATATATTCAGGCCTGGGAAGTTTGGTAATTAATTTTGTTGAGGAACAGTATGCGACTGCCATGCAAGTACCAAGACATGCTTCCTCAAGCCCTGTCCAACACCCCAATTGTCTCTGCCTCTCCAGCTGTCTCTGCTTCAACCCTGTAGCCACCCAACTCTTATGGACCATGTTGCCCCATTCAACTCTCAGTACTGGTTCTCCCATAACCCTCTTCTACCCAGGTGAGCTGACTCTCATTCTCTCACAGCCATCACTCCACTTCTCCAAGGCAGCAACCAACTCTCGTTCATCCTCTCTCCAAGCCAGCATCACTCTGAAATCCAGCCTGCAGATTTACCACGCTAAGCAATACCACTCATGTAGCTCTGCTCCAATCACACATTCTGTTTGCAGAATCATTCAGATTCATTAACTTGTCCTTAGAATAACAGCTTGGTGGGTCACGTAGGACACCTTGGCAGGCCATAAAGTAACCCATAGGCAGCCAATTTTCTTGTCTTGAAACTTTTGTGCAGGGTGGAATTTAAAATTACTCAATTTCCGCATTTTCAGACCATTCTGTAAATCTATTGCAAATACTTGTAATGCAACTATTAAATCAAAAACAAAATTAAATGTTGTGAAAACAAATATCTACTTCAGTGTCAGGTTAAGTAACAGATGGTGCTGTTTATAACTTACATATAACATAGTTCCAATTTCACATAGTGGGAAGCTCACATCTTCATTATAATAATTATGGCTGAACTGTGAAATGTAGACTGAGTGATTGATAAGTTGCTGATCTGATTTATTCACTTCTTGGATTCTGGTATGTTGTTTACCATGCAATAAACAATGGGCCTAACGTTGCAGAGTGGAAGTAGGCCGTAGTATTTAATAGGAGTTTATAATCAATACCAAAGAAAGAACCAACTAAGAATTATAAGCTCATTTGTTCTAAATTCAAGTTAGTAGCAGAAATTCTTCTTCAGAGATGAAGTTGTAATCAAAATTGCCTATTAGACACAAAGCAGTGTTTGAGTTGAGTGACAAAGGAGCCATTTTGACAAGCTGTGACGTTTTAAACAGATTTGTTGGCAACCTTTTCTACAACTCTTCTAATCTTTGACTTCAATGGAAATAAAAATTGGGAGGATTTATGACTGATATTACATGTTTTAAACTCTCCTAAAACATTGATACTTAACCAAAGGAATTTAATTGAGGGCCATTTAATGTAACAGGCTTGTACTCTTACATCCAGCACAACTTCAATCTCTTCAAATTTCTGTGCATGGCCTTTTGAGGGTGGCCTTGGAGGTGGGGGAGGAGGCGACAGAATGGAGCTCGTGTCAGGATGCCAAGTACGGTTTTATGAGGGGCACATGGCATGCATAGAGGGAACAGCATGTGGATTTAAAATGAAGAAATTGAGGCAATTAAAGTGTCAATTGACTGAGATTTTATGGGCTGTTCCAATTTTCCAAAAAGGGCAAAAGGTTACAGATTGACATCAGTGCTGCTGTTTTCAAACACTATGTTCCAGCCAGTACCTCGAGATAACCTCACACAGCTGAACACAACCTTCCACCCCCCCCCCCCCCCCCACTGTTTAAAGGGATCATGAACTATTTTCAGTTAATTTCTATTTTATTTCCTCTGGCAGCTGGTGTCCTGTATGCATTTTTGGAGTATTCCCAAACTGGCGAGGGTTTAAATAGACTTCAGGATTTAGTCTTTGTGATGCTGAAGCTTTTTATTTGTGGCTGAAATGCATGTACTGTAACAAGTTATCAGGTGGCCTGAGGAGAGATCACACAAATAAGGATAAGTCAGTAGATGAGAGAGGAGGAGGAGAGGCTGAAGGGCCTTGAGCCCAATCCACTGAGGAACTTTAGAGAGCAGTGCTCTTACCTTAACTTCAGTGAGACACGTTTACTCCACAAATGAAATCAGCCAGTTGTTGCAGCCAAACTATAACCTCAAGTAGGCAGGGATAAAATTGCTTGCCTGCAGAAGGTGGCTATGTCCTTTAACATTTATATGCCACATTCGTGCAGGCTTCTGCTGGAGATATAAGCAACTGCACACCCTTTGATAAGCTGGTATCCTGTATTATCCTTTAACTCCACTCTGACTCCTATGCACTTGTGCCTGATACTCACCATGGGCAGATTCCACTTCTATCATAGCCTCTCAAATACATGCAATGTCAGTATTGAAGCTGTGGGGCTCAAGTCTAGGATTAACTAAGGGTAGGATTTACAGGTGGCATGGTGGCTCAGTGGTTAGCACTGCTGCCTCACAGTGCCAGAGATCTAAGTTCGATTCCAGCGACTGTGTGGAATTTGCACATTCTCCCTGTTCTGTGTGGGTTTCCTCGGGTGCTCTGGTTTCCTCCCACAATCCAAAGATGTACAGGTGAAGTGGATTAGCCATGCTAAATTGCCCGTACTGTTAGGTGCATTAGTCAGAGGGAAATGGGTCTGAGTGGGTTACTCTTTAGAGGGTTGGTGTGGACCTGTTGGGCCGAAGGGCCTATTTCCACACTGTAAGGAATCTAATCTAATTAAGTCATATATATCTTCACCATCATTTCTCCTTCCTTTGCAGCTACCCTTATTCAGGATCCCTTCAGACCCATCAGGACCTATACCCTCATGTTGCCTACCCATTATTGTCCAACATTGTGTCCTCCAGTACACATGCAGATGAACCTGTCTCGTTTCCCTCCTTATACATTATGAGAAAGCAATGATGTTATAACCACTACCTACTTTAAAAGAACTTCATTTGCTGTAGGAGGCTTTCATATGTCTCTATGAAAATCTCTACTAAAATACGAGTATTTTCTCCCCTTATAGTTCTTTCCCTCTGCTGCCTTTTCTGTGCCACATTCTCATGTAGAAAAGGGAGAAGTGTATCGAGTGTTTTGCAATATGTTTGGTGATGTAACTATCATTGAATAATAATAGTATTCTGTGCAATCTATGGGTTGTGTAAGGCTCTTGCTGTAATGCAAAATCTATGAGAATGAATTAAGGCAAATTATTTGTCAAGTTGAGTGATGATTGATCAACATTTCTTGTGGGTGAAGGGAGTATAAATATTTGAGACGTGAATGAGGCTAACGATACATAAACCATTCATTTTGATTTCTTGCGTCAGATTGATAAATGTCTTCCTGCACTGTAATCGTATTTTGGAACCACATGAGAGCATTGAGCTTCATAGCCACTTGTTCCCTCTGTCACCTGAACATAAGCCTGGGGGTCTCTCAATGCCCCTAATGATACACAATATCTCTCCTTTCTAGCTCATCCATTAAGAGTTCCAGTACTTTGTCTGAAAACTTTGGCACTTGCATTCTCAAATGTTTTTAAAAAGTCCCACTAGTTCTTGCAGTCACAATGCATCTCACTTTCAAACAATGCAGACTAGCCTTTAACTAGGACCGGCCCTTCTTTACATAGGCCCTCTGTTGATGTCTGTAGTCAATGAGCAGCATAAGGAACATTGGTTGCATACAGAATTATTTTTAAAATTCTAGAATTACTGACAACACAAAAAAATTGGAGGGGGTGGAGATATTAGTCTTTACTAAGGAGGAGTGTAACAAATTATAAGAGGTCATGAATACACTTGCAGAATTGTTAAAAATTTGAAAATGAATGCCAACATGGACAAATACAAGGTAGAACATATTGCTATGAAGAGCAGAGGGGTCTAATTATTTAGGGGTGAGAGTCTAGGTGAGGCAAAAGAACTAAATGTCAATCACTAAAAGTTGCACCAAAAGTTAGCAAGACCAAAATCAAAGTGAATCAAAACACCAGGGTGTATTTATAGAGAACTAGAATTGAAAAGCAGATAAGTTATGGTAAAGTTATGCTCATTAAGTGCTCCAGACTTATTCAGTAAAATAACTTAAAAATAAAGATTAGAAAATTCCAGTGAACACATGTAGTTTGCATTTCAAAACTGTTTAATTCAATCTCTTTTCTATCTTTGAACAAGCCTATAAACTTCTGCTTTCGATTGAATTGTTACTATTTACGTTTTTGAGAAATTCAATTGAGTCCAAATTCACTGCTCAAATGTTTATCTAAACCATAGGTTAACCATTATACATGAGAAACATTTACAGATATTTAGTTCAGAATCTTACAGATGGAAAGTAAGAGGTCTCAGTAACAGATCAGAGATGTCAAGCAGGCTTGTATATTTGGATTGTATATACGCGACACATGACTAGATGCAGAGGGAAAAGTTTTAGGCAAATCCTGATACAGCGTGGCTTTTCAGCCGAGTAGCTCAGTTTCCAGACTAATATTCCGACACAAGTGGCTTGTTGTGTGGGCCATAAAGACCAAAGCAGTTTCACTATGCATTAATTTATTGTGTTTTGAATAAACTTTGCCACACTTCTATGAGATATCATTTTAATATCATTCTAGTGTTCCTCTTTCGTCTACGAGAATTGATAATTATGCCGTTCTCTTTCACATTTGGGAACTAAACAAAAAAACTGAATGCAGTTGCTTGCAAGTTTAAGCATTTTAATAGATCTATAGTGCCAGAACCAGAAAATAACTTTGGCAGATATCGTGTTTTCCACTAGAGCTGAGCTTTACCATGCACCTTTAGAAAATTGAAAGCATTTTTATTATACCTTGACTAAGTTTAAATTTGATACAAAACTAAACTAAATCAGTACCTGAACCAAGGCCAGTTTTATACCCAAGAGTAAATATAGATTCTTTGATTTTAAGCTACAACTAAGTAAAGCAAACAGAAGAAAATTGATCACAAATATTGTTATTCAGAAAGTTAGGAATAGAAAAACATATTTAATTACATTTTAACCCAATGATTTATTTAAAGAGTCAAGAATAAACCTGTATCAGCAACTAAATTAGTATTTAACGACACAATCTATGCACTTTTCTGTATGAATTCATCACATTATTTATGTGAAGAATGAAAGCTGACTGGGAGTTTGAAACAGGAGTTTGAATAAATCACAGATTGAGCTGGCATTTATTTAACACGCAGTCCTAATTTCCATAGTTACAAGTTGAAGGCAGTCACACAAATTTTTGTTTCTATAATACACATCTTCTTCTTCTCTGACAGTCCCTCAAGATCAAGGTTGACTTTCTTCCTCTCTAGAGTTGTGGCTCCTGAAGAGACCATTCACTCTAATGCTGGATCCATGCATCCTGCCACAAGTGAGGCAGGTGGTGTATGAAGATGTAGGTGGTTGGGATGCTTGAGTTATCACATAGTCGTTCTTTTGTTTGCACTTGGCCTGCAATTGAGTCTGCTGAAGATGCTCAGCAAATTCCAGTCACGGCCAAAAGGTTTCCGTGAATTGATAAGATATTGCATATTTTAAGCAGGGCTTCAGAAGGTCCATGAGCATTTTCCCTGGCCTCCCAATAATCACTTACCAGGACAGAGCTTGTGGAGGGAACTTGTTTTGGAAGTCTTGCATGTGCCATATGAATGATGTGGTGCATGCACATAACAAGTGGGTGGGTATTACCTGTGCCTGTGAGGCTTTGTTGTTCCACAGCGCTGATACTAACTTTTAGGATCCGCTATTGGATGCTGTCTCGGTTTTGGCTTTGCACCTGCTTCTTTAAAGTGTTTATACCTTATAAAGGGAATAGGTTCTGCTGCCCTCCTGAGATAGGGTTATTCTTTTCCTCTCTGAATCTGCCTGTGACCCTTTCTAGTTTTGACTTCCAAATGTTGATTGGTTTCATCCAAACTAAAATCTTCCTTGGTCTCATATTGAAGTACTTATAAAATGCTTCCAAACCTTACAAAGCTATTGGCAGTATCTTTGGTATTTTGGTGATTTATAACATCATCCACGGTATTGGCTTGTTCATCTTCAGATTTAATATTTCATTTGAAGCAATTAGTATCTTAAGAATTGTTAAGTAATTAACAATTGTCTTCTGTTTCACTTCTGTCTTCTGATTGGTCCATCTCTGATACTAAATACTTTTGGAAGTATTATTGCTACATCTATTTCCTCAATAGCTGCTTACATTAGCAATTTATTATTGCTTTAAAGATGTTTTAAATCTGTAGACTTGCACTAGCTGTTTGTAATTTGCTGCCTTCAAGCTTATCTTATTATATTAAATCAATGTTGTTTGAAATTCTGTTTTGAAGTTTTTTCAGACTTTTCAATTCTGCTGTAGTGCAATGGTATTCTTACAATAATGCTTTCAATTCTGTTAACTAGCAATACTGTATTGCGTAACATCTTTCCAGTTTCAAATTCTACTAAATAGAAATAATGTATTTCTGTACTGCTTACTTAAGATTTACCACTTTCTAAAAAAAAATCAAAACTGTGGTCCTCCCTTCTACCTTTTGCAATGAAAATGAAGGCTTTTCTATTTCTTCCAGGGATACTTTCCCATCTTCAACATCCAGATGCAAAGCACAAGTTATAAAGTAAAATTATTTGGCAAAAGCCTTAACAAATCTTCCTGCTGAAATTGCAATTTAAATCCCCTGGAATACTGGCAAATTAACAGTCAAGAGTACAAAACATTTCCAGCCATGCAAACACAGTATCAACTTCTTCAAAATTGATCTCATTGAATTTTTGCCTGAATGCTGTAGATTTAGCAACAGTTTCTCTATAGATGTTGTGCATTGCTGAAGCACAGTCAAGGTATCATTGCATTACAAGTATGGCAACAATACCAATTCTATACTTTGGGACTTCTGTTGACTTGAGAAGAGTTTTGTTGACAAACAGTAAGTACTACAGTTGGTAGAGGGCTGAACTGGGTCAATGATCCATTGCTGGATTGTTAATAATTTGTGCCTTTTAAGCTCGATGGATGCTACAGTAAGGGAAGTGCTCACCATATTCTTGTGTCTCTCCCTCAACATATATGGAAGGTGTAATATTTGGCTGACCAGCTTTAGGTTGATATATTCGTTTCGTTTGAGTAATATTCAAGGATTTCTTGTATGAAGAATTGAAGAGATTGAGATCGTTTACAAATCCAATGCAAAGTGGATAACAGCACTGCAGGCATCCACAAAACTGTAGATCACACATTTATGTGCTCTGTAATGAAGTAGGAGGCAGTATCATCGTATTAATGTCACTGGATTATTAATTTCGTGGCCTGGGAACATGTTTTCAAAAGCTAGCATGGGTACTGGTGAAATTTAAATTTAATTATTAAATCAGGAATTGAAATAACTCTCAGTACTGATGGCCATGGAACCTATCTGATTCGGTAATGCACTCTCGAGAAGGAAATCTGTCATCCTGACCTGGTCAAATCTAAAAGTGTCTCCAGAACCATAGTAATGTGGTTCAATCTTAATTGCCCTCTGAAATCACCTAGCAAGCCATGTAGTGTACTAAAATGCTAGAAGAATAAACCTAATCTTAGGAGGATATTTTGGCTGGAAGGGAGTACACCATAGGTTATGATAATAATACCTGGACCTCAGGGGTTAAATTATGAGGAGAGATTATAAAATTTAGGCCTATTTTCTCCAGTATTTAAAAGGTTACAGTGACCTGATCAAAGTCTTCAAGGTATTGACAGGAAAAGGCAGGGTAGATAAATATAAACTTTTCTCATTGGTTGGGGATTCTAGAACTAGGGCTAGATTGTAGGCTCGCGCTAGAACTAGATTCTAGAACCTTGTCTAAATGTTAGGGCCAAGCCATTTAGGAGAGATTTTAGGCAACATCTTTTACACAGAAAGATTGGTAGAAATTTGGAATATTCTTCAACAAGTGGCAGTTGTTAGTGCTAAATAGAATGAATGAGGAAGCTTTAGAAAAGGTTCAGATGAGATGGATTTTTCCTGGTATGGAAGGAAGGTCTTATGAGGAAAGGCTGTGGGACTTGAGACTGCTTTTGTCAGGGAGAAGAAGGTTGAGAGGTGACTTAATTAAGAGATATAAGATAATCAGAGGGTTAGATAGGGTGGACATTAAGACTCTTTTTCCTTGGATGGTGATGGGTAGCATGAGGGGAGATAGCTTTACATTGAGGGGTGATAGATATAGGACAGATGTCAGAGACAGTTTCTTTACTCAGAGAGGAGTATGGGCGTGGACCACACTGCTTGCAACAGTATTAGACTCGCCAACTTTAAGGGCATTTAAGTGGTCATTGGATAGGCATATGGACAAGAATGGAATAGTGTAGGTTAGGTACGCTTCAGATTGGTTCCACAGGTTGACACAACATTGAGGGCTGAAGGGCCCATACTGCAATGTAATGTTCTATGTTCAATGTTCTATTAAATCTGAGATAGATACATTTTTGTCAAGCAAAGGTATTAAGGGAAATGGGCCAAAGGCAGGTATTTAAAGTTAGGCCACAGATCAGCTAAAATCCTAATGAATGGCAGAATAGGCTCAAGGGACTCATTGGCCTACTCCTGTTCCTCGGACAATTATGGCATAAACTTGGAAATAACAGTAGCAAACCCAAATCTTTCAACTACACAAAATCCTCCTTTGTACTATCTGGGGACTTGTGCCAAAATTGTGAGAGCTGTGTCATAGACTAATCAAACATCAGCCTAATATAATCATACTCATTGAATCATCCTTTACAGGCAATATCCCAGACATCAATCATCACCATCTACGAGTGTATCCTGCCCCACGGACAGGACAGGCCCATTAGAAGTGGTGGTACAATGGTATACATTCAGGAAAGATTTTAGCTGGGAATTCTCAAAGTTGCCTCCAGATCTCTTGAAGCCTCTATGTGTCAAGTCAAACATGAGTAAGGAAAACTCCTGTTGATTACAGCCACATCCATCACACATTAGCTGAAGAATAGGTACTCTTCCATGCTGAATATGATTGCGGTTGCTGGAGGTCATTAATGTCAGATTTAGAAATCCTCAGGGTAGTATTCGAAACCCAACTATTGTCATCTATTTCATCAATGACCTTCACTCACCATACAATTAGAGCTGAGAATGTATACTGATGATTGCATAATGTTCAGCACTACTTGCAACCTCTCAGATACTGAAGCAATCAGTGTCCAAAAGCAAGTAGACTGGGAAACAATTCAATGTTAGGTTAATAAATAGCAAGTAACTGTTGGAACACACAAGCGCCAGGCATTGACCACCTTCAACACGAGACGATCTAAACATCTACCTTGATATTCCATGCCACAATCATTACAGCAGCTCCCACTGTCAACATCTTGGAAGTTATCATTGAGCAGAAACTAAGCTGCACCAATCATATACACATAAAAGCCGCTCAATGGTTGGGCATTCTGAGTGGATAACCCACCTTCTGACTCCTCAAAGCCTGTCCATTGTGTACAGGGCCCAAGTCCTGTGTGATAAAGTACTCCCCATTTGTCTGGATGAGTGCAGCTTTAACAACTCTCAAGAAACTTGAAACCATCCTGGATAAAGCAGCCTACTTGAGTGGTACTCCATCCACCATCATCAACATTCATTCCCTTCATCATTGATATACTCTGGCAACAGTGTGTACCATCTACAAGATGCATGGCAGTAATTCTACAAGGCTCCCTTGACAGCACTTTCAAATCCTGTGACCTGTACCACCTGGAAGGACAAGGACAGCAAATGCATGGGACTTTCCAAACCTATAGGTTCCCCTTGAATCCACTCACCATCCTGACATGGAACCACATCACAGTTTCTTCACTATCACTGTGTTAAAAGCCTGAAATTCCCATTCCAATAGAAATGTTACTGAACCTCCACCACAATGGACTGCAATGTTCAAAGCAATGGCTCATTACTATCTTCTCAAAGACAATTAGAGATGGGCAAAAAATGCCAGTCTAGTCAGTGATGCCCACAGCTTGTGAACAAATTAAAATAAATGTGAATATCCGCTGTCAGATAGATTGTAAATAGTTTGGGAATTATCACACCGCTTGGTCAACCTCACTTTAGATTTTGAAGATTATATATATACTACTCAAGACAGTTTCATTAGCTCCAGAATTGTGAAGAAGTTCCTCACACATCCCACCGAGAACATTCCACAGAGTCTTGTGATTTATTGTGTCATTTAAACAATATAATAAGTTGTGGGCATTACTGGAATAGGCCAGCATTTGTTGCCCATCCCTATGGCCCTTGAACTGAGTTGCTCGCTAGGCCATTTCAGAGGACAGTTAAAAGCCAATCACATTGCTATGGGTCTGGAGTCACATGTTGCACATTAGAGAACCGATGGGTTTTTATGGCAATCAATGTTAAATTAAAGGACTCCATTACTGAGATTAAACAAGGAACTGTGATGCTGGAAATCTATATCAAAAACAGGAATTGCTGGAGAAACTCAGCAGGACTGGCGACATCTGTGGGGATAAAGCAGAGTTAACTTTTGAGTTCCGTTTTGAAGAAGGCTGACTACACTTGAAATGTTAACTCTGTTTTCTCTCCACTGATGCTGCCAGACCTGCTGAGTTTCCCCAGCAATTTCTGTCTCCAATATTGAGACTGACTTTTAATACAGAAATTATTAATTAAATTTAAATTCAACCAGCTGTCATGTTGGGATTTGAACCCAGGGCATTAGGTGATGTTTTGTGATTATAAGTCTAATGATATTATCACTACACCACATCTCTCCCCTGCTGGCAAATGCTTGGATGAGATTGATGAATGCAATGAAGACTTCCTGATACTGTTCTTGATATTTTTCTTGGCTTTACCTGACAACACTTCTGGATGTTATAAAGGCATACAGTGTCAGTCAGAGGATTTCCTAAGCCACAGAAAATGGGCAATGCAAGAAAATGCACATCATGATGCTCCTTATTGACAAGAGGGAAATATTTTGATACTTTCCACCACATGATTTATCTTCCTTCATGAAGAAAGTAGTTATTACCACATTCCTGAAATCTGGGATGGTAAGGTTGCAGAGGTGTTTGAAGAGTTCTTTTTCTTCAGAATTCCATAAGTACATGGAATCTTAATCTGAGCAAAAGTCTACTGTCTTTGAGAACATCAGCTGGAGCACCTCTGGGACTGCAGGCTTTATTGTTTTATATCACATCATATGCTGGTTGCAGGTCTCCTATTGAAGGTGAGTCACTCCTGGATTCTACACACAGGGTACTAGGGGAGAGCCTGGAGAATTTCAGCTGGCATTGTGGATTCACAGTTAGGGGCTGTTGAAAATGTTCTTGCCAGCATTGACAGATGCCATTGTCAGAGTCAATGGAGTGTGGAGCTGGAAGAAACACAGCAGGTCAAGCAGCATCAGAGGAACAGGAGAGTTGATGTTTCAGGTTGGCACCTGTCCTCAGGTCCTGATGAAGGGTTCCAACCTGAAACGTTGACTGTCCTACTCCTCTGATGCTGCTTGACCTGCTGTGCTTTTTTCCAGCTCCACACTTTATCAACTCTGACTTTCAACATCTGCAGTCCTGACTATCTCCAAGATGCCATTGTCATTCTTAAGTACAGCAAGATTATCTTTTGAAAAAAGGGGACTTCATCCATTTGACCATGATTATTGAGGATCCTGGTGGCTGTTTAAAAACTTGGTATTTTAAAATGGTAATTCTCTAGCTAAGACTGAATAGGTAGATAGAAGCACATATAATCTAATGTGAGTTTTTAGCAACCATGGATTTAATTAAGGTGCAATAGCTCTATTGAAAAGGTTCAGTTTTAATCATTACTGATGTGCAGATATTACATTAAAATTATGAAGCTTCATTTTAACTATCGCTGTAGAAATAAAAAGTCAATGAAATGTAAATTCTCTGGAAGGACAATATGGAAATCCTTGTACAAAGGCAGGTTTTGTCCAATGGCATGACAGCCTATATTTTTCTAACAGTGAAAAAGGTTGTTGTAATTGTAGGGTCATAAAACAAAGACTTGGTTCAAGCTTTGTGTTGGAATCTGAAATTTAACAGGTGAAAACAATTATAACATGCATCTGTACATTGTTTATCCATTATTCTTCAAAGATGACTGTTTTACATTCAACTTCCTATTGGTTACACATTGTTGCTTTTCACAGTATCCTTGTTATTTTAAGGAGGTCATAAAGAGTTTTCTACAAAGCAATATCTCCACATTATCTTTGTGTCCTTCATATTTTGAATTTCAAATTATGAGTTAAAAGACAGAGACTATTTTTTGGAACACTGAATAATCTATAATTTAAGTCCTAAAAGCAGAATTTGAATTTTATCAATAATTATATGTTGATAAGCACTAAAATAAAAGTAAAGTATTTTGTCAGAATTTTTGTGGTTTAATGTCGACAACAATAATGGAAATCACAAGGCAGGAAGGATTTATGCAGTGGATTTTGCTTTGATGGTTACCAACTAGGTGCAGAATATACAGAATATTCACAGTTGCTCTTCACCTGTGGGAAAACCAATCCCTGTAACTTGCATGGTCTGAGTCATTTAAGTGACCCAGGTATACTTCCAGTATGGAGAAAGTGAAGATTGCAGATGCTAGAGATCAGAGTCGAAGAGTGTGGTGCTGGAAAAGCAGAGCCTGGTCAGGCAGCATCTGAGGAGCAGGAGAATCGACATTTCAGGCATAAGCTCTTCATCAGGAATCTGCTTCAGGATGTGGCTGAAGAAATTCAGTGCTGAGGAGATAACCTGGGCGGTGCAGTGAGCGAGAGACTCACTGAGATCCTTTTAGAGAGAGGAGGAGAACTTCTTCATGGTTGGTATCCTTGGAAGAGGCTTCACAGTAAGGTTATAATCAACAAGGAGAAAGTAAGGACTGCAGATGCTGGAGATCAGAGTTGAAGAGTGTGGTGTTGGAAAAGCACAGCCTGTCAGGCAGCATCCGAGGAGCAGGAGAATCAACATTTCAGTCATACGTCCTTCATCAGGAATATTCCTGATGAAGGGCTTATGCCTGAAACATCAATTCTCCTGCTCCTTGGATGCTGCCTGACTAGCTGTGCTTTTCCAGCACCACACTCTTCAATACTTCCAGTATGGGCCTATTTCCAGGTTACAGCTTGTATTCTGACATTGAACAGAAATGAAGAGATGAGTTACCCATCACAGAATACCCAGCCTTCAACTCATTCTTGTAGCCATAATGTGTATGTGCCTTCACTTAAAGATAACTTTATGGGCATCTCCCTACCTTAGGTTGGTGAAGATGGGTGATTGGAAGGTAGGAATGCAAATGAATATCAAGGAGATATGGTTAGAAATTTTTTGTCGGAAATGGCCATCTTCTGATAATTGCATTGCATCTGCCAATTTAGCAGTCAAAGCCTGAAGGCTGTCCAGGTCTTTTTACCCATGGTCATGAACAGCTTCATTATCTGAGCAGTTGCAAATGGAACCAAATTCTTTGCAATCATCAGCAAAAATCTTCTTTCCAGTCTTATGAAGGAAGGAAGGTCACTGATATAGTGAGGAGATGTTATACTGGACCTGTCAGTAGAGAGGTAATCTAGAGATCCAGATAATGTTCCAGGGACCTGTGTTTGAACTCCATCATGGCAGATAGTGAAACCTGAATTTGAATAAAATCTATAGTGTTGTAAAAACCCATTTGGTTTACTAATTTAGGGAAGGAAATCTACCATCATCCCCTGGTCTGGTCTGTAACATGACTCTAAACTCACAACATTGTGGCTGATTCTGAACTAGCTTGTGAAATGGTTGATCAAACCACTCAAGGACACTAAATACTGACCATTGACCCAAAGCAATATAAGGGATGTATTGAGCCCTCCAGAGAGCATCCTTTTAAGCTTATGTTAGTGTCTTCAGGTTGACTGTTCTCTGTTTATTTATATATCTACATAGATTCCATTGCAGCAGTTCAATTTGCTCTCAAAGTGCATCTAAACAACATTGATTCTTCTCCTCCTGTGCCTTAAATTCCAACACCGTTTGTTCAATACGGGCGGTGAAATGCTGTTTGGATTAGAATTCTTCCAGCTGCTGACAAATATCTTACAAAATAAAGAAGTCCAGTGATCCTTAAAATATTGAACTGCTATCTAAGAATATGAAACAATCAACCTGAGACTTAATCAATAATTTAGCCATAAAGTTGCAAGACTGTTTCTAACACGGAGGCTTATATTAGGAACATAAATTGGAGAATGAGGCCAGACGTAAACAACACTCCCATATTTTCTAATCATTGAGTCAGCAGCTTAGACCCTGGCAGCACTGTGAATTAGACATGCTAACTACAAAGTTCTGGTGATAATGACTATGAAATCATTGTCAATTGTTGTAAAAACTGGTGCACAAGTATTCTTAGGGAAGAAATCAGTCATCTGTACCTGGTCTAGCCTTCCTGAGACTTCAGATCTGCAACAGTGTGATTGGCTCTTAATTGCCCTCTGAAATGGCCTAGCAAGCCACTCAGTTGGATCAAACAGTTAAGAAGTCTCAGAAAAAGGACTACCCAGACATTGGAAACAAATACATCAAACACAACTCTTGACCCTGCAAATACTCCTTATTACTAGCTGAGGGATAATGCCAAAATTGAGAGAGCTGTCCTTAATGTCTTATTCATGGAATGACACCATACCAAGTACCAGATATTATCTCGGGTGTGTCCTGTCCCACAATAAGGACCAACCCAGTAGAGATGACACAGCACAGTGGTATACAGTCAACAGAGAGTTGTCCAAGGGGTCCTTAACATTGGCTCCAAGTGCCATGAAGTATCATGGCATCAGGGTAAACATGAGCAAAGAAGCTTCCTGCTGATTAGCGCAAACCACTATCCCTTAGCTGATGAATCAGTTCTCCTCCATGTTGAATATTGCATAATGTTCTCTAGGTGAGGATATTTGGTATCCATCATCAAGAGTGATTTAGAGATGCCGGTGTTGGACTGGGATGTACAAAGTTAAAAATCACACAACACCAGGTTATAGCCCAACAGGTTTAATTGGAAGCACTAGCTTTCGGAGCGTTGCTCCTTCATCAGGTGGTGAAGGAGCAGCGCTCCGAAAGCTAGCACTTCCAATTAAACCTGTTGGACTATAATCTGGCATTGTGTGATTTTTAACATCATCAAGAGTGGTTTGGCAGCTGACCACAACTGATTGAGCCCTAAAGGACATAGCTACAAGAATGGGTCTGTGGCTAGCAGTGAGGGAAGCAACAAGAGGAAAAAAAACCCTTATCTTTACCAATCTGCCTGCCACAGATGTACCTGTCTATGACATTGTTAGTAAGAGTGACCACTGCACAGTACTTGGGGATTTTTAGCAGCAAGTGATAGACAGAGCTAAACAATTTCACAGCCGGTGGACCAGGTCTAAGCTCTGCAGTCCTGCCACACCCAGTTGTGAATTGTGGTAGATGGTTAAATAATACACTCAAGGAAGAAATCTGCATCCTCAATAATGGGGGAGATTAGCACATCAGTGCAAATGATAAGGCTGAAGCATTTACAAAAATCTTCAGTCAGAAGTGCCAAGTAGATGATCCATCTTGGACTCCTCCAGAGGTCCAGAAGATCACAAATGCCAATCTTTAGCCAACTCGATTCAATCCACATGATATCAGGAAATGGCTGAAAACACTGGAATACAGTAAAGGCTTTGAATCTGATAACATTTCAGCAGTGGTACTGAAGGTTTGCACTCCAGGATTTGCCATTCTTCAAGCCAAGGTGGTCCAGTGCAACTACACCACTGGCATCTACCCGACAATGTGGAAAATTGCCCAGATATGTTCTGTACACAATTAGCAGGACAAATCCAACTGAACCAACTACTACCCCATTAGTCTAATCTCAATCATCATTACATTCTTGGAAAGTATCATCAACAGGGATATCAAATACACTTGATTAGCAATAGTTTGCTCACTAATGTTCATTTTAGGTTCTGCCAGGGTTACTCAGCTCCTAAGCTCATTATAGCCATGGTCCAAACATGAAAGAAAGAACTAAACACCAGAAAGAGGTTAGATGAACTGCTCTTGACATCAAGTCAGCATTCGATTGAGGAGTCCTAAAAAAACTGGAGGCCCTTAGGAATCGGGGAAAGCTAACCTCTAGTTGGAGTTACACTTATCACAAGCAAAGATGGTTGGTTTTGTTGGAGGTCATCATCTCAACTCCAGGGCATTACTGCTGAAGTTCCTCATGAAAGTCACCTAAGTGCAACCATCTTCAACTACTTCATCAATGGTTTTCATTCCATTACAAGGTCAGAAGTGAGGACATTCACTTAAGATTGTGCAATGTTCAGTAATATAGTGATTCCTTAGATACTGAAGCAGCAAATTAGAAACATCCTGCATAATATTCAGGTTTGTACTTATAAATAGCCGTAAGTGAGGACTGCAGCTGCTTGGGATTAGAGTCAGGAGTGTGGTGCTGGAAAAGCACAGCAGGTCAGGCAGTATCCAAGGAGCAGGAAAATCGACGTTTTGGGCTAAAGCCCTTCATCAGGAATGAAGCTGCAAGCCACCGGGGTGGGGAGATAAATGGGAGGGGTTTGGGGCTAGGGGGAAAAGGTAGCTGAGAGAGCAATAGTTGGATGGAGATGGGGGTAATGGTGATAGGTCGGAGGGGACGGTGGAGCGGATAGGTGGGCAGGAAGATGGACAGATGGGATGGGTAATGAGGGCAGTGTTGAGCTGCAAGGTTGGAACTGGGATAGGGTGTGAAGGAGAAATGGGGAAACTGGTGAAAATTTACTTAAGTGTCAAGTAATATTCACACTGTACAACTGTCAGGCAATGCAAGAAAGCAACAAAGAATCAAATCATGGCCCCGTGACATTACTTTAGCTGAATGCCTCACTATTGACATCATAGGGGCCATCATTGTCCAGAAACTGACTTAGACCAGCCATACAAATATAGTGGCTACAAGTTCAGCTCAGATGTAGGAGTCCTACAGCGGGTAACGCACGTCCTAATTCCCCAACATTTGTCCAGCCTATACAAAGCACAAGTTAGAAATGTAGGGAAAATATCCCAATTGCCTGGTGAGTGCCTGCCACCATGCAGGGCTAAGCAGCCCTTTTGTTAGACATCATTTCCACAAAGGTAAAAACAATGACTGCAGATGCTGGAAACCAGATTCTGGATTAGTGGTGCTGGAAGAGCACAGCAATTCAGGCAGCATCTGAGGAGCAATAAAATCGATGTTTCGGGCAAAAGCCCTTCATCAGAAATACAGGCAGAGAGCCTGAAGGGTGGAGAAGAGGCTCTCTGCCTGTATTCCTGATGAAGGGCTTTAGCCCGAAACGTCAATTTTACTGCTCCTCGGATGCTGCCTGAATTGCTGTGCTCTTCCAGCACCACTAATCCAGAATCATATCCACAAATATTCAGTCCCTCCAAAACCAGTGCTCAGTAGCAACTGTGCAGATCAGCTACTTGATGCACTGCAGAAATTCACTAAGATGGCATCTTTGAAACCCACAACCACTTCCATCTAGAAGGATAAGGGTAGCTGATACATAGGACACCAATACCTGCATGTGCTCCTCCAAGACACACACCATCCTGACTTGGAGTGCATTATTGTTCCTTCAACGTTACTAGTTCAAAATCCTGGAATTTCCTCTCTAATGGCATTCTGGGTCTACCTACAGTGCATGAACTGCAGCAGCTCAAGACGGTAGCTCGCCACTACCTTCTCAATGGCAATAAATTTCAGAATTGTACAATAAATTCTGGCCCAGACGCCAATGTCCATAATTATCTGAATGAATTTTTTTTAAAAACTGCAGGTGATTAGATCTATGGCACCACTCTCGGAAACTCAGGAGGGAAGGAGATTTTAGCTGCTATCAGACATAACCATTTCCCATTGATTAGATATGACTTCAACAAATTGAGAGTTTTCTCCCAATTCCCACTGATTTCAATGTTGCAAAGTCACCTTTATGGCAAACTCAGTCAAATGTTGCCTTGATGTCAAAATCTAAAGAGTTAAATGGAAACAAAATCTGTAAATAAAAAAAGTGAATTACCACACAGAATTGAAAATGGAACTTTTTTTTTTAACAGTCTCTGTTGACTTCTTTAAATGGGTAATAAACAAAACATGCAACTTCAATGTACATGGAAATGTATTTGACAAGGTACCAGACGATAGTCATGTCATTAAAGATCAGAGGATGTGAAGTCAAAAGACAATTAACAGAATAAGTAGCAAGTTCTGTACTTAGTCGGGTTGGGAATACAGGTCAATGGGTTCTGGAAAATGACAAGTGCCTTTGTTCATCATCTTCTTAAATAGAAACCAAAAGAACTGTGGATGTTGTAAATCAGAAACAAAAACAAAAGTCGCTAGGAAAGTTCAGTAGGTCGGGAAGCGTTTGTGAAGGGAAATCAGATGTAACGTTTCGAGTTGAATGGCCCTTCCTCAGAACTGGACCCTAAACGTTAACTCTGATGTCTGTTCACAGATGCTGTCAGAACTGTTGAGAATTTCCAGCAACCTCTGTTTTTGTATCTCCTTAAATCGCTTGTATTCAAGAATCAGAGGTACTTTGCCAAAACATGGTGCCCTCATGAAATTGAGTGTATTGTTAGAATTAAGGAAAACGGTGGCAAAATACAGTGATGTTAATGAACTTGCAGAATGGGTACATAAAATGAAAATTAATGTGAATACAGCTAAGTAAGAGATGGTACATTTTGGTAAGAGGAATAAAAATGCCACATACTCCTTGAGAAATAAGGAAGGAAACTTATTTTTATAACAGAACTTCTAGCAGCACTATATAGATTTACATCAATAGCCTGGAATAGGTTGCATTGCTACCTGCATACCTGGACTTGTCTCTTGAGAAAAGAAGAAAAACTGAGAGTATAACCAAAGAGAGATTTTTTAAATTATGAGGAGACATGATAGGATAGACAGAGAAGAGATGGATCTGCTTTGCATGTCTCCAAAACTAGTGGTCATAAATATAAGCTAGTCACCAATAAACCTAATCAGAAACTCAGAAGAAATTTCATTACTCCAACAGTGATGAAAATGTGGAACTTTGTTTCATGTGGATTTGTTGGAATGATCATCGGAGATTTTTGAAAATGAACCTAAATAAGGACAAGGGAAGAAAGGAATAACAGGATATGTTAGCAGAATGTAATGGAGTAAGCTGGGAAGTGGCTGGAGTTCAGAAAAGTAAGGGCTGTTCGAGACCTGTTGGGAAGAATGGCCTTTTTCTGAGCAGTACCTTCTATGGAATTTTAAGAAACTAAGTTATGCTGACTTAAAAGTGGACCTAACATCCACTTGAAAAAGTGATATACAAATCTTCAGTCATTTTATAGCAAGGCCTTGACCAATCTGAAGTTCAAAAAAGAAAACAAAACAAAGGGTTAATAAACTTACTGATTTTGAAGGAAGGTATTACGGCCATGCACAACTACTGTGAAAAAAAGAATAACATATCTTAGAAGAAACTGAGAGACCCATTCTTTTCATGACTGTAAACTAAACAGTTTTAGTTTTAGAACATATTTTGTTCTTTGGGTGGCTACAAAGAAGGAAAACCTGGCAGGACCACCAGTCAGTTGATTGCTGACAGAGGCCACACAGAAGTGAAAACCCAAAACAGCTGTGGTAGGGAGCATGGTCAATAAGAGGCAATGGTGGAAATGTAAAAACATCCAAAGAGAAACATTGATTGCAAATTCTTTGCTGGGTTTTAGTGTTTGCTGTACAATTGCTACTTAGACTTGCCTGAGAAAAGGCAGCTTGGCAATTTATTCATCTTTTCTTCATATGTGGCTCATTTCTATTTTCTCTTTCAGCAATCGCACAGTAATCAAAAGGAGCAAAGGCTTTGAAGTGATTCCAAATGAAAATGCGAAAAGGTCCAATTCTTTCCAGCTGCCTGACCAACTCTGGCGATCATTAACCAAGCAAGTTAATTTGAGTTAATATTTATCAAATGCATACTTCAAAATTGCATTCTTAGTAAATTATATAAACTTCAGGCATATAAATAAACCAAAGTGAAACTTTTTTAAAAAGACAAATACTGTACTTGTACATATAAACACAGTAGTTTGTTTTTAAAATTAATCAAAGAATTTACAGATACAACCTTGTTATATCAAAGTTTAGAACAATGAAACAAGGCCTTCATATGCTTTCATACTTGGTTGTTAAAATTATTTTGAGTTGCTACATTGTGTGTAGACCTAGATTAAGAGAACTCACAGACAATTATCCAGAAGAGTGCACACCCTGGAAAGTCCATCTACAACTGGTTTGGAATAGATAAATTGCTTTGCAAAATCCAAGTCAGAACCAATCAAAATAAATATCTGATTAAATGGTCACCTGGATCTAATGGAAGTCAATAGTACTGCAGCCATTTCAATGATTGCAAAACCAGTCTTTGACAAAATGCATTCTGAGCTCCAATCCTTAAGTTTGTGGAAGACTTCAGCTAGACAGAGAACCAATACTGGGGAACATTTACAGATTAAGAGTACAATTTCTTTTCCGGTCTATTATGAGAACTAGCTGGTTCAGTTACCACTGATTGTAGTAAAATACTCAGGCCCAAGCCTGATGGGATGAAATTCATTGAGAAAGATTTATCTAGATTTTTAATTAGAAAATGGCTGACTGAGTGAAGTCTTAATTGAATACTTGGAGGTTTTTTAGGAAGTTCTAGGGACTATCAAAGGAGCCAAGGACCCTGCATGTTGACCAGGTAGCAATTCCATGAGTCTACAAGGCCCATCAATTGGCATTTGCCTTTTGGGCAAAAGTAGATGCAGAAAGCAGAAGACTGGAAAACAAAGGAATCATCAAACCATTCCATTTGTGGAAACAACAGCGTCAATCATATCAATTATGAAGTTTGAAGGGTCAGTTTGCCTTTGTGGGGATTTTAAACAAATGGAAAATCACTTTTCGCAGCTGGAAAAATACCCAATCCCTTGCATAGAGGATGTATATGCAAAGCTGTGAGGGGTGGCGGTCCTTCATGAAGCTGGAGCCACACTTACTTGCAATTGCATTTAAATGAGGATTCTCAGAACTATGCTACAATTAATACCCATAAGGGTTTGTATCAATATATGAGATTGCTAATTGGAGTATCGTCAGCCTGTGCAATTTTTCAGTAGATGATGGAGAATGATTTACAAGATCTACCTCAGGTTTATTGTGATGATAGGCTAATAACTGAGAAGATGAAAAAGAGCATTTAGAAAACTTGGACATAGTCCTTAGATGCTTCTTCAAGTCAGGCATAAGTCTAAGATAGGAAAAATGTGAGTTCCAGCCACCCTAAGTGACTTTCATGGGTTACAAGACCGGGTTACACCCATTAAAAGATAAAGTGAGGGCAATCAAAGTTATCCCAGTTTCCAAATCTGTACCGGAACTTGGGTCTTTCCTTGGATTGGTGACCTAATTACGGAAAGTTCATACGTAATCTGGCCTCCACCCTGACACCTTTGCATGAACTCTTAACAAGGAGTCAGCCTTGGAAATGGTCACATAGCCAAGCCATAGATTTTAAGGAAGTGAAAAACAGCTATCAGGTGTTGGCACACTATGATCACAAGTTAGATGTGGTCTCCCATACAGCATTGGGGTAGAATTAACTCATAGATGGCTTAATGGAGAGGAACACCTAATAGCATTTGGATCCAGGACTTTGGCTAATGCAAAGTGTAAATATGCCTCAATAGAGAAGGAAGGTTTGGTGGTCATATTTGGAGTCAGAACGTTCCACCAATACTTGTAAGAATATAAATTTGTAATAATAATGGAACACAACTCCTGGTAGGCCTACTTAAAGAGGTCAAGGCCCATAGCTTCAGGCCAAATTCAGCAGTGGGCTCTAATGGTAGGTGCAGATAATTACAAATAAAAACAGAAGCTGCTGGAAAAGCTCGACAGGTCTGGCAGTGTCTGTGGAGAGAAGTTAGAGTTAAAGTTTCAGGTCCAGTGACCTTTCCTCAGAATGTACAATTACAAGTTGCAATACCGTGTGGGAGGCCAAGTAGCGAATGAGATGAATTGAGCTACCTGCCGCTGGCAGATTCACTGCCAGGTGGTATCGTACCTGGAAGAGTTTGTAATTGTTTTAAATTTTCTGAGCACACTTCTAGTTACAGCTGACAGTATCAGACTTTGGACAAAGAAAGATCTGGTCCTGACAAACTGAAACAGCTGGGTGTTGATGGGGGAGACCAAAGGCTGTCACAACCAGAATTAAAACCTTTTTGGACCCAGAGGGACCAGATCAGAGCAGAGGATGGCACATTATTACGGGGAACAAGAGTGATTGTCCCAAGCAAAGGTCACTGAAAGATATTGGCTGAACTCCACCAGGGTCAACCAGGGGTTTCCAAAATGAAGATGTTGGTAAGAAGTTATGTCTGGTGGCCAGGATTAGATACAGACATAGCCACCATGGTGGAAAGTGTCCAGAGTGCCAACAAGGACAAAAATTACAACCAGCAACTCCCCCACATTTGTGGGAATGGCCGGGTAAACCATGTACTTGGTTGCATGTCAACTTTACAGGTTCTTTCATGGGGTCAATGTTCTTAGTCTTTGTGGATGCCCACTCAAAGCGGCTGGATCTGCATAGAGTTCATTCTTCAAACGCGGGGATGAAATAGACGCATGCATCTATTGCAATACATGGTCTCCCCAGAGGTGTTGCTCACAAATAACAGGCCATTGCTTGCCAACAGGGAATTTGAGTATTTCCTAAAGTCAAATGTCATTTGACATATAAGGACCAGCTCCATACCATCCATCATCCAATGACCTGACAAAAAGAGCAATCCAAATTTTGAAGGCAGATTTAAAGAAACACCTTATATCTTCACTTGATACCGATCTATTGTGGCTCCTATTTGATTATACAATCACCCCTCGTGCAACTTCAGGGATAGCTCCAGCACAGTTGCTAATGGGGACAAGATTCGGCACCAGGTTCAACCTGTTCTCCCCTCATAGAATATGGTTGGAGATGCTAATCTGGTCCAATCTGGGAGCCCTGACTGACAGATACAAACAAGAGTGTCAGAGGTTCTGTTCACTCTGAAGCTGGACCAGTGCTAAGGGTTTTCCACGTGCAAACAAAGAGTGACTTAGTGATGGGATACCAGAGTTATTTCATGTTCCTTTTACTTTCCCTGACCCCCTCACCACAACCCTCCCCTTGTGCCCTTCTCTTTTCAGAGACCCAAGAAATGCTAGCTAGTTAGACAGTGTTAGAAAAGAAGAAAGTGGAAGAGCAGGAAGACTATAAAGAGGACAAAATTATCATATTCGCAGCCACCCAACTCAGATACAGATACTGTCAGTATTTTACAGAATAGTAGCGTCTACATATAGTGAAACAACAGACAAGAGCAGCCTGCAACCAGGGCATGGAAAAAGGATATTCAGGTAATAATTGATCTGCATACAGTTTCTGATGTAAGAGATTCAGATGAATACTTCAATGGGTAGCCTGCTAAAAAGGCTGATTTCTACGCACAGTGGTGTATTTGATATATTGACAGTCGTACCAGAAAGCCTGACATAAATGTTAAGGAACATGGAACAGGGTTTTATGCAGAATTTGGAGTTCATCCTTTCTACTGTCAGGTGTTTGCCAACATGAAAACACTTGTCAAACAAACATGCTGCAGCATCTTATGGCTGATGTCTCTGTTTACACTGCAGCATAGACTGCAATCAGCATCTGGCTGATGATGTGGAATCTCAGCCTGAAGCAAGTCAAGCTCAGTTTTCTGCCAGGCATGCTTAGATTGTTGCTTTAGTTATCAGCGTACAAAGGGGCTAGCAGGATCTCAAAAGCAGTTCAACTTTCTGTCCTCTAACTGTTTGCTAGAAAATGGTTGCATTGTGGAAATCCAGATGTCCAGGATAAACTCTGGGAAACATGACTTCAAACTCCACTTTGACAGTTGGTGGAATTTAAAATCTGGAACATAAAGCCTCAGTAATAGTAACCATTAAATCATTGAATAAAGACTCACTAATGTCCTTTAGGAAAGGAAAACTACCATGCTGATTGTCTGCCCTACTTGTGACGCTAGACTCACAGAAATGTGACTGCACAACAACCGAGCAAACCACTCAGTTCAAGCGCAATTACAGATGGGCAACAAATGCTGATTTCACCAGTGATGCTCAGAATCAATGAAAGAATTGCTAGGATTGTTGAGATGCTGCCCATCAGAAAAGCAGTTGCTCCATACAGCAGGAAGTTGTTGTCTTCTTTCAAGATGACTGGATTTATCTCCCCACCAATGCCACTCTCCCAATACCCTTGTAGTTTCCTGCTAACCTCTCAGTCAAACTATCTGCTCAAAATATGATGATGCAGACTGAAGTCAGACCTCATAGCCCCAGATTTGCTCTAATCACAAACAATCATTTGCAGTGCTCCTGACTGCGAGTCTGTAGCCTTGTTACAAGCATTGGGTTAGAACTTTACAAAAGTTCTAAAATAGGCAAAGGGATGTGGAAGACAAAAAAGCAATGCATAAGTGAGATAATTTGTCATTCATATGAAATATTGGAAGTTTTATTTATATTATATCCTCTGCTGAGGACATGCAGGTCCTGGGCCTCCTCCACCACCACTCCCTTACCACCCGACGCCTGGAGGAAGAACGCCTCATCTTCCGCCTCGGAACACTTCAACCTCAGGGCATCAATGTAGACTTCACCAGTTTCCTCATTTCCTCTCCCCCACCTTATCCCAGTTCCTAACTTCCAGCTCAGCATCATCCACATGACCCGTCCTACCTCCCAATCTCCCTTCCCACCTATCCGGTCCACCCTCCCCTTTGACCTATCACCTTCATCCCCACCTCCATCCACCCATTGTACTCTTTGCTACCTTCCCCCACCCTCCTCTCTGAACTATCACCTCCATCCCCACCCTCATTCACCTATTGTACTCTTTGCTACCTTCTCCCCAGCCCCACCCCCTCCCCCATTTATCTCTCCACCCTGGAGGCTCCTTGCCTCCATTCCTGATGAAGGGCTTTTGCCTGAAACATTGATTTTCCTGCTCCTCGGATGCTGCCTGACCTGCTGTGCTTTTTCAGCACCACTCGAATCTAGACTTTTGCCTAGTTTTATTTATATTGTTGACTCAGAATGTTTTCATAGTGATGGTCTTTCTTTGGCATTGTGTTCAAGAGAATGAGTTGAAAAACACTGGAAAAGCACAGCAGGTCAGGCAGCATCCGAGGAGCAGGAGAGTTGAAGTTTCTGATGAAGGGCTTATGCCCAAAACGTCAACCCTCCTGGCCCTCAGATGCTGCCTGACCTGCCGTGCTTTTCCAGTGCCACCCTTTTCGACTCTTATAATCCAGCATTTTGCAATCCTCACTTTCTCTTGTTCAAGAGAATGCTTTGACAATCCGAAACAATGATAATATGACGAATGCAACTGAAGGTGATGAAGGAATTAGAGTTGCATTCGATGAAACACCATTACAATAAGCCATTCCTGGATGCATTGGCCTGAAAGTAGTCAATCAGTTGTCTCCTCCTTCTCCTCTTCCACCTTCACTTCCTTTTTCTATTTCATCCACTGTTTCAGTATACTTGTTATACCACACTGTTATTTGTAAAGAGCTTGCAATTAATTGTAATGTGAATTAGGAGGCTGATGATGTGGAGGTATTTGGGAATAATAATAAATGCATTCAGTAACTCTCTAAAAGGCACTACAGGAGACAAAAGGATCAGCTAGGTCTTTTTATAGGTAGAAGAGAAAAGGCTAATTTTTTTTAATAGTTAAGTGAAGAAGACAGCAAAGATCAGACAGAAGCTTTGCAAAATTGAACACGTATCTCTGGCCAAAGTCTAATCATTGGGTCTACCAACATGGATGAGACTAATTTTCTCACAACACTAAAAAAATCCAGTCAGAAAATGTAAATTTACAGACACTGATGTTCATTGGCTCATTTGGGGTACACCCGAAGTAGGCAAAGATCTAATTGGAAAAGACAAAGGCTGCAATAATGCAGACTGTAGACACTGTCAAGCAGATCAGAAATAGATAGATGAAGATGTTGACTACACAAATGACTAGCTTCTAGTCAAGTCAAGAGAAAAGCATGAGGGCTGACGCAGTAAAGTAGCAACAACAAGATTGCATACCAGACACAGAAAGATGTGCAAAAGCTGTGGATGACCACATGAGTTGACAGACAGATGGATCTCTTGCCTGGAGCAAACTGCAAGGTTTGTGGAAAACCAAATTCCTGGAGAAGTTGTGCAAATCAAAGAAGGTAGTAAATGAGTTATCAGAGTCAGAATGAGAAGGAAAGCAAAACATTCACACCCTGGAAGATGACAATGAGTTTGACAACACAACAGACATAGGAACCATAAAACTGTGTTAAACAGCTGGATGCAGCAACTCCCAGAGAAAAGAAATTCACACAAACATTCAGATGAAGAAGAGAATGAAATAGAAAAATCCACAATGGAAGCATGATGTCAGAGCGCAGAATTACACATCACGCTCAGACTACACCAGAAGATGTTTACTGAGAATTTTTTAAAAAGTGGTTACTCAAGGGAAAGTCCTCTGAAACTGAGCAATATTATGTAAATGGCATACAGAAGAACTCAGATCTGACAGGTAAATCAGGTAAATACAATGTACAGGGACACACATAGAGCAGCTGTAGGGCTTTCCAATTTCTAACAATCAGCTTTATGGAGGGATATAACAAATGCACTCAGTGAAGTACCCTGGATTTGCCCTTCGACTGATTGCCCTACTTTGTGTCAGTTCTGCTTATTTTCTCTGTAATGATTCAGATTAAGCAAGATTGAAACTTCCGTTTTAAAATGATCTGAGCAGCACTCTTGAAATCAGAGTTAAAGCCTTCAGCACATGCAATAACACTTCTTGTGGACTTCGGGAACACTACATGACAGTACAGGACCTCAACCGTTTTGGGTATTAACATTTCAATAACCAGTAGAAATCAATCAATAACTATTCTGTAATAGTCGTTGATCTTTTAGATGGCATGAGCACATATGTAAGACAGGGTACTAGCTCGAGCTTTCAGGTCAAAAACAACAGTCTATGTCAAATCAGTGCTGACTGATAATGGGATCTGCCTATGCAGCACACCTCCAGCACTTCCTTGGACTCATGCTGATGCCTTTACAAAGTGCCATCCAGTGTGTCCAGGATCAGATGTCAGCAAACACCATGACTACCATTTAGACCCAAAACAGCAGCTTAAACACTGAAAATATGGGCATTGCGCCATCACATTTAGCAAACTCCAATTTTATCATTTGTAAAGGAGGTCATTTAATGTGTATCTGAAAGGCTGCTGTAATGAAAGATCAAGAAGAGAAAATGGGAAGATTTACACTGTACAAAACAAGATTTACTCTACAATTTAGTCACATGCAAAATAATGATCCACCATCATGTATTACCAACCTGCAGAAAGGCCAATTATTCATTTCAGCAGATGTTTAAATGATTAAATCTCTTGTTCATGTAAGAAGATAGTATTGTATCATTAATAAAACATTCATAAGTGTTTCACCAAAGTAGAATATAACGTCCTTCCTTATAAGTGAAAGTGAGGACTGCAGATGCTGGAGATCAGAGTCAAGATTAGAGTGGTGCTGGAAAAGCACAGCAGGTCAGGCAGCATCTGAGGAGCAGGAAAATCAACATTTCGGGCAAAAGCCATTCATCATTGAAGGGCTTTTGCCTGAAATGTCGATTTTCCTGCTCCTTGGATGCTGCCTGATCTGCTGTGCTTTTCCAGCACCACTCTAATCTTGACTATAATATCGTTATTGCAGTTGCCAGTATCCATTATGGATATTTTATATATTTTATAGAAATATTGGTACACAATCACAATGTGGGCATGTAAAACATTGTCTCACTTGTCTCACAGTGATTTTGTGTATTTTTCCTCTTTTGACATTTTCAAGACAAATCATTGGCACATATGTAAGACAGGGCAATAGCTAGAGCTTTCAGGTCAAAAATAACAGTCTATGTCAAATCAGTGCACACTTCCAACACTTCCTTGGACTCATGCCTATGAATTTACAATCTCTTGATGAGATTCATTTCTGAGAAGCACGCTTGGATTTTGATTTTTTTCTAATAACCTCCAGTGCTGTAACCCAATTCTCTGCCCCATTATACAGATTGGCATATACAGTCAAGTTTCTGCACACAGAGATTTCTCCTTCTTATTAATATATACATTTCATATCTAGAGCAAATTGCACTGGAGTAAATGTTTAAAGGAAATTCTCAGAATTTTAAGATATAACAAAATTCCTCAGAAACCACATTCTAGATCAACTTGTCAGACCACAATGACATTTTACTGTTTAAAACTTCGAGACATATATGAAAAATGAACAGTGAAATTATAATGTTAGCTTATTTGTGTTTCCAGTGGTTTTCCGTTTTCAACATTACTATGCAAACACCTTAAGGTCTTTGAAATTTCTTTTTAACAAATCAAACTGTATCTTTTTCCCAGTCCATCTTCAAATGTTTGTATTCATTGCAGGGCCGATTATGAAAAACTAGAGATACGTACACAGTTATAAATCACTGAAATCAAAATCAAAACTAGACTGTCAAGGAGAACAAAGAAGCCCATGAAATACACACATATAAAAAGGAAGGCACACTAAGCTGGTGTTACAGGTGTATAGGAAATGTTAACAGGTGTCAGAGGCAGAATAAGTATTCTCAATGATCCTGCTGTGCATAATCACTTACTAATCATTCTTGAAGTTACAGCTATGTTATTGACTCGCTAATTTCTACTCCAACAGCTTTTGGGTAGTTTGATGATTGAGCAGGGCCATGATGTTTAACTGCTAGGCTGTGACCAACTTTTAACATATTCTGTCCCTTTAAGTATAGGTGCTCCCTGTAAGGAAATGTTGCTGGGTTAACATATATTTAAATACTTTTTGTTTGCTTTTAATATATAACCAAGACGCAAAAGCTATTGTAAATTAAATGCACACAATAGAGTCTGATTGACAAACAGCAAATAACAGTGCAACACAGGAATAGACCCTTCGACACACCAACATTGTCCACATGATGCCTTTCTCAGTGATAAATCTTTTGGCTTTAAACTGTCCATTTCCCTCTATTCCCTGTCTCTTCATAGGTCTGTCAAGATGTCTCTTAAACATTGCTATTGTAACCATCTTCACAAGCTCCTCTGGCAGCACAATAGATACTCACCATCCTCTTTGTTAAATATTTGTCTCTCACATCTCCTTTAAACCTACTCCTTTTAACTTAAACCTATGTCCTCTGGTAATTGACATTTCTACCCTGAGAAAAAGACTAACAACCATTCTAGCCATGCCTCTCAAAATTTTGTAAATTTATACCAGGCCACCCTTCTTCCTTCAATGTTTTTATGAAAAAAACCCCATTTGTCCTATCTGTTTCATACCTAATACCGTCCAAATCAGACAACATCCTGATCAACCATTTCTGTATCCTCCCTGAAGGCTCCACATCCTTATGATGGTGTGGCGATCAGAACAGTACACAATACTCTAAATTTGGCCCAACTAAAGTTCTATACAGCTGCAATACATCTTGCCAATTTCTATATTCTATGCTGCAACCGATGAAGGGAAGCATATATCTTAAATTCACACATACTGCCAAGAATGTAGAGTTTTAACCATTAAGCCATAATTATCAGCACAGTTAGACAAAATGGGAAGGCAGGACAGAGCAAAAGCAGAAGTGAAAGTCAATCATTAACTACACTGCAATTTGAACCTTAAAATAAGTCGATCTGCTAAATGAGCTAAGTGTCAGGAATTATATGAAAACAACACTTCATATGAATATTAAATTGCACAAAATAGGATTATAAAAAAATTTATTTGATCAACAAATTAGCTACATTTGAGACAGTAAGATTAACTAACTGTCACTTTGGAAAGTAGGAGACAGCTTCAAACCTAGTGAAGTCTCTCAGGTTGTGAGTATGCTACCACCAATTACAGCTTGCATTGGGATAGTTCTGTTAGGCTTTTGTCAGCAGTCTATTAATGTTGTGTCTGTTTGAATTGCATAAATTTGCAACAAATTCACATTGACCTTGGAATAACAAAGTAATGTGTTGAACCAATTTCTTGTGTGTTGATTAATTCTTGAAAGGCAGCAGGAAGTGTTCTAAGTAGTTACATTCTGTTCAAGGCTAATTGCTGAGGCAGGTTTTTGCAGATTTGTTGTAAATCCTTGCCTCCTGCCCCAAGGCAAAGGCCAGCTTATCAAGGTCAGAAAGATTAACAAAGTGGACTGGCTTGCTTTTTCAAACCAGGCAGAATTTCCGCCTTCCTTGAGCAATTGGGCAGTGATAAGAAATTTGGAAAATTGTAGCAAAAATGGAGAAATCAGGTTCTCAATGTGAGAAAAAATATCCAATTTTTGACTTAGGGTTTAAACAACGAGTTTAGCATCTTGGTAATTGATGGTGAGTACCTTGTTTCCATGCATTTTCATCTCGTTATTAGCTAAACTCACCTCATTTCTATATAACTCCCCACTCATCGCTACTTTCCTGAAGATGGTACCAATTTCAAACGGAAATGTTCGACCAGTAGGTGCTCATCACTCGCTCCTTCAGGTCTTCAGACAACTCCTCCTTCACCACAATATCTCTGCATGCTCCATGGACACCGACTTTCTCCACCTGCAGGTCCCTCTTTAACCTTCTGCATCCTCTTATATTTCTGTATGTTTTGTATTTGTCCTAGTGAAATCCTTCACCTTTCTCCCTACAGAATTTAAATCTGTTATTATTCCTTCTTAGTTGATTATAATGAATTTGGTAATTCATTGAGCCACGCCCTGAGTTTTGGAGCTTGGCTCCTTATTGTGACCTGAGTGTCTGGTTGTTGCGGGTCATAATGGCTCCCCGCTTTGATGTGATTTTGGCCTTCTCTGAGTGAGAGGGAAAACCAGTAGTACTGGCACCAGTGGAAACCAGTATACAATGGTTATTGAAGACCAATTTTAACCAGTAGAATTTACAAGTAATGCTGGATATGGTTATTGGTTATGGTGTTAGTAGTAACTCTTTATCGTTTTGTAGGACGTTGGCATTGTTGGCTGGGCCAGCATTTATTACCCATCTCCAGTTGCCCTTGAGAAGGTGACGGTGAGCTGTCTCTTGAACCACTGCTGTCCATTTACTGTAGGTAGACCCAGTGCCGGTATTACTGCTTTTGGTGCTAACAACCCTATTTATGGCACCAGTATTACTGGTTATGATGCCTGAGATACAAGTTGTGATGCCAGTACTATTGGGACTGCCAACTGCTATGATTCCAACTGATGTTAACATTGGACAAGCCAGATCCTAGTGTGAAATCTGGCTGGATAGACTTTTTTAACAAAATATAATCACACAATGTAGCAGATTTGTCCTTTCAACAATAAAACAAGTTTAGTACATAAAACAAAATAAAAATAGACTACAATAAACCAAAACCAAACTACCTAAATATAACATGGTTTGAAAAATTTTGAAACATACAGAAAATAAAATCCCATCTTCTACCCAACATTGAAACTTAACGGTTTAATCAAAATTAAGAGAAATTCTTTCCCTAACTTTTCAATTTGACTTAATTACTTCTTTTCAGCTCTGGTCCCTTAACCTGCGAGATCCTTTTGCTTGATTACTTACATAACTGGGAACTTAGACTTTCACAGTGTTACGACACGGGGTAAATTCTCCTGTTTAATGTAAACCAGTAACACAGAAAAGATTTATCCTGTGCAGTAATCTGTGAAAATTCAAGAGGCCAAGAACTATTTAAAGTAAAAATTAACAACTTTATTTCTTAAATAAGAGAGATTAATTAACTAACAACTATTTATAACTCCTTCCTCTAACCTATCTTTTACCTTTCCCTTCTACAATATTAGTCCGATCAAACCCCGGATTAAGATTTACAAAACAAAACTTCTTATCTCAAAACCAGGCAGCTTTCAGTTTTCTCTGAATTCCTGTCTTCTTTTGATCTTGGGGATTCTGCTTCACAGGTTACTGATCAGTAAAGTACCTTTAAGAGAGCTATTTGTCAGGCAGTCTTTACATGCTAGTAGCTTGGCAGTTCTCCTCTCAACTGTTTAATTTTCCCTGGTCTTATACCCCCAAAGCATTTGTTTGCGCCATTAGCTTTTAAGATTGTCAATATACTAAATTCAACCTGGATTGGAGTTTGGTATTTTTCAGGGTATAATTTAAACTGATTGGCCTAATTCAAATCTGTTTTGTCATTTCCAGGCAACTAGCTATCCCCGTAGCTGAAGCACATGTTACATCATTTCTTATTGAGAACACTTGGTGCTGTCATTGCTGGCTTTTAACTCTCTTAAAGGTATAGTACACCCACATCTTCATAACAACAACCTTAATAGTCTGTAGTGTTCACCCCAAAAACACCTGATCTAGAGTTTTCACAAAACTGTAGGTAGACTGGTACCAGGGAGAGGGTATAAATAGTTCTTTGCCTCTTGAATTTTCACAGATTACTGCACAGGATAAATCTTTTCTGTGTTACTGTCCAAATATGACAGACATGTTACAACATACCTCTGGAACATGTGAGACTTGAACTCAAACCTTCTGACTCAGAGACAGAAACATTACCACTTCCTCACAAAACCTTTTATTTGAAACCATCTGTCTATGTTCTTTGTACCATCAACTCTCACATCTGCATCAAATGTCATCTGCTACCTATGTGTTCACTCCACCAACACGTCTTTTTGACATTCTATACTGTTCACCTCAATTTACAATTCTCCTCAGTTTTGTGTCATCTGCAAACTTTGAAATTATCCCTTGCACACCAGGATCTAAATTATTTATGTCTTTCAGGAAAAGTATCATTCCAATACTGATGCTGGAAGTTTCCACTACATATCTTCTTCCAATCTTAAAAATGCACATTAACCGTTTCTCGCTGTTTCCTATCTCTTAGTCAATTTTGCATCTTTGTTGCTACTATCCTTTTTGTTCCATGACCCATTACATTTCTCACAGGACCATTGTGTAACAAGATATTGAATGGATAATCTAGAGTACAAGAAAAGGCATAGATAATTGACAAGGAAAACATTGAAGAAGTATGTGATGGTAATACAGGTACATGGTTAAGGAAGATCAGCCACTTGATTATAGGAATTATTTTTCATACCGAATCAATTTAGATTCAAACACTCATTGCAGTCAAATTGTCTAATGATTAGTGAGCTCCACCCAAAACTGAGAATGACAGATTTCATTCTAGGTGGATTTGGAAAATACGAACTGATTTGATTTGGAAAATGCAAACTGAATGTGAAAGTGTATTTGGATACAGGAGTAATCAAAGAGAGGATACCAGTGTAGAGGTGTAAGGATGGTGAACGGAATTGAGGAGGGGTGTGGATGAATGTTCATTAGCAGATTGTCTCCACTTTGCTAATGCTCCCGTAACTACTGCATTACAAATTAGAGGCAGTTTTAAATGGGTACTGTGAATGTGGCTTGCGCTATCATCTTGGGCAGACAGTAGACTGAGTTGTGAAAAAGCTAATAGATGTGTGCAGATATGTGGACAGGATAGAAGAAGAAATACTTTGTGACATGACAAGAGCCTTCGAAGAGTGCCCCAGTTAGAGATGATAAAGGACCAAATGTATTTGTATACTTTCCAAATTCTCCCTTAGCACAGGAACTTAGCCCAAACTTCATGCACTGACAGCTGATGTGCTCTCCAGATCAAGCACCAACAAATTCTCCACTGGCTCCCCCTGAAATGTAGCAGTGCTAGATCCCATTAAAACACCAAATTTGTGGCAAGGGCCATGAGGTCCTCAGCTGAAAGGCTGAGGAGGCCTCAGAATAATACTCATGGTTCAAAGTTTGGGAGAAGATTTGTAGCTCGGGTGCTCGTTGTTGTGGTTCTGTTCGCCTAGCTGGGAATTTGTGTTGCAGACGTTTCGTCCCCTGTCTAGGTGACATCCTCAGTGCTTGGGAGCCTCCTGTGAAGTGCTGCTGTGATGTTTCCTCCGGCATTTATACCTGCCGCTTCTGGTTGTCAGTTCCAGGTACAATTCACTATAAATGCCAGAGGAAACATCACAGATGCGCTTCACAGGAGGCTCACAAGCACTGAGGATGTCACCTAGACAGGGGACGAAACGTCTACAACACAAATTCCCAGCTCGGCGAACAGAACCACAACAATACTCATGGCTATTTTTCTTTTTTTCAGTTTGCCATGTCAAACTGAGATTGTCCCAGATGAATATCTAGGACATTATTGAGTTCTACCGTCTTGTTATGGCAGGTTTGAACCTGGGTGCCCAGAACATTACCTGGGTCTCTGATGACAATATCAGTGAATCATCACCTCCCGTAACTACCAGTGGCAGCTCAACAACTGAGATTCAAACTGGCTTTCTGACAACACCAGTAGAATTACCCCAACTGCAATGTCCTATAGAACAGACCAACTCAAAACCTGCTAATGCCAGTTTAGGCCAGTTGTAGGCTGGTCTGAACCAATAGTTTCCTTCTTGTTGGTTAATGAAGACCTGATACTGTATGGAACCCAGGCTACCTTTGGGAAATTTGATTGTACTGGTGAAGCAGGAACTAATTATGCATTTAATCACCTAAATTGTCTTCCCGCCCCTGTCAAATGGGTAGCTATCTCTGCTGGAGGCTGTCTCTGGTGGGTACACATCAGAGCTAAGACATCTCTTTAAGAATTTCTATACTCCATGCCTGTCTCCACTGAGATGGAAAAATCTGACTCATGTGCCCTATAATCTAATCGAAAACTTCTGTTGGTACCACCTTCCTCGCCCCCGAACTTTAGTTGATTTTGGCTGATGTTGCTGTATATTCATGAGATGACCTTCTGATTGAGATACTCCTTGTCCTTGGGGTAGGGCAAAATGAGGTCTGCCATTTCTGCTTCAGCGGTCTAACCTAGTTGCCCATATTCTGGTATATATGCAATCATGGGAAGACAGCATCCAAATTGTGAACCTGAGAATCCACCATCATTTCCCTTGCTCAATTCCCACATGTTCTTGCTGCTAAGCACTGTCATCCCAATGGTTACTCAATTGCACAGCAGCAGACCTGATGTCTCCAATAAGATTTAAATGTTAATTTAATTGCTTCTTTCTTTCTTAATCTGTCCAAGGTGTAGAAACAAAATCAAAGATCTAGTTCATCCATTGCTGCTCTGTTTTCTTTAAACTGTGCTCTCTTTTTCTTTCTTCATTGAATGTATTAGAAAATAAATATGTTCATCAGCCCAAAGTGTTTCACCATAGCACAATATTGACATTTTCACAACTTTGAGAATGTTGACCCTCCGGCCCACAGCCTGAGTTCCTGTCAATCACAATGCCAGAACTCAGAAATAACAAGGAGAGGTCAACAAGAGGGTGGTAGTTTATGAAAGAGGTAATGCAAAGAGATCAATGGATCTTTTCAAAGTTGTTCTCTTTTAAGCTATTTAACATTTTCGTTTCTAGCATCATTTGCTTTTGACTAGGTAAAAACCAAATCACAGAATATTATCTGTGCTGCAGAAATGAATGCAGCTCTTGTAACTCAGGTCTGTAAGGCATCCACTTGCAAGTTACTGGGTGCTGTGTTGGTCGACATGTCACATGAAATCTAATGATTTGGACTGACCTCTAAGTGTCCAAGACATCAGTTTATGATTGAGATGATGGATAGAGTAAATAAAGTGGAAACTGTTTCCAGTAGTGGCCTGAGGGAACACTGTGAGCTGGATTTTGTAAGGAATGGCAATCTCTGGCCTTCATTTTTATGAATAAAGGGAGCTCTGCATTTCTGAGACAAGAGTCCAATTAGAGTTCCTTCAGAAATGTGGACCCATACTTCCATTCTGACAGTACTTACCTAGTGTACAACTGTGAAAAGAAAGCAAACTATGGCCACTTTTCACAGCAGTCAGCAGCTGTATTTTGAAATGTCAAGTCCCTGACATTGCTGTCAAACACTGAGTACATAATGTAAATGTGATGTTAGTGTGCCAGGAGGGCAGTGTGTCAAATGAGTAGGGTGCCAAGTAAATAGGGTGCCAAGTGGGCAGAGTGACAGGTAAGTAGGGTGTCAACTGGGGAGGGGATAGGGTGCAAGGGGTAGAATGCCAAATGAGTAGGGGGTAACCAACTGCATATGGTTCCTGAATGTGAGGCAAATAGGTTGCCTACTGGATAATGTGCCAGTTGGTGGGGTTAAGTTGCCAGGTGGGTAGGGGGAGGCAGTAGGATACCATGCTGGTAGGATGCCAGGGTACAACACAGCAAGGTTAGTGATGCAGTGCTTCGGGTGAGTTGGAGATGATTGGGTGAAATTGGGCCCAGCAGCAAGGGGGGGGTGTGGGGGGAGGGCAGGTCAGGACGAGTGGTGAGGCTGACATGTGTGGGATCAGGTTGTGTGGGTTGGATTGGCTCTAGCCTGGTGGGGGGTGAGGTGGGGGGGCGGGTAAGGGGTGGGGGGAGGTGGTTCGGGTCCAGGAGAGGTTTGGGGTTGGTGGTGGGGGAGTGCAGGTATAGGCCAGGCTCTGGATGGTGCAAATAGTCTGGGCGTAGTGTAATTGTGTGTGAGTGAGGTAAGTATTAGGTCAATTTATAGCTAAACTGGAGTTACACGATGTATTTAATAGTCCAACATTTCCTGAATAACTATTTTATTAGTTTTATCAGAATCGTCCAAAGGCTCCAGTTTAAATGGCAACTTTCATAAGGTTCTAGGATTGGAGGAATTGCCCAGTGGTGTCTTCAATTTTCTTGGGAATTCCTTCGAGGTGTGCTATGATGGGAATTCTACAGGGACTCTTGCATGCCTCCCATCTACCAACTGGAATAACAACTGTCCAGTCATCAGAAAATCCAGGCCCATTTTGTGCAGTAAGTTGGTGCTATCTGGACTACATTACCCTTAATGGCGCTAGTAGCAGATTCAATAGTAACGTTCAAAAGGGAATTGGTAAATTCTAAGTAAGAAGAAGTAATACTGGGCTATGGCATCAAAGAGCGTTGATTTGAGAGGGTAAATCCTTATGGATGAGAAGCAAAGCAAAACTATCTGGATTGCCTTCCCTTGTCACATCAGGCGTGAATATTAATATTTTCCTACACTGCTGTGCTGTCCTTGAAACGGTGATGCCAACAGTCATAGTGCCACTTCCTTCTCGGCAGTATGGCTTATTTCATGTTTATACGAGTGTAGAGCTGAATTTTACAAGAAATTGGCTCAGTACCAATTTTGTAGAGTTTTGTGGAGAGTTTCTCTCATCACCAAGTGAGATTTCTCACACTATTTTCTGAAACTCACTTTATTACTGATGCACTATGACCCTATGTTGCTTTACTTGTCATAGCTTCCCTCTCACCCCAGGTGGAAGGATTTGCGATGGTCAGAATCTGCCAGGATTCCAGGTGCCAGTGCAATCTCTCAAGCCCAGTCATCACCCAGTCATCACTCAGTCAAATGCTGCCAGCCAGGAATTGCCCTTCACCCTGCTGATAGTGGGTTTTCCAGGACACATAAGTGGTACAGCTGATATTTCATTGTACATACAAGTGCATATTCGTACATCAAGAGGTCATCTGGGGTGGCACGCTGGCTCAGTGGTTAGCACTGCTGCCTCACAGCATCAGGGTACAGGTTCGATTCCAGCCTCGGGTGACTGCCTGTGTGGAGTTTGCACATTCTCCCTGTGTCTGTGTGAGTTTCCTCCAGGTGCTCCAGTTTCCTCCCACAATCCAAAGATGTGCGGGTCAGGTGAATTGGCCATGCTAAATTGTCCACAGTGTTAGGTGCAGTAGTCAGCAGGAAATGGGTCTGAATGGGTTACTCTTTGGAGGGTCGGTGTGGACTTGTTGGGCCGAAGGGCCTGTTTCCACACTGTAGGTAATCTAATCTGAACAGCAGTGTTCTTTTCTTCCTGACACTGCCTGTGAGCCCCTCAGCACTTAGCTTCCACGCTTTCCCACAGACCACTTTAAATTATGTATTTGTCTTTGAGCATACCATTGAGTTCTGACCCTACAGCTGAGACATGCCAACCATTGTGCTGCACTATCTCCCTGTTGAGGTCAGCATCCCTGTGGTGGTCAATGACCCTTCCCATCCTACAATAATCCATGGCCTCCAATGCACTATCACTTCCTACCTTTATATGTTGAGATTCCTCCCCTCACAATTACTGTCTCATCTGCATCCCAGCATGATGCCTTTCAATGTTGAGTTCTCCAGCTTCGCTCCCGCAGCAGTGGCCCTGATAAACATCCCCCCATTCCTTTATATTAAGGTGGACAGACTCTCAGGGCTGATTGTGTCACACCATCTTGACTGAATTGGATGGACAGCCCTGACTGATGAATCACCAGATACCTGAGTAAGCATTCTGCAGCTCCCTGGTTGGTTTGCCTCACTTCGCCAGCTTAGTTGCACCTAACCCACTGAGCTGACTGGGGCTCACTTCCATGATCAATCCACGCAGCTGACTGACTGTGTACAGGCCCCTGGAATGATAGTGGGCATTGCCCTTGATTTTCTGTGCTGGGACTCCAAACTGAAGGGTGTCTCCATTGACTTGACTGAGATTTACTCTCCGAGACTTTGAGATGTGGTTGATGCACATGTAGTGTGTTTGCCACAGGAGCTTGGTGCAGGTGTGAGATTGATGTAGCACAGTCCTTAATGGCAACATGCCACCTTTGACTGCTGACAACATGACAAGTTGCCCAGTTTTATGTCTGCTTTAAAAGGCAAGTCAAGACCATAAGAACGTAAGACATAGGAGTAGAAGCAAGGCCGTTTGGCCCATTGAGTCTACTTTGCTATTTAATCATGGCTGATGGGCATTTCGATTCCACTTAGCCGCACTCTCCAATCAATCTCTGCCACGAAGACACCCAGCATCCCGGCCTCCACTGTGGTCCTTGGAAATGAATTCCACAGGCCCACCACATTCTGGCTGAAGAAATGTCTCCTCATTTCTGTTCTAAATTGACCCCGTCTAATTCTAAGGCTGTGCCCATGAGTCCTAGTCTCCCCGCCTAACAGAAACACCTTCTCAGCATCCACTCTTTCTAAGCCATGCATTATCTTGTAAGTTTCTATTAGATCTCCCCTCAACCTTCTGAACAATAATGAGTACAATCCCAGGATCCTCAGCTGACCATCATATTTTTGGCCTACCATTCCAGGGATCATTTGTGTGAATCTCAGCTGGACACGCTCCAGTGCCAGTGTGTCCTTCCTGAGGTGTGGGGCCCAAAATTGGACACAGTATTCTAAATGGGGCCTAACTGGAGCTTTATAAAGCCTCAGAAGCACGTCGCTGCTTTTATATTCCGACCCTCTTGAGATAAATAACAACATTACATTTGCTTTCTTAATCACGGACTCAACCTGCAAATCAACCTTTAGGGAATCCTGGACCTGCACTCCCAGATCCCTTTGTACTTCGACTTTATGAATTTTCTCACTGTTTAAAAAGTAGTCTATGCCTGTATTTTTTTTTCCAAAGTGCCAGACCTCACACTTGTTGAATTTCATCAGCCATTTGCTGGACCACTCTCTGAAACTGTCCAAATCTTTCTGCAGCCTCCCTACCTCCTCAGTACTATCTGCCTGTTCGCCTAACTTTGTATCATTGGCAAACTTCGTCAGAATACCCTCAGTCCCTTCCTCCAGATCATTAATATATAAAGTGAACAGTTGTGGCCCCAACACCAAACACTGCAGGACCCCACTTATCACCAGCTGCTATTCCAAAAAAGGACCTTTTACCCCAACTCTCTGCTGTTTGTCAGAGGGCCAATCCCCAATCCATGCCAGTAGCTCACGTTGAACACCATGGGCCCTCACCTTACTCAGCAACTTCCCATGAGGCACCTTATCAAAAGCCTTTTGGAAGTCTAGATAGATAACATCCGCTAGGTTTCCCAGGTCGAACCTACTTGTTACCTCTTCAAAGAATTCTAACAGGTTTGTCAGGTATGACCTCCCCTCACTAAATCCATGCTGACTTGTTCTAATAGGAGAAAGTGAGGACTGCAGATGTTGGAGATCAGAGCTGAAAAATGTGTCCTTGGAAAAGCGCAGCAGGTCAGGCAGCATCCAAGGAGCAGGAGAATCAACGTTTCGGGCATAAGCCCTTCTTCAGGAATGAGGAAGGTGTGCCAAGAGGATAAGATTAAAGGTAGGGAGGAGGGACTTGGAGGAGGGGCGTTGGGAATACGATAGATGGAAGGAGGTTAAGGTGATAGTGACAGGCCGGAGAGGGGGTGGGGGTGGAGAGGTCGGAAAGAAGATTGCAGGTCAAGAAGGCGGTGCTGAGTCCGAGGGTTGGGACTGAGATAAGGTGGGGGGAGAGGAAATGAGGAAGGTGGAGAAATCTGCATTCATCCCTTGTGGTTAGTGGGTTCCTAGGCAGAAGATGAGGTGCTCTTCCTCCAGGCGTCGTGTTGCCATGGTCTGGCGATGGAGGAGGCTAAGGACCTGCATGTCCTTGGTGAAGTGGGAGGGGGTGTTAAAGTGTTTAGCCACAGGGCGGTTGGGTTGGTTGGTGCGGGTGTCCCAGAGGTGTTCTCTGAAATGTTCTGCAAGTAGGTGGCCTGTCTCCCCAATGTAGAGGAGGCCACATCGGGTGCAGCGGATGCAGTAAATGATGTGTGTGGAGGTGCAGGTGAATTTGTGAAGGACATGGAAGGATCCCTTGGGGCCTTGCAGGGAAGTGAGGGGGGAGGTGTGGGCACAAGTTTTGCATTTCTTGCGGTTGTAGGGGAAGGTGCCAGGAGTGGAGGTTGGGTTGGTGGGGGGTGTGGACCTGACGAGGGAGTTTCCCTCCCCTCCCCTATCAGCATTCTGGAAACACCACTCCCTCCGCGACTCCCTCGTTAAGTCCACACCCCCCACCAACCCAACTTCCACTCCCGGCACCTTCCCCTGCAACCGCAAGAAATGCAAAACATGTGCCCACACCTCCCCCCTCACTTCCCTCCAAAGCCCCAAGGGGTCCTTCCATATCCGTCACAAATTCACCTGCACCTCCACACACATCATTTACTGCATCCGCTGCACCCGATGTGGCCTCCTCTACATTGGGGAGACAGGCCGCCTACTTGCGGAACATTTCAGAGAACATCTCTGGGACACCTGCACCAACCAACCCAACCGCCCCGTGGCTTTAACTTCCCCTCCCACTCCGCCAAGGACATACAGGTCCTTGGCCTCCTCCATCGCCAGACCATGGCAACACGACGCCTGGAGGAAGAGCACCTCATCTTCCGCCTAGGAACCCTCCATCCACAAGGGATTTCCCCTCCCCCCACCTTATCTCAGTCCCAACCCTCGGGCTCAGCACTGCCTTCTTGACCTGCAATCTTCTTCCCGATCTCTCCGCCCCCACCCCCTCTCCGGCCTATCACCCTCACCTTAACCTCCTTCCACCTATCGCATTCCCAATGCCCCTCCCCAAGTCCCTCCTCCCTACCTTTTATCTTAGCCTGCTTGGCACACCTTCCTCATTCCTGAAAAAGGGCTTATGCCCGAAACGTCGATTCTCCTGCTCGTTGGATGCTGCCTGACCTACTGTGTTTTTCCAGCAACACATTTTTCAGCTCTGACTTGTATTAATCGCATGCTGCACTTCCAAGAATTTAGAAATCTCATCCTTAATGATGGATTCTAGAATTTTACCTATAATCGAGGGTAGGCTAATCGGCCTATAATTTTCCATCTTTTGTCATGTTTCTTGAACAAGGGGGTTACAACAGCAATTTTCCAATCTCCTGGGACTTTTCCTGACTCCAGTGATGATTGAAAGATCACAACCAACCCTCCACTATTTCCTCAGCCACCTCCCTCAGAACCCTAGATGTAGCCCATCGGGGCCAGGGGATTTATCAATTTTTAGACCATTTAGCTTTTCTAGCACTTTCTTTTCATAATGGTTACCATATTCAACTCTGTCCCCTGACTCTCCATAATTGCTGGGATATTACTCATGTCTTCCACTGTGAAGACTAACGCAAAGTACTTATTGAGTTCATCAGCTATTTCCTTATCTCCCAGCACTAGCCTTCCTGCATCAATTTGGAGTGGCCCAATTTCCACTTTTGCCTCTCGTTTGTTTCTTATTCATTGAAAGAAACTTTTATTACCATTTCTAATATTACTGGCTAGCGTACCTTCATATTTGATCCTCTCCCTCTTTATTTCTCTTTGTTATCATCTGTTTGTTTTTGTGGCTTTCCCAATCATCTGATTTCCCAGTGCGCTTGACCTTTTTATAGGCTCTCTCTTTTTTTTTGATACATTTCCAGATTTCCCTTGTCAGCCATGGCTGTGTAATTCCCCTACCTCCCCCCCCCCCCCCTCCCCACCCCTGATAATCTTTCTTTGGGATGAACCTTTGTACTGTGTCTTCAATTATACCCAGAAACACCTGCCATTTTTGCTCTACTGTCTTCCCCGCTAGGCTCTACTTCCAGTTAATTTTCATCAGTTCCTCTGTCAAGCCTCTGTAATTAGCTTTATTTAACTGTAACACCATTACATCCAATTTTGCCTTCTCTCTTTCAATCGGCAGACTGAACTTTACCATATTTGATCACTGCCTCCTAAGTGTTCCCTTACTTTAAGGTATTTTATAAAGTGGCTCATTACATAGAACTAAGTCTAGAATAGCCTGCTCCCTTGTGGGCTCCATTACAAGCTGTTCCAAAAAGCCATCCTGTAAGCATTTCATGAAATTCCTTTTTTTTGGATCCATCAGCAACATTATTCAGTCTAACTGCATAAAGACAGAGCCTTTAAGCTCTAGCTGAAAGGTCAAAGTACTAAAACACCAGCATCCAGCCGCAAAGTGAGTGTACATGAAGAGTATCCCTGAAATGTACTCTCATTCATCCATTAATTGGGTGCCTGCCCCTACATGCAAAGTGCACTGGCTGTAGCATTCCAATGGATGCTGCCGGTGCAGCCTGAAGTACAACATTCAAGAACAGAGCTGTATTGTGCCATGAGGGTACCGAGTGGTTGGTCTAAGTGTGATGCCATCTTTCATGGCTGGGGAGATATGTGCAGTCACTGTCCATGGAGCGTGCTCTGAGATATTTATGACTACTGTCAAAGACGGAGGCCTGCAGGAGCAAGCAGTGAGCTGGAATCGCAAGTTAACCATTGTGACTTCTGCGTTGGGAATCGTCACCATCTAGTTCCTACCCAACAAGCAGGAGAATAGGAAATGGCAAATCAATGAGGTGAGATTAACTAATAATGAAATCCTAAAGCATGTAAATCATTGCCTGCTCACAAGCAAGATATCTGTCTCAGCATTGAATACCTGGTTGGACAACCAGATCTTTGAAATCAAGAAATTCATTTCTGATGATCTCACTCTATTTTCCCAACTTTCTCACACAATGCTAGCATCATTCAGGGTCTGAGAAGATTCTGTCCATAGTCACAGAAATTTCCAGACATCAAAGTTCTTCTGTAAGAATTTTGCAATTCCCCAATTCACACTTCTTCTGCCTGGCCAGTAAAAATATATACCATTTCCATGGACATGCTGCTGCCAAAGTGAAATAAAGATATGAGTTAGGGATGCTGTGGGAAGGTTTGAACAGAATTGATAAAGGATACAGTCATAGTGATTTAATCCGAACGGCCAGTTTCACAGGGAAATGACGATTGTTTCTGAAGAATGTTTAAACTATCAGACTATTTTGGCACTCAGAATTGCTGCAGGTACAGCTGCATAAACAAGTAAGTTATCTCTGAACTAACAACAGGCACATGAATTTATTCAGGAATTTGATACTATTTCCCATGAATGGTGCTAGGAAAGGAAAAGCTTCCACTTACAAGGGGAAGCAATGGCCTAGTGGTATTATCTCTGGACTGTTAATGCACAGATCTGGATAATGTTCTGGGAACCTAGATTCTAATCCCACCATGGTAAGCAGTGGAATTTGAATTCAATGAAAAAAAAAATGGAGTTAAGAGTCTAATGATGACCATGAAACCATTGTTGATTGTCAGGGGAAATACCTACCTGGTTCACTGGTGTCCTTTTGGGAAGGAAATCTGCCATCCTTACCTGGCCTGGCCCTGTGTGGATGACTCTAGACCCATAGCAATGTGATTGATCCTCAACTGCCCTCTGGGCAATTTGGTGTGGCCACTAACGCCTTCAGCCTGTTAATTAATGAAAAAAAATTTGGGCCTTCCACAACCACCTGATATCCGTTTTACTTTACAGACAACAAAAGTATTTTTAAGTGTAGTCTCTTATTAGGTTGAAAACACAGCAAACAGTTTGCAGAAATAAGTTCCCATTAACAGCAAAGTGGTAATGACCAGGTAATCTGTTTATGTGATGTTGATTGAGGGGAAAATATTGACCAGACTACCACAGGTAATCCTCCTGCACGGTGGTTCAGTGGTTAGCACTGCTGCCCTTGGTTCAATTCCTGCCTTGGGCGACTGTCTGTGTGGAGTTTGTAGATTCTCCCTATGTCTGTGTGGGTTTCCTCCGACAATTCAAAGATGTGCAGGTGAGGGGACATGGCCATGCTAAGTTGCCCATAGCGTGAGGTGCATTAGTTGGAGGGGAATGAGTCTGGGTGGATTACTTTTCAGAGGGTCAAGTGTGGACTTGTTGGGCTGAAGGGTCTGTTTCCACACTGTAGGAGTCTAATCTAATCTTGTGCAATATCCTTGTATAGAATCATTTATGTCCACCTGAATGGAAAGACAAGGTTTCAGTTTAACATCCCATCCAAAAGATGGCACCTCTGATAGTGCAGCACTCTCTCAGTACTGCATCAAAATGACATCCTTCATTTTAGTGCTAGGTCCTGTAGTTAGTTTTCTACCCACATGTTTGTGATTTAGAAGCAAGGACGTTACCAAACTGAACACTGAGGAAATTCAAATCCATTGCGATCAAGGTCCATTCTAAAACCTGATTGAATAATCTAAGCTGACAGTTCAATGTTTGTATTGCCAGAAGCACCGGCCTTTGGATGAAATGTGAAACAAAGACCTTGTTCAAGTTGACTAAAGGACATTAGGTACCTTTTGTCAGAAGAATATAGAGTTTTCTATGATATTCTCAACCAGTCTGATTTATTTAGTATGCAGCCATTAATATCTCACATACAGAGTAAATCTGTGTTCAGGACTGTTCTAAGTTTTGAGGCACAAAGTTGCTTAGCTTTTACATAAACTAGCCTCAATTGTTGCATAAAAATCCTGAAAACATTGGCATTTTTTGGACTTTAAGTTGATTACACATGCAGTTCCTTTACATTGCTATTTTACTTTGTGGAAATAAAACAACTGAGTGGTAGGGTTGCTAGCGCACAACTGAAGAAGTTTCAGGCTGGCTATATTCCTGAAACAGCACCACAGGACTAGTCAAACCTCCTGCTGAAAATCTGGCATATTGGTTTCTGAGATAGTATCATGTTGAATAATCATGTGCTAGTCCTTGTAGCAATGACCTGGGTAAAAATGTTTTTTAAAGAATGAAAATCTTTTTAAGGAACACAACCTTTTATCATAGCAATCATTGCATGTTCAAACCTAGTGACATATCTTCCAGTTTAACTTTTTGGTTGAAAAAGTTCTTTAAACATTTTTTTATGAAAAACAATAGCAGTTTACAGCTTTTAAAAAAATCATGGAAATTAGCACTACATTTGAAGCATTAAATTTTATTCACAATAACCAAAATACCGTAATGGTAATGGTGAGAAATTTTCTCAGAGTTGTTTTCTCTCCTGATGCAGTAATGGAATTTGATTTTACTGAAAAACAAGATTTTCCACAAAAGTTCTGGAGGGACAGAGAGACCACGTCTGAAGAAATTCGGGACCGGGAGATTTACACTCTGGACCAGAGTCTTTCAGGAGATTGAAGAAAGTGAGGACCACAGAGGCTGGAGAATCGAAAAGTGTGGTGCTGGAAAAGCACAGCAGGTCAGGCAGCATCTGAGGAGCAGGAGACTTGATGGTTTTGGCATCAGCCCTTCCTAAGGAAGGGTTTATGCCTATAATGTCAATTCTCCTGATCCTCAAATGCTACCCGACCAGCTGTGTTTTTCCAGCACCACACTTTTCGACACTTCCAGGTGGATCATTTATATTCAGATTTAGTCATACATGAAACATCTCAATCAGATGGACCACAATACTGTAATGTTATCCCACCTTATTTCTGTAATCTTACTTTAAAATGAATGAGCTGACATCTCCATAAAGACAGTAGCTAGAGGACAAGGAAATTGATAGATAAGGACGAGTACAATTGTCAGTGTAGGCTGATTCCCAACCTTCTGAAAATTTGTCAGACAATGTGAGCCACTAAATTTGTAAAAGGGATAAATGTGGATGAAAAACAATGGCCACCGATCAGCAATCAAATACTAATTTCGATATTCTTCCATGGATGTCCTCATCACTGGCCAGATAAGTATTTATCCCAATCCCTTACTGGTTTGACAGGCTGTGTAGTGTTTAGTCGAAAAGTGTGACGCTGGAAAAGCACAGCAGGTCAGGCAGCATCTGAGGAGCGGGAGACTCGACGTTTTGGGCATAAGCCCCTCATCCAGTATGTGGGCGGGGTGAAATGGGGGCTGAGAGATAAATAGGAGGGTAAGTGTGAGGGGAAAGTAGCTGGGAAGGCAATAGGTAGATGCAGGTTGGGAGCAGGGGTGATAGTGATAGGTCAGAGGTGAGGGTGGAGCAGATAGGTGGAAAGGAAGATGGACAGGTAGGACAGTTCAAGAGGGTGGTGCCGAATTGGAGGGTTGGACTGGGATGAGGTAGGGGGAGGGGAGATTAGAAAACTAGTGAGTCTGGAGTCCATGAGGGATAAGTCAGCTGCGTAGGCAGTTGCTGAGGAAGGAGACGTGGCTGTAGTAGTGGGTCTGCTTCAGGACATGGTTGAAGAGGTTCAGGGCAGAGGAAATGACCTGGAGGAGGAGAACTTCTTCAAGATGGGCAGTGTAGAGTCCAACTGTCAGACCTAATTCTATCAGTTGTAACGTCAGAGAGTGATAAATTATTTGAAAAGTTCGAACATGATTGAGTTTTATTATTTATGTTTCAGAGAAGCTCATGAGAGCTGTGCAGTAACCTTATGCAAATGGAATTTCACAATGATTTGATAAAATACCACATAATATATAGGAAAGCAAATGGTATTAAAGGATTGCATGGATACAAAATTGGCTAAAAGACAGTACAGAGACAACTGTTGTGCATTTGTTTTAAGACTGGTTGGAAATGTACTGTGGTGTTCCCCAGGATGTTGTCTTAGATTACTTACAGTGTGGAAACAGGCCCTTCAGCCCAACAAGTCCACACCGACCTGCAACCCACCCAGACCCATTTACCCCTTCACCTAACACTACGGGCAATTTAGCATGGTCAATTCACCTAACCTGCACATCTTTGGACTGAGGGAGGAAACCGGAGCACCCGGAGGAAACCCACAGGGAGACTGTGCAAACTCCACACAGACAGTCACCTGAGGCAGGAATTGAACCCAGGTCTCTGGCGCTGTGAGGCAGGAGTGCTAACCACTGTGCCACCGTGCCGCCCACGGTATTAGGAACAATGCATTTTTTAACGACATGGATTTGGGGATAGTGGGCATAATTTCAAAGGTTGAAGATGACACAAAATTCCAAACTTTACTAAGCAATAGAATCATAGTACCAGAGTTCAGGGTGTAATAGACTGGTGAGATGGACAGACACATGGCAGATAAAATTCAATGCAAAGAAGTGTGAAGTGATGAATTTACTACATAGAACATCTAAGTAACCACATTATGAACTAGATAGTACAAAAAGGGTGGAGGAACAAAGAGAATCAGGGTGCATTGTACACAATCTTTGGAAGTGACAAGACAGGTTGAGAAGGCTGTTTAAAAGAACAGAGAGATCCTTGACCTTATTAATAAACAGTGATCAAAAGCAAGGAGCGTATGTTTATACAACATCTGATTTATCCAATTCTAGGTAAACATCTAAGGAAGGCTATCAAGGTCTTAGGAAAGGTGCAGAAAAGATTTAGGAGAATATTACCATGGATCAGTTACATAGATATAGTAGAGAAACTGGAGTTATATTCCTTAGAATAGAGAAGATGAAGGGATGATTTAATAGAGATGTTCAAAATCATGAAGGCTTTTGATAGAGTACATATTAAAAAACCGTTTTCCCTGGCAGAATGGCTTGTAACCAGAGGGGTACAGATTTAGGTTACTTGACAGAAGAATCAGTGACAACGTGAGGAAGCGTCATTATGCAGCAAGTTATGAAACACATTGCCTGAAAGAGTGATGGAAGTAAGTTTTAAAAAAACTTTCAAAATAGAATTGGATAAATGAGCAAGCCATGAGGAAGAAGTAGGGAAGTGGAACTAATTGAATAGTTTTTCCAAAGAACAATGCGGACATGAGGAGCAGAACAGCCTCTGCCTGTGCTATAAACTATTCTCTGATTCTCTGAATAAAGCCGAGTGCACAAATAACTTCAATTTTAGCTGAAGGCATCCTTAATATTTCATACAGGATACCATGATCATTGAACGGAATTTAGTCATACCTGAAAGTTTTAGAACATAGAACATTAAAGCACAGTACAGGCCCTTTGGCCCTCAATGTTACGCTGACCTGTCATACCAATCTGAAGCCCATCCCACCTACACTAATCCACATATGTCCATATGCTTGTCCAATGATGACTTAAATGCACTTAAAGTTGGCGAATCTACCACCGTTGCAGGCAAAGCATTCCATACCCTTACTACGCTCTGAGTAAAGAAACTACCTCTGACATCTGTCCTATATCTATGCCCCCTCATGCCCGCTGTCACCATACTTGGAAAAAGGCTCTCCCTGTTCACCCTATCTAACCCTCTGATTATCTTATATGTCTCTATTAAGTCACCTCTCAACCTTCTTCTCTCCAATGAAAACAGCCTTAAGTCCCTCATCCTTTCCTCGTAAGACCTTCCCTCCATACCAGGCAACATCCTAGTAAATCTCCTCTGCACCCTTTCCAAAGCTTCCATATCCTTCTTATAAGGCGGTGACCAGAACTGTACACAACACTCCAAGTGCAGCCACACCAGAGTTTTGTACAGCTGTAGCATAACCTCATGGTTTTGGAACTCGATCCCTCTATTAATAAAAACTAAAACACTGTATGCCTTCTTAACAACCCTGTCAACCTGGGTGGCAACTTTCAAGGAACTGTGCACCTGGATACCGAGATCTCTCTGCTCATCTACACTACCAAGAATCTTACCAGTACTTTGCATTCCGGTTACTCCGACCAAAGTGAATCACCTAACACTTCTCCGCATTAAACTCCATTTTCCACCTCTCAGCCCAGCTCTGCAGCTTATCCATGTCTCTCTGTAACCTACAACATCCTTTGTCACTATCCACAACTCCAACGACCTTAGTGTCATCTGTGAATTTACTAACCCACCCTTCTACGCCCTCATCCAGGTCATTTATAAAAATGACAAACAGCAGTGGACCCAACACTGACCCTTGCGGTATACCACTAGTAACTAGACTCCAGGATGAATATTTCCCATCAATCATCACCCTCTGTCTTCTTTCAGCAAGCCAATTACTGATCCAAACTGCTATATCTCCCACAATCCCATTCCTCCGCATTTTGTACAATAGCCTACTGTGGGGAACCTTATCGAACGCTTTGCTGAAATCCATATACACCACATCAACCAGTTTACTCTCATCTACCTGTTTGGTCTCCTTCTCAAAGAACTCAATAAGGCTTGTGAGGCACGACCTACCCTTCACAAAACCGTGCTGACTATCCCTCAGCAAATTATTCTTTTCTAGATGATTATAAATCCTATCTCTTATAACCTTTTCCAACACTTTACCAACAACTGAAGTAAGGCTCACTGGTCTATAATTATCAAGGTTGTCGCTACTCCCCTTCTTAAACAGGGGAACCACATTTGCTATCTTCCAGTCTTCTGGCACTACTCCTGTAGGCAATGATGATCTAAAGATCAATGTCAAAGGCTCAGCAATCTCCTCCCTGGCTTCCCTGAGGATCCTAGGATAAATCCCATCCGGCCCAGGGGACTTATCTATTATCACACTCTGCGGGATTTCTAATACCTCTTCCTTGTGAACCTCAATCCCACCTAGTCTAGTAGCCTGTATCTCAGTATTCTCCTCGACAATATTGTCATTTTCTAGAGTGAATACTGTCAAAAAATATTCATTTAGTGCTTCCCCTATCTCTTCTGACTCCACACACAACTTCCCACTACTATCCTTGATTGGTCCTAATCTTACTCTCGTCATTCTTTTATTCCTTAAATACCTATAGAAAGCCTTAGGGTTTACCCTGTTCCTATCCGCCAACAACTTCTCATGTCTCCTCCTGGCTCTTCTGAGCTCTCTCTTTAGGTCTTTCCTGGCTACCGTGTAATCCTCAAGCGCCCTAACTGAGCCTTCACATCTCGTCCTAACATAAGCCTACTTCTTCTTCATGACCAGGGGTTCCACTTCCTTCATAAACCACAGCTCCCGCGCTCTACAGCTTCCTCCCTGCCTGACAGGTACATACTTATCGAGGATATACAGGAGCTTTTTCTTGAATAAGCTCCACATTTCTAATGTGCCCATCCCCTGCAGTTTCCTTCCCCATCCTATGCTTCCTAAATCTTGCCTAATCGCATCGTAATTGCCTTTCCCCCAGCTGTAACTCTTGCCCAGTGGTATACACCTATCCCTTTCTATCACTAAAGTAAACATAACAGAATTGTAATTGCTATCACCAAAGTGCTCACCTACTTCCAAGTCTAACACCTGGCCGAGCTCATTACCCAGTACCAAATCTAATGTGGCTTTGCTCCTTGTTGGCCTGTTCTACATACTGTGTCATGAAGCCCTCCTGCACACACTGGACAAAGACTGACCGATTTATGGTACTCATACTATAGTGTTCCCAGTCAATATTTGGAAAGTTGAAGTCCCCCATGACAACTACCCTGTCTCTCATTCCTATCGAGAATCATCTTTGCTATCCTTTCCTCTACATCTCTGGAACTATTCGGAAGCCTATAGAAAACTCCCAACAGGGTGACCTCTCCTTTCCTGTTTCTCAGCCCATACTACCTCAGTTGACGAGTCCCCTAACATCCTTTCTGCAACTTCAATACTGTCCTTGACCAACAATGCCACACCTCCCCCTCTTTTACCATCTTCTCTGTTCTTACCGAAACATCTAAATCCTGGAACCTGCAACTACCATTCCTGTCCCTGCTCTAACCATGTCTCCAAAATGGCCACAACATCGAAGTCCCAGGTACCAACCCATGCTGCAAGTTCACCCACCTTATTCCGGATGCTCCTGGCATTGAAGTAGACCCACTTCAAACTAGCTTCTTGATTGCCGGTGCCATCTTGCATCCCTGAAACTTGATTTTGGACCTCCCTACTCTCAACCTTTTCTAGTCTCGAACTACAATTTTGGTTCCCATCCCCCTGCTGGATTAGTTTAAACCTACCCCAATAGCTTTAGCGAATTTCCCCCCCCAGGATATTGGTACCCCTCTGGTTCAGATGAAGACCATCCTGCTTGTAGAGATCCCACCTCCCCAGAAAGAGCCCCAATTATCCAAGAATCCAAAACCCTCCCTCCTGCACCATTCCTGTAGCCACATGTTCAATTGCTCTCTCTCCCTATACCTTGCCTCACTAGCATGTGGCACGGGCAACAAACCAGAGACAACAACTCTGTTCGTCCTAGCTCTAAGCTTCCATCCTTGCTCCCTGAATTTCTGCCTTAAATCCCTATGTCTCTTCCTATCTATGTCGTTGGTGCCTATGTGGACCACGACTTGGGGCTGCTCCCCCTCCCCCTTAAGGATCCCAAAAACACAAACAGAGACATCACGAACTCTGGCACCTGGGAGACAACACACCACCCGTGAGTCTCTCTTGTCCCCACAGAACCTCCTATCTGTCCCCCTAACTATGGAGTCCCTAATGACTACTGCTGTGCTCCTCTTCCCCTTTTCCTTCTGAGCAACAGGGACAGACTCTGTGCCAGAGCCCTATGCCCCACTGCTTTCCCCTGGTAAGTACCCCCCCCCCCCCAAAAGTATCCAAAACGGTATACTTATTGTTGAGGGGAATGGCCACAGGGGATCCCTGCACTGCCTGCCGGTTCCCTTTCTGTCCCCTGACTGTAACCCATTTGCCTTTTTCTTGTATCTTAGGACTGACTACCTCCTTGTAACTCCTCTCAATAACCCCCTCTGCCTCCCAAATGATCTGAAGTTCATCCAGCTCCAGCTCCAGTTCCCTCACACGGTTTTCAAGGAGCTGGAGTTGGGTGCACTTCCCGCAGATGTAGTCAGCAGAGACACTAGTGGTGACCCTTACCTCCCACATTCTGCAGGAAGAACATTCAACTGCCCTAACCCCCATTCCCACTATTCTAAATTTCCAAAGAGACTGTTGAAAAGATAAGGAATTTTTAAAAAAACTCGTTACCTTACCAATCTGGCGCACAGGTCCTTTTTGTTTGGTTAGAGGAGGAGGATGGGTGGGAGACACTACCCGAGTAGTGTTTCGGGTAACGCAACCACACAAATATATGACTTCCCAGAAGTCCTTCGCTCCTCCCTCGCACCTCTCGGCAAATGGAGGCTCGACTCCTGAGGTAAGTCCCTTTTAATGCGGGAAAACTCACTCTTCCCGGCAGCCCTCACTTCACCTCGCCTTCTTTCCTCGCCGCTCTGGCAAAATCCATTTTATCTCATTAGTAGCAATTTGCACCAGGTAACATCTACATGATTAAAGACTGCAATAATTTGTAGCAGCTGTACTGGATTCTGTTAGGGAAATTAAACAAATTTGATAGCTATAGCTGCATTTAAAGGAGTTTTTAATTCGATGTAAATGATAGAATGACCATTTATCACCAGTTGCAAAATTATCACAAGCAAATGTTCATGCAAAATGAATCGGACTCCTCCAATTGCATCATGATAACAATTTTCTAAATGACAGCCAAGGTCAGGCTCATGTTTTTTATTCATTCAGTGGGTGTGGGCATTACCAGCTGGACCAGCATTTATTGCCCATCCCTAAATGCCCTTGGGAAAGTGTGAGCTGGCATCTTGAAGTGGTGCTGTCAATGTGGTGTAAGGACTCCTACAATACTTTTAAGGAGGGAATTTCAGGATTTTGACCCAGAAACAAGGAAGGAACAGTGATATATTTCCAAATCAGGATGGTAAGTAGCTTAGAGGGAAGCTTGCAGGTGGTGAGATTTCCATGCATTTGCTGTCCTTGTCCTTCTGGATGGAGGCAGTTGAGGGTTTGGATGGTGTGTCTGAGGAACCTTGGTGAATTTATGCAGTGCTTCTTATCGATGGTACATACTGCTGCTACTACTGACCATTAGCAGTGGAGGGAGTGAATGTTTGTGGATGTAGTGCCAATCAAACAGGCTGGTTTGTCCTGGCTGGTGTCCAGCTTCTTGAGATGTTAGGGCTGCACTCATCCAAGCAAGTGGAGTGTATTCCATCATACTCCTGACTTGTGCTTTATATATGGTGGACAGGCTTTGGGGAGTCAGGAGGTGTGTTACTTTCTGCAAGATTCCTGGCTTCTTACCTGGCCTTGCAGCCACAGCATTTATGTTCTACTTCAGTTCAGTTTCTAGTCAATGGTAACCTCCAGGATGTTGATAGTGAAAGATTCATCACTGATAATGACATTGAATGTCAAACAGTGATGCTTAGGTTCTCTCTCGGTGAGAGAAAGAGTAGGCATTTAACATTATGCATTGTTTATTATCGTAACTTGTGATTTTCAACTTACTGTAATACAAAACTCATACTGGAATTTTGCATTTAAAACAAGAAATGATTTGCTGAAATTATGTATTTGTTTATGAGCTTTATGCCACAATGTGCACTTTTCCACTTGTTTGATGCAGCATTAGATTAGATTCCCTAGAGTGTTGAAACAGGCCCTTCGGCCCAACCAGTCCACACCAACCCTCCGAAGAGTAACCCACCCAGACCCATTTCCCTCTGACTAATGCACCTAACACTATGGGCAATTTAGCATGGCAAATTTACCTGGCCTGCACATCGTTGGACTTTGGGAGGAAACTGGAGTACCCAGAAGAAACCCACGCAGATACGGGGAGAATGCGCAAACACCACACAGACAGTCACCCGAGGCTGGAATCGAACCTGGGACCCTAGTGCTGTGAGGCAGCAGTGCTAACCACTGAGCCACCGTGCTGTCCAATTAATCCAGTAATACTAAATTGATTATTGTCCAGGTTGGAACATTTGACGATAATTCATTGACTAGCATCATTGATAAGTGGGAGTGCTGTATTAATGATTAATTTATAGAGTGCCTGACTACAATGATTTTGATATTAGCTGCATTTTATAGATCCCATGAGAATAATTATAAAATATTCCTTTGTGATTTACTCTGAGTATCATACACATTTTATTGCTTATGGAGAAAGTCAAGTGTTTCAAATTTTTAGACAGTTAGTTGGCAGTGTCAGTTGTCTTACCCTTGAGACTCAATTTACAGAAACTGTGAAGTGCAACTTGAAGATTTGACAGCATCCCTTGCAAATATAAAAGCTTACAGGAAATGCATACAGTAGAAGTTACTTATCCATAAGTCCTCAATTACTGACTAATATAGTTGTTATTCACAAGGAGATCCACACCCAAATGACAAAGTAGTTTTAAATTTGTTGATAATGTGCATTGTACATGAGTCAAATATTAACACTTAGAGGTAAATTTAGGAAACTGAACTGAAGTATGTGCTCTATTTAATTCTTTTGTCGCACACATTGTAAAAGTTTGCTTCAGGCTAGGTGTTTTGTTGTACTAGAGCAGGCTAACCCTCTTCAGTTTCATTTCATAATAAGGTAAAAACAATCGCTTTTGCCCGAAACATCGATTTTCCTGCTCCTCGGATGCTGCCTGAACTGCTGTGCTTTTCCAGCACCACTCTAATCTAGATTCTCATTTCATAATAAGCCCAACACCTAATCTATTAACTATTATGCACATTTTTTGCCAAATACAATTTATGCATCTTCTGCAACTTGGAAAGATTGCACTTGGTCCCCACACTGAATCATTGATTTGGATTGTGAACAGCTAGGGCCAAAGCATTGATACTTGCAGTACCCCAGCTGTCACAGCCTCACAACATGAGAATGACCCATTTATTTCGACTCTTTCTACATGTTAGTCAATCCTCAAACTATGCTATTATATTTCCTCTAATACATTGCACTTTAATTTTGGTCATTAATCTGATGAATCGGACTTTATCAAATAATTTCTAAAAATCCAAAAATACCACATTTGCTGGATCCCCTTATCAACTCTGCTACTAACATAATCAAAACATATTTGTTCAACATGGTTTCCCCTTCAGACAAGGCATGTTGACTCTGACAAATCATACGATTATTTTCACAATACTGAGCAATCTCATCCTTTATAATAGATTCTCGTATTTTTTTCCCACCACTGATGTCAGGCTAACAGGTCTATAGTTCCCCAATTTCTTTCTCTGTCCTCCTTTAAATAGTGGGGTTACATTTGCAAGCTTCCTATTTGCAGGCACTATTGCAGAATTAATAGAATTTTGAAAGATAGTCACTAAGGCATCCATTTTCTCTGTAACCATTTCTTCAAACACTCTAAGCTGTAGTTAACAGGTCCCAGTGCTTTTCAGGTACATACACAATCATAATACTGCTGGCATGAACTTTGCTGTATAGTTAGCAAGTGCAATTTGTGCACAGGATTACACACTTATGAACATTGTTTTAAAAAACGAGAAGAACTTAATTGTACAAGTGAAGCATCTTCTGCTGTAAAGTTGTTAATAGCTTTGCATGTAATACGTGAACTTGCTTGCTTGCCTTTGCTCTAATTTGCGACCTCTTTCAGGAAGTTTCAAAAACTCAAAATGCAAAACCTAAAGTGAAAATATTTATTGCACTTAATATTAAGTCATCCAGGAGGAATTTAGCTGAACAACATTCTTTTTTAAAAGTAGAATCCAGAAACCGAAAATGAGCAATGAACATGGAATTACAAGAAGGAATGGCTGCAAGAGAAATAATAGATTAAATCCTGCTGACACTAAAGTAACAGGGATCAGGGAAGGTCAGTTGCTGAAGCCAAAACAAATCTGCCCTATTCCTAAAGTTACAAAATGCATCAGCACCAGTTCAAATTCCAGCTGCACCCCCTGCATCCCAGCATTAAAAAGTAAGCCATCTGTATCCACAATCCTACTCCAAATTTGGTTCCTTCTTGCTTGTCTCTTTTAGATTAAATTGGCATTTGCCCCTGCTGAACTGAAAAACGATTTTCATTGTTGCCAAGGCAAATATGGTTGCAAGTGGTATCAATAACAATAAAATCCGAAACAAACAGCAGTGTGTCAAGAATAACAATGTTTGCCCTTATTTCTCATAGATTTGAAACACTTGCCATTATTAATCCTATCCCCTGGCCAAAATGATAGATAGTTCACACAGACAATTTCCACTCTATGTCAAAATCTGTTAAAGAATCACAATTTGCAGCACCAATTTATTGCACATAGCCAAAGCAGGTGCGAGGAAACCCACCTGCTTATTTGAATTCAGTACTCACCATTCTTCTTTCTAAGATCATTCATGATTGAAAAGGTCTAATTTTATTAGCTTTTAGATATTGTTATCATAGAGTGTATCAAAAACCCATTTGTTGTTTTGAGAGATCCAAACTCCCTGGGATAAATTCAGATTTACTCTATCTGTGCACATGTATTCTGCTAAGGTATCTCTGTAACCATTTCTTTAAACACTCTAAGCTGTAGTTAACAGGTCGCAGTGCTTTTCAGGTACATACACAATCATAATACTGATGGCATGAACTCTGCCAAATAGTTGGCAAGTGTAATGTATGCACAGAAATTACACACTTATGAATTTTTTTTTAAACGAGAAGTACATAATTGTACAAGTGAAGCATATTTTGCTGTAAAGTTGTTAATAGCTTTGCATGTAATATGTGAACTTGCTTGCATGCCTTAGTTCTAAACTGTGACCTCTTTCAGGAAGTTTCAAAAACTCAAAATGCAAAATCTGCAAAGCAATGAATTAAAGTGAAAATATTTGTTGTACTTAATAATAAGTCATCCAGGAGGAATTTAGCTGAACTACATTTTTTTTTAAAAAAGTAGAATCCAGAAACCAAAAATGAGCAATCAACATGGAATTACTAGGAAGATCTGCTAAGAGACAGGTCTGGCCACATAGAAAAATGATTGTCACTTATCATCTAATGGTTAAATGATTTGTTGTGATTGTTGTGCTATTTCAGTCTGTTATACCTTTTAACGTATGTATTAATTAATTTTTTAATAATTCTGGATTTAAATAATGTCTTTTCAGAGTGGTGCATTGATCTATCGGCATTTTCTGTTTTTCAGAGGAAGCAACAAACACTGTAGCGTAATTAGAAATTAATTGTTAAAATTCAGCACACAATAGCACACAGGGGATGTGCCACAGGGGATTCAAAATGCTTCTTTGTCATAAGGACAGGTGTTCTGGGAATATACTGAAATATAACAAACAGCCCTTTTTGTCATCACACTGCCTATTCTGTCGCCTAATGTTCAAAAATCTAACACCAATGGCACTTCCACTCATTCACCTCCAGACCTAACTTTCAGAGAAATGCATGAAAGGCAATTCCCACTTTCCCAAAAATTGTACTCATTATGTTGACCAAACAAAATCTACATTAAAGTCAGGCAGCATCCGAGGAGCAGGAGAATCAGTGTTTCGGGCATAAGCCCTTCATCAGGAACCATGCCTGAAACATCAATTCTCCTGCTCCTCGAATGCTACTTGACCTGCTGAGCTTTTCCAGCACTGCACTCTCGACTCTGATCTCAGCATCTGCAGTCCTCTCTTGTACATACATTAAAGTCAGGCAATTTCTCCAACATTAAAGTCAGGCAATTTGTACTAGATTCACGTTGACTAATAAAACAAGATTGGTTATTATTTTGTAAAATTTTCTTACAACTAAAACTAGATTCATTTTTAAAAATGACTGTCACATAATATAGGAATAGCAAGGAGCTTTAAATAGAATGCTGTCACTTCCTACATAAAATGGAAGTCCAAATCTCTCCATAAAAAGTAATGAAAATAAGGATCCATAAAAAGTCTATCCATTAGACTAGATGGAACAGAAAATCTAGTTTGGAAGTCCATGTTCAAACAACACATTTCAATCTTATGTGAGGCACATTCAAGCAGTTTGGATGCATTGTTGCTTTGTAACATGCATGCTTTATGAGGTAGAAATATTTGTTTATGATATTGTGTTGAATCTTCTGCCCTCTTTAGTGACATGTTTAGAGGCAGTGAAGGCATTTAGTTATGTGGAAAGTTGGGGGGACAAGGTGAGCCACATTTTCTTTGCTGCCCTGCTGTCAATTGGATCCACTCAGTGAATAATTAATGACCCTTAATGACTTCATCTTGCTGGAGCTACTATTATCCCAGCAATGAATTGGAATCTCATGAGGAGAACAACAACTAACCCTATGCAGGCTCATTTTGGTTCCTCCTGGGAGAGGGAGCCCTCCTTCAAAGTAGCATGGCTCTGGGAAGGGAGAGGCCCTCTGAAAGCCAGTGATGTTTCCAATAATTGACTGCCTGCTCTCAGCAAGTGCAACTTCCTGCCCACCAGTGGCATCTCAACTGCATGATTGGCATAATTTGGCAAAAGGAGGTAACGTTGGTCTCCAACTGGTAATGGGAGGCCCCCGTCGTCCCACAAGATTTTACCCACTGTCGTACAAATAACCTAATTCCTTGTTGCAATAAAACTCTGATAAAAAATTGCTTCAAGCAAACTCTTACAATTAACTATTGAGCATGTTATAACTTACTTTGGGACTAAAATTAGCATTTACAATTAACATGTTGCTTACATCTGTTCCAAATCATACATTTATACATACATTTGCCACAGATGAAATACAATGTGAAGTGGCGTGCAGGACAACCATCAATCAAATGCATCCATGTGTCAGCCACTAAAGCCACAGTTTTATTTGATTCAGAAGCAAAGAAACTGAAAAATTTTGTTTATACCATTCTGTTTTTTATCATTTCAGACATCTGCCTTGGATAATAACACAACAGTTAAAGATGTTTCTCATAAAAAGAATATAAGCTTCCCATGGTTGCTCATCACAATGCCAGTGTAGAATTGAAATTCTGCTAAACCATGTCAAAGGTACTGACCCTGCTGTAATTTCTGAAGTTGGCTCATCTGAATATTAACAATGTCCTCCTGTTATTATAAATACCTCTGACCTATTTGTGACAGGTTGGGAGACTTGGCACATTGGCAGGGAGAAATGTTGTCTGATTTTTTCCAACCATTGTGTCATATCGTCGGTGCTGCAAAACGTGACAGTTCAGAAACTCACACAACAACCAATTAATCTTCTTTTGGGGCTAATTAAAAGGGGAACCACACATGTTTGAGCATTTTGCCCAAAAGGAAGTGCGGTTGTCACTTTGGGAAACTGTTGGAGGAATCCCATCAGCCTCCCATTAGGTTGCAGAATAATATCCATTATCCAAAAAAGAATCCCTGGAAGTAATGAATGCCTTCTAGTATTGATGACACCAAAGCTCCACATCCTTGTCCCCGGTTGCCAGGACATGGATGAAATATTATCAAGAAAGAGCAAAAATATCTCCTACTTTCCTGGATGACCCTAAATCTTAATCAACATTAATTAGAAATGAGCTAATTTGTCATTCATCTCAATTGTTGTGGCATCTCGCTAGGTAAATTGATTGTCACTGTTGGTTACAAACCAGTAGTTATCACCGTTTCATTGTTATGTGAGGGTGATATATTCGTGCAGGTTCTTTTTGTTTGAATTGTTCTTTGTGAAAAGCACAAAATATAAACTCTAGTCAGAAGTCAGCTCAATGCCCTGTCACTGCAGCTACTTCACTACTGGAAATAAGTGTTTATTTGTTAACTGAATTGTGCTGTGCAATGCGTTACACATGGCATTGCTGCATGTCATCCATTCCAAACAATCGATTCTTCGACTGCTTTGCTTCACCATCCATTCCACACACCTGGGCTAATCCTTTAAATGGAACTGCTGGTACTATTCATTGCAAAACCACTGACTTACCAACTTCTTTTTACCTGTGTAGTAATGTTTAGTGTTTTCTTTGTGAACTTTTTCAACTATTGCTACATAACACAAATAAGTTCCCAGTGATAAATTTTGATCACACTGAAAAAAAGCAATTGGCATTGTATGGTTAAGTAAAAATAATTTGAAATAAACTTGCTGACAATGAGTCATCTGTACTTGATTTTGTTATGGAATGCCAAATGTTCCACTCATAAGCTAATTATGGATTGGACCCCATGGTGTGATTGGGGTTCTCCCTAAAGACAAGACTGATGTGTTATGTTCCAGAGGCAGTTAGTATGTTCACACACTACAAGTATTGTAGTAAGGCCCCTAAGATTCTTTGTTGTAGTATATTTTAATTCCCTGTTGAATGCAATTGAAATTATTGAAAAGCATTTGATTACCAAGTGATGAAATTTATCATGTTTACTTTTCATGCATGCAAATTGGATCGGTTTCCTTATGCAAATATACTATGTAAAGAGCACAACCTTGACAGCACATAAAAATTTAGGTATCACAACAAAGAGAGCTGGGTGATTAGAATGCTAAAATCAGTGAGGGAAGAAAGATAAATAAATGCCTTGCTTTAAGGGCAGTTCTAATGACATAGTTATGTAAACGCCAGAAGCAGAAACTCAGTGTGAGGTAGCCTTTGGTGAAAGGACTTGAATTTCACTGTACTTAGATCTGGCAAAGTTGTCTCAGTTACTCAGTTCAATAGATACCCAGTACTCCAAAGCCATTTGACTATTATTGAAATAAGTAATTTTAGCCAGAGTTTGCATCATTAGAGGCAGGGTCTCCAGTTAAACAAAAGGGCACCCATACACACAAGTCCTGCACCTGAACATAGTTGCACCATTTTGACACTGGAGGTATGGGAGTGGACTGGGGGATTAGGTCACACTTCTGACGTGCATGGTTCACAGAGACAGCTGCACATATAGAACTATAGCTGCCTTCTGTCGGATCTGACTTTTACAAAAAATGATTGGGGAATATGGTTGCATGCTTTAAATTTATCAGGAGACAATCTAAACCTGTCAGAGTTACTTGGAGAAATAGAGTACCCTTTTGGACAAGTCCAGGGACTCCTTTGGCAGAGGTAAGGTGGCCTTTAGGTTGCCTTTAAAGTTTTTTAAAAATAGGCATGAATGTGCGTAGAAACTGGATAAATATAGAACATAGAACATAGAACAGTAGAACATAGCACAGGTCCTCCAGCCCACAATGTTGTGCCGACCATTGATCCTCATGTATGCACCCTCCAATTTCTGTGACCATATGCATGTCCAGCAGTCTCTTAAATGTCCCCAATGACCTTGCTTCCACAACTGCTGCTGGCAACGCATTCCATGCTCTCACAACTCTCTGTGTAAAGAACCCACCTCTGACATCCCCTCTATACTTTCCTCCAACCAGCTTAAAACTATGACCCCTCGTGTTAGCCATTTCTGCCCTGGGAAATAGTCTCTGGCTATCGACTTTACCTATGCATCTCATTATATTGTATACCTCAATTAGATCCCCTCTCCTCCACCTTTTCTCCAATGAAAAAAACTCGAGCTCAGTCAACCTCTCTTCATAAGATAAGCCCTCCAGTCCAGGCAGCATCCTGGTAAACCTCCTCTGAACCCTCTCCAAAGCATCCACATCTTTCCTATAATAGGGCGACCAGAGCTGGACGCAGTATTCCAAGTGCGGTCTAACCAAAGTTTTATAGAGCTGCAACAAGATCTCATGACTCTTAAACTCAATCCCCCTGTTAATGAAAGCCAAAACACCATATGCTTTCTTAACAACCCTGTCCACTTGGGTGGCCATTTTAAGGGATCTATGTACCTGCACACCAAGATCCCTCTGTTCCTCCACACTGCCAAGAATCCTATCCTTAATCCTGTACTCAGCTTTCAAATTTGACCTTCCAAAATGCATCACCTCGCATTTATCCAGGTTGAACTCCATCTGTCACCTCTCAGCCCATCTCTGCATCCTGTCAATGTCCCGCTGCAGCCTACAACAGCCCTCTATACTGTCAACGACATCTCCAACCTTTGTGTCATCTGCAAACTTGCTGACCCATCCTTCAATCCCCTCATCCAAGTCATTAATAAAAATTACAAACAGTAGAGGCCCAAGGACAGAGCCCTGTGGAACACCACTCACCACCGACTTCCAGGCAGAATATTTTCCTTCTACTACCACTCACTGTCTTCTGTTGGCCAGCCAATTCTGTATCCAGACAGCTAAGTTCCCCTGTATCCCATCCCTCCTGACCTTCTGAATGAACCTACCATGGGGAACCTTATCAAATGCCTTGCTGAAGTACTGGAGCTATCAAGCTGTCAAGGTAACGGTTGAATGCTCAAGGCATTTAAAATTCTTGATCACAAAATATCAGTGATTAAAAAAAAGCTTGCTATCTGTTGACATATACCGGATGGTTATCACTATAGGATATTTGCTATGTGACTGATTTCACAACCTATCATTATCACAATGGTGTTTCTGTCATCTCACTGTTTTACTGACAGCTCCAAGTGCTTACAACGTTCATTTGTTGGGTTTATGAATGCTAATACATTTTTTCATAAGGGATTAAGTAGTTGAAGTTAAATGTAACGATTGGATTGTTATCAATGATTTTAAAAAAATCCTGCCATGGTAGATGATAGAATCCGAATTCAGTTTTCAAAAACTGGAATTGAGAGTTTAATGATGACCATAAAATTGTTGGAAAACCCTATTTGGTTCACTAACATTCTTTAGGGAAAGAAACTGCCATTCTTTTGTTTTATTTGCTCATGGAATGTGGGCATCACTGGCTGACCAGCATTCATTGCTCATCCCTAGTTGGCCTTGAGAAGGTGGTGGTGAGCTGCCTTTTTGAACTATTCAGTCCATGTTAGAATTAGAGGTAGGTGAGCACTTTGGGGACAGTGACCACAATTCGGTGACTTTTACTCTAGTGATGGAGAGGGATAAGTGTGCACTACAGGGCAAGAGTTATAGCTGGGGGCAGGGAAATTATGATGCGGTGAGGCATGACTTAGGATGCGTGGCTTGGAAAAGTAGGCTTCAAGGCAAGGGCGTAATTGATATGTGGAGCTTGTTCAAGGAGCAACTATTGAGTGTCCTTGTTAAGTATGTACCCGTCAGGCAGGGAGGAAAGGGTCGTGTGAGGGAGCCGTGGTTTAATAAGGAATTGGAATGCCTTGTTAAATGGAAGAGGGCGGCCTATGTAAAGATGAGGCGTGAAGGTTCAATTGGGGTGATTGAGAGTTATAAGGTAGCCAGGAAGGACCTGAAGAGAGAGCTAAGAGCAGCAAGGAGGGGACATGAAAGGTCCTTAGTAGGTAGGATTAGGGAAAACCCTAAGGCTTTCTATAGGTATGTCAGGAATAAAAGAATGACTAGGGTAGGAATAGGTCCAGTCAAGGATAGTAGTGGGAAGTTGCGTGTGGAGGCTGAAGAGATTGGGGAGACACTGAATGAATACTTTTCGTCAGTATTCAATCGGGAACAGGACATTGTTGTCAATGTGAATACTGAGTCACAATTAAGTAGAATGGATGGCTTTGAGGTATGTAGAGAAGAGGTGTTGGAAATTCTGGAAAGGGTGAAAATAGATAAGTCCCCTGGGCCTGATGGCATTTATCCTAGGATTCTCTGGGAAGCAAGGGAGAAGATTGCAGAGCCTTGATTTTTATGTCCTCGTTGTCTACAGGTGTAGTGCCTGAAGATTGGAGGCTAGCAAATGTGGTTCCCTTGTTCAAGAAGGGGAGTAGGGATAACCCTAGTAACTATAGGCCGGTGAGTCTCATTTCTGTTGTGGGCAAAATATTAGAGAGAATTGTAAGGGATAGGATTTATGAACATCTGGATAGGAATAATGTGATCAAGGGCAGGTCGTGCCTCACAAACCTTATTGAATTCTTTGAGAAGGTGACTAAGGAGGTGGATGAGGGGAAAGCGGTAGATGTGGTGTATATGGATTTTAGTAAGGCATTTGATAAGGTTCCCCATGGTAGACTACTGCAAAAAATACGGAGGTATGGCATTGAGGGTGAGTTGGAGGTTTGGATTAGGAGTTGGCTGGCTGGAAGAAGACAGAGAGTAGTAGTTGATGGCAAAGGTTCATCTTGGAGTGCCATCACTAGCGGTGTTCCGCAAGGATCTGTTTTGGGACCATTGCTGTTTGTCATTTTTATAAATGACCTGGAGGAGGGGTTAGAAGGTTGGGTGAGCAAGTTTGCGGATGATACGAAAGTCGGAGGAGTTGTAAACAGTGAGGAAGGATGTGGCAGGTTACAGCGGGATATAGATAAGCTGCAGAACTGGGCAGAAAGGTGGCAAATGGAGTTCAATTTAGCTAAGTGTGAGGTGATTCACTTTGGTAAGAGTAACAAAAAGATGGGGTACTGGGCTAATGGTCGGATACTTGGTAGTGTGGATGAGCAGAGGGATCTTGGTGTCCATATACACAGATCTTTGAAAGTTGCCACCCAGGTAAATAGTGTGGTGAAGAAGGCATATGGCGTACTGGCTTTTATTAGTAGAGGAATTGAGTTCCGGAGTACTGAGGTCATGTTGCAGTTGTATTAGACTCTGGTGCGGCCGCATCTGGAGTATTGTGTGCAGTTTTGGTCGCCATATTAAAAGAAGGATGTGGAGGCACTGGAACGGGTGCAGAGGAGGTTTACCAGGATGTTGCCTGGTATGGTAGAAAGATCGTATGAGGAAAGGCTGAGGCACTTGGGGTTGTTTTCATTGGAGAAAAGAAGGTTTAGGGGTGGCTTGATAGAGGTGTACAAGATGATTAGGGGTTTAGATAGGGTCGACAGTGAGAATCTTTTTCCACATATGGAGTCAGCTATTACAAGGGGGCATAGCTTTAAATTAAGGGGGGGTAGGTATAGGACAGATGTTAGGGGTAGGTTCTTTACTCAGCGAGTCGTGAGTTCATGGAATGCCCTGCGAGTAGCAGTGGTGGACTCTCCCTCATTATGGGCATTTAAGCGGGCATTGGATAGGCATATGGAGGATAGTGGGCTAGTGTAGGTTAGGTGGGCTTGGATCGGCGCAACATCGAGGGCCGAAGGGCCTGTACTGCGCTGTATTCTTCTATGTTCTATGTTCTATATGTTGTAGGTTGACTCACAATGACCCTAGAGAAGGAATTCCAGGATTTTGAACCAGTGACAGTGAAGGAATGGCAACATATTTCCAAGTCAGGATAGTGAGTTGCTTGGAGGGGAACTTGTGGGTGGTGGTGTTCCCATATATCTACTGCCATTGTTCTTCTAGATGGAAATGGTCATAGGTTTGAAAGGTGCTGACGAGGGATCTGTAGTGAATTTCTGCAATGCATCTTTTAGATAATACATACTGAGTATTGATGGTGGAGGAGTGGATATTTGTGGATGCGTGCTAATCAAGTGGGTTGCTTTGTCCTGGATCGTGTCAAGCTTTGTGCAGTCATCCAGGCCAGTGGGGAGTATTCCATCACATTGTTGACTTGTGCCTTATAGATTGTGGACATGTTTTGGGGAGTCAGAAGGTGAGTTATTTGCCGCAGTGTTCCAGCCTTGACCTGCCCTTGTAGTCACTGTATTTGTATAGCAAAATCAGTTCAGTTTCTGGTCAATGGTAACCTTCAAGGTTGAGTATCTGAGGAAATGCAAATGGTGCTGAATATTGTGCATTCATCATTGAACATCCCCATGTCTGACCTTATGATGGAAGGAAACACATTGGTGAAGCATTTTAAGACAGTTCTGCTGAGGACAATATCCTGAAGAAGTCCTGCAGAGATGCTCTGGAGTTGAAATCACTGATTTCCAACAATCACAGCCATCTTCCTATGTACCAGTTAAGACTCCAACCTGTCCTATGTGTGACTCCAGACTCCCATTAATATGGTTGACCTTAACTGCCCTCTGAAATGGCCTAGCAAGTCATTCAATTGTATTAGCCACTAGAAAGGAAAATAGGACCGAAAAGAGATGGACCCCCTGGCATCGAACTAGGCATGGACAACCACACCAACTTACTCCACTGCCCCATGGCTGAACACTTTAATTCCCCCTCCCACTCTGCCGAGGACATGCAGGTCCTGGGCCTCATCCATCGTCACTCCCTTACCGCCGAAGCCTGAAGGAAGATCGTCTCATCTTCTGCCTCGGGATCCTCAAATACCATGGCATCAATGTGGATTTCACCAGCTTCCTCATTTCCCCTCTCCCCATCCTATCCCAATTCCAACCTTCCAGCTCAGCACTGTCCTCATGACCTGACCTACCTGTCCATCTTCCTTCCCACCTATCCGCTCCACCCTCCTCTCTGACCTATCACCATTACCCCCATCGCCATTCACCTATTGCACTGTCAGCTACCTTCCCCCCTGCCCCACATCCCTCCCATTTTTCTCCCCACCCCCAAGGCTCCCAACCTCATTCCTGATGAGGGGCTTTTGCCCGGAACATCGATTTTCCTGCTCCTTGGATACTGCCTGACCTGTTGTGTTGTTCCAGCACCACACTCTTGACAGAAAACAAAATGGCAAAAACAACCCTATCATCATCCTAACTTGGAAATATATCACCATTCCTCCAGTGTCATTGGGACAAAACTTTGGAAATCCCTCCCTAAAAGCATTGTTGGTCTATCTGCAGCAGGTAAAGAAAACAGCTCACCACCATTTTCTTAAGGACAACGAGGCACAGGTTGCTGACCTGAACTCATGAGGCCCACATTCCATGAATGAATAAGAAAAAGGATGTATATCAAGGAAAATGGACCAAAGGTGGGAAAATAGAATCAATGGAAAATGTTAACTTATTTTCCCTCTCTACCCAAAAGGAAAAAAACAGTTTCCCTGGGCTGGCTGGAGATCATTGATTCCAGATGACAGCAATACACTTCACCACCACTCGTGAGCATTAAGAAGCAGGAGCAATCTTGGTCACTTCACGGATTGGAAACAGTTGTCACTGGCTTCAGAGTATTTGCTATTGCTCATATTTGAGCTTGAGGAGTAATGGGCACCACACTGGTACCCTTTATTTTACTTGTTTCCTCAATAGGAGTTTAAACTGCACTTGCATCACACACAGTCAACCTATGTCCAGGGAAATAGCTATAGCCTGCATTGATGTCCTCATGCTTTAACAACGTTTCAAACTTTGAATGCTAAAATGACCTCTCAAAATGTGAATGCAAGTAATGGTACGCACATAAAATCACCATAATCCAAGAGAGCTACTCTCTCATTGAAGAGAGACAACTGGAGGTGTGTTTAATCTGAGGGTCATCACACCTCAGGCAAGGAGCAGATTTGAGAAGGTAGGACCTCCATGGTAACCACAGAATTGAATATGTGCTGTTAGTGAACTGAGGTAGCCAAATCCCAAGTACACATACAACACACAAGTGAATACATTAAATCATTTTACTCAGTGGAACATGGCTTCTTGTTTAGACTTTGGGTTTCATCGGAGATATATTTGCACATTTTTGTTACAGTTTCCTTGTGGCCTCCTCCCTAGTGAATGTGGAGCTGGCAGCTGAAGCTTGGTGCATGGAGAAACAAGAGAATTAGCCACCAAGTTACTAATGATTAAAACAGTTGCAGTGCAACACACACACAAGAGGCAGTTACAGAGAAACAATGGTTAGTCAAGGAACACATAATTTAAGTACATACCTTTCACAATACTGGTGAAACACCAGCATAAAATGTCCCCACTGCTCATAAATCTTGAGAATATCTACTGCACACTGTCTTCTCTCAGAATGTCTTAGATCCTCAGATCCAATCTGCCAGACACTTCTCAAATACAAAATTTGTCTTGTGGCTGTGAGTTGAGTTCCAAAGTTGTTCCGCAATCTCAACTCCACCCAAAAATTGCAGAAATAATTAAACATGGTTCCACTGACTTCATCCAGCAAAGCAAAAAATTATGATAAAATTACAGAACTACACTTGAGAGCAGCAAACTTATTTCCTTATCACTAACCTCTAAAGAGATTGGCTGAATTTTCCTAACTCTTGAGTGCCGTGAATAATGGAAATAAATTTGGGCCAATACAACATAAATGAAAATATCTGTCGAGAAAAGAAACTCCAATTCTCCTTCTAAGGTTTCAATGCCTAAGTGAAAGTCTGGCCAGCAAGTGGTGAGCACCTTATTTTCATGCATTTGCATCTCATTATTAGCTCATCCTGCCTCATATATATGCAGTTCGTGATTCTCCCATATACTGGTGAGAAACTGTGCCAATTTCCAATTTGAGCATCAGTGTCAGTACCTGGTGAATGCAGCTCACCATGGGTTTCTCCATGACTGTGTTCAGGTCTATTCAACAAAATCCCCATTGCAAAGTCGATGGGCAGCAACTGTCACTAGCTTTCATTGACAGAAGTAGACATTGGCAAAAATGTCGCCTCATCACAACATCATGCAGGACGCTGGAAGAACACAGCAAGCCAGGCAGCATCAGGAGGTGGAGAAGTCGACGTTTTGAGTGTAACCCTTCTTCAGGATCTGCATCTGCAGATGTTTTGACTCTGACCACAACATCATGGCTGATATTGGATTAAGTCAAAATACACTGAAGCACTTCACAACTGAACTCTGGAGCTACCGACATCTTAGAGTGCTACTGCTAGAACACACACCCTGCACCTGCATAGGGAGTAGCTAGTGGCTCTTGGCTTGCTTTCTTACTTTTCACTCAATTTACGTTTCCAGGGATGCTCACAGCATCTTTGCCTTACATTTTAGTTGCTGCTTCATTGCAAGCTTATAGGGGGGGCAGGTGGCTTCACTTCCAATGAGAGTAATTATATACCTGGTCCAGGATACTTTCTAGGTAAAAACAATGACTGCAGATGCTGGAAACCAGATTCTGGATTAGTGGTGCTGGAAGAGCACAGCAGTTCAGGCAGCATCCGAGGAGCAGTAAAATCGACGTTTCGGACAAAAGCCCTTCATCAGGAATACAGACAGAGAGCCTGAAGCGTGGAGAGATAAGTGAGAGGAGGGCGGGGGTGCGGAGAAAGTAGCATAGAGTACAATGGGTGAGTGGGGGAGGGGATGAAGGTGATAGGTCAAGGAGGAGGGTGGAGTGGATAGGTGGAAAAGAAGATAGGCAGGTAGGACAAGTCATGGGGACAGTGCTGAGCTGGAAGTTAGGAACTGCAGTGAGGTGGGGGAAGGGGAAATGAGGAAACTGTTGAAGTCCACATTGATGCCCTGGGGTTGAAGTGTTCCGAGGTGGAAGAAGAGGCGTTCTTCCTCCAGCTGTCTGGTGTTGAGGGAGCGATGGTGAAGGAGGCCAATGCCATCCCATATTCCCAATTCCTCCGCCTCCGCCATATCTGCGCCCAGGAGGACCAGTTCCACCACAGAACACACCAGATGACCTCCTTCTTTAGAGACCGCAATTTCCCTTCCCACGTGGTTAAAGATGCCCTCCAATGCATCTCGTCCAAATCCCGTACCTCCGCCCTCAGACACCACCCCTCCAACCATAACAAGGACAGAACGCCCCTGGTGCTCACCTTCCACCTACCAACCTTCGCATAAACCAAATCATCCGCCGACATTTCCGCCACCTCCAAAAAGACCCCACCACCAGGGATATATTTCCCTCCCCACCCCTTTCCACCTTCCGCAAAGACCGTTCCCTCCGTGAATACCTGGTCAGGTCCACGCCCCACTTCAACCCACCCTTCCATCCTGGCACCTTCCCCTGCCACGGCAGGAATTGCAAAACCTGTGCCCACACCTCTATCCAAGGCCCTAAAGGAGCCTTCCACATCCATCAAAGTTTTACCTACACATCCACCAATATCATTTATTGTATCCATTGCTCCCGATGCGGTCTCCTCTACATTGGGGAGACTGAACGCCTCCTAGCAGAATGCTTTAGGGAACATTTCCGGGACACCCACACCAATCAACCACACTGCCCTGTGGCCCAACATTTCAACTCTTCCTCCCACTCTGCCGAGGACATGGAGGTCCTGGGCCTCCTTCACCGCTGCTCCCTCACCACCAGACACCTGGAGGAAGAACGCCTCATCTTCTGCCTTGGAACACTTCAACCCCAGGGCATCAATGTGGACTTCAACAGTTTCCTCATTTCCCCTTCCCCCACTTCACCCTAGTTCCCAACTTCCAGCTCAGCACTGTCCCCATGACTTGTCCTACCTGCCTATCTTCTTTTCCACCTATCCACTCCACCCTCCCCCCCGACCTATCACCTTCATCCTCTCCCCCATTCACCTATTGTACTCTATGCTACTTTCTCCCCACCCCACCCTCCTCTCACTTATCTCTCCACACTTCAGGCTCTCTACCTGTATTCCTGATGAAGGGCTTTTGCCCGCAACATCAATTTTACTGCTTCTCGGATGCTGCCTGAACTGCTGTGCTCTTCCAGCACCACTAATCCAGGATACTTTCTAGTCAATGGTAACCTTGAGGATATTGATAGTAGGGGGATACAGTGATAGTGATGCCATTGAATGCCAAATTGTGATGCTTAGATTCTTAGTTGGAGATCTTCATTGTCTGTCTCCTGTGTGATGCAAATGTTACATGTCACTTGTCAGCCCACATGAACGTTGTCCAAGACTTGCTGTATGTGAATATGTCCTGCATCAGTACTTGTGGAATCATGAATGGTGCTGGACATTATGCAAATATCCCCATGTCTGACCTCATGATGGTGGAAAGGTCATTGATGAGGCAACTGAAGATCTTTAGGCTGAGGACATTATACTGAGGAACTCCTGCAGAGATGTCCTGAATCTGAGAAAATTGACCTTCTCAATAATAATCACTTTCTGTCATGCTAGATATAACCTCAATCAGCAGCAGGTTTTCACCTCGATTCTCACTGACTCCGATTTTGCTCGGGTTCCTTGATGTTACATTCAGTCAAATGTGGCCCCTATATTAATGACGTGGATGTGCCGGTGTTGGTCTGGGTGGACAAAGTTAAAAATCACATAACACCAGGTTATAGTCCAACAGGTTTATTTGGAAGCACCAGCTTTCAAAGCACTGCTCGTTGGTCAGGTAGCTAGCGGAGCATGATCGTAAGATACAGAATTTATAGAAAAAGATCATATAAAACTATGGGATGAATTTACATTTGCAGATTTTTTATTTGCACATATATTCTGTTTTGTTCAAAAAGCACACAATCTGTAGGCAGTCAGTCCGTGTGACATTTTATAAATTCCTACTTTGGAAATAGAACTGGTCTGACTCAAGTTTGAAATACAGACAGACTCTAACCTCACACCTTTAATGCATTGTCTGAGCTGAGCTGTCACTTATTTTTAATACTGTTAAAGCCTCAATTTATCTCAGGACTATTCTTTGAAAGAAGTTCTGGGATTTACATATTAATCAGTTGAAATCTGCATCCCCATTCGAAGTGATTAAAGACTTAAAAGCAATCTAATTTTATTCATACATCGCATCAGTTGAATGACACTTTGATGTTTTTCTATAAATTCAGTGTTCTATGATCCTCCCCCACTAGCTACCTGATGCAGGAGTAGCACTCCGAAAGCTTGTACTTCCAAATAAATCTGTTGGACTATAACCTGGTGTTGTGTGATTTTTAATATTAATGAAGTTATGTTCACTTCCCATCTTATATTCCACTCTTTTATTCATGTCTGGACTAAAGTTGTAATAAACTCATTTGTTGCATTGCCTTGACACAACCCAAGCTGAGTATCAGTGAGTAGATTATTTCTTTACAAGTGCTGCTTAATAGCATTGTTAATTACCTCTTCCATCACTTTGATGATGACTAACAGATGATTGATAGAGTGGTAATTGGCTGTGTTTGATTTTTCCTACCTTTTGTGTGCAGGACATACCTGTGAAATTTTCCACATGATGCATGTGTTTCAGCTATAATCGAACTGCTTAGTTCGGGACACAGTTTATTTGAGAGCACAATTCTTGTGTTACTGCCAGAATATTATCAAGACACATAGCTGTTGCAGTATCCTGTAGCTTCAGTTGTTTCTCTATATCATGTGGAGTGAATCAAGTATACTGGCGACTGAAATAACATGCCTGTGCCAGATAGATAAGCAGTTTGAAAATATGTATTGCCTTCCTGACTAACTAGCAAAGCAGAAGTTGAGGGGAGAGAAAAAACATGTTGGTGATATCCAGTTAAACAGCTTGAGCCTTTCACAGCTGAGTATGGTATACATGAATAGGAAATGCTTTTGATGGGTTTGGATGTCTTAAATTTAATTGGACATGTGCAGTATCAATGCATGCTCATGGAATTGGAACTGGACATCAAGAAGTCACATCCTTGTTAACATAATGTGATGCTGAATAGAAAGTATTCACCTTTACCCTAAGCATGTCCCAGCGTACCCTGCTTGACGAAAGCCAAGGTAAACATGCTGGAAAAAGGGTTTCTTTTGAACAGGATATGCCACATCCTGACTTTAGTGGGAACAAGGTTTCAATTCGTATCACAGGAGCAGCACAAAAGCTGCACCTCTCAGGCATCTCTCACAAATGCCAAACCATTTTGTTTGATATTTAATACTTTGGAGTGCTTAGGCTAAATGGAGTTAAACAAAAAACAATGAAAACGTTTTCCAGGTAATGTTCCTAAGGCAAGATTTTTCAGCAAATAGGTTTTTAAAAACATACTTCATGCTAAGAATTGGAACTACGCCCAGAATAATTTAAACGACTTTGAAATGCTATTTGATTTAAATACTCTACACATAAAAGCCCCAATTTTGTGACCAAAGCAAATCAGGTCCAGTCCCATCAATGGTACCAGTGGGCTTATGTTGGCAACTGAGCAGAATTTGTCTTTCCAAATTTTATTAATTAATCTTCTGATTTTAACATTTTGTAGGCAGGAAGAGGTGTGGGGATAATTTTATCCCTTTGTTCGCCTGTTGGTTGACTAAAGCAAGATGCAATTTTGAGAGGAAATGTTTTGAATCATTTTGAGTGTGGTGTCTTTAAAATACAGACATGAACAGGCTTTGTAGTAAGTTGGGATGAAATGAGAGGACAAACATTATTTGTACAATACTCAAAATGTAAAAACATTAAACATCAATTCCCCAAATCTAAAACACACACACACACAAACAAACAGGAAACGATGATGTCGAGACACATAACATACATGTAGATTACAAACAGAATGATAAAAAAGGTTATTTGAAACCCTTAAGATTGCTGTTAAAATGCTGTAGGTCTAATGAATTGCCTTCTGATTTTTTGAATCTAAGTAGTGGTTAGAGGTTTCTGCTTGTTTCAAATGAAATTTGAATAAGATCCTATGACAAAGAAGTATAATCTAGCAGATAAAACAAAATTAGCCAATTTTCACTGAGTGAGGTAAGCATCCATTTGAAGTAATATGCTTTTCTTTTATTGGCTGATCTCTCCCTATGGGATGCTGATCTTAGATTGCCTTGCTGCCCTTGTGGGTAAATAAAGTTTGAGCTTCCTGTCCAGCCACTGTCAGTCATGTGATGTCAATGTCAATGTACTTCAATGTCCACATAATGAGTTGAGGTCTTGAAGCTTTTGGAATGGTGCACAATGTGGAAATGTTTGAAATCCTATTAACATTCCAGTTATGATCATCTCATTGAATTTCTTTATCTGAAATTCCACCTTCATTGTGCTGATAGGTTTAGAATCACTTTTGTTTTAAAGCTACTTCATTAAAATGGTGAGGGGTAGTCAATCAGCATGTGAGAAAGCTTACAGTGGTTTTCTTGAGTTGCCTGACTCAGTCTGTCCAGAAGTCTAGATTAGAGTGGTGCTGGAAAAGCACAGCAGGTCAGGCAGCATCCGAGGAGCAGGAAAATTGATGTTTCGGGCAAAAGCCCTTCATCAGGAATAGAGGCAGGGTGCCAGCAGAGTGGAGAGATAAATGAGAGGGGGGTGGGGGTGGGGAGAAGGTAGCATAGAGTACAATAGGTAAATGGGGGTGGGGATAGAGATGATAGGTCAGAGAGGAGGGTGGAGTAGATAGGTGGAAAGGAAGATAGGCAGGTAGGACATGTCATGAGGGCTGAGCTGGAAGGTTGGAACTGGGGTAAGGTGGGGGGAGGTGAAATGAGGAAACTGGTGAAGCCCACATTGATGCCCTGGGGTTGAAGTGTTCCGAGGCGGAAGATGAGGCATTCTTCTTCCAGGCGTCGGGTGGTGAGGGTGCAGTGGTGGAGGAGACCCAGGACCTCCATGTCCTCGGCAGAGTGGGAGGGGGAGTTGAAATGTTGGGCCACAGGGCAGTGGGGTTGATTGGTGCAGGTGTCTCGGAGATGTTCCCTAAAGCGTTCTGCTAGGAGGCGTCCAGTCTCCCAAATGTAGAGGAGACCGCATCGGGAGCAACAGATACTATAAATGATATTGGTGGATGTGCAGGCAACGCCTGGAAGAAGAACACCTCATCTTCTGCCTTGGAAACTTCTAACCCAGGGCATCAATGTGGACTTCACCAGTTTCCTCATTTCCCCTCCCCCCACTTAACCCCAATTCCAACCTTCCAGCTCAGCACCGCCCTCATGACCTGTCCTACCTGTCTATCTTCCTTTCCACTCCACCCTCCTCTCTGACATATCATCTTCATCCCTACCCCCATTCACCCATTGTACTCTTTGCTACCTTTCCCCACATTCCTCTCTGACCTATCACCTCCATCCCCACCCCCATTCACCTATTGTACTCTATGCTACTTTCTCCCCACCCCCACCCCCCTCTCATTTATCTCTCCACTCTGCAGGTACCCTGCCACTATTCCCGCTGAAGGGCTTTTGCCTGAAACGTCAATTTTCCTGCTCCTCGAATGCTGCCTTACCTGCTGTGCTTTTCCAGCACCCTTCTAATCTAGACTCTGGTTTCCAGCATCTGCAGTCCTTGTTTTTACCTTTTACATCAGTCTTTCCAGAAGTCATTTGACAATCCTGGGTCTATTTTGAGAATTTACAACATTCCATGTTGCTGTCTGCTTAAAAAAAAGTCAATTCTTCCAAAAACGCTTGACAGACAAAAGGACATATATTCAACATGCATAGGAAATGAGTGCTGGATGTTTACTCAGCAGTAGAATTAGTTTGAGGAAGAGTTTTGGTGGACAATGCTGATAGAAGTGTTGCTTCCATGAGAAGTACAAAGAACAATTTAAAACAAAATTTTAAACAGAGTTGTGTAAGAGTGGGAATGTTTGGAAAATGAAGGAATGTTTAGTAAAGGCATTTTGAACATCCAAACAAGAGAATTAGTAATGGACAAGGTTCTGTTTGTACAATCAGAGATTGATAGAGAATAGAAACTGGCTGTCAAGTTCACCAAAGAGTACTGACATGTTTCTCCATGCAGAGTGCTGGTCATCCCTCAGGGATGTACAATCCCTTGGGCAGAGAAAGAGAAGGGCAAACAATGCAGCTTTCTCTGACGAGAACCACACCATCAATAACATTGTCAAAATCTCTCAAAAGATTGAGGAATTGTCAGCTAATTGCTTTAAATGTCAGGACTTCAGTTGTGACAGGACCATGTCATGGCCTTGTACACAGAGCTGTAAGTCCACCTCTGTTCCTTCGAACTTGCACAGTCCAACAGCAGTTTGCCATGGAACTTGTTCCTCAGAAAGAAGGGATAGCAGATAGATTGACTTTAAAGGCTTACCAAGAAAAATTATTTTATTCCTTTTACTTCCTAATGTCTCTTTATTTTGGAGAATTTCTATTCTGAGAGGCCAATAGAAGACAGGATGGACTAAGGTGGCAGCTGATTGACAGTAGATAGTAATGTGTTATATTTGGCAGATATAGATGCTGTTTATACATTGTTGGCTAAGAACATTTGTACAATTGTTTGATCTGGATATCTATGCTGGCCAATTTTCCTGGCTGTATTTGTATTTCCTTTATTTTATTATCATTTGCAATTATAGCATCATGAGTCTTTTATATGTTTGATCCTTCCTGTATTGTTGAGATGTGCAATGTGCAACAAACTATAATTATTATTTTATCTTTGACCTATGCTTTGGCTTGCTCTGGAGTTCTTTATGTTGGTTAATGTTGATAATGACATTTGTTATTTAGGGAGTTCCATTGCAGATTAGGTGATCCCAGCAACAAACATCTTTGTCCTCTTGACTATTGTGATCCTGAGCTCTCTGAGACTCAGCACATTGGTATTCTACTCACTTCCAATTTGACTTTTCATCTTTAGTTCCTCAAATTATTCCAAATGAAACTGAAACCAAGTTGAGAGGGAAAAATCTGTCTTCAACACTCATCTGAATGTGGAATTTGTATTATGCTCACAGGAGGGAGTCTGTAAACTGGGAAATATCTCTTGATCTTGAGGAGATGGGAGTTACATTGGCATAAGTCATGCCCAGCTTTAAATGATAACGTCTTAAAATTTCAATTTAAGGAATGTATTTTTAAAATCTCTTTACATAGGGTTGCAAGCAAATACAGCATAGGCATAAAAGATTTGGACCAGCTAGTTCTTGCCAGTGCTTATGCTCCATTCAAGATTCCTCCCATATTTCCTTGTATAAATTGTCTTGGAAGAATTTACAGACTGATAGCTAGCCTGGTTAACCACTTTCAACGGTCAACAAGTCCTGGCATACCAGCACTGAATGCTACCACTGCACCACATGAACTCCTCTTATACTTGCGCAGATGCCCCTTAAATGCATCGATACTACTCCCTTCAAACAGTTCCATATCCTCACCACTCTTTGGAACTCCCCACTTGATTTCTTGGTGACTGTTTTCTATTGATGGTCTCTAGTAATGTTCTTTCACAAAAGAAAAAGACATTATCTTTATATCTAATTTATCAAATATTTCATAACCTTAAAAGGCCTTGATCAATTCACCTAGAGTTCACTCTAGAATGAAGCAATGATTTACAATTAAAAAGATAGTATTTACTGCCTGAAAACCCCTAATAAAATTTTAAAGACAAAAAGCCACATGTGACTTGAGATCACAGTCAGCGATGGTCACACATATACATCAGTGTACCATGTACATGTCAACCCATTGAAGTTGAGACAACAAAAACTGCATCAAGAACAATTTCCTTGCAGCAGTATAGTTGAGGACCCTCTCCAAAACCATTAGCAAAGCATCAGGACAATTGCCTAGATAGTCATTAGATGGAGAGAAGCAATTAAACAAACACTTGGACAATGGGATATTTCGATATGAAAGGAATGTTCTCAGACATTATTTCATGATGTAAGCAGGCAACTAGAATACACTGCCAATGACCATATTTGGATCACTAGTCAGTTGCAAAATGATCATATGACAAACCAACTCGCCCTTGTGTGCTCAAGCATCTATTTTCTCTTTGAACAGTGACACGCAAGTGAGGTGCTGAAGGAGCAAGACTCCAAGTGAAATCCAATATTTTCCTGCCCAGACAACTTGCATATTTCAAAAAAAGTCCAATGAACTGTGGATGCCAGAAATCAGAAAGAGAATTGAAAAATTGCTGGAAAAACTAGGCAGGTCCAAGCAGCATTGTGGAGTTAAAGCAGAGTTAAAGCATTTTGGGTCCAGTGGAAAGATTCTGAAGAAGGATATGAATATGGACTTCAAGTTTGTCTGAGTATATGTGGAAGTCTGAGTTTTTAAAATTATTTTACTTAGAATGGGCTAAGTGCTTTTTTGCATGTGTGTTTGTGATGGCGTGCATGAGATAAGTAAGTGTGCCAATGTGTTTTTAAACATCTGGGGTAAGGGTATAATCATTTAAAAACCTACTTTATTTTAAAACTCACAAAAAGCATGCTGTTGGATTATTTCAGTTACACTGAGGATAAGAAAATCTGTTCACCATTCAATCAGATGGAAGTGTAGAAAGTAGGGACCTTGCCACATTTCTGTCTTCACTCCGAGTATATCTGTGACAGGAAGACCTCTCCACTCACCTTGAATTGAGTGCTACAAACAGGCAATTAATACTGACTGGACATCATCATGTCAACACTAGTATTAACGCAGTGACAAGACGGGGCTCACTACGTGGAGGTCACAAGAGGCTGTCATGTGGGATTGCTTATCATGTCCATGGGATCTCATTCAAATGTAATCAATGCTTGATCATCAGAAAAGAAGGCCTGTTGAGATTCGCCCCCTTGCTTTTTTCAGGCCTCAAGAAGGTATTTCATTTGAAAGTCAGTGGTGCTAACATCCTGTAAAACTGCCAGCCTCTGAAACACCAATGTGTTTAAGCAGAAGGAAATTTCTACTACAGGGGTCCTTGATCTGGGTGGAGGCTTGCCACTGTCCAGTTATGTATCTCAGTGATATATTATTTTCCAAGCTTTCCATAAAAGAAAAACTATGTGGCTCCCCAGTTCTCCAAGTCGGGACATGACTGCAGTTGTCTCCTTTATATACCACCCTTCAAAATTGTGACTGAATCATTTTTTAGTGAAGTGTCAGTTTGATTGAGTTTCATAGATGGTTCCCCTTTGAGGTCTAATGGGTTTTCTTCTCACATTTTACCAAACCCACCTCATTAACCACCTACTGGCATTCTTCTCATCCGATTCTAGATTCATTCTACCATTTGCTATACCCAGAAAATCTCATCACAACCTGGATATTCTATGATGGAGTGGCATCCTTGGCACCAATGCCACCTTTAAAAAAAATTGAAACCTAGGGGTCCTGTTGGACAAGATGGCAAAGAGAGATAATTCCACTATACCTCCCCCCCCCCCCCCCCCCCCCACCCCCCAGGACAACAGAATATTTCAAAATGCCAGACAATGTCAGCCTTAACCAAGGTTTCTACCAGGGATAGTGCAGTCTCAGAGTAACCTTTTCCACTCTAACAGTGTAAGTGCCATCACCTTCTCTCCAATATCTCACAATTTATCACTGCTACCATCCCCACTAAGGCACAAGCTCTATCACTCTTAATGTTGCCTGCAACTTTTTCCTCACTCTTGGTCATCTATGCCAATCCCTGACACCACTAACCCTGCAAGATCTCTGTGTTGTCTATTTACTCGCTTGGGACATCTCACCAGTACAGCTGTACCATCCAAATTCTCTCCCTTAATACTTTTCTCTCTCTTATTCCAGGAGATAAAGAGCCCATGATACACAGAAAGATTCAATATAGATGGTGGGCTCCCCAACATTTGACTCAGAAAGGATCCTGACTTTCACCATGCTGAGTGGCTGACTGGCTGTATCCAAGCCCATAGACGCATATTGGAGCTTGCTCTTGACTTACTGTGTCATGACTCCCTGACTGAAGGCTGTCTATTGTGACTTGACCTGGGATTGCTCACAACCGTGACAAACTTCCTGATTTTGTATGTGCTATCTGGCGAAGCAATGCCAGAATGGTATCTCTGGCTGAAAGTGTGATACACAGAAAGACAAGGCAATGCAAGGAAGGGATGATGTGAGCATTCAGGTAGGCTCAGAGTAAGTGAGTGCTAAAAGAGTGAGCAAACAGCTGGAGGTTCAGCTTGGTCCTTTCTGAGGTGGATACATGTCCCTGAAAGCAGTTTCCTTGCTGCAACATTACAATGGTTGGTGTTGGTGCAGTCCAAGGTGCAACATTGAAGTAGAGAATCATCCAATAAGTGGGTCAGAAATGTGCTATGATGGTTCCTAGAGACTTTAGTATGTTAAATACCAATATCCATAGACATGGGTTGCATGTGACAGGTACCCATGGAGATGCTCTGAGATATAGTCATACAGATGCACAGCATAGAAACAGACTCTTTGTCCAACTCATAAATGCTGACCAGATATGCTAAACTAATCTAGTCCCATTTGCCAGCACTTGGCCTATATCACTCTAAACCCTTCCTATTCATATACTTATCCAGATGCCTTTTAAATGTTGAAATTGTATTAGCCTTCACCAATTCCTCCGACAGCTCATTCCATATATGCACCATCCTCTGTGTGAAAAAGTTGCCCCTGAGGTCCCTCATAAATTGTTCCCCTCTCACCCTAAATATATGCCCTCTATCTTGTCTATTTACTCTATCCATATTCCTCATGACATAGAAAATTATTGGTCCTACATCCAATTAATGGTGCCCTTCCTAATTTGGAGTGTATATGTGTTTGTTTAATGCCCAAGCCCATTCCTGAAAAATTGAACAAAGCATGAAAAATATGTAATGATTACAATGTAAGTTGATTAAACACAGCAGATGTTTTTGGAAATATTAAACATTACAGCACACAGGTAGAATTAATAGGAATCAAACCATTGATAAAAGATATTTATCTCTAGTACATTGTTTCAGCAGCACTTGATGTTTCTGAGTACTGATATTAAGGATCTCCTCTACCAAGTATCTTGGAACTACAAAATAATTGTGTCTCCAGCCCAAGGAACCTAGTACTTGGCTCAAGGCACTGTCTTCCAGAAGTGCATTGTTTTGGTAGCCTCAATACATTTTTATTGTTATTAAGACCTAAAATAAGATGTTCTCACATATTAAAATCACAAGGAATAACATTGGTGTAATGGTAAGTCACCATAATACTTTTTCAGTTACTCCATTATGTTGAATGTGATTCTAACAGACTTTATTCTTAGGTAGGACTTTTTTTCCATTTAATTGGCGGTATCGTGTATAGAAAGTATTGGTAGGCTCAATTTTGTACAATTTGATTTCCATGTAAACAATATCATGAAACTCTGAAAAAATTTTGATCTTAAATTTCAAATAAACAATTTAATAATTTTCATTTCTAAATATTTGAATGGCTATTGCCCTAAATTGTGTGATTGGGTAGAAGACATTTTATCTCACGTGACCTTAAAATCATAACAGGTCTCACTGTGGTCAGCACTGTTGCATCACAGCGCTGGGGACCTGGGTTCGATCTCAACCACGCTGACTGTGTGGAGTTTGCACATTCTCCCTGTCTCTGCATGGGTTTCCAGTTTCCTGCCACAGTCCAATGATTTGCAGCTTAGTTTGATTGAACATGCTAAATGGTCCCGTAGTGTCCAGAGATGTGCAGGCTAGGTGGATTGGCTGTGGTAAGTGTGCGATAGGGTTGGGAGAGATGGGTCTGGGTGGGATATTCTTCAGAGAGGCCGTGCACTTGATGGGCTAAATGGCCTCTTTTTGCACTGTAGGAATTCTGATAAATTGAATGACTGCCTATGAAGGTATTCAGTATGGAGGCCCTTTAGAGCAAACAGTGAACTAGAGTCATCAGGCACCTGCTCTGACTTCCATTTTGAGAATTTTCAGAGTCGAGTTTCCTCACAGTAGCTGGTACAATAGAAAACTGCATTAATGACATAAGATGTGCAGTTAACAAAGTGGTTAACAAGCAATAATCCTGTTTTTGAGTAACTTGCCACGCCCTAATGAGAATCTTGCTTTGACTCTCAGACCTATTTCAAAAGATTCAGCGAGTTGCTCCCGACATTGCAACTTTCTGCATGACACATTTATTGCCATTGCCATTCAGTGCTTGTAAGATGTCAAGTTTCACTGATCATTTCTACTGTCTAATAGCTTTGATTAAACAGTTTTCAAGTCAATCTGTGATAAATGTATCTATTCTGGTGATCTTCATCTCTTCACTAATTTACAACTTCACTAAAATTTATTTGTCAGGCTTCTGTTCTAACAGAGGATATTAATTAAAAATATCACAGCCTGACCTTTCTCCTTGCAAATCCTGATTAACCTGTTTTGTATCTCCATAATTTTCTGTTTTTACATCAAATATTTAGTACTTGGAAATTTAGGGAACATAAATCGTTAATTGTGCAGGAGTAAGAGGCTATTGAGATAAGGATGGGAACTAATGCAAACAAAATGTAAAGATATTCATTCTAACCAGCTAAATCTTTGGTAGTATTTTTATTCCCTTGTGGCAGTAACGACAAAAATTGTTGTTTTTCAAGGTCTCATGAAATATAATCTTTGGCCTGATTTGATTATATTCAAGCTTACTCTCAAGGTTTGTTTTCATTCTTCTGATTGATATGGTCATCTTGGTTCATAGAATCATTGTACGGTTACTCAAGGAAGGAGGGTATTCAGAGATGGAAATGTGTTGCTGGAAAAGCGCAGCAGGTCAGGCAGCATCTAGGGAACAGGAGAATCGACGTTTCGGGCATTAGCCCTTCTTCAGGAAGGGCTGAAATTTCCTGAAGAAGGGCTAATGCCCGAAACGTCGATTCTCCTGTTCCCTAGATGCTGCCTGACCTGCTGCGCTTTTCCAGCAACACATTTCCATCTCTGATCTCCAGCATCTGCAGACCTCACTTTCTCCTCAAGGAGGGTATTCAGTCTGTCATGTCTTAGAGTCGTAGTCAGAGAGAATGTACAGCATCGAAAGACCCTTCAGTCCAACTCATTTACCAGATATCCTAAATTGATCCAGGCCCACTGTCAAGGAAAGGCTGCCAGCATTCTCAAAGATCCATCCCATCCTGGCAATGTTTTTCTGCAACCTCTACCATCAGGTAGAAGATACAGAAACCTGAACACACGCACCAGCTGGTCTCGAAACAGTTTCTACCCGACTGTTAGAATACTGAATGGACTCACAAACTCTTAACATTCGTCTGTACCTGTGTATTTGTTTTTGCCTCTGTTTACCTATTTTTAGCTATCTATGCTATTTAACTATGTGATCTATCTGTATTGCTCAAAAGACAAAGCTTTTTACTGTGCCTCGGTACGCGTGACAATAAATGCAATTCCGTTCAATCTAGTCCAATTTACCAGCATTCAACCCATATTCCTCTAAAACTTTCCTATTCATGTACTTCCCCAAATGTTTTTTAAATGTTGCAATTGCACCAGCCTCCACCACCTCCTCTGGCAGCTCATTCCATGTATGCACTAACCTCTGCATGAAAAAGTAGCCCTCAGGTTCCTTTTAAATTTTTCTCCCCTCACCTTAAACCTATGCCCCCTAGTTTTGGATCCCCTAGGGCACTGCAACAGCAACTTAATTCATCCCATTCCACTGCCCCTTCCTCCATATCCTTCAATTTGGATCTTTATGCAATTCCCTTTTGAGAGCCATGGCTGAATCTGCCTCTTCCATTTTCACACACAATGCATTCCAGGTCCTACCTGCTCACTGTGTGAGGCTTTTCCTCATGTCACCATCTTTTTCCAATGACTTGAAATTGGTCTCCTCTGGTTTGTGAATCTGCTGCCAATGAGAACGGTTTCTTCCTATCTACTCTGCTTGACTGCTTTAGGATTTTGAATTCCTCTATCAAATCTCCCAACAATCTTTTCTAAATAGAACCGATTCCATTTGTCCAATCTACATACATATCTGAAGCCCTTCATCCTTGGAAATGTTCATGCATATCTTTTTCTGAAACTGTTCTCAAGCCTTTGCAATCATCCTAAACACAATATTCCAGTTAAGATCAAAGCAGTGTTTCTTGCCTTCACTGTGATCACATTAGGATTTGCAACAAAAGTTCAGTGCAAAAATAAATAGCAAGATTCAAAGGTTAATTTTGTATTCCTTCAGTACTGCAGCAGTCATCATGAATTGATTTCTATGATTTGAAAAACTCACATAGTTTAATTTTTGGGTTTCAATTGCTGTATTTAAAATATGCCGTGGTTAACCTTGAATTATAAATATCTCTACTTGTGAGGCAACAATAATTTTGTCAGTTGTGAGTTTTTGATTGGGTATTCCCCTGAGCATTTTAGCCTCAGTCAGTTGGAAATATCATATATTACAAGTGGTATTGAAATAGCCTCTGTTTACCAGAACTTTTTAAATTAAAAAGAAAATCTATTATAGTAGGCAGCAGAACTCTGACTGAAGCATGGTCTTGAGAACAAACTGTGTCTTTCTTAATCTGCATCCTAATTTATTTTTGCAGTCAAGTTGCAGGGTGAATTGTCATTTTAAATATGGTTGGTGTGTGTGGCAATTGTTTTCTAACATGTCTACAGACTAATGATGGAAGAAAGCCGCACAGCCAACATACTCGTTAAATGGGTACTGCCTTAGTAGGAGAAAATGAAAAATCATTGTAATTGTTTTGCAATCTATGTTGATAAGTGTCATTGCATCATTTCTATGTAGTACTTCATGATAATGATCTCCTGAGACTTTCCTTTCACTAAACAAAAGCTTTGGTACCCTTTTACTTCCACAGGGAGTAGTCCCTTAAGATTTAAATGGATGCCTAAGTTAAGAAAATACTTACTATTGTCACAAATTCTATCTATGATGCATCAATGAATCTCAGGAAAATAATGTCTTACTCTTCCTGGCTCAATTATGCCCTGCCAAAAGATCTTAATAAATAAAAGAGATAGTCTTTATGTTGCATAAAGAAAACAAACTATACTGCTCATGCTTTCTGCCATTTCCTGTGGTATTCCAGTGCTTCAGATGGAGTAATATTGTTACACAGACTTCTGTTCTACTTGAGTGCATGCAGCCTCCTGGGTATTCCCTTGAGTACTTTAACCCAGGGTGTGAAGGAAGTGCTACTGACCTAACAGATGGAAGCAGGTCTCAGCTGAAGGAGGCCACTGGAGGTGCTGAGGCATGCATTGTAATGAATAAGGGCAAAATAAAAACACAGGAGCTCCCAAGGGAGACTGTGCAAAGCAGTGGACAGGCGGTGACACTATCCATTGGTTCCAAACAAAATGAAGTCTTCAATTCAGGCCCTACATTATGTGGAGGGCCCAGACAATACAAACTTGCTTAAGGTTAAAGATTCAAAGCTTTTTAAAATTTATGCATTTCATTGCTGACAAACTTATCAGAAAAAACAAAGAAATGATGCAGCCTTATTATTTTTTTCAATTCTATAATCATCTTGAGTATTATTTTAAATACATTTATCTTCAAAATGTTTAACAGTGTGGCTTGGATTTCCCGTAAGGAGTGAACTTGCAGCTATTCAGAGATGGTGTAATGGTGTAACATGCTGGATTTCCAATTGCTCACGCTGCCTGTTGTCCAAGGTAAAAATTAGTGACTGCATCATGTATGCTGAGCAAATAAAATAAACAAATACTGCCCAGTTTGGAGGCAAGACCAGATTATAAGACATCACCAAGGATTGCTGTTATAGATCTCCTGGTACACTACAATAATTTAAGACAAAGAGCAAAAAGAATGAATTAAAAACCATTAATTATAAAACATTTCTGACTTACCTGTGATTTTCCTCAATTTCTACTTTAATGTTAACATCAGAAATTGTCTTCATTGGTTAAGTGCCAAATAGTGAAAGTATCGTTACTTCAGCACATTTAGTTGATTAATAGCTGCAATAAAAGTGAAATATAGTCTCCATTATTTTCAGAATTATTGTATTATTTTAAATAACAATGTTATATTATTTATGTTTGATTTACAAGAGAATAACTCTGACCATCCCTTGCCTCACAGCTCGTTAGGAATTTATTAAAATCATATTTTTTTAAAAAAGTGTCAAAGATTCCCAGGTGATGGGGAGGAGTAGAGTGAAAGTTGCTTGTTTTTACTGGATGTATGGTTGAGTCACCTATTACATATAGAATTAAGAAGTTAATCTTTTTTAAGAATTCCAGCCACAGACAATGATTATTTCAATGCCTCTAATTTATTCCTGTGTGGTACCATTGGTTTTTAGAATACTTATGACTTAGCAAAAATTGTTAAAAGCAGTTTAAAGCTTTTGAAGAATTATTGAACCCAAACTGGCAAAGCAGATGCAGGGAAAGGTTTCTTTGTTTCAATTTGTTTCAATGTGGGTTTCTCTGACAAATCTAGCATTTATTGCAATTTGCCAATTTAGAGTCAGAGTCATGGTGATGTACTGCACAGAAACAAACTTTCAGTTCAACTCATCCATGCCGACCAATATTCTAAATTAATTTAGTCACATTTGCCAGCATTTGGCCCATATTGCTGTAAATACTTCCTATTCATATACCCATCCATATGTCTTTCAAATGTTGTAAATGTACCAGCCTCCACCACTTCCTTAGGCAGCTCATTCCATTCATTTCTTTCAAGGAGGTTATGATAAACTGCCATTTTGAACTGTTGCAGTCTGTGTATGTTGAAATTGTACTCAGTGTTCTTGGGAGGGATTTCCATGATTTTGACTCAGTAGCAATGAAGGAACGGTGATGTATTTCCAAACTTGGATGATGTATGACTTGGAGGGGAAATTGAATGTGGTGGAGATCCCATGTGCCACCATGAATCATAATTAACATCTACAACCCAGAAAGACAAAAGGACAGTGTCCAAAGGTGGGTGGGGTGGGGGAGGGGGTGGGGGTTATCATAATCTTTGCATCATTGCTTGTGCACATATAAAGGGATATTAACCTTTCTGTGACCAGTGCAGGAGACAAACAGCATTATCTTCCCTCATAACAACATTTTAATTTAAAGTTAAAGTTTCATTTGAACATTTAGTTTTTATGTTGCAATGCCACTTTAAGGATCTGTCCCTTTTTTAAAATTTGGCTCAGTTTGTTTAATTGATTTTCATAAAAAATATAAAGAGACGCTGGCCTTCCTTGACAATATGACCTGCGGGGATTGCTCCCCACAAAAAAAAAATCATTTTAGTTCAGTTAAAATTTCCATTAAAGTTTTTTTTTCTATTACAGCGCTTTTTGAAGGGCCTTGCATCTACAGCTTGCATCTCTTTTGTGGCTGTATCTATATCTGGATCTTTGGAGGGTGACTATAGGTGTCCATTGATACATTTGTGGACTTCTATGACCAGAGAGCATCACAGAAGCCAGAGCACTTCATCACATTCTGAAATGATATTTTACTTTAATTTGACAAGTTTCCATGCTAAACATTCAGCACCATTTTCTCCTGTCGCATAAAACAGTGTGTTTTTTTTTTGAAAAGCACTTTTGTATTTGTCCTGATGAGTATAAGGTGTAAGGTTTCTGTAACATGTCTCCCTTTTCAGAGGATATATGTTCTGTACTACCAAGTGACTGACTGCAAAAGCTGTTGTGGATCTAACCTATGAAATGTGGTCACACTCCGAATTATACTATTTCAACAGTCTGTACTATTTTATCCCCTGTGCCTCCTGTCTCAGTAGATTACCCTACACAGTCCCCAAAAAAAAAATCAGAAATATTCACTGCTAAAATAAATATATTATTTGCAAATTGCAGAAAAACAGTTGAAAATCTCAAGAAGATATTTGATACATAGGTATTTGGTCCATTTGGCTCTATGAACCTGCTCAGCTATTTCACAAGATCATGGCTGATCGAGTTGTGATTTCATTTTTACTTTCCTACCTGGACCCTCTTCCCCCTCACTACTCACACCCTCAAACCCCCACCATCATAACCCTTGACTCGCTTGTCATCAAAAAGCTATCTCAGTTGGTCTTAAGTAACTTTAAAGATCCAGCCTCCATTACATGCAGGCAAAAGAATTCTCAGAACCCTCAAGGGAAGAAAAAATTCCTCATCTCTGTCTTAAAAGGAAGACCTCATTCTTAAACAGTATTCTTTAATTCTAGTCACCCCAACAGGACGAACACATCTTTGGTTATTCACCCAATTAAATCCTCTCAAGATCTCACCATCTTCAAAAAGTTCACTTCCCATTCTTCTAAATTCCAATGGATATAGTCTGAACTACTTTGACTTTCCTTCCAAGTCCTGCATCATAGTAATGAGTTGAGCAGACCTTCTCCGCACTATTTCTATTTTTAAAAAAAAGATAATTGCTTTAAAGAGACTAAGCTGTATGCAGAATTCCAGACATGGTCTCACTACGTATAACTTCCTTACTTTTTAAATTCCATTCCCTTTGCAATAAACATCAAGATTCCATTTTCCTTCTTAATCTCTTGCTAAAGTTGCATATTAACTTTTTAAGTCATGTACCAGTACATCCAGATGCCTCTTCCCACCGAGTCCTGTAATTTCTGTCTATTTAAATAACATACTGCTTTTCTAATCTTCATGGTGTAATGGAGAAGTTCACATTTACCCACTTATACTCCATTTACAAATTGTCACCAAAAATTGAAGTCGATTAGACCTATACATCTCTCATAACCAATGACAGCTTCAACTACCACAACATTGGAATTCTCTGTATGCATTCGTCATGAGCTTTCAGTGATTTGTGCATAATAACAGGCTGATCTCTTTCTCCTGCAAACTGCTTCAGATCATTCATTATAAATCATAAGTGTAGTTTGTATTAGTTCCATTAACGTGTTATGACCAGATCCACAGCAATGTTTCCCAAGTTATTACAGTTTAAGAGTAGGAATCCCAATTTTTTAAACTCTTGGGTAGCAAGGTTTCTCAGTTATTACAGTTTATGAGTAGGAATTCCAAATTTTTAAACTCTTGTGTGAGGAGGGATGAACTGACTGCCCTTCTTGATTCACCTTCCCCGCAGTTGGTTGCAGTATCCCCTTGCTTCTGGATACCTTTCTCCCAGACCAAATTAATTTATATTTTGAAAAGAGACAATTTAATCACAAATTTTGGAGTTAATATTAATTAATTTAATCACAATTTCTGGAGTATATTAATTAATTAAATAATGTGATGATCATTAGTAACAACATACATACACATAAATTAGGAAAATGAAGTAAGTACAAAATATTTTTCTCTTTTAAAAACTGGACAGTCTCTGAGGAATTCATGAAGAACAGATGGAAGAATATTATCATTGTTACAACCTTTGATGTTGTAGTTGAGAAATCAGTTTTGAGATTCTTGGCTTTGTAGGTCAATGAAAATTATTTTGTCCTTTCAAAAGTGATTGGCTGAAAAATGCAGAGTGAGACATTGCTTTCCTTTCTTTACCTGCATTACAGGGATGCTTAATTGCTATCTTGACAGCACACCAGTATACACACTAGCATGTGAAGCCATGACACACCCAGACCAAGATTGACATTTATGTTTAGCCCTTGTGTACGTATATTCTTGGAAGGGGGGGCAACACAGTTATGTATCTCATTCGGAATGCTGCATTTTAAACATCATGTTCACAGTCTAAGGCATTCACTAGGGATTACAATTCAGTTTGTAGTGCATTTCTCACTTTAAGCTTCGACACCTATTTATATTGTGATGGTGCTGTTCCTTTAACAAAGTTATGGTGTCCTTGGTTTTCTTTTCAGAGAGGTTGTAAAAGACACAGACTCCAAAAGTGCTTTAGGGTCAAATTGATTATAGCTAACAGATACTGCCTTAGGGAAAAGGCTTTCAAGTTTAAATGAAACTGTACAATGAAAGGGGAGTGGCCAGTTCTCCCAGATCAGCTTTCCTCTGGTTTGATTTGGTGGTTTTTAACCAGTCGGGCTATTTGCTGAAGGCAGTCAGGCAGTTTTGAAGCTGCTGGGCCCAAAGAAGCAGGTCCATGCTGAACCTTTTCCTCTCCGTGACTTCTCTCCTGTAAGACTATGGGTTTGATTGTACCTTTTGTGCCAAGGAGTGTTTATGGGGATTGTTGCAAGTATGGGGAATAGCATCATTAAGTTGGTATAGTCTATTGGGTTTTCAGATAGGTTAAGTTATTCGGTATTCTGTGCTCTTGTTTGTGCTTCATTTGGTAATTTTGTAAATGAATTCTGTTTTGTTTAAAACTAAGTTGTTTGACGAATTGCATCTTTCCTGGAACATCTGTGTTACACCTGCTTAAGAGAACTAGCAAAGTTAGGATCTGTGCTACTTCTTTGAAATGTTTTGAGGAGGTCTGGCCTGGGCCATAACAATATTGGGAGTGATTTTAACTATGTCAATCTTTTAAAATAAAATTGTTTGAATTTAGAAGTTTGATGTGTCCTAGGTGATACAGAGTTATGACCCATAGTCATGACACATGCATGGCATTACATTTATCTAGTCTGTTGATCAATGGACTTAATTTTTGATACACACAACTCTGACAGAATGTTGGTTGAGCAGTTTATGGGACTGCTGTCTGAAGTCAAACATGAATTCCAAAGGTTACTGAGGACAGATTTATAGAGTAGACTGTTATGAAACTAGGTAAGTATTGCCCTGATACAATATTCATGTCATCGGCAATTCCTTTTGACGCACGCCTTATTTTTAAACTCAATATCCATTGTTTACAACCAAATGGCTTGCTCCTCCAACAATTGATTCTTGTATTTATATTATATTTAGGAAAACTTCACAGATCTGAACCTCTCGACAGATGCTACCTGGTCTACTGTGTTTGTAATATTTTCTGTTTCATATCCCATATTTCCAACATCCACTGTATTATGCATTCGTATTTTACTACATTTTGCTTGTAATAAAATAGCCAAAGGAACTTCATAAGGGTTTTAAAAGGCAAGATTTAACATCAAGTTACATTAAAAATGATCAAAAAGTTGAACAGAGGAGGTAGCTTCAAGGAGAATCTTAAAGGAGGAAAGGAAGATAGAGAGGTAGCTGAGTTGTAGAAGTAAATTCCAGAATTTAGGGCCTTGGGAACTAAAGGTGCAGCCATCAACAATGGAGTAATTAAGAATAAGGATGTTCAAGGGTTAACAATTGGTGGAGTGCAGATAACTCATGGGGTTGTAGAACTAGTAAAGTTTATAGAATTAGGGAGAGACCATGGTCATATCATACATGGGCTAATTAAATAATTCTGCCATGTGTAGTACATTCTGTGTAGTACATTCTCACAATTACCTGTGGCAACTTCTACAGGTGGAGTTGTGGAGAATATGCATTGAACATCAGTGTCTTGCAAAGTTGTTGGTGTGTGTCTAAAATTCATTTTCACATTGATGATCTCCGGGTTTGATTATCTCAGTCCTCCTGAGTCGAGGTTGAGGCAATTGCGCCTCTCCAATATAAATGCTTCACTACCGTCTTTGCCATGAGAATCTGTTTGCTTTTGCTTATGAACTTTGAAATGCCAGGTGAAAACTCAACAAACTCTCCAACTGGGCCCAAAAAAATCTAAATATTTTGTGCAGGTGGATGGCTCGATAACCAGTGGTACAGAACATCATTATATCTCCAATGCATCTCCTCCGCTTCCCACACCTCCACCCTTGAACCCCACCTCTCTACCCATAACAAAGATAGAAGTCCCCTGGTCCTCACCTTCCACCCCTCTAATCTCTGGATACAGCGCATTATTCTCCACCATTTCTGCCACCTACAATCAGACCCCACCACCAGAGATATATTTCCCTCCTCACTCCTATCTGCATTACACAGATACCATTGCCTCTGCGACTCCCTCATTAGGTCCCCACCAACCCACCCTCCACTCCCGGCATATTTGCTTCCCACTGCAAGAGGTGTAAAATCTGTACCCACACCTCCCCCTCACCTCTGTCCATGGCCCCAAAGGATCCTACCATATCTTGTAGAGATTTTCCTATACATCCAAACACCTCATCTATTGTGTCCTTTGCTCTCAATGTAGTCTCCTCTGCACTGCGGAGATAGAACACCAACTTGTGGAATGTTTCAGGGCACATCTCTGGGACACATGCACCAAACAACCCCACTGCCCTGTGGCCGACCTCTTCAACTCCCCCTCACTCTGCCAAGGACATGCAAGTCCTGGGCCTCCTCCACTGCCAAATCCAAGCCACTCAGTGACTGGAGAAAGAACACCTCATCTTCTGCCTTGGGACCCTTCAAACACATGACATCAAGGTCAACTTCACCAGTTTCCTCATCTTCCCTCACCCCAAACCTAACCCTCCAACTCGGCACTGCCCTCTTGAACTGTCCTACCTGTCCATCTTTCTTCTCACCTATCTGCTCCAACCTTCCCTCCGACTCTCTCATCATCATTCCCACCTGCACCGACCTATCATCTTCCCAGCTATCCTCTCCTCAGCTCCACCCCACCCTTCTATTCATCTCTCAGAACCCTTCACCCTCCCATGTTCCCTATGAAGGGCGTATGCTGGAAATGTCAACTGTCCTGCTCCCTGGATGTTGCCTGACCTGCTGTTCTTTTCCAGCACTACACTCTCGACTCCGCTCTTCCGCATCTGCAGTCCTCACTTTCTCTCATTATATCTCCAGTAAGACCTTGGAAGACAAAAGAGTGCCATAATTAATCTCAGAAAAGTAACAATCTTGACAATTTCTGTCTTCTTATAGTTCAGTTTTTGATTAAATGTAATCATAACTTGTGTCAGATAACTTCACATCTGTCACCCACCATCTGCAGGCTCCTAATGTCTCCATGTCTGACAGAGAGGAATACTGATGTTTTGTGGAACATTGTGGTATCTTTCTCTACATCTATTAGCTATACAAGCTTCAGTGGAGCACCTCTATTCCTTTCTCAATCCTTCGCTCTGCTCCAATAAAGGAGTGGAAGGACAAATCTGTGTTTAGCTGAAGGATATGTATTCTTGGAATGATGAATTGTATTTTTTTTAATGCAGTGTGGATGTCAATGGCTCAGGTGAGATTCATTTCTCATCCCTCCTCACCTTTGAGATGATGGTGGTGGTGAGCTGCCTTCTTGGACTGCTGCAGTCCATGACCTGCAAATAAACTAATAATGCAGTTAGGAAGGCTGTTCCATGATTTTGATCCAGTGACAGTAAACTATCCGTGATTTAGTTCAAATCAGGGTAGGACTTGGGGGGGGGGAGCTTGGGGGTGGTGGTGTTCCCATGCATCTGCTCCCCTTGTCCTTCCAGGTGGTAGATGTCATGGGTTTAAAAAGGTACTTTCTGAGGAACCTTGGTGAGTTACTGCCATGCATCTTGTAGATGGTACGCACTCCTTCTGCAGTGAGTGACTTGTGAAGGTGATTGGGGATCAAGCAGGCTACATTGTCTTGGATAGTGTTGAGCTTCTGAAGAGTTTGTGGAACTGTGTGCACCCAGGTAAGTGGAGTTAATTCCATCCCGTTCTTGTTTTTTGTAGATGGTGGATGGGTTTTGAGGAATCAGAAGGTTCATCACTCACCACAGAATTCCTAGGTCCTGATGTGCTCTTGTAGTCACATTGTTTATATGGCTAGCACAGTTCAGTTTTTGGTCAATGATAACCTCAGGATGTTAACAGCCAGATTCTGCAAATTGCTTGAGGATTAGCATAAGCAGCAAGGATGAATAAAGGGCAAGGAGAGAAAATGCATGAAAAGTGAAGAATGGGTGTTACTGAAATTTAAACAGACGTGAGGAGTAATGAAATGGAGCACACTGAGCATGACAGATGGTGTGCACTACACTGATGTAACTAAATTAACAAAGTAATTCTATTTTCCTGTCTTTGACAGTCTATTAAACTGCTGCACTTCAAGATGGTCTCATCTCCTCAGCCACATCCTGTCAGTGATAGCAATAGCTTTCTTCTCTCAGCTTTTCATCTCTGGGGAAAAGTAGATCCCTCCTACTATTGCCTGCATCCAACTATAAGTCAAGGGAATCATAGTGAATCAGAGTGCTACCTTTTCTCTTTGTGCAAACATCCCAACTCCTACAGACTCCATTTCAACATCGGCTTTTTAGATCTTTTTAATCAACCTGTGCAGATGTGTTCCGACACACCTCTGGAGCAGGTGGGATGTTAAGCTCAGCAGTGGGGACACTCTCACTGTGTCACAGGAGCCCTTGCATTGGCTATTTTTTTTTAAACTATTGCATTGGCTTTTTAATTTTCTTTTCTCCATTCGGAAGTGCTCTTGCACTCAACTGAATGGCTTTCCTACTATAAAATCATCATGACTTTTTGAAAATGTTTTAACTGTTAACCACCACCAGTAAGTAACCAATGCATTAATTAGAAATTAACTTGTAAAGCCTGTCACGGGTAATGCAAACCATCAAAGTGAGGGATGGGTAGGGAGAGCAGAAAGGGATTAAATCAAAACGGAATTGGAGGGAGACATAAAGCACTGTACTCCCTGTGGTGCCCATTTCTCTGTCAAGGCATCGAGACTGTTGATCAATACCACATGCTCCCTCTCCAGTGACACCTGGTGCACTGGCTTTTTAAAGAGTGGACCTTAACTCATTTCACACCCAGCTTAAAAGGCTCCTGGCAAAAGGTTAATGATTCAATCTAATTGTAAATGGAAAATCCAATTTATTAATTGATTTGCATCTTATGTTTACAATCTCTAGCTGCTTTGAATCTTCCTTTGCACTGATACTTAAGCCATAGCCTCCAATGTAATGCCTCCGACGAGGGCATACATGAGACTGGTACAGGTTCAATGGTATGGTGCTGGAAAAGCACAGCAGGTCAGGCAGCATCCAAGAAGCAGGAGAATCGACGTTCTGGGCATAAGCTCTTAATCAGGAAAAGTCGGTTCTCCTATTCCTCAAATGCTGCCGACCTGCTGTGCTTTTCCAGCACCACACTCGATTCTGAGCTCCAGCATCTGCAGTCCTCACGTTCATCAAGTTCAATAGTAGTTAACATAATGAAATGGATAAATACACCTCTGAAGGAAAAACATGAGTGTTTGGAGTTAGAGCAGAAGTGGGAATGGAATTAACTGTGTGACTCTTCCAAACAGTTAGCAAGGACTAGATGAGATGAATGGTCTCCTTTTGTCTTGGATCAGTTTTGATTCTACAATTTGATAATCACAGTAATAGGGCTCAGTAATATAATCACATGGCACTGCATCTTTGTGCTCAAGGTTATCCCAACTGAGGCCAATTTAACACTTCCAGTCAGTGCACTGAACTTGCCTATTCTCCATTACCAGTTCAAGATGGCATCTGTTGAAAATTGACATCATAGAAAATATTTGGGAAGGCTTGTATTATTTGATGAAACCAATTACCTTCAGTATTTCATATTTGTCTGCCAAACTATAGCAGGTTCATAATAGCCTCCAGAATACTAAGCTTCATTGACTATTTGTGGCATTGAACTATACCATTGTTTGCAAAGGCCCTTGGGAAGGACAGTAAGTACAATGAACTTTAAGGTTAGTCTTCAATAACAATTCATTTGGTGACTAGATGCTATAAAAATGGAAAGAAAATATGCCATTTTGAATTGAACTCTTTGATTGCAAGCAAAGAGGGAATACCTACGTGTGCTTATAGATCTTGGAGGCTATACAAATTCTTTACCAGATGTGAATTTTTACATAGGATGAAATTGTTATTCAAGTGCTCACTGAAAGGTTGATTGCTGCAATAATTCATGATATTATCAATGAATGGAATCTAACATTTGATATATTATATACAGGGATTTGAATAAGGAGCCAGTTAAAGTCGCGAAGTTAAAGAAATTAGTGAACAATAGATTTAGAAAATGACCATATGGACCTTTCATGAGCGTTTTAATACTGCCTCACAAACACAACGTACCACAGATAATGTGTTACACTCAGAGCTATTAAAGGAAATGAAAACTTCCTTCAAGTAGGATAAAGTAGGGACAAGGAGGTTAATATTAGTATGTTGAAAAATAACTGATGTATTTATACTACATAACAGCTTATTGTGTAAGCTTATTATTTCTTGCTACATGGAGTTAGAAGATCAGGAACTGAGAATCCAGTTGAGTTACTGTGGAAAAAGCAGATCCAAACCTGAAAAGTGAACAACAGGAGCCTGCATGTGGTTGGCCATTATAAATGTTTACTGAAAACTCGGTATTTTTTAAAGAGTTTCTTTGGGTGATTGGGATGAGCTTCTGTATGATCGAGTAAACCCTTTGCTTGCTTGAACCATGTGGACTTGGGAGTGGTAATTTTCCACTACAACCATGTTATTTTCATCAGGATCCGTGAAGTTTGATTACAAGTAATGGTTCAATGAGTGAGTGTGTTTACTTCAGATTAGGTAGGAAGGCAATGTTCAGGATGGGAACTGGCAGGCCAATTAGAGGATCCGAACCAAAGAGCAAGTCAGGGGTGGAGTAAGTGAAGATGGCATGGTGCCAGGATCATGGTTCCTTGTGCAAACAAGATGATAAGATTGTTTTAATGGTCAAACTGATGAATTAATGAATGACTATAGGGTAGAATGCAAGAGGTCATTTTCCCCACAGGAATGAGAATTAGCGCAGGTTAAAAAAAAGAGACATCAACCTAAACTAAATGCTCATCATGACAAACCAAGATTCAAAGTGAGGACTCAGGGAGTCACTTCTGAACCTTTGAGGGTAGGACAATGACATTTTGGATAAATTGACTAAAGAAGACTGGGATCCTTCTTCAATTCTGGACTAGCATAAAGAATAGAGGAAATGTTAGATGAAAGGAAAGGGGGAAAAGGCAATAACTATTATGTGTTAGTGTTATGTTAATATGTGCCTAACAGGAAAATCTGAGATACATAGGCTAAGCCAGTTTAAGGAAACAGTGTTAAAGGCGAGAAGTACTTTGGGAGTAAGTTCACTTTCACCAAAAGGTGATCAAGATCTCCACAATGGGATTGTTCTAGCAGGTAGGTTTAAATTTGGGAAAAGTGGATAGAGGTTCTCATAATGTGAGACCTATGAGGATGGAAACTGAAACAGCCATGATCCAGAATCTGCCTCGAGGGCCCCTTCCTAGTATGAGTAACTGGAGCCAGTCCTAGCAATGTTCCTCTCCCTGATCGCTACTGCTGGTCAACATAGAATTTAGATGATCTCATCAGGAAATATCAGTACAAGCATGCTGACATGGTTAGGATTACCCTGGTTATATTCATAAAGTCATAGAGATGTACAGCACGGAAACAGACTCTTCGGTCCAACCTGTCCATGCTGACCAGATATCCCAACCCAATCTAGTCCCATCTGCCTGCACCCTTCCTATTCATATACCCATCCAAATGCCTCTTAAATGTTGCAATTGTACCAGCCTCCACCACTCCCTCTGGTAGCTCATTCCATATACGTACCACCTTTTGTGTGAAAAAGTTTCCCCTTAGGTCTATTTTATATCTTTCCCCTCTCACCTTAAACCTATGTCCTCTAGTTCTGGATTCCCCGACCCTAGGGAAAAGACTTTGTCTATTTACCCTATCCATGCCCCTCAAAGTTTTGTAAAGATTATAAGGTCACCCCTCAGCCTCCGACGCTCCAGGGAAAACAGCCCCAGCCTGTTCAGCCTCTCCTTATAGCTCAAATCCTCCAACCCTGGCAACATCCCTGTAAATCTTTTCTGAATCCTTTCAAATTTCACAACATCTTTCCGATAGGAAGGAGACCAGAATTGCATGCAATATTCCAACAGTGGCCTAACCAACGTCCTGTACAGCCACACATGATGTTCGTTTGCTAATCTCACTGTAACTTTACTGGAGCAACCTTCAGGTCAATACGATGGGCTTAGCCACGATATCCAGGAGTCCCTCCTAACTCTTTCTCCCGACGAAAAACTTGTTACTCCCATGAAGAATACCACTGCATTTTATGCTAATGATACAGTTGGAAATGTGTACAAAAGGTAGTGTATGTTGCCAACTTGGAGGTGGGACAATTCTGGTATCTGTGTTCACCATCCATGGGGGAGAACTTTGTGCGTGTCCAATGTGAGTGAACATCATGATAATAAGGACTAATCCAATCCATTTTGCTGAGAGCAAGAATTAGGAGACAATATTATGTATAGATACTTAGCACCTCACAGTCTGGGATGCTTTTCAGTTGGCGGGATGTGAAGAATAGATATAAATTCCTCATGATTGTGCTATAAGAACATGTTAATGGAACCCATACAGTGGAATATAAATTTGCATTCTGGGAATGGAGAAGGATAGATTGTTACATCAAGTAGATTCCTGGGTGTAAGGATCGAGGTTCAAATGGTAGGCTTGAAATGACAACATGAGAATGCAGTACCAACTCATAGCTCTGCATCATCTGCTCCTGTAAAACTTTGAAACTTATCAGTAAAAACATTGCCATATAGGTATCAGTAGGCTCTCCTGGTAAGGCCTATTAAGCAGTCTCGAGGTCTGTTCAGCAGTGATTCATCTTCTCAGAAATGATGAGATTCCTCTATAGAGATGGGAATGTGACAACCTTCTTTTTACAGATCACTAACCGTTTTTACTGAGGGGATCTTTCATCTTGGAGGCAGGGCATCTGTATTCAGTTACCTATTGAGCATACAGTAGAATGGCTCATTAAACACCAACAATGTTCTGAGAAGGTTGGCCCCAAGTACAGTGGAAAGGGCTTTAGCTACCATTGAATTTTATTGAAGAAAATAATGAAGTGAACACCAATGTTGCGCCTGTGTTGGAAGGAGCGTGGTGAAGATGAAACTTCAACACTCTACAAGCCATACCAAAGTGTAAATGTCCCACTTTATCTCCAAAATAGTAATTAGTTTCTCATTATCACTGATATCTAAAACAAGAGAGACTTTCACAAAGGTTCTTCTATAAACTCAAAAATAGTTTGTTAATTATATAAAAAAACTATGACAGAGCCAAACATGTCATTAATTTAGCTACTTTGCAGCGCCAAACTATATCACTCTTTTCCCAAATACACATGCATTTATACTCAGGCAGGACAAGTTGACATAGCAATAGAGAGTATTGTATTTTGAAACCAATAGGCAAAAAAAGAGGAGCAACCCCCTGAACATCAAGAGTTCCAATGCAGAAGATATAATGTGGAGGTGCCAGTGTTAGACTGAGGTGGAGAAAATCAGAAAGCTAGGGAAGTGATTGTGGGGCCTCTTACGGAGAAATTTGTATCATCGATAGTCACAGGTGAGGTGTCGGAAGACTGGAGGTTGGCAAGCGTGGTGCCACTGTTTAAGAAAAGTGATAAGGACAAGCCAGGGAACTGTAGACCAGTGAGCCTGACGTCGGTGGTGGCACGTTGTTGGAGGGAATCCTGAGGGACAGGATATACATGTACTTGAAAGGCAAGGACTGATTGGGAATAGTCAACATGGCTTTATGCATGGAAAACAGCCCCAAGTGCCTCAGCCTTTCCTCATACGATCTTCCTACCATACCAGGCAACATCCTGGTAAACCTCCTCTGCACCTTTTCCAGTGCCTCCACATCCTTCCTATAGTATGGCGACCAAAACTGCACACAATACTCCAGATGCGGCCGCACCAGATGGTTACCTCAGATACAATGGGTTTTGATCAGATGGGCCAATGGGCTGAGAAGTGGCAGATGGAGTTTAATTTAGATAAATGTGAGGTGCTGCATTTTGGGAAAGCAAATCTTAGCAGGACTTATACACATAATGGTAAGGTCCTAGAGAGTGTTGCTGAACAAAGAGACCTTGGAGTGCAAGTTCATAGCTCCTTGAAAATGGAGTCGGAGGTCGATAGGATAGTGAAGGCGGCGTTCGGAATGCTTTCCTTTATTGGTCAGAGTATTGAGTACAGGAGTTGGGAGGTCATGTTGTGGCTGTACGGGACATTGGTTAGGCCACTGTTGGAATATTGCATACAATTCTGGTCTCCTTCCTTGAAAGGGTTCAGAAAAGATTAATAGGGTTGAGGATTAGAGCTATAGGGAGAGGTTGAATAGTCTAAGGCTGTTTTCCCTGGAGTGTTCAAGGCCGAGGGGTGACCTGATAGAGGTTTATAAAATCATGAAAGGCATGGATAGGATAAATAGACAAAGTCTTTTCCCTGGGATGGGGAGTCCAGAACTAGAGGCCATAGGTTTAGGGTGAGAGGGGAAAGATATAAAATAGACCTAAGAGGCAACTCTTTCACTCAGAGGGTGTTACGTGTATGGAATGAGCTGCCAGAGGATGTGGTAGAGGCTGGTACAGTTGCAACATTTAAAAGGTGTTTGGATGGGTATATGAATAGGAAGGTTTGGAGGGATATGGACCAGGTGCTGGCAAGTGGGCCTAGATTGGGTTAGGATATCTGGTCGGCATGGGCAAGTTGGTCTGTTTCTGTGCTGTACATCTCTATGACTCTATAAATCACATGACACCAGGTTATAGTTCAATAACTTTATTTGAAATCACAAGCTTTCAGAGAGCAACCCCTTCATCAGGTGAAGTGAGAGAGAAGCATACAGGCACAGTTTTTATAGGCATAGAGATCAAAAGATCATTCAAATGGTAGGAGAATGGAATATCAAATAATAAGTCTCTGCAGGTGATCAAAGGGGTCAAATGGTGTGAGTAAAGTGTCAACAGCTGAATAGCAAGCAAAAGGATTACCTATAATCTAATTAAGTGAGGCAGAGATACAATTGCAAAAAATTAAAACTAAGGTGGTGCTGGAGACAAGCCAAATGACTGGAATAACATCATAGGTAGAACAGTTGCATGCCAAGTGTCTAACCAAAGTAATCCAACACTGTACAAACTAACTATGATAGAGAGATCATAACAATTTATCCAAGTGATAGTGTCAAAACAGCACAATAAGGAAGATTTTAAAGATACTTAACAGTGTCGTGGGGTCACATGTAGTGTGACATGAACCCAAGATCATGGCTGAGGCTGTCTTTCATGGGTATGGAACTTGGCTATCAGGTTCTGCTCGGCAATCTGCATTGTCATGTATCTCAAAGGCCACCTTGGAGGATGCCTACCCAAAGATCAGAAGCTGAGTGTCCTTGACAGCTGAAATATTCCCAGCTAGGAGGGAACATTCCTGTCTGGCGATCGTTGTGCGCTGTCCATTCATCCGTTGCCATAGTGCCTGCATAGTCTCACTAATATACAATGCCTCAGGGCATTCTTGCTCAGTGTATGACACAGACAATAGAGTGTTGTCTATCTCATCCCTTCACTTGTTACTCAGCTGTTGATGCTTTACTCATGCCATCTGACACTTTTGATCACCTGCAGAGACTTATTATTTGAGACTCTACTCACACCACTTGTGTGATCTTTTGATCTCTCTGCCTATAAATCATGTGCCTGTGTGCTTCTCTCTCACTTCAACTGACGAAGGGGCTCATTCTGAAAGCTTGTGATTTCAAATAAACCTGTTGGAATATAACCTGGTGTCATGTGACTTCTGACTCTGACCTCTCACAGTTTTGAATTCCTGTTAATGAGATCTGATTGCAATTCATCACAGAGCAATGATTGACCCTCCAATTCGGGTGGAAAATCAGTTAAATACAAACCTCTCTACAACTGGACAACCCTTGCATCAGCAGCAAAACAGAAACCAAAAGCTTATAGCAACTAGCATCTCTTCTATTAAATCTTTATAACCCATTCAATTCCACAGTTTTTGTACCAAGCTAATTGAAATAATGGTTTTAAGTAGGTACTCTAGTTATTTACTTTGAAAAATGTACATAATTAGCATGTTAATTTGGAGATTAGGTGCAGATATGATAAGCTAAATGGCTTCCTTCTGAACTGTAATAATCTATGATTCTGTCATGAGATAATAGAGCAACATATAAACATTTCCAAGCTGCAAGCTATGTTATAAAGTATTCCCTCATTGAATAGAGAAACATACTTCCAAAGAAGGCAATTGTTTCAGGTGTGGCCAATAATTTTTAAAAGGAAAGCTTGAATAATACCTGTTAAGAAGCAAGATTTAATTTAGTGTAGATAAGGGCATTGATTGTTTCAGGGAGTGAGGAAAGAAACCTAATAGGTGCAATTGATCCTGGTGTGCTAGTGTAAAATGAACAAATCAACAGCTAATTTTAAACTCTGTCCCTTCTTCCATATTTTTCAAGTTAATGTGAAATACTGCTCTTTGGGGGAGAGAAGCGAAGATAGTCCATGATAGAAAACAGACTTGAGGCTTAAAAGAAATCCCTACTATTACTGCATTTAAAGGAACAACAACTACTAAGTCAAGGCTAGACAAATATTTAACTTTGTCGCAAAATGCTTTTGAATTATAACTGACAGTCATATTACTGTTATTTACTGTGCTCCTTGGAGATCCTTTCTTGCCATAAATGTTGCTGTTAATAGAGTTACAGTGATACTTAGCACATGCCATATGTAACCAACAGTTCATATGCTACCTACAGAGCTAAGTGGTCTGTGACAGCAATTTATTTTATTTTAACAACTGAACGACAAATGGCTGGAATTGCCACACGATTCTTCCAGGTTCCCTCTCCTGCAAGGAGAAATCCTGGAAAAACTGAGTAAGCAGCCATTTGTGCAATGTCTTCAGGGTTCCTAAACATTATATTGCAAGAGGAGATGGAACTCCCAGTGGACATTCTAACCCAGTAAATATGCTTGCGAATAATTCCAGATGCAGGTACTTACGAAAACTTTAACCCTGAACCTAATCCAATTGTTGTGCATGCTTGTATGTGTGTCTGCATGTACATTTTATTGATTACAATTATGTCTATTATTGAGTTGATAGATAGTTAGTTGACTAAAATAAAGAGATTCCCACACAACTGATCACTGATGAGCAAATGTTAAGCCAATTGAAAAATGAAATTAAAAAAAATAGAAAAAAAATGCTGTTTCCCCTTAATAAATAGCAGAGGATTAAAATATACACTAACTATTCTTGGATAGTTCTGCCGTTATTTGTTCTGTAAAACATGCAGCTTTTTGACAAATTTACAGCATTCGTAAACATGCAGCTTTTTGACAAATTTACAGCATTCATTTCAAATATCTGTAGGTTCAGCCAAAGCTCATAATTTTAAAAGAAAATGTTTTCCTGCTCTGTTCCGGAAAGCAATGCAATAGGTCAGGACTGACAATATGTTGTTCATACTGATCATATAAAGAGTGAAAAGCTGAAGTTTGTCACAGAAACAGACCAAACATTTGGAGGACAGCATCTCGTGTGAGACGGTAGACTTGCTGCAGATTTTATTTCTTTTAACCATTTAAATGTGGCTTCAACCTATGAAAGTTAAATAATTTAGCTTTAAACTTTGCAAAATTTTTAAGAAAGAAATTGACGGTGGTCGCTGCCCCTTATTTTCAAGATAACCTTTGCTTAAGGGTGTGAGTTTCTGCTGTGTGACCGATTTACAACCTACAGGTTTTTAGGCACATGGAACAGGAAGTCCCATGAGGTTGTGGAACCAGGACTGCAGAATTTGCTTCTTTTTTCTACTGCTGTATTATCTTAACGTTGAGATGTTGTGACTGAAAGTGTAATGGTCATGGTCTCAGTAGGCCATTTGGACTGAAATGAGAGGACATTTCTACAACTGGAGAGCGTTAGGTCTGTCGAATGCTCTAATACAGATGGTTGTGGAGACAGAATCACTGAATATATTGAAAGAAAGGTGTCAAGAGATATGGGGAGAGAGTGGGAGTATGGCATTGAGATAGAGCATCAGCCGTAATCATGTTAAATGCCAGAACAGGCTTGATGGGTCTAATGATCTGTTTCTGAGCCGGTTGTCTATATTTCTATGCTTCTAATTAAAAGAAAGAAAACTAGATAAAATCTGTGATGCGCTACTAAGCAGCAGCACAAAGCAACACAGTGCAATATAGATGCTGGAAGAATTCTCTGTACCTGACTGTCGATAGATAAGGAAAACATTTCTCACAACAGTATCCACAAAATCTGTGGTCTTAAAGAAGGATCAGTTTTTAATCTATTCTGATACAAAGTCAGGGATATAACTTAAGGTAATACAATTCAAAGTTTTTAAAGCAGAAACATGGGTAGCAGAAACCTCATTATGGACCTGGCCAGTGACATGTTTCCTAAATTACAACTGTTTGAACTCTGTATGCAATTCTCTTTTGCACATCGAACAATCAATGATCCTGAGAAGAGATTTCAAAATCTTCCTTGCTGTTGTCAAGGAGGAACTTTTCACAGAACAGACACATCCTGTCTTTCTATGTGTGATCACAAAAGTTCTGGAAGCTTCTCAAAGACTAGATCATGGAAAGAATTAACTTCAGGATTGACAGACTCCAATTCATGTCGTACAGACAGCAACCAAGAGCCTATGACCAGCTTGCCAGAAGGTACACAGCAAAGGGCATTAGTGAGAAGCTGTGAGAGAGGTTCATTGATTCAGTCATTCCCACTGAACAACTAAAGCCTTTAGGAAGGATCTTGGCGGTAAAAGAATGCGCCTTACCATTGATCCATTACTTGAAGATTAATGCAAAAATGAAGCCATAATAGAGGCCAATGCAAATTACATACTTTAGGTGCAGCCAGCACTATTGCTATGGTAGATAAATTGCACCAAACCAACAAAATCTGTAACAGATGAGGTTTGCCTGAGCCATCCTCAAGCTGACTGGATTTTTTTGATACTTGTAAAATATTTAGCAGCAAGGGACACATATGCAGGAAATCTGGCTTCAAAGGCTGAGGCAGGCCCAGAACAAAACATAAGTGATCAGGAAGACAGTACAACATCACAACACTGTTAAGAAGGTGCACAAACAGTTCAATGAGGTTCAGAATCAATCAGCAAAATTAAAATTTTGGATGATGACTAAGCTTTCCACATTGTAAACCTCAAATACCATGTTGATGGCACAAGGTTATCAGAACCATTAATGTTTTTTGTCTTGGAAATGGCAGGATGGTGTGCACTAAGAGCTAAAATTGACATGGGAGCTAGTGCCAACATATTCCATCTGCTCATCCTACAAGACATGTACCTGAGCAAGTGTCATTCTGTGGTATAACCTATAAAAGAACATTTCACAGCATACAATAAGATCACCAATTCATGCATTGTCAGAATCCTACTGTACTGTCAAAAGGAATTTGGCTTCATGAATTCTTCGACCTGCTGGGTGTCAATGGTCCAGTAGTTGCAAAGTTACCGGTACCAGTCATTACCAGTTACAGATCTCAGTATAGTCACAATTTGTGAGATTCAAACCACACTCACTATGACCAGTAGAGTCTGTCCTATTCCAGATATGATTCACGGTGTGAAACAAATGCTGACCCCACAACAAAAAGAATATTTGTGATGTTACCACAGATTTTTTTAAAATTCCCATCTTAGTGGACAAGGTATCGTTACTGACACATTTGCTCAAGAAAGAATGCCCACTGATATGTGGCGTTTTTCTGAACACCAATATATCTTTGTTTTTCTCAAACAGGTTCTGTCAGCAAAACCTTGCCCTGGGAGACGACAACTCAGGATAAGTCAATTTTGTTGTGAAAAGGCCTAGTCATATGCTTTTGCCACATCAGTCTTCACCACCATCCTTTGTTTTGGATTTGACAAATGAATAGAAGGGCAACTTAGATGAAAATTGTCACTTTTGTTGATAACTTGATAAATCCTATTGCTACGCGAAAAACAGCTTCAAAACAGAAAGAGATCACATCACCGAAATGACTGCTAGCAATTAATCAGGAATGAAGGGCTTCAATTCTCCTTCTCACAAATATCCTACATTTGATTAGGACCTATAATCCTGCCAGCTCCCTTAGGATTGATGCTGTAGACCTGGTCTCAGCTTAGAGAATTTATTTAGGTTATAATAACCCTAAGTTATGACTGAACATGTGTGAGTAGCTTGTTTAAATTATGTGTAACATGCTGAGTTAAGGCAATGATGTACCTGCTTACAAGATAAAGTTAAACCATATGTGAAGTTATGTAAACAGGTCCAAATTACATGTTGTTGAATTGTTGCAGAAATCAAGCTGAATTGTTGGCAATGTAATAGGCAAAGTGTTATCCACGTTTGCTATCTTAAACCAGATGCATCAAAGAGAATCCTGATGAGTTGTAAGAGTTGCAATGCTAAAACAATCAATCGTTGGCAGGGTAGCATTGGTCCCATTTTGCAAGCTAAATAAGTAACTGTCTTCTCCTGCATTTGGAACATACCATGGATCAGTGGAGGTACATCGATTAGACGGCACAAAACTCAGTAACAGATAGAAGTGAGGCCAAACCTAAATTATCTGACTAACAGCATGGAAGTGGAGCGTGGAAAAAAATTATGTTAAAACCAAGACCTATGGAGTTAATTATTATTTCTTCCTGAAGGACAAGATTACATTTTCCCACTGTAGACTCCATCTGATATTTTTTTGCCATTAACTTAGCCTATTAATATCCTTTGCAGATACTCTGCCTTGACTTTTTAACACATCTAGCTGTCATCAGTAAATTTAGCTACAATACATTTAGTCTTTTCAGCCAAGTCATTGATAAAGATTATAAATAGTTGAAGCCTATGGCACTCCACTCGTTACAGCATGCCAACATGAAAAAGGCCCATTTATCCCTATTCACTAGTTCTTTTTAGCTAATCAATCTTCTATTCATATGTATGCCTTACACCATTAGTTCTTGTGTTTTGTATCATCTTTGATGTGGCATTCTAAAGGTTCACCTTTATCTACCTTGTTTGTTACTGTCTCAAAGAACTCTAAAAAATTAGGTGAATATTATACCCTTTCACAAATCAAATTATCGCTGCCTGATTGTGAGTTATTAAGTATCCTGTTTTTTCGTCCTCCATAATAGATTCTATTTTGTTATATTAGGATTTAGGGTAGCTGACCAATAGCTTCCTGCTTTTAGTCTTCTTCCTTTTTTTTTAGATTAGATTACTTAGTGTGGAAACAGGCCTTTCAACCCAACAAGTCCACACAAATCCGCCGAAGCGGAACCCACCCAGACCTATTCCCCTATTTTTACCCCTTCACCTAACACTATGGGCAATTTAGCATGGCCAATTCACCTAACCTGCACATTTTTGGACTGTGGGAGGAAACCGGAGCACCCGGAGGAAACCCACCCAGACACGGGGAGAATGTGCAAACTCCACACAGTCAGTCCTCTAAGGCGGGAATTGAACCCGAGTCGGCACAGTGAGGCAGCAGTGCTAACCACTAGTTCCTTTTAGCTGTTAGATTGGGTCTGCAGCAGGTGGTGAGGGAACCAACAAGAGAGAGAAATAAACTTGGCATCTTCCTTATCAATCTCCTATAATCTCCTCTGCAGATGTACCTATCCATGATGGTAATGGTAAGAGTTAACGTAACACTGCAGTTACAGTTCTTGTGAAGACAAAATCCTGTCTTCCCATTGAGAATACCGTCCACCGTATTGTGTGGCAATATTGCTGTGCTAAATAGGACAGACTTCTAAGAGATCTAGCAACTCAAGACTGCACATCTATGAAGCACTGTGGACCATCAACAGCAGCAGAACTGTTCTACAGCACAATCTGCAACTTCGTGGCCTGGCATATCCCCCACTCAACCATTACCACCAATCCTGGCTCAATGAAGAGAGCAGGAGAGCATGCCAGGAGCAACTCCAGGTGTATCTAAAAATGAGATGTCAACTTGACAAAGCTACCAAACAAAACTATGTGCATGTTAAATAAGAAGTGATAGAGCTAAGCAATCCCACAACCAATGATCAGATCTAAGCTCTGCAGTCCTGATACATCAATCCATGAATGGTGGTGGACAATCAAACAACTCACTGGGGGAAGAGGCTCCACAAATATTCCCATCCTCAATGATGGAAGAACCCAACACATCAGTGCAAAAGATAAGGCTAAAACATTCGCAGCAATCCTCAGCCATAAATGCTGAGTGGATGATTCATTTCAGCTGCCTCCTGTGGTCCTCAGCATTACAGATACCAGTCTTCAACCAATTCAATTCACTTTATGCGATATCAAGAAGTGATTGGAGGCTTCTGATACTGCAAAGGCTATGGACAAATGCTAGAGTGTCAAATCTTAACATCAAGGCCACATTCAACTCAGGTTGGTATCAAGAGTCCTAGCATAACTGGAATCAATGGGAATCAGGGGGAGAACACTCCATTGGGTGGAGTCATACCTGTCACATAGGAAGATAGTTGTGATTGTTGGAGGTCAGTCATCTCAACTCCACACATCTCTACAGGAGTTCCTCAGGGTAGCATCCTAAGCCCAACCATCTTCAGCTGCATCATCAATGATCCTCCCTCAATCATAAGGTCAGAAATGTATACATTCTCCAATGATTGCACAATGTTAAGCATAATTCACAACTCATCAGATACTGAAATAATCCAAGTTCAAATGCAACAAGATAAGACCATAAGAAAATATGAAATATGAGCAGAAGTAGGCCATTTGGCCCATCGAACCTACTCTGCCATTCAATAGAATCTTGGCTGATCATTTCGTGGACTCAGCTCCACTTACACACCCGCTCACCATAGCCCTTAATTCCTTTACTGCTCAAAAATCTATCGATCTTTGCCTTAAAAACATTCAACAGTGTGGCCTCAACTGTTTCACTGGGCATTGAATTCCACAGTCGAGAGTGTGGTGCTGGAAAAGCATAGCAGGTCAGGCAGCATCAAGGAGCAGGAGAATTGATGTTTAGAGCAAAAGCCCTTCTTCAGGAATCATTGAATTCCATAGATTCAAAACATTTTGGGTGAAGAAGTTTCTCTTCAACTCAGTCCTAAATCTGCACCCCCTTATTTTGAGGATAGGCCCTCTAGCTCTAGTTTCACATGCTCGTGGAAACAATCTTCCAGCTTCTATCTTATCCATTCCCTTCATAATTTTGTGTGTTTCTCTAAGATCCCCCCTTCATTCTTCTAAACTCCAGTGTGTATAGTCCCAGTCTACTCAATCTCTCCTCATAAGCCAACCCTCTCAACTGCAGTGAACCTCCTCTGCACCCCTAGTACATCCATTCTCATGTAAGGAGACCAAAACTACATGCAGTACTCCAGATGTTGGCCTCACCAGCATCCTATACAGCTGCAGCATAACCTCCCTGTTTTTAAACTTCATCCCTCTAGCAATGAAGGACAATATTCCATTTACCTTCTTAATCACCTGCTACACCTGCAAACCAACTTTTTGTGATATATGCACTAGGACATCAGGTCCCTCTGCATAGCAGCATTTTTCACCATTTAAATAATAATCCAGTTTGCTGTTATTCCTACCAAAATGGATGACCTCACATTTACAAGATCTGGACAACATGCAGGTTGGGCTAACAAAGAAAAGTAATATTCATGCTGCACAAATACATCATCTGTAACAAAGCAGTCTGTTTGATTGGCACTACATCCACAAGCATCCCCTTCCTCCACCACCAATGTTCAGTAGCAGCAGTGTGTACTATCGGCAAGATGTACTGCAGAAATTCACCAAAGCTCCTCAGACAGCACTTTTCAAACCCACAACCACTTCCACCTAGAAGAACAAGGGCAGCAGATAGATGGGAACACCACCACATGCAAATTCCCCTCCAAGCCACTCATTATCCTCACTTGGAAATATATCACATTGCCTCACTGTCACTGGGTCAAAATTGTGGAATTCCTGAACTGTGAGTCTACCTATGGAATACCAGACTTGAAGGAGGCAGCTTGCCACTACCTTATCAAGGGCAACTAGGGATGGAAATTAAATACTGTCCAGCCAGTGATGCCCACATCCCACGAGTGAATGCAAAATAATTTTAAAGGAACTTTTTTATACTTCGTTCAGTTTTTAACTTTTTAAACATATCATTAATTTTGTTATTTGGAAGTTTAAATTATAAGTGAATGGAATTAATTCTTCTAATTTCCTAGTTAAAAATCACACAACACCAAATTATAGTCCAACAGGTTTAATTGGAAGCACTAGCTTTCGGAGCGCTGCTCCTTCTTCCTAGTTTACTGGCTCTGAGAATTTGTCTGTAATCATCACCATTGCTGGACACCAAGGAATCCCCTTGATTTGGTGCAAAGTTTAAACAGTTTTGGAGGGAGGGAAAGTTCATACCAGGGAAATCACTGAAGTTTTCTTAAAAGCAGTATTTTTTGATACCACAGCAAAATCTAAGACAAAATTCCATTTGTCAAGGGCTATAAATGTTTAAAATATTGAAAATAAAATTAATATATCAACTTCAATTCAACTTTACAGAGTCCATCAAATTTAACCCCAAGTTAATTAGGGAACTGAAATCTGTGACTTTCATTTAATATGGTCAGCTATGGATTGTCCATAAACCTCGCCCTCCCCTATTCTGAACACATGTTGAATTCTGCAGACAAATGAAGCCTGGTTTGGTATCAAACAAAAACAGAAAATGCTGGAGAAACTCAGCAGGACTGGCAGCATCTGCGGAGTGAAAACAATAGTGCATGTTTTGAGTCCAGTGACTCCTCAGGATTGATTACGCATCACATCCAATCCTTATTGCTGTTACTATCACAGCACAGAGGTAGAGTACGGATTACAAGGATTGATAATGTATTTATTTAACTGTTTAAAATTAACAACACTAACTGTCAAGTAGTTTCAGAGAAGAAAAGGATAAGTTAATGTAACTGAAATAAAATCTTTGAATTAGGTTATGATGAAGGCTTATATCCCAAGACAACAATTTGTGTATTTCCTGCATATGTTGGTCAGTTTTCTAACCCATGAAGCCAGAAATGACTGCTGCTGATAATAGCATTCAAATGTTTGGCATGCTGATACGACTATCATCTGTCCACTATTTAACTAAGAGGTTAGCTTTTTCAAAATAAATTCATTAAAATCATAGACAGGAGGAAAATCATTTGAAGATGTTAATAATAATAACAAACAAATGTTTTAGACTCATTTGTGGCCTTTGTTCCTCCTTTGGCATTGTCAAAAAGTATTATAATCCTATGTTTAAAATAAAAATCATTATTTGTTGCAATCATTAAAACAAAAATGAAATCCATGTAAATATAACCTATAGGAATAGGTGTTGAATTTTCCGCAAGTAAATGTTGATTCCAATGTTGATTTGATTTGATTTGATTTATTACTGCCACATCTACCAAGGAACGGTGAAAAATGCTGTCAGATGTGCTTTACAGACAGATTGTACTATATAAATGCATCAGGGTAACAGAACAGAGTGCAGGATACAATGTTACAACATTGTTATGGTTCTGTTCACCGAGCTGGGAATTTGTGTTGCAGACGTTTCGTCCCCTGTCTAGGTGACATCCTCAGTGCTTGGGAGCTTCTGTGATCTTTCCTCCGGCATTTGTAGTGGTTTGAATCTGCCGCTTCCGGTTGTCCGGTATACCGGCCACTGCAGCGGATAGCTGGAACTGACAACCAGAAGCGGCAGATTCAAACCACTACGAATGCCGGAGAAAAGATCACAGAAGCGCTTCACAGGAGGCTCCCAAGCACTGAGGATGTTACCTAGACAGGGGACGAAACGTCTGCAACACAAATTCCCAGCTCGGCGAACAGAACCACAATAACGAGCACCTGAGCTACAAATCTTCTCACAAACTTTAAACAATGTTACAACTGCCAAGAAGATGTAGAGAGAGATTGATATTAATATTAAAGAGGTCCATTCAAAAGTCTGATAAGAGCAGAGAAGAAGCTGTTCTTGAATCTGTTTGTACAGTACATAAACTTTTATATCTCCTGCCCAATGGAAGAGGTTGGAAGAGAGTTTAACTGAGATAGGAAGAGTCTTTGATTATGTTGGTTGCTTTCCACTTGCAGTGGGATGTATAGATGGAGTTAATGTATGAGAAGCTGATTTGCGTGATTGAAAATTTCACAACTCTCTATTGATCTTAATGTCACTCTTCACATTTTCATCTGGATTTTTGGCCAATGTCCAAGATGGATGGCAGATATTCTCACTGCAATTACTGTCTGGCAATACAGGAACTCAACCTACAAGAATGTAACCAAACTAAAAATTGCTTTCAAAGATATTACCAGACACTACAATTTAATCCTCAAACAAACCACACGTTGCATTAAATTTCCGGCAAATATAATTGAAATATTTCACTTTTCAATTATTAGTATGTGTCATACTTCATAGTGATAAGCTGTCAGAAATATCCTAAATGAGGGAGTCCTCAAATATTTTTGAAATGAGATAAAACTCACCACTAATAAAATTCATTTCCTCTGTTATTTATAAATACTGCCAACTTTGAAAACACAGTATAAAGTGCTCAAATATTTCTAGTAGTGTTCTGGTTATGTTACTGGACCAGTAATCTGAAAGTTAGTCTATTAATACAGAGGCCTGGGGCAGAACTTTAGTGGAACTTTGGGACCTCAATGACAAGATGAAAAGCAGGACTGAATTTACATTTGTGGGCAGCAGAACCAACTCAGCAATTTTACTGAAGGCAATCTCCTCATCAGCCTTCTGTCTGCAATTCAATGAAGCAGCTCTGAATGCAGAAAAACCTTATGAGGAATAAAATGACGGCTGTTGATACCTCAGGGCACCTGCAAGTAAGTCAATTAAAATCAAAACTTTAGAGTCAGAAGTGAAAGCCCTTGAAGAGGAATTGTGTATCCTCTCTGACCATGCCCAATTCATGCCACCAGTGGGATATCCATGGGGTGAAAAGTGCCTAAATAAAAAGGTCATCACCTTGCACCCACAGGATACCACTGTAGCATTTCTAATGATTTGCCTACATTGTTTGGGCACCTCTGGGATGCTTCTTCACCAGCAACAATGTGATGAGGGCCTTAATTGGTTAGTTAGCTAAAGCAACAAGGTAAGAAAACAAGTTTTTGTTTTAATTTTATAATCTTAATATGTACCCATTTGCCTTTTAATAAATGGCATTATCCTTCAAGATCACTTGTTCAAAGATTTTTCAACCTACAAACTCTGATAAAGCAATTAAGAATTTATGAGGAGAAAGTGAGGTCTGCAGATGCTGGAGATCAGAGCTGGAAATGTGTTGCTGGAAAAGCACAGCAGGTGAGGCAGCATCCAGGGAACAGGAGAATCGACGTTTCGGGCATAAGCCCTTCTTGAAGGGCTTATGCCCGAAACGTCGATTCTCCTGTTCCCTGGATGCTGGCTGACCTGCTGCGCTTTTCCAGCAACACATTTCCAATTAAGAATTTATCCCAGTTATGAATAGTGGTGGAGAATTAAACAATTCAATGGAGGAGGTAGCTTCATAAATATCCCCATCCTCAATGATCGGGGAGACTAGCACATCAGTGCAAAAGACAAAGCTGAAGCAGTTGCAACAATCTTCAATCTGAAGTGCTGAGGGGATAGTCCAACTCAGCCTCCTCCTCCTGGAGTCCCCAAAATCAAAGATGCCAGTCTTCAGATTCGATTCACTCGATGTGACGTTAGAACTGATTGAGACACTAGATAGTGTAAAGGTTATGGACTCTGACAAAATTCGGGAAATAGCACTGCAGATTTGTGCTGCAAAACTGGCAGAACCTCGGACAGTCTGTTCCAGTATCTATCAAGCAGTTTCAGGAAGCTGCATCAGAAGCACATCAAATCCAGGCCAGCCAATTCATGCTCCATTGATTGACTCTCGATCAGCAAAGTGATGGGTGGCCTTGTGGACAGTGCTGTCAAGTCACACTCATTCAACAATAACTTGTTCACTAACACTCATTTTTTTCTGTCAGAGATAAGCAGAGAGTCTTCACTTCAAGGTAGTAGTTGATTAAGTGTGGTTTCAAGGAGCTCAAGAAAATCTGGAGTCAATAGGAATCAGGGAAAAACTCCTTGGAATTATATTAATCGTTAGGAAGTTAGCCTAAAAGATTTGAACTTTAGAGTGAGATGAGAGTGACTGCCCTTGACATCAAAGCTGCATTTTACCACGTGTGGCATTGAACAGCCCTGGCATTATTGAAATCATTGGGAATCAGGGGAATATAATCAAACTTGGCACAAAGGGAAATGGTCATGGTCATTGGAGGTCAACCACCTCAGTTCCAGTGTATTTCTGCAGGAGTTCCTTAGGGTAGTGTCCTAGGCCCAGCCATCTTCAGCAGTTTCCTCAATGACATTATCTCTACCATAACGCCAAAAGTGGGGATGATTGCCAATAATTGTGTAATGTTCAGCGCCATTCACAAAACTGTAGTCTATGCCCAAATGCAGTAAGACCTAAACCACATCCATGTTTAAAAAGTGACAAGTAACTTTCGCACATGCAGAAATGGCAGGCAATGACCTTTTCCAATAAAAGGCAATCTAACCACCTCCTCTTGATATCCAATGGTGTTGCCACCATGAAATCGCCCACTTTCAACATCTTGGGAATATCATTGATAAACCAAAATGGACTCTCCACCTTAATAGAGTGGCTACAAGAGCAAATCATAGACTAGGAATTTTGCAATGAGTAACACACCTCCTGGCTGCCAAAAACTGATGACCATCTACCAAGTACAATTCAGGAGTGTGATAAAATACTGTTTACCTGCCTGGATGGATGCAGCTTCAACAATACTCAAGAAGCTTGACATCATTCAGGAGATTGCCACCTACTTGACTAGTACTACATTCAGAAGCATCTACTCTCTTCATCACTGATATGCAATAACGTCAGTGTGAACCATCCACAAGAAGATGCACTGCAGAAACTCAGCAGGATTCCTTAGACAAACACCTTCCAAACCCACATGCATTTCCAACCAGAATGACAAAAGCAGCATATACACTTGGGAACATCTCAACCTGCAAGTTCCCCTCCAAAGCATTCACTATCCTGACTTGGAAATATATTACCTTCCTTTTAGTGCTATGTCAAAATGCAGGAACTCCCTCCCTAAAATATTTATGGGTCTACCTACCGCACATGGACTACAGAGGTTCAAGAAGATAGCTCACCATCACTTTGTCAAGGACAGCCAGGGATAGGTAATAAATACTAGCCTAGCCAGAGACATCCATATCCTATGAATGAATTAAAAACAAGTAGTTGGAAGTCAATCACAACAGCCACAAGACAACAAGCTCCTCAGGGTAAAATTCCACGTCCAAAAATCTTCAGCTGCTTAATTAATAATTTTCCCTCCATCATAAGATCACGGTGGAGCTGTTAATGATAATTGCATAATGTTCACTATCACTTATAGCTCTTCAGATGTTGAATCAATCTGCATTCAACTACCGAAAGATTTATGGCAACATTCAGGCTTCAGCTGTTAAGTGGCAAATAGACAATCAGACCACAGAGAGCAGCAGGAGTAGGCCATTCGATTGCTCAAGTCTGCTCCATCATTCAATTTGACCATTGAGCCAAACTCACCACCCCCAGCCCCCTTTATTGTGTTTGAAAACACAATGTTTTGCCCTCAAACAAAACATGAAATTGCTGAAGAAAATCAGCAGGTCTGGAATGTCAATAGAGAGAAAGCAGACTTGACGTTTCAAGTCCAGTGATTGTTCTTGGCTTCAACCGCTTTCTGTGATAGTGAATTCCACAAATGCCAGGCAATGACCATAACCATGATCTGGAGGTGCCAATGTTGGACTGGGGTGGGCAAAATTAAAAATCACACAACACCAGGTTATAGGAGAACAGGTTTATTTGAATTGAAATAAACCTGTTGTACTACAACCAGGTGTTGTATGATTTTTAACTATGACAATTAAACAAAAAAAAACTGATCATTGCTCCTTGACATTCAATAATATTACCATTGCTGAGTTCCCACCATCAACATCCCAGGGGTTACTATTGACCAGAAACAGAACTTTTTTTTTATTCATTCACATGATGTGGGCATTGCTGGTTAGGCCAACATTTATTATCTATCCCTAATTAACTATAGGGCATTTAAGAGTCAACCACATTGCTGTAGGTCTGGAGTCAGATGTAGGCCAGACCAGGTGAGGATAGCAGTTTCCCTCCATAAAGGACATTAGTCAATCAGATGGGTTTTTCTGACAATCAACAAGTGTGTCATGGTCATCATTAGGCTCTAAATTTCTGATTTGTACTGAATTCCCGTTCCAACATCTGCCTGAGTGGGATCCGAACCTGGATCCCCAGAACATTGCTTGGGTCTCTGGATTAACAGTCAAGCCATAATACCACTAGGGCATCATCTCCCGTTCAACACAGATAATAAGAGACAATTTAACCACTGCCACTTGACATTCATTGGTGGTCAGTGCCTACAACAGCAGATTACAGACTTGGAATCCTGCTGAGAGTAACTTGCCTTCTAACTCCCTTAAGCCTGTCCAAATCTACAAGACACAAGTCAGGATGGTATACTTGCCTGGGTCAATGTAGTCCTAAGAATACTCAAGAAGCTCAAAACCATTCGGGATAAAGCAGTTGCTTGATTGGCATTTCATCAAAAACTTTCAACTTCACTTTCTTGTAGGATTGAGCATAACTCCCCATAGATTGTGGACTTTTCAAAACTTTTAAAAGTAAAGGGGTCAGATGGGCTGAGCTCTGGGAAAAATACACAAATACAGAGATGGAACCATTGTTCAGCCTGGAATTCCAATGTACACCTCCATTCAAAGAGAGCAATCAACCAATCCTAACATGCCGGACCAGAACTAACTTTTACACTATGGGCTACCCAGCACAGACAATATGGAGGCTACAGAGATACTGAACATTCAACTTCAATCAAAATCTATTTACACATACTCTTAACCATTGGGGAACCAATTGACTACAGAAGGAAACACCAGAAACATAATAGACCAAGCAGATTGAGGGGAGATAACAGGGCACAGTCTATATAACTGCCAGCCCTGATCTGACTCAGGGGAGAATCTTTTCAACAACAAGTTTCTGCAGAAACAGCTTCCCCACAGGCTTTGAAACCAGAAACTACAGAGTTCGAACAGAAAACCAAGAACAGGGAAGCCAGACAAAGGACATCCAAGAGGGGTGAAGCCAACCGAGCGCTATCTGAACAAGAGCTTCCAGACATGGACCTGCTCTCCAAATCAAGAGAACCAATGGCAAGAACCTCAGTAACTGGGTGCACTTTAAACTCACATTTTTCTCAGTGGTGAGCTGAAATTCCTAAGACCCCAAAGTATCCAACCTAGCTAGCATGGAGGGGAAGGCAGGTGGTGACAGTGCATGGGACCCCAAGGGTAGGAAGCCTGATTAAAGTTTCCATGATTAAAATTGCTGTTTAGCTTCTAATAGTATTTAACCTGTGTTTAATTTAATAGTGTATTTCATTACTCCCCTTTCTATAATTGACAGTGTTAATTTTACTGTTTCATGTTTTTTAACCTGTATTTCTTATTTAATATTTACCTTCTGCATTTAAATAAACACAGAGATTATTTTGCCCTGAAGTACCTATCTACTGCCTTCTTTATTTCACATTCCCTAAATAAGTCCAGTGTTTAGAACCAGGGACCTAGGGGCAATTCAAACTACCTAAAATCAGCAAATTACTGATTACAAACTAGCACCATATACTCTTTACCCCTGATACACAATGTTAAGTATTAGCAACAAGTCACTAAGGTTCCTTTGACAGTACCTTACAACCCTGTGGCTCCTACTAGCAGAAGGACAAGGCACCAGAACAAGAGAACACCACCACCTGCAAGATCCCCTCTAAGCCACACTCCACCCATGCTGGGAATTATATTGCCATCCCTTCACTGTTACTGGGAGAAAACACTGGAACGCCTTCCATAATAATACTCTGGGTGTACCTACACAGTATAGATGACTGAGATTCAAGACAGCAACACATCAGCACTTTCTCAAGACCAGCCAGTGGCACTCACAGCCCACAAATGAATGAAAAGATTTCTGACTTTAAAAGAAACACAAGAAAAACCTCAATGTGGCGAAAAACTCATCAAAATACTGCCATCTGTATGATGACCAGTCCAAACTAAATTAACCAGAAGACCCTTAATTCATATTACTAGGGCGTTAACTCAACCTCAGTTTGTGACTGAGTTTGAATGGAATGCTAGCTTAGTACTCTCAAACAAAACCAAATTATTCAGCTTCAGAAAATGTGTGTAATATCCTATTGAAGAACACACATAATGCTATCCTTACACTTATCAAATGTTGTAACTGTTTTATTTAGCTTTGCTATGTGCAAAGCTGAGCAAATCTTAAATCAAGTAAATTAGCTGGAATCAGTACCGGCTATCCTGAACAGTAATTTCACCAGCTTCTCGAAGTTAATTAAGTGTTAGAAAGTGTTCCTTAACTTCATATGTTCGCAATGCAGAGATAACATAAATAGAGGGAAAGAAAGACTAAGCCATAATCAGACAGAATGGCTGAGTAGAAACTAAATTCATATAATATCACTGTAGGCTCTCAATCAAAATCTTTTTTTTAATTCACTCATGGAACATAGAGATCACTGACTAGCCAACATTTATTACCCTTCCCTAGTTCCCCATGAGAAGGTGTTGGTGTAGGTAGACCCACAATTCCCTTCGTGAGGAAATTCCAGGATTTTGACCCAACAGCATTAAGGGAATGGTTATATACTTCCAAGACAGGATGGTAAGTGGCTTGGAGGGGAGCTTGCAGGTGGTGGTGGTGTTCCCATTTATTGGCAGCCCTTGTCCTTCTTGATTGAAGTGGTCGTGACGTGGAAGGTGCTGTCTAAGAATCTTTAGTGAATTTCTGCAGTGCATCAAGTATATTGTACACACTGCTGCTACTGAGTGTTGGTGGTGGAGGGAGTGGATGCTTGTGGATGCGATGTCTATCAAACGATGCTTTGTCCTGGATAATGTCAAGCTTCTTGAGTTTTGTTGGAGCTGCACCCAACCAGGCAAGAGGAGAGTATTCCATCATACTCCTGACTTGTGCTTTGTAGAAGTGGACAGACTTTGGGAGTCAGGAGGTGAGTTACTTGCTGCAGCATTCCTAACTTCTGCCCTGCTTTTGTAGCCACTGGTAACCCCAAGGATGTTGATTGCAGGGGAGTTAATGATGATAACACCATTGATTGGTTCTTACTGGAGATGGTCATTGCCTGGCATTTGTGTGGTATGAATGTTTCTTGCTACTTGCCAGCCCATGCCTCAATATTGTCCAAATCTTGTTGCATTTGAAAATGGATTGCTCCATATCTGAGGAGTTGTGAATTGTGCTAAACATTGTACAATTATCAGCAAACATCCCCACTATGAATTTCTGATGGAGGGAGGGTCATTGAGGAAGGTGTTGAAGATGGTTGGGTCTTGGACATTAACCCGAGGCGCTCCAGCAGAGATGCCTTGAAGCTGAGAAGACTGACCTCCAACGACCATGACCATCAATCCATGTGCCAGATATGACCCCAGCCAATGAGAATGTGCCCCAATATCCAGTGATTCCAGTTTTGCTGGGGCTTCTTGATGCTATGCTTAGTCAAATGCAGCCTTGATGTCACTCTCACCTCACCTCTGTAATTCTGCTCTTTTGTCCATGTTTGGAACAAGGCTATAATGAAATCAGAAGCTGAGTGGCCTTGGCTGAATCCAAACTGGGTGTCAGTGAGTAGTTATTACTGAGTAGATGCTGCTTAGGATAACCTATTAAAGTTTCTTACATTAAAATTCAAACTGTCGATGGCATCAGTTTTACATTGTACATTAAACGTACATTTAATATTTCCCTCCCCTTTTATAAAAAGAAATTTACTTGGTTCACTTTCTTAGAGACTGATGATATAAGCAATACACAGTTAATTTCAAAAATAAAATTAAATTATCAATCAATTTCTTGATAGGAACTGTGATAACTGTAAAATATATAATATGTAAAAACACTCTTTTGTATAGTGTGATAATAATTCACCATAAAGGATTAAGCATAATTAAAATTTGATAACCTGATTATTTATTTCATGGTCCTTTATGGGAGCTTTACTTTTGTGCTGTTCGGTTTCCTATATTGTATCGTGCTAACTAAGTATAATTTGGTAGCATGTTCATTTATATATTAAAGGTGTTCAGTTCCCTTCAGTGCTTGCACGCAAAAGTTAAAACTGATATTCCATTGCAATACTGGGGGAATGCTGCACTGTTTTAGATGCCATCTTTCAGATGAGAAGGAAACCGGAGCTTATGTATGCCTGTATGAGTGAATTTAAAGTATCCCATGGCAATATTTCAAACAGTAGGGAGTTATTCATTGTGCCCTGGGCAATATTTATTCCCAGTCAACATCACCGAAACAAATTATCTGGTAATTAACACATTGCTGTTTGTGAGAGTTTGTTATCTGTAAATTGGCTGCTGTCTTTCCTAAATTGCACAAGTGATTACATTTCACTTCATTGGCTGTAAATCACTTTGAAACATCTAGCACTCATGAAAGCATTGTATAAATGAATGTTTTTCTCTGGTATACTATTCCTCTTAGAAGCTTAATATGTATCAGAAATAGTAACTCAATACACAGACATTTGATTTCGCACTTATTCTCTATATAGTCATTTATGGTAAATGTAAAGCACATAAAGACATGTATAATGTGAAAAAACAACTTACTATGAAACCTAGTACTAGGAAATAAAAATGACATAATACCTTATCATACCTTAGAAAGGTGTGAAAAATCATGTCCAATTTCAAGAAGATTCCATCATAGATTATTTCTGAAATATAAAGAAATAAATTGTAATTTATTTACATGGCTATTATCGTAAAAAGTATTTGAGTTCTCTGATGTGTATGTCCATATGTTTATGTTAGATATTTCTGAACACTTTGTTTATACAATGCTTAGTAGTGAAATTAATTGGTATATCCAAGGTTTCTGGTATGACCATAGTTGTGTTGGTTATAGCACAGATGATAAGGGTTCAAGGGTCGGGGGGAAATATACAGGGATTGGCTAAAAGGTAAGAAAGCAAATGTGTCATTTTTCATTTGGTGAACTGTTAATAACCAGGTGCTGCAGGGATCATAACTGGGCCCTCAGTTATTTAGCATCTATATTGATTTAGATGTCAGGTCTGAATGTATTGCAGCCAAATTTGCTGGCCAACAAAGCTCAGTGGAAAAATAAGTTGTGTAAAGGACACAGATGGCTTATTCTATTTGGACACCCAGGCACATAGATCATTAAAATGTTATGCACAAGAAATGATAAATGTTCACCTGTACAAAGCATTGGTTAGATCATACCTGAAAGACTGTGAGCAATTCTGAACAACATACCTTCCTGGAAAAATATATTACCCTCAGAAAAGTTGCAGCATAGGTTTACCAGAATAATGCTTGAATCCAAGGGTTAATTTATGAAGAGAAAGATATTCATTCAGTAGATTAAAGGATATTTATCTTGACACTTAACCATAAAGTATAAGTAGAAATACCCACACCGCCCTCCTCACTTTCCTCCAAGGCCCCAAGGGATCCTTCCATATTCGTCACAAATTCACCTGCACCTCCACACACATCACTTACTGCATCCGCTGCACCCAATGTGGCCTCCTCTATATTGGGGAGACAGGCCGCCTACTTGCGGAACGTTTCAGAGAACACCTCTGGGACACCCGCACCAACCAACCCAACCGCCCCGTGGCGGAACACTTTAACTCCCCCTCCCACTCCGCCAAGGACATACAGGTCCTTGGCCTCCTCCATCGCCAGACCATGGCAACATGACGCCTGGAGGAAGAGCGCCTCATCTTCCGCCTAGGAACCTTCCAACCACAAGGGATGAAGGCAGATTTCTCCAGCTTCCTCATTTCCCCTCCCCCAACCTTATCTCAGTCCCAACCCTCGGACTCAGCACCGCCTTCTTGACCTGCAATCTTCTTCCCGACCTCTCCGCCCCCACCCCCACTCCGGTCTATCACCCTCACCTTTACCTCCTTCCACCTATCGCATTCCCAACGCCCCTCCCCCAAGTCCCTCCTCCCTACCTTTTATCTTAGCCTGCTTGGCACACCTTCTTCATTCCTGAAGAAGGGCTTATGCCCTAAACATCGATTCTCTTGCTCCTTGGATACTGCCTGACCTGCTGCGCTTTTCCAGCAACACATTTTTCAAATAGAAATAAACCCAATCTGTTGGTTTTGGAGTCCAGGACAAACAGTGATAGATATTTGGAATTCTTTTCTACAATGCCAATTGATGCTACATCAATTGCTAATTTTAAATCTGAGATTAATACATTTGTCCCAAGATATTAGGGATATGGGGCAAAGATGTTATGTTGAGTTAGGTTTCAACGCTGCCATCATTTCATTGAATTCTGGAGCAGGCTGAAGGGACCAAATAGTCTACTCCTGTTTCTACATTCTTAATTGGTGAGGTGTCCCACAAAAAAATTCTACCTGGATGTTACGTACGTCCTACAAATCCTGTGTACATATTGTAGGGCCTAACCACAAGCAGACTATCACTTTTACCCATTGAAGACCTTAAACACGATTGTGTTCTGATATCCTTGTCATATTAAAAAGAAAATATATTTGTTTTCTTGTCACTTGTTTTACACTGGGCCAGATACCAAGCAAACGGTTTTGCTTTGAATGAAAAACAATGCTAACCAATACTGATCAACTAATTTTCTATTTGTGTTGGTATGCTTGTTTTAATGTTAATCTGCAAAAAATGAAATAACAAGAAATCTTACCAGTCCCAAATGTCAATGTAATAAAGATATGTCAAGTTGGCCTCCCTTCTTGTCCTTGTGCTAATTGGACACATGTGCTCCATTTCAAAAACATAATTTCACAGTTTTCCCATTTGTTTACACTGAGCGAACAGAGGAACTTTCCTTTCAGGGTCAGATCTATTTGTTCGCAACTGGGAAATCTGTCCCTTAGATCAGTCCACCAGAGTTTGAAATTGTAAATTTTCCATTTTGTTATGTCCACATCAATCTTGTCAACTTTTATGTTTAGAAAAATGTTTAAACTGTTTCCAAAGAAATATCATTTTTCTTCCCGCTGTGTTCCCAAAACAAAATGTAACTGCATGACACCAGAAGATAAGGACAATTCTAACATATAAGAAGAGGGAGTTTCAAGGCAAATTCCTCTCTTCTCATAGATGGCAAATGGAGAACATGGTGGGCAACAGTGTGACATGATAAATATTTCCAACCATGAGGCTGACAAATGGCAAAGGTGTGAGTTAGCTTCATGAATGGAGACACTTAACATTTCGTGGTATTGGGAACAAAGTAATTCATTTATAAAACTCACAGGGCACAATATTCAACCAGTAGACCCTCAGTTCATATTTTACTGATGACATATTAAATGGTGTAGCATCAAGACCAAGCAGGTTAGCTAAAGCTGATCTGCAATGTGAGTTTGCTATTGTATGCTACAAGGGATATGTTCATTGACACAGCCATTATAACTCATACTCCAAGGGGTCTCTAAAATGTAGTCATTATGTTTATACCTTATGTTCATCTGTCAATGTTCAATAGGTTAAGATCATAAATAAAAGGATGCGTTCAATGTTGTACTTTGTGGTTTGATTCCAGAGCAACTGAGAGCAGCATGAATGCTAATTATTACATATTAATGTGAGCCAGATTTTACATGTTTAGGTTATGAATATTCCTTTCTAAATAAATTTCAGTGATTAAATAAATAATCTGAGGAAATTGCCATCATTGCACATGGTCTGAATATAGTCATCCATTGAATGTGCTGACTCTTTTGTGACACTATTTTTGAGGAGTGTTGTCCCAGCAGAGAATGCATTACAAATTGAAAGCACCAGCTGGATTGTAACATCCAAGAGCTTTGAGCTCCAGGAAAATGCTGCTCAGGCAAGTGCTCTTGGTCTATCTTCTAAGTCATTTTCTAGAGAGTTAATAGGTATCCATAAAATGCTAATGATTGCAGTTACGCTTAACCTCATTGCATTAAAAAAGCACTGCAGAAATTTTCCAACTTTCAATAAGATCTTGTCTCTTTAATGTAAATTTTTACTTACATGCAACTACCAAATAATCCAAAAGAAAAGAAAAGATCCCAGATGCAATCCTTGGTTTGTGTTGAGTTAGCTGATCTCAGCTTGGATTTCTATGGTGTGGAACTAATTTAACATCCCTAAGTTAAGATCAGAAGAAAAAGTATCAATGCTCATACTCTCCAACAATACACAATACTATCTGTGGCAAGCCAAACTTGAAACTACTGGAGAAACTCAATAGGTCTGGCAGCACCTGTGCAGACAAAGTGAAGTTAATGTTTTGGCTCAGTGACTCTTTCTTCAGAACTTTTGTTTCAGATTTCCACCATCCATAGTTCTTTTTTTGTTTAGTGTGTGTTGCATGTGACCACATATTGACAGGAGGACAAAGTAAAATTTAATTATGAGGTCCATATTGCTTTTGCCATCCTAACTAAATATAGAGATTCAGGCCATATTTTAGCTGCTGAGGTAGGAAGCCAGTGTTGGAAATTTCCAAATTTTTCTTGAGGAAGATGGAGAGGAGGGGAAATGGGATTAAGTCAGGTGTACCTACCCTAGCAGTAGATCCTTGGTTGCCAGGGGACTGGACAAGTGCTACCCCAGATAGTCATGATTTGGAGATGCTGGTGTTGGACTGGGGTGTACAAAGTTAAAAATCACACAATACCAGGTTATAGACCAACTGGTTTAACTGGAAGCAACTAGCTTTCGGAGCGACGTTCTTTCACAATCACCTGATGAAGGAGCGTTGCTCCGAAAGCTAGTGTGCTTCCAATTAAACCTGTTAGACTATAACCTGGTGTTGTGTGATTTTTAACTTTGTACATCCCAGATAGACATGTTTCAGGCCTTTTGGCACTCATCTCTCCGATTCCATGACACCCTCACGCTAACTCATAACTCCACAATTCGCATGCCCCTCACATCTGTGGGATGGACCTTTCCTGTCAAAATGCAATTTATGTGTTGATTGAACATCTATAACACAAAGGCCATTAGTGTTGTTTTACAACAACTTGCATTTAGTCAATGGAGTGAGCAGCACAACAACCAAAACCTGTTGCAACAAATGTAGCAGAAAATTATCAACAATTGATCAAACTTTTGTTCAAAGTTGGCTGAGGGTAAAGGAGAACATCACTAAAAATATGAAAAAATAATCAGAACAGACAGGAAAGCTGAAAGCAATATACTCAGCTTGATTTTAGTCCATTGAGGAGTTTAATGCTCTTCCCAAAACATCATATTACATTCCATGATGATGTTTACATTTAGTTAAGTACTGGGTATTGTGTATCTGGGAAATCGTGAACCTCAGTAAAATGCCAGTTAGGTCATCAATAATGATCACTTTTTGCATAAATTTTAAGTTTTTACTGAAGTATTCTTAATACACATGTTTTATAACACAATGAAACACATGGGTAAACACAACAGTTGTTACATCCTCTTTCACATTAATTACAGCTTTTGTTCAGCAGCACTTTGAGACTTAGCTGTGTAACTTTAATCTATGCATCTGAAAAGGGAATAACTTTGCATTGCATTCTAGGTGTTGAATTAAAACTATCACAAACATTGTCTCCCTTTTCTTTGAAAAACCCTTGATTTATTGCTTATTATCATTACCTTATCTAATCGGTTTCATTATTTTATTTTACATTTCCTACTCCCATTCATATCACAATCTATTAACTACTGAGCTCAGTCCCCTTTCTATTCGGGTATTTTATGATGTAGTTGTTGCAGACATGGTTTTCCCAAAAGGTCAACATACATCCCGGTGTATCACGCTTGTCTTTTTTTAACTTTTATCTGTTACATCCAAAATTGAAGTGCAGGTTCATAACTCCTTGAAAGTGGAGTCGCAGGTAGATAGGATAGTGAAGAAGGCGTTTGGTATGCTTTCCTTTATTGGTCAGAATATTGAGTACAGGAGTTGGGAGGTCATGTTGCAGCTGTACAGGACATTGGTTAGGCCACTGTTGGAATGTTGCTTGCAATTCTGGTCTCCCTCCTATCAGAAGGATGTTGTGATACTTGAAAGGGCTCAGAAAAAATTTACAAGGATGTTGCCAGGGTTGGAGGATTTGAGCTATAGGGAGAGGCTGAACAGGCTGGGGCTGTTTTCCCTGGAGCGTCAGAAGTTGAGGTTTATTTTTCTCTGGGGTGGGGAAGTCCAGAACTAGAGGGCATAGGTTTAGGGTGAGAGGGAAAAGACATAAAAGAGATCTACGGGGCAACCTTTTCACACAGAGAGTGGTACGTGTATGGAATGAGCTGCCAGAGGAAGTGTTGAAGGCTAGTACAATTGCAACATTTAAAAGGCATCTGGATGTGTATATGAATAGGAAGGGTTTGGAGGGATATGGGCCAAGTGCTGGCAGATGTGACTAGATTGGATTAGGATATCTGGTCAGTTGGACCGAAGGGTCTGGTTCTGTGCTGTACATCTCTACGACACTATCACTATGATTGTATTTTCTGAAAACTGTCCTCTTAACCATTTGTTTTCTTCTAACTAAATTCTGCAAATTTAACCAATTTGCATTGAGCCTCTGATTCAAAGTTGTTGACGAAAATTAGAAATATTAGTGGTTCCACTCATCCCCTTATCCTTCAACAAGTAATAATTGTTTTCAATTTATCTGTTAATATTTTAAATCAATTCCTAATGCTATGATGTATTTTTGCCACTTCAAGCTTAAAAAACACTTGTATTTATAGAGCACTTCAACAGCCTTATGACTTACCAGTGATTACAAACTACTATATGTTTACTAACATTTTGAAGCCATCTCTGTAGAATAGCAACAATGAACTGACATGAGACATAAAGGGATTGTGTCAGAGTAGTGAAACTTCAGAAAGCAGAACCCTGGGAAAAATTTGTACCAAAGAATCAATTCCAAATTACCCACTCCAGTTCTTAATTTGTATTGAAAGCTTTTGAAACCAGAAGTTTTAAACAAAAGAAAGAGATAAGAAGTATTCCTTTGCGTTAACTAGGATTATGCAACAACTTAGAGACTACATTCCTTTTTTTTATATTTGATTTCAACACTTTGCACAGCTCCCCAGGAAGAAACACACTGTTCTAAATAACACATTAATTATAGGGGCATATTTCAAGAAAAAAGATAATACAAATTGCAGAAGACAAGGTTGACATTTTGGCAAGGACTGTAAATTTTATTGGATGAGTGATGCATTAAGACTGTTCCAGCCAGAAAAAAATGAGGTCATTTATATCAGCCAAGTTCAAAGCATTTCATTCCATGTTGCTGTTAAAAGAAAAATCAACTTTTCTACTTAAACTGGGCACACTGGAATATAACTTATCGTCATTTCCTTACCAGAACCCTATAGCTGTCAAATTGCCAAATTCCACAGCACTACTGCCATTTAGTTTATTGCTTGCTGTAAACTCTACTTGAGCAAAGCTTCTTTAGTCCAAAATAAGTTTGCTAATGAGAGCTTTCATTTCTCTAAATTATATACCATGCCAGAGGGTTGGACCTTTATTGTCACTGGTTTAGTCCTTTGGGAGCCCAAAAGGTAAATCCCTTCAGCCACCTACCTACCCTGACATCTTGAGGCCACGGTCTCATTTTAAGTGGCAATAAACAGGAGTCCTGAGGCATCTGACCATCTTTGACGACAGGAATGCCTGTTGTTTAGGAAGCTGTCACCTCCTATGAATAATGGGGAATGTGAAACTGAGGGTAATAGTTCTTGGTTGTATCATAGCAACAGAGGATTAATCCAATTTCCACAAAAATGTTTGAAACCTCCTTTTCAGAACTTCTTCAGTTCTATTATCCATGGAATTAATTGGAATAACCATAGCACTGCTCTGACCAAATCAATCCCAAAGTAACATTGATATCTTGCCTATTTCATATCGCTAGGGTCCGAATAAAATAATTGCTTCAGGCACTTAGTCATGGGTTCCTGATAAATTAGCAATAGGTCAGGCCTGACAGGATTAACTTTAACAATGTTGAGTCATTTTGGGCCATTTTTCAGGAGTTTTACCAAGAAGGGTGGAATTTTCTATCAATGACAATAAATAGGGAGAAAACCCAACTCTCAGATTTTAACATCCTTTTGAACGTATATTCCCACTAATTACAGAATTACAATTACATATTGATGTTAAAACTAACCTCACTATGACTGTTTTTAAGCCCATTTGGAGGCAGTAAAAGAAAATAAACATCTGACTGGATTCCAGTAACATCCCTATGCTTATTGTTAATTTATTTTAATGTGGAATGCAATATCTCTTTGGTTGTTGCTAACTGTATTCTCTATTCATAGTCATACAGCATAGAAACAGACCTTTCAACCTAACTAGTCCACACTGACCCTCACTATTCACCTTAACTATGCCCTCATAATTTTACAATGGCACCCCCTCAACTTCCTATACTCCAGTGAAAAAGGTCCCAGCCTATCCAGTCTCTCCTTATAACTCAAAACTTCCATTCTTGGAAACATCCTGGTAAATCTTTTCTGTATCCTCTCCACCTTAATAATATCCTTCCTATAAGAGAGCAACCGGAGCTGGACACAGTTCTCCAGAAGAAGCCTCACCAACATCCTGTACGACCTCAACATGACGTCCCAACTCCTATACTCATGTTCTGAGCAATGAAAGCAAGCATGCTAATCACCTTAACCACCCTGTTTACCTGTGAAGCAAATTTCAGAGAATTATGTACCTTAACCTCTGTTCTACACTACTCTCAACCCTACCATTAATCGGATTAGTCCTGCCCTTGTTTGTTTTACAAAGATGCAATACCTCACATTTATCCAAATTAAATTCCATCTGCCATGCCTGAACCCATTGACCCAATTGATCAAGATCTCTTTGTACTCTTAGATAACCTTTTTCAATGCTCACTAGACCACCAATGTTGGTGTCATCTACAACTTACTAACCATGCCTCCTGTATTTTCATCTAAATCATTTATATAAATAACAAACAAAAGTGGTCCCAGTATCGATCCCTGTGGAACACCGGTGCTCACAGGCCTCCAGTCTGAAAACAATCCTCCACCACCAAACTGATCAATTTTCTACTCCCCTGTCAACATACAGTTAAAATAAATCCATGGGATAACTGAAAATCTGCAGTATTTCACAAACAATATCCTGGGAATGTTGTCTAGATTACCAGTTAATTGGATCTGGATACAATGGGAAGTCAAAAGAAGTTTATTTTTCTACCACCTTTCCGTTCTTTCTCAAGGCATCATATCATGTCTGCCCTTTAAATCCACAAAAACAAACATTTTCTCTTAGGAATTTGATGCCTGCAAAACACTGTTGGATATACAAATATTTTACTTGGTTGTTATCAATCAATGGCGTGGTTTTCCATTCCCTCCTTTGGAGAGATTTTATGGCTTCATCATTAGATATAGAAACTCTCCTTAAAGTAAATTGTCAAAATTGGCAAGCAGTCAGAATCCATAGCTCAAAAGTGAATTGCATTTGCTGCATAACATGATATCAGCATTGGCAAAGAGTTAATCTACAAATTAAAGCTCTAACCTGACAGTCTGGACATCTGTGTTTGATTTGCAAACCCAAGAGTCTCTATGACCTACATATAACATTTCTGCATTGTATATAAACTAAGGCTAAGCCTCATAATTTATGCAATGGAAAACTACTACAAGAAAAATATAGATTATATTTTACCTTAAATAAGACAGTCAAGGTGCAAGTTCTCCATTTTGAATAACAAAAACCAAATGAGGTTCTGATTAATCCATTGACTTGAAGGTTGAGTTTGATTACAATAAGCAGTAAACTTTTGTGATGATTAATTATGAGTAGTCAGTTAGAGATACAATTGACTATTTTAATGGAGCATGAGCAGTATGAAAACTGCTCTGATACTAAACGTTTTACAAAACCACAATCTTGTTCTAGCTAAAAGAATCTAGAGGTTTTTATAATGCAAAACCATAAATATGTTATCCTTGTAAGTTTATCCTTGGAGATGATTAAGTATGTATAAATATCAGAATCAATTTTCCCCTTGAGTAGAAATGACTTTTAGTTTTTTATTTCATTTGAAATAGGACCTCTCAATAAAGACCTGAAAAATTCACCTTAAGCAGTTTCACCTGTCTGCAGTCAATGTTGTTCTCATTCAACGTTGTCTTTAGAAATGAATGTTTATGCTATCTTAGTTTTTTTAATTTGCATGCTGCATTATTTGCCTTGTGTTTTATAATAGCAGCAATTATTTACTTTCGCAAGGTTCTTTCTTAAGTGAGTTTAACAGGACAGAACAAATATAGGGGAAAGTGGATAGCTCTAACACCCCAGTGATGATGTGGAGGAAGATTACATACAAGGGAACAAGGGATTCTTACATAGTAGGGGCAAAGGATCATATTTGGGAAGATATGCTAAATCAAACAATAGAGACAAGGCAAAAGGGGAAGGTATTATACAGGAAATGACAAACAGACAATGACAGGAAGAGGTAGAGAGCACAAATCTAAGAGTAAGCCCTGAAGACAAAAAATGCTGGAAATCACAGCAGCTGTGAAGAGAGAGCAAACTGAAGTTTTGAGTCTTCATCAGAGATTCATTACAGAGCTTTATTGGTTCTGTTGAAGAGTCATCTAGACTCAAAATGTTAGCTTGCTCTCTCTCCATTGGTGCTGCCTGGCCCGCTATGATTTCCAGCATTTTTCTATTTTTAATACAGATTCCAGCATCTGCAGTAATTTGCTTCTACCTTCTAACAGTAAATCAACAGATAAGCTTAAAGGCTACAAAAGGGATCGAAGGATGAAAATGAAGCCATAGCATTTAAATTGAAAAGATGAACTGATAGCACAAACAACTAATTAAATGCAATCTGGTAATTAAATGCAATTTTGGAGACATAGCTGCAGAATGACATGGAAGTATACAAGACATTTAGGAAGGACAGGAAATTAGGAAAAGTTGGAGGATGACTTTATTGATTAATGATAGTTTTAATACAATAGAAAGAGACTAGATTCAGGACACACTCTGAATAGAGATGAGAATTGATAAAGGCAAGAAGTCACTCATGTGAGTGGTGCACAGCCCCCCTAACAGTAACCATTCAGTATAATGGAACATAAAAGAAGAAACTAGAGGATAACCAAAGGAGATTTTAATCTACATATGGAGTGAGATTCAGATGGATAAATGCAGTCCTGCTGAGGAGCTCATTGAATGTTTTAAGGATAGTTTCTTCAAAAAAGCTTACTCAACATGGCATGGTGCATCAGGACAGGATTAATTAATGATCTCATAGTGAAGGCCTCCTATGTAATAGCGGCCATGATATGATTGAATTTACCTTCAGTTTGAGGGAGAGAGGAATGGGTTCAGCACTATATTGAAACTTAAAGAAGAGGAACTATGAAAGCATGAGAGCTGGCTGGTTAAAGAGAATTGGCAAATTAGATTAAAGGATGGATCAATAGAAATGCAATGGCAGTTATTTGTGGGGATATTTCAAATGTTCAGAATGGATACATTTCAACAAACCAGAAAAAGGTCCAAGGGACAGACCTACCATTCATGATTAATTAGAATGGTTAAAAATAGTATCAGAATTCAAAAATAGGATATAATTGTGCAAATCCAGATGGCTAGTTAAGAGGTTGGATAGCATTTTTTTCAAAAAAATGTAAAGAATGACTAAACAGAAAGAGGAAAAATCAGATTATAAGAAAGATATCAAGAAATGTAAAGACAGATAATAAAAGTTTATAAAAATATTTTAAAAAGAAAAGAATTAACAAAGTGAGCATTGATCTTATAGAAAGTCAGGCTAGAGAATTGATAATGGAAAATAAAGAAATGCCAAGTGCATTGAATAGGTATTTTATATTTGTCTTCGCAAAAGAGGCTACAAGTAAGATTCCAAAAACAACTATCATTAAGGAATTGGAAGGTCGTGAGGAACTCAGACAAACTATAAACACCAAGCAAGTTGCACTTACCAGTTCTCATTTATTCAAAATTGGAATGAAAAAGAAACCTGGAAACTATAAGCTTGAATGTGACTTTATGACAGGAAGAATAGAAGGGATGAGTGCAATTTAAATAGAGAAAGACTGCAGAAAGTTACAAGCATAGAGGGATTTGGGAATCTTTAAGCATAAATTACAAAAATCTAACATACAAGTTCAGCAGTTAAGAGGGAAGGCCTTTCGAATGTTGGCCTTTATGGGGAAAAGGGGATAGTGTAAAGGAATGGAATTTAAAAATAGTCAGACCGCAGCTGAAATATTATGATCAGTTTTGGTTTCCTTATCTAAGAAAACATACATTAGTTTTGGAGATAGTCCAGAGAAGGTTCACTCATTTGATCCTGGTTACAGAGGAACTGTCTTACAAGGAAATGTGGGGTAGGGTGTCCCTGCACTCATTCGAATTTAGAACAATGAGAGGCAACCTTAGTGAAACACATACATTTCTTAGGGGACTTGACACTAGGAAATAGGCAATTCTGAATTTGGTAATGCTGTATGAAGCAGACTTGATTAGGGAGCTTAAATTGAAGGAACTCTTGGGGGCAGTGACAATAATATGATAGAATTCACCCTGCAGTTTGAGAGAGAGCAGTTGGAATCAGATTTTATGGTTTTACAATTGAGTTAATACAACTACAGAGGCATAAAGGAGGAGCTGGCTAGAGTCGATTGGAAGAGGAGCTGAGCAAGAAAGGCAGTGGAGCAGCAAGAACAGGAGTTTCTGGGAGTAATTCAGGAGGCCCAGCAAAAATTCATCGCAAGCAAGAAGAAACACGCTAAATGGACGACCAAGTCGAAAAGTGTGGTGCTGGAAAAGCACAGCAGGCCAGGCAGCATCTGAGGAGCAGGAGAGTTGATGTTTTGAGCATAAGTTCTTCATCAGGAATGTGGATGCTTCCTTGAATGCTGCCTGACATGCTGTGCTTTTCCAGTGCCACACTTTTCGACTCTGATCTCCAGCATCTGCAGTCCTCACAGTCTCCTAAATGGAGGACAAGTCAATCATAGCTGACAAGTGAAGTCAGGGACAGCATAAAAACAAAAGGACAATAATTCAATGGTGTGAAGTTTAGTGGAAAACCAAAGATTTGAGAAGCCTTTAAAAACTAGCAGAGGCTAAATAAAAGAGCAGTTTGGGGGGAAAAAAGATGAAATAGGAGGGTAAGCTTACTAGTAATATATATGAAGATTGCAAAAGTATTTTTAGGTATTTAAAAAGTAATAGAGGTAAGAGTGAATATTGCACCACTGGGAAATGAGGCTGGAGAAGTAGTAATAGGAAACAAAGAAATGGCATCAATTTTCACAGTACAAGACACCAGCAGCATACCAGAATGTCAAGAGAGTCTGGAGTCAGAGGTGAGTGCAGTGGCCATCGGGGAGGTATTGGGGAAGCTGCAAGATCTGAAGTTGAATAAATCACCTAGACTGGATGGACTACACCCCAGGGATCTGAAGTAGATCGCTGAGGACATTGTGGAGGCATTGCTGATGATCTTTCAGGATTTACTGGAGTAGGGAGGGTTCCAGGATTGGAAAGTTGCTAATGTAACATCTCTGTTTAAAAAGGGAGTGAGGCAGAAGACAGGGAATTGTGGAGCAGTTAGCCTTCCCTAGTTTGTTGGTAAGATTTTAGAGTCCATTATCAAGGAAGAGATTGTGGAGTACTTAGAAGTGCATGGTAAATTAGGGCTGAATCAGCTCAACTTTGTCAAGTGGACTTCATGCCTGACAAATCTGTTAAAATTCTTTGAGCAGGTAACAAGCACGTTAGACGAAGACATGGTAGTGGACACAATCTATTTTGATTTCCAGAAGACCTTTGACAAGGTGTCACACAGGAGGCTGCTTAACTAGAGCTTGTGGGTGTCTGCGGCAAGGTACTGGTATCGATTGAGGATTGGCTGACTGGCAGAAGGTAGAGAGTGGGGATAAAGGAGTCCTTTTTAGGATTGCAGCTGGTGACCAGTGAAGGTCCATGGGGATCAGTGATCTGGATGAACAACCTGGGGACATTGTTGCTAAGTTTGCAAATGACACAAAGATAAGTGGAGAGACAGATAGTGTTAAAGAAGGGAGGAGGCTGCAGAAGGACTTGGTCAGGTTAGAACAGTGGCAAAGAAATGGAAGATGGCATACAATGTGGGAAAGTGTCAGGTTAAGCAATTTTGGAGAAAGAATAGAGGTGAAGACTATTTTCTGAATGGGGAAGGGCTTCAAAAATCTGAAATACAAAGGGACTTAGGAATCCTAGTTCAGGATTCTCTTAAGGTTAATATGCAGGTTCACTTGGCAGTTAGCAAGGCAAATGCAATATCAGCATTCATTTTAAGAGGGCTAGAATACAAGAGGAGAGATGTAAGAAGAGTCTCCTGACCTGAAACATTAACTCTGATTTCTCTCCACAGAAGCTGCCAGACCTGCTGAGCTTTTCCAATAATTCTGTTTTTGTTTCTGATTACAGCATTAGCAGTGTTTTAAAATTTTTACTTTGGAATATTCTGAGCAGTTTTGAGCCCCGTATCTAAAGAAAGTGTCTTGCCATGGAAGTGGTCAAGATGAGGTTTAATGGAATAATCCCAGCGATGAAGGATTTGTCATTTGAGGAGCATTTGAGGTCTCTGGTTGGAGTTTAGAACAATGATGGGAGAGCTCATTGAAACCTCAAGTATACTGAGAGGCCTGAGGTTACAGTGGACATTGAGAAGATGTTTCCACGAATAGGAGGGACTAAAATCTGAAGGCACAGCCTTGGATGAGGGGATGACCTTTTAGAACTGAGATGAAGAGGAATTTCTTGAGCCAAAGCGTGAATCTGTGGAACTCATTGCTGCAGAAGGATGTGAAAGCCAGTGATTGAGTGTATTTAATACTCAAAGTAATCTTGATAGGTAGGTTCTTTATTAGTAAGGCGATCAAGGGTTACAGGGAAATGGCAGGAGAATGCGGTTCCGAAACATATCATATGTATTTCTGGTTATCGCATTACAGCAAGGAAGTGATTGCTCTGGAGAGAGTGCAGAGAAGATTTACTAGAATGTTGCCAGGGCTGGAGAATCGTAGATATGAGGAGAGATTGGAGACTTGGGGCTGTTTTCCTTAAAATACAGAAAGCTGAGGGGTGATATGATTGAGGTATACAAAATTGTGAGGGGTAGAGGTAGAATAGACAGTAGGAATCTGTCCCTTGGCAGAGAGTTCAAAAACCAGGGGTCACAAATTCAAGCTAAGTGGCAGAAGGGTTATCGGAATTTGAAGAAAAACCTTTTCAGGGAGAGGGTTTGGGTATCTAGAATTCATTGTCAGAGTTGGTGGTGGAGGCAAAGATCCTAAATTCTTTTTAAAAATACCTGGATTTATGCCTTAAGTGTTTTAAATTGTAAAGCTATGGGCTGTGTGCAGAAAGATGGGAGAAAGAGTACCTGGATGACTTTAGGTCAGCATGAACAAGATGGACCAAATGGCCCCCTTCTGTGCTGTATCATTTCTGTGGTTGTATATCAGCCAGGACTGGAGCAGTCTCAATGGGCTGAATGACCTAATTCTGCTCCAATATCTTATAGTCACATTTATTGGTTGTACAAATATCCTTACAATTGTGCGTGCACAAATTTTGTCCTTTTACATTACACAAGTATCACTATGAAGCTATACAAGATGAAAAATAGATCATGCCTTTTAATGTCTCCCTACATCCACACAGAGCAGTAATTGGGAATAAATGACATAACTTCTTACTTTGAGTTGGTCTTTGCAGAATTGCAGAAATGGAACTAATGTTACAGTAAGCATCTAATCATCTCGCTGGAGCTTTAGCATCTTACCATTACACGAAATGTTTGTTATCTTTATCCTCTCACATCATGATCAGGTGTTTCCCACACACAGTTTACTTCTGGTGTGCTTCCTTTTCCCATGAACACATCGTTTCTCATACCTGTACTGAAATAAACCAAGCCAAACACAGAAACAGAGTGAACGCTGTGACAATATTTTGTTAAGTGTCCCAAACATTGCTGGATTTTACGAACACATGAACAAGGAACAATAGTAGGCCATTTGGCCCTTCAAGCCTGCCCTGCCATTCAATGAGATCATGGCTGATCTGATTCTAATCTCAACTCTCCAATCCTGCATATCCCCTGTAATCTTTCATCCTCTTGGTAATCAAGAATCTATCTGCCTCTGCCTTAAAATTATTTAAAAATTCTACATCCACTTTCTTTTGAGAAAGGGAATTCCAAAGTCTCACAACTCTCAGAGACTAAAAATGTCCGTATGTCTTTTTTAAATGGGCAAACTCTTATTTTTAAACTATGACCCCTAAATCTAGATTCTCCCACTACAGGCAACATCATTTTCACATCCACCCAGTCAAGTCCCCTCAGGATCTTATACATGTTAATTAAGTCATCTCTGATATGTCTAAACTCCAGAGGATGCAGGTCTAGCCTGTCTAACCCTTCATCATGAGGCAATCCACTCATTCCAATGTATTACTCTACTTCCTTCTCTGAACTATTCCATAAGACTATAAGACCATAAGACATAGGAGCGGAAGTAAGGCCATTCGGCCCATCGAGTCCACTCCGCCATTTAATCATGGCTGATGGTCATTTCAACTTCACTTACCCGCACTCTCCCCATAGCCCTTAATTCCTTGCCAGATCAAGAATTTATCAATCTCTGCCTTGAAGATATTTAAAGTACTGGCCTCCACTGCGCTCCATGGCAATGAATTCCACAGGCCCACCACTCTCTGGCTGAAGAAATGTCTCCTCATTTCTGTTCAAAATTGACCCACTAATTCTAAGGCTGTGCCCACGGGTCCTAGTCTCCCCGCCTAATGAAAACAAATTCCCAGCATCCACCCTTTCTAAACCATGCATTATCTTGCAAGTGTCTATTAGATCTCCCCTCAACCTTCTAAACTCTAATGAGTACAATCCCAGGACCCTCAGCCATTCATCGTATGTTAGGCCTACCATTCCAGGGATCATCTGTGTGAACTTCCACTGGATACACTCCAGTGCCAGTATGTCCTTCCTGAGGTGTGGGGCCCAAAATTGGACACAGTATTCTAAATGGGGCCTAACTAGAGTTTTATAAAGTCTCAGAAGCACATCGCTGCTTTTATATTCCAACCCTCTTGAGATAAATGACAACATTACATTTGCTTTCTTAATCACGGACTCAACCTGCAAATTAACCTTTAGGGAATCCTGGACTAGGACTCCCAGATCCTTTTGTACTTTGGCTTTATGAATTTTCTCACCATGCAGTTTAAACTTCCAAAGTGCAAGACCTCGCATTTGCTCACGTTGAATTTCATCAGCCATTTCTTCGACCACTCCCCTAAACTGTCTAAATATTTCTGCAGCCTTCCCACCTCCTCATTCCAATGCATTAATAACCTTCTGAAAATATGGTGACCAGTTCTGTTCACAGTATTTCAGACGCTGTTTCACCAATGGCCTCTATAATAGAAGCAAACTCTCCTAATTCCCTCTTATCCACATTTAATCTGGGTCACTCCACCCACCACACCTCTGCCCCATTGCATGCCCCTCCACCATCAAACTCAATCCATCGGAGCGTGTTAAATTCTACCCTGCAGCTCTACTTACAAAGTGAAGGATCCCATATGTCTTCTAAACAGTATTCTCAACTTGTCCTGTCATCATTAAAGATCCATGTTGTTTTGTTCCTGCAAACCCTTTAAACTTGTAAAATTGGACCATTGGACTCATAATGCCTCTTCTCATACATCCTACCAAATGAGAACATACAAAATAGGATTAAGTTCCTTAAGTCTTTTCACCATTCAATAAAGATCACGATTAAAATTTTCCATCAACTTCACGATCCCTCTTGAACTCAATGTTCCCTGCAAGCTGCAGGGCCACGCACTGGGAAATTGAAATCTGCACAAGTCCCATGATCGTCCATGCATTGGACTGTTGTATACAGACAACATGGATGGTATCCTTCCCAGACATCCATGCAGTATGTTCCTAACAGCTGCATCCAAACAGCCAATGAATCCCAGGATCCTCCACATGCCAGAACAAAGCTTAGCCCTTCTGAACTCACTAGCCAACCATGCGAACACCTCCAACTCCAGACAAGTTGTAAAACCCTGTGACCGTCAAAGCAGGCTGTGGAAAGGGGAAAAAGACAGGCACATCACCTCCAGCTGCGGACTTCTGTCAAAAGCTGTAGGAACAGGGTCCAGATAGCTGGAGAGTTCATAGTCATCAGTGTTCAGAATATACAGTGTCCAGGAGGCAGAAGGTCTGGGAAGCAGGCAGCCATTCTAAAAGGAAGTAGCAAGTTCCATTTCTCTTGCATGTTTTAAAGATTTGTTTTCTTGATAAGTTTCAAACATGTGCAACAGAAAAACAAATAAATCTTCAAGCTCCTTAAAAAAAAATCCTGTGCACATTTCAAAAAGGAACAGCTTTGCAAGATCATCAAAACTGAAATGTCATCTACGATACACAATATCCAGGTTGCTGAGATGATGTTGTATGCCCAATTGCTCTAAGGCAAATGCTGGAGGTGAGTTCAACACTGGGAAAGATGACTGGATTGGAAAGTGGACTACATGATGTTGCATTTGAGCCAGAAAGTGCACATAGATGTCATCATTAGTTTACAGAACCAAATAAAAGGTGGAATTTTTCAATGTTCACCTGAAGATCATGAGATGAGGACACAGTTTACACAATGCAAAAAGACCAAACCCAGCACTGTGAGCGATCTCATTTATAATGTCATACTTGCAGAAAAGATGAATGCACGCATGGTTTCCATGCAAAACATTGATGATCTTGTGGTGAAGTACTCAGCAAGGAATTGGCGCAGCAAGAATTGCGCCTTAAAATTCACTGGTTCTCCTTTATCTACCCTGCTAATTACAACCTCTAAACACACTACTGGATTTGTCAAATACAATTTACCTTTTGCACAGCCACAATGATTTTGCTTAATTACTGATTTCAGCATTTTCCATTGTCTGATGTCAGGTTAACTTCTCTTATTCATTCATGGGATGTGGACTTCACTGGTTGAGCCATGGTGAGCTGCCTTCTTGAACAATTTTCAGTCCATTCAGTGTAGGTAGACTTACAGTGCTGTCTGGGAGGGAGTTCCAGGATTTTGACTCCAAAACAGTAAATGAATGACAATATATCTCCAAGTTAGGATGGTGAAAGTTTTGGCATGAAATTTGTAAGTGGTGGTGTTCCCATGTATGTACTGTCTTTTGACTCTGAAACTGTAAATGAACAACAATGTATTTCCAAGTCAGCTCTTTTATCCTGAATTGTGTTGGAGCTGCATTCATTCAGGCAAGTGGAACTATTCTATGGCATTTCAGACTTGTGCCTTGTAATGGTGGACAGGTTTTGGAGAGTCCGGAGGTGAGTTATTTTTCAGCATTCCTTGCCACTGATCTGGTCTTGTAACCACAGTTTTATATAGTTATTCCAGTTCAGTTTCTGGTCAACTCTCATGATTTTGACAGTGGGGACTTTGGTGATAGCAACATCACTGAATTTCAAGGAATGTTGGTTATATTTTCTCATGTTGAAGATGGTCATAGCCTAGCATTTCTGTGGCATGACTGTTACTTGCCATTTGCCAACCCAAACCTAGATATTATCCAGGTCTTGCTGCATTTAGACATACTTCAATATCTGAAAAATTACTAATGGTGCTGAACATGTGTGATTATTAGTAAACATCCCCATTTCTGAAACAAACAGAAACAGAAATTGCTGGAGAAACTTAGCAAGTGTGGAAGCATCTGTGGAGAGAAAACAGAATTAACATTTTTCCTATTATATTTCTACTGTCTTGGTCTCTATGGAATCTGTGTTTACTTTTGTGATCTACTTCCCCTTTACTTACTTACACAAGGTTGCCATATAATTTGTTTTAATGGTCAGTATCTTGTAGGGGTCTGATTGGTGTGAGCTCTGCCAAGATCTATGGAAGAATTGGATGAAAAATCTAGTGAGGACTATCTTAATGCTGGGAATGGCTCACTCCATCTTTTATGCTTTTGCCAAATTGCCAAATAGGAGGGTTTATAGATTATTAAATGTACAATAGAAAGTCCAATTCACATCATTCATATTCAGTTCCTGCCTTAACAAATGCCGAACCAACTAGACATTGAAAATTTTTGACTTGGACGTCAGAGCAAGTAGCTGGTGACTTCAGCTCATTGGTTGGTCCAATGGACCCTCAATGTTGGATAAGGGCACCACCATCTCAAGGCACACTCCACAGGCACCAGTCATACACACTTCACATCCAAGGCATTTGATATGTACCAGCTTCTAAGAACCTTAATGGCATAGCTCTGATACATTTAAGGTACACTTTTGAACTTTATTGCTGCACCATTGATGGACCAGAACTATCATTGTAATGCTACAGGAAGAACACTGCACCCAGAGACATGTACCCAACCTATAGAATGGACCAGGCTGCATCTTTGCATCAGTTTCTTGTTCTCTTAATACTCACTTACTTTGAGCCTACCATACAGCATCCCAGCTTTGCATTACCTTCCCTTTTGCATTTCGTCCCCTCAGCCAGAGATACCAGGCTCATAATACTGATGCAGTATCTTGCAATTTAGCACAGACAAATGAGCAGAAAGCTTGTCATTGTAGTCAGCAGTCCTCAGTCAAGTCAAAGGAGAGACAGCCTTTAGTCAGAGAGTCCTAAAAAATAAGTCCAGGAATATTCAAGGACAATCTCTGATACCAGTAGATGTGGTCAGTCAGCTGCTAGCAGTAGTCCGAGTCAGGAACCTCTCATCATAAGAGCTGAGGAGTTAAATGTCAGGAAGCATACTACCCATGTTAACCTTCTGCTCTATTATGTGCATTTTCCCAAAATGGAATGAGAGAGAGGAGGGTATTACATGAGATGAATGTTTGGTGCTGTTGAGTTGTCCTGAGCGAATCATACACAGAGTTGGTGGTATTAGGGGCTGGGGTATTGAAAGTGGGTAGAATAGACGCTGCAGGAAATAATGAACATGGCAGAGCATGGGCCACTGTGGAAGTGGGTACAGTAGCAGATATAGAGTGCCTGAGAGGTAGAAGAGAGAAAATGGTGGCTCTTAGGCTGGCAGAGCAAAGAAAATCATTGACAGTGCTGGCCTTTCTTCCAGACAGTTAAGGCTGCATGGTGTAGTGGCATCTTCAGACCTGGACAGCATGGTTTGATGTGGTGGCTTTGACTGCTAACCCAGGGAGAAAAAGACATCTTGCCTTTGCACCACTCTATCCAGCAGGTCTTCCAAATCCTTGCCTGCAAAGCAGTGTGTCATTATCTGTCTGTCTGTCATGTCCAGAGAAAGTGTCAAGTACCATGCAAGGCAGCTCTGGATTGACAGTGCTTATCTCATTGTACAACAGCCTTTTAAAGCTGACATGGGCATGTGGGAAGCTAGTCTTTCAGCAGATGTTCAGGAAGTGCCATTTTGTTCGAGGAATGGTGCATGGTAAGATGGGGACAGAATCAGACATGGAGGACACCATGGGGGTGGGGTATGTAGTTAAGAGTTATGTTGTTAAGAGGCAAGACATTGCAATGGGCCTTGCAGTGAGAGTCCCTCCAAAGAATTAATCACAATTCACAGGTAGCCAATGAAAGTAAGATTCAGCCCCAAATGCCTTATTACTTTATACAGATGTAAGTTTTCTCCTTCTAGCTTTTTGTTCATCTTTTTCTAGTTTCTAAATTTTTCCCAATCCTCTTTCCTGTTCCTCTGAGCCAAAAATGTTTCCCAATACTGTGCTTAAATCATACTTTATTACCAGGGCAGCCTCCTCTCCTTCACATTTGCTCTGTCTTTGCAAAGTCCAAATTGTCTTCATTTCTATACAATATGCATTTTGATATAGTACAAGAATCTTGATTGGTCAGAGAGTTTGGAATTAAAGGAAGGATCTGTTAGAAAGATATTAAAAGATTATAATCAGATAACTAGATGAGTTATGCCCACTGGCGAAAAGTGAATAATGATTACTGTTTATGGAATAGATCATATTACCACAATTACCATTTAAAACAAGTTTATTGCAGACTATAATTCTTAGATAAAGAAAATAAATACAAATCAGAAATTTGAACAAAAACAAATTTGTTTTGATGAGAATATCCATATTTAAGATTTGAAGGTCAACATTTTGCACATCTTGAGTGCTTATTTTCCTTTTAAGCACTGTGTGAAGAGCCATTCATACAAAGGAAGTGATTTCATTCTTTGAACAGGAATTTATTTTCTTGCAACCAGTCCAATTAACAATGCTACCTGCCAAAAACACCACTAAATTCGTAATTTAGACAATTAGCTTAAACTTCTGCTGCAGACTGCAACATATCAAAACATAGTTCATATTAGAGTAACAGAAATTTATTCTTTTACGCCCTTAAGTTATTGGATAGCTGACAGATTTACAGTTTTCTGCTATAAGTAGTTACCAAGTTCTTGTGAATACCACCACTATACCGTACGGGGACTGGCATCAACAACAAGAAGGATATTCAGACTTACATCTATGAAAAAGCTGTGGATGGCACAACACATTGCCAGACCATGTAAAGTTCCAATGTTCAAGAAAAGAAGGTTGTAACTCTCCATGTGACACGTTTCCAATCTTGGTTGTACTGTCAAAATAAGGGAAGGAATAGGAATTCGACAAATTGATTCCAGTGTTGGCACATGCAGAGATCCAGTAGTAAGTTTCTGGAGGAGTAAATACAAAAGGGGAAAGAGACATTATCTCATTATGAAAAGAACAGTCTGTGGAATTTTGATATTTCTCCACTTTCCCTCTATCTTATTAGTTTCACTGGACTGGCAATCATTGTGCTTTTCCGCAGCATCCAAATTGTGATTTTCTATAATATCCAAAATGGTCAAACCATCCATGCACAAAACAATCTTTTTCATGTCAGCATTATCGGTTCAATCAGAAGCAACCAACTTGTTTATTACTGCGTAGCTAATTTTTAAAAAATGCATAATAAACTGGTCAGAAAATAAAATGCGCAAGGGGTCATATTGTGCAGTTAGGAGAAAGTGAGGACTGCAGATGCTGGAGCTCAGAGTTGAGAGTGTGGTGCTGGAATTCCTGATGAAGGGCTTATGCCTGAAACATCGATTCTCCTACTTCTCAGATGCTGCCTGACCTGCTGTGCTTTTCCAGCACCACACTCTCGATATTGTGGAGTTAGCCTGTTATATCCTTCAGGACCACATTTAAGCTATCTGCCTTCCTTGGCATAGTGCCATGTTCTTTCATTCATTTTTCTCTGTTAAAGGCTGTAAAGCTTTCTAAACTAAAGCTTCAGATTTGCTAAAAATGCAGCATGCTTTTATTATATAAACTAGGCACTACGATATATAAGCATCTTAAATCTTTGGCAAAGTATCAAGATGCCTTTCAGGCACTTCAGCATTCACGCTAACTCATGCAATGTGCTGTGCTGTATTAAAATGATATGAATTCTATAGATCTGATCAAAGAGAACTGAACACATTAAATCCAGTCAAACAATATACATTGTTTGAGGCTCAGATTTTCCTTAGCAAAGGCTTATCTTCCTGTGATGGTAATCTGGCTGAGGATTTAGTTCCTTTTCTGGTTTGGTTTTCATGCTTTGACATCTGGGATCAAGAACAAAAATAGTGCTAACACCAGAATCAATTTGTAGAATTCCCATTGCTTTCCTTATTTTGACACAACAATCAAGGTTTTAAACTTGTTACATGGAGAATTACAAACTTCTTTTCTTGAACTTTAGAACATTACATAATGTGCCAATATGTTGTGCCCTGCACAGCATTTTATTTAGTAGGAGTAATCCTGAATGCCCTCTTTATTATCAATACCCATCATCAAATAAGAGATTTGTAATGTAACTGCTTGTTACATTGGACTTGTATGTTTTCTCAAGAAACATTTCAAAAATTGAAAGCTCAAACATAACAGGGATTCACAGATCCCAATTATGTAATCAAAATCTAATGGTGCATTTTCAATTTTTTTTCTGCTGTAACATCATTTAAGGCTATGAATGTCTATTACTGTTTCAGTCATAGAACAGCAAAGATCACCACATAACATAATCTGAGTTCATGGTAATGCATAGATATAAACTTGAGTTTTCATTGTTTACATACAATGGACAAAAGATGTTGGATCTTAAGCCGAATCTCTCATGAAAACATTTTAACAGATTTACCTCAGGACAGGCAAGTAAGTAAATCTTAACCTTAGATTTATTTTTCACAGCCATTGCAAAACTGCAAGGTATCAGGTAAATAGATCATTATAGTTTAGAATACGAAACAACTCTTCTGAATCCATTGCACTTTTAATAATACTTTTTTTGGATTATTTGCCCTAAATGTTATTACGTTTTTATTTCAATATAATTACAAATATGGAATTATTAACATGGTGAAGTTTAGTTTTACCCATTCAGTTAGAGAATCATAAAGTCATACAGATGTACGGCGCAGATACAGAACCTTCAGTTCAATTCGCCCATGCCAACCAGATATCCTAAATTAATTAATCCCATTAACCAGCACTTGGCCTATATCCCTCTAAACTCTTCCTATTCATATACAGATCCAATGTCTTTTAAATGTTGCAGCCTTCACCACTTCCTCTGGCAGCTCATTATCTATGCCCTCTAGTTCTAGTTCCCCCACCTCAGGGAAAAGACTTTGCCTATTTATCCTATCCACGCCTCTCAAGATTTTATAAACCTCTATAAGGTCACCCCTCAGCCTCCAACGCTCCAGGGAAAACAGCCCCAACTTATTCAGCCTCTCCCTATAGCTCAAACTCTCCAACCCTGCCAACATCCTTGTAAATCTTTTCTGAACCCTTTCAAGTTTCACAACATCCTTCCTACAGGAGGGAGATGAGAACTGGCACACAATATTCCAAAAGTGGCCTAACCAATGTTCTGTACAGCCACAACATGACCTCCCAACTCCTATACTCAATGCTCTGACCAATAAAGGAAAGCATACTAAATGTCTTCTTCACTATCCTATCTACCTGTGACTTCACTTTCAAGGAGCTATCAACCTGCAGTCCAAGGACTCTTGATCAGCAACATTCCCCAGGACATTACCATGAAGTCTGTTAGTCCTGCTTTGATTTGTCTTAGAAAAATGATGGATGTTGATAATAAAGAGAATGATTTGGAGTTAGAGAACTGAACATTAAGAGGAACCTGAATGAAAGGATCACATTGTCTTAGAGGGAGCTGAATAAGCTTAAGTACAGCTGCGGTCATTAAATGGAATAACTGGCAAGAGAACCAATTGAACATCCATACAAATCCAGCTATTAATGGCTGGGAGTTTGCAGAGAGGGGTTGGCTCCAGAGCCTATAAAAATTATGGGTGAGTCCCAAATGGAATACTGAGGCTCCATACTCAATTTCCAACAGATCCAATTTTTGCAAATGCTGTTGAAGGATGAATAACATTTGTTAAGTATCCTGAACTTCTTTTAATTCTCACTCTATCAATATGAAAAAAAAAGTCCAGAAGTGGTCTATAAAAAAACATGATTGAGCGTCTTTTTGATTTAGCTCAAAAATGAAACGTTCTTGTAGTTTCAAGAATACATTGATGATATTTCCCAAAGGCAATTATTATAGCTGAACAAATTATGACTTATAGAATCATAGAGTTCTACAGCATGGAGACAGGCTCTTTGGCAAAACATGCTGACTTCTTGGCTAAGTTTTAAAAGCACCATAACCAGTCAGAAGGGTGAGCTAAATTTATATTTTGCTTGACTGCCTTAAGAATCCACTAAAGGATTAGCTGGCATGAGGTAATGACATTGCATGGGTTTAGCATGAAGGCATGTTAGGGTGTCCAACAGCCTTTTATAAAACTGAGCCAAAATCTTAGTAGTCTTTCAAAGCAACTCTCTACAGCTCTCACCCACCTCCTGAAGTAGCGAGGCAAGGGAGAAACATTATGGCTGGAGCAGTCACTGGAATTAATTCCAAAAGTGCTTTTGACATAGCAAACACTTAATAATTAATGCAAAACACCTAAGAATAGATTTTGAGATTTTCCAGGGCTGCACTGGAGGTATTTTTGCCACAGAGGAGAAAGTTTGATCTAATCACAGGAGACCCAGAACTCTCCAGAAAACTTTGCAAAGGCTGTGGGACCACAGAGCCACAGTAGTCACTGGCAAAAAAACCAGGCTCAAGGACCTGGATGCAGTAGTTTGATGACCTGAAAAGAGTGTCAAGGGAAATCTATAATCAAATATCTTATATCATGAATCGCATTACCAGCTTCACACACTGCTCAGTACACCCCATTACTCACCCGCCGACAATCCCCATCAATGAGAGCATATACTTAACATTTTTAATTATGCTTCAGCCTCTGCAAACCTCACATCGACATCTCACAGTTTGCATATTCTGCCAGGTATTCAAAAATGGAAGATAATGTTTTGCAAGGGCTTTAGGATCCTGGAACAACCTTCGAATGATGCAGCACAGATCCTTCTCTCTGGGCATAACTAGCACAGTGTGGCTGAAGTTATTTAGGAAGAGTGTGTGTGAGAGATAGATAGAAAGAAGCGTATGTAGAAACTAGCCTCATGATGATGTAATAGTAAGACTAGAGCCTGATATATTTCAGATTATTGGATAATCAGATTTATTTTATTTTTCAGATTATTTAATATCAATCTGCATTAAATAGAGTTCTGAAGAAGTCTAAGACGGAAAACAGTTCTTGACCTATCTTCCTCTTGACCCATCTGCCTTGAATTCAAACTCTTAAGGTATTCATGAAAAGTAAGGAACAAACCAGAAATACTTTGTCAAAATTAAAAACTCACAAAATCATTTTTCTAAAGAATTGTCAGTATAACTTTAAAACCAGAAGATCCGATCCTGTAGGGAGACCACCAAAATGTTCCAAGATGTAAGAAACAGGGCATGAATTTTGTGTATTGAAGAATTCAACAGACATTATTACAGCTAACCATTATATAAAAACATTGCATTCCTCAGGCACATCAGTGTCTGGGCTAATATTGAGCTATTAGTTTAAAATAGAGGAGCTTGCTTCCAGTAGAGTGTCACGCTTTAATTGATCCAACATGAGATGAAGTATGTGATCATTATACCCTCAGGACACAAGTCCATAAGACACAGGAGCAGAATGAAACCCTTTTGCCCATCAAGTACACTCTGCCATTCACTGAGATCATAGATGATCTGATAATCCTCAGCTCCATTTTCTAGCTTGTTCCCCATAACCCATAATTTCCTCACAGACTAAAAATCTATCTAGTTCAGTGTTGAATATACTTAATGATACAACCTCAACAGCCCTCTATGCTAAAGAATTTCACAGATTCACTACTCACTGAGATAAGAAATTCCTCCTCACTTGTTTTAGATACACAACCCTTTATTCTGAGATTATGCTGTTTGGTTCTACACTCTTGTTATGGACTAGACCAGATCCCCTTAAAATAGTTTAAGAAATTCATGTTAAGCAAAACACAATTCATTTAAACACTATAAGTAAAACACAAACAAAAAGAAGAAGGAATTTAGAATAACTTAACTATTGGAAAACTTAACCAAATAATAGATACAGTACCTATTACTAATTAACTGTTCCAATATAGTAACGTCCCATAAACACAGCTCTTTGCAAAAAGGCAACTTCGGACACAGATTCTCACATGCAGTTGTCCAATCCAAGAAGGAAAACACCAAGAGAAATTTCAGGGAAAGTAGCATCTAGGAATTCTGAAGCTTTATTCATTAAAGCTTCCAGCTCTTCCAAGACATCAAGCAGCTTCTGCTACTAAAGCTAAAAAAAACTAGAAAGCCTGGTCTGTCAGAGCTGGCCACACCCATTCAGCCTATTAAAAAAAACCCATGGCCTCCTAAGCTGTTTACTTAAGCCATTTTCGGTAACCAGGTCTTCACCTCTGCCTTTACAAACTCTCTTCAAAAAAATCCAGAATAAAATAACTTTTTAAAGTGACAGCTGCATCACTGTCTCCTACAAGGCAAACAACCTTTCTGCATCTATCCTGTCAAGTCCACCAAGAAACTTGCATATTTGAATAAATTTGCATTTCATTCTTCTTTATTCTCATAAGTACAGATCCAATCTACACAAAAACAGAGATTGCTGGAAAAACTCAGCAGGTTTGGAAGCATCTGTGGAGAGAAAGTAATGCTAACATTTTGGATTCAGTGACCCTTCTTTAGAACCTGTTGAGCTGCTGAGTTTTTTCAGCAATTTCTCTTTTCCTTTCTGATTTCCAGCATCCACAGTTCTTTTTTTTCCCCCCAATCGACTCAACCTTTCCTCATAAGACAGTTAGTCCATACTTAGTGTTAGCTCAGTGAAACCTCTCTGGACTGCCTCCAATACCTTTGCTTAGATAAGAGACCCAAACTGTTCACAGTATTCCCACCATGATCTGACTGGTGCCTAGCATAGTTTTAGCAAAACCTTCTGAGTTTTATATTCCATTCCCTTTGAAATAAAGATCAACATTCCATTTGTCTTCCCTCTTACCTGCTGAAGTTGGATGCTAGCTTTTTGTGAATTATGGACGAGAATTCCCAAATCCATTGCATTCTGCAGTCTTTCTCCATTTAAAAAATATGCAGTTTGCATGTTAAGATGCAGTGATGATGTTATGACCATATCTCTTAAAGTTAGGTGTGATACACAACACAACATATCATACCATCTATACCAATCAAATTATTGCTGTATCTTACGCTGTACTCCATTTTTTATGCAAGTATGGGAAATTTATGTGCAGAATTGTGCTGACTTGCTTGATTTTTGTTTGGTAAGATATTCAAGAGGCATTTTAGTAAGGCTAAAACTGAGATAGATTGGTTTATGAGACAGTTTTTTGAACTGATGGCATTCAGAGATTGAGATTTCTATTGGTCACCAATCTGTTTTAGATATTTCTGAAATGAACCATATAAGACAGCATCCCAAAAATTGAAATATGGTTCCTTACTATAGTACTTAGGTTAATCTTGCCTTACGGCAAAAAAGATTCATAAGCCATTAAACTTTTGTCACTCCTGTACTTGACTGGCTCCAAAATTTATTTCTGTCTTTGCTATAATTGAATCCAAGAACAAAATTACCTTTTCATATTTTAGCCGTTCAAGTAAGTGAACATTTATTAATGGTCCATTTGCTGTGAAATATTGTACTCGCTTCCTGTTAAATCTCAATCAGCCTTTCATCAAGAAGAAGCTAGATAAACTGAATTTTGTTTGTGCTGAATTTAACTTTGCATGTTGCATTTTGGATTAAATAGAAAATGAGAATATAGTAAGTTGATTATACACATCGTGTTGACAATGTGCAATTTATAGGTACCTATATTTAATTTTATGCTCATTTTTGCAAAGCATTCTCTGTTGTTAATAGGGTGTCATATTTACTGTATTAGATTGGATTCACTACAGTGTGGAAACAGGCCCTTTGGCCCAACAAGTCCACACCAACCCTCTGAAGAGTAACCCACCCAGACCCGTTCCCCTATATTCACCCCTGACTAATGCACCTAACAATTTAGCATGGCCAATTCACCCAGAGGAAACCCACGCAGATACGGGGACAATGTGCAAACTCCACACAGACAGGCGGGAATTGAACCCCGGTCCTTGGCGCTGTGAGGCAACAGTGCTAACCACTGAACCACCGTGCCACCCCCAGCATTGACTGGCATAATTCCATCCACAAGTGGCAGTATACAAAGTAATGACACATTAAAAGGTGAATGTTATTCATAAACTTGAGTTTGTATCAGTAAAATAATTAGTACACTTCTATAATACATTATGGGATAATTTTAAATTTGAACAATAAATATTAATAAATAATGCAACAAAATAATTACTTTATAAAGTGAAATATAATTAGGATTCGGATATATGCACAATTATGGGTTTAGACTTTATTATTAAGACTTAGCTATCTTAATCTAATTATTTTTAGAAATGTTTTACAAACACAATGACTTTATCAATCACCAAGGGATAGAAGTTAGCTTGTACTGCCACTCAATTACATTTAATAATCCCAGAACACTGGCAAACTAAATTATGAATCACAGCCACCAATATTTGATTGGTTAGAAGAAGTATCTCAATTAAATTGTAATTGAAAAATAAGTAAATAGTAAGTGGCCATGATTAAGGACTTGTTTTTATTACATTTATTCACAAAATATTTAAAGGTAAAGTTGCCATTGTCCTATCATAGGGCCGCTGTCTCATTACAGGGAGACAACTGGTGATGGTTGATTGTGAGGGTCACCAGACCTCAAGTGACGGGAGAAGTTGAAGAAAGAGAGTACCACATCCATTGCGGGTGTTGAACCCACACTGTTGGCATTACACTGCATCACAAACCCCACGCTGTCCAGCCAAATGAGCTAATAAAAACATTAACTGCTTGTTTTGAAAAGGTATGTGATCTGCCCAGACTGAGAAAAAAGATAATGTAGGATCTCTAACTTCTCATCAGCCAAAACTGTCTTCATACAGACAACATGGACGTAATGAGGAATGGGTTCCTATCTATTCTAAAGATAACATAGGTGGCTTGAGACAACCCATTCTTTAGAACAGGAGATCTCATATGCATAGAATGATCCAATTAAACTAACCATTACCACATTATCAAAAAATTGGATGTCAACAATTTTAAATTAACAGGGCTAATCCCAAAGAGACAACAAAATATGACCTATAGGTGAGTTTTCCAAGTATTCTGTGGGCAGTTGAAGTGTGGGCCTGCCTCAGGCCAGGTCTTAGATTAATCTAAATTAATCTAAGAATTGACGTTTCGGGCATAAGCCCTTCTTCAGGAATCAGCTTATGCCCGAAACGTTGATTCTCCTGCTCCTCGGATGCTGCCTGGCCTGCTGTGTTTTTCCAGCACCACATTTTTCAACTCTGGTCTCCAGCATCTGCAATCCTCACTTTCTCCTAGTTAATCTAAAAGTGGTGTCAGTTTTCAGAGAGAGTTAATCAGGGATTTCTGATAGTTTAAAAATGTGAGGTGTTTTGTCTCATGAAAAGCAGCAATTTCTCATCGAAGAGCGAGGAATTTAGGTTGCCAGTGTGATATGTTAGGTGATGATCTGAAGCCAATACTGGTGGGTTTGGGTTGCTTTAGTTCCAACTAGCAAAACAAATCATCTTTGTCCAGCTCAGGAAGGCACTCGAATGAGACGAGGACAGAGTAAGTATTTGTAAGACTTCCAGAAATGTCCATCAAGAAATGTAACATAGATGTCAATTTGTGAATTAGAAGAAACTGACATAGAGTAAATTCCTGTATGAAGGAACATAATTCTTTGGGAAAACCTCTCTGCAGGAGGAAGTACCAAAAAGGAACCAGAAAAAGAAATACCAGCAATTTCAGGCCAAGGTCCAATTCTACCACCTGGAAACACCTGCTGAAAGCAGGTCAGAGACAGCTTTAGGCCTAGGCTCATCAGCTGCCGCAGAACTCATGACCAGTGACATGGAATTTCCTTGGTCACCAATCAGACTCGTTAGTAAGTGATTACCAATGATAAAGTTAGCTGTCTATATCATCTGGTTTGATTACATTCAACAAAGTTTGATATTATTCATTAACTCAGTGTGGAAGTTTTCTCTTATAGTATATTTCTGTGTTGAAGCTGAAGCATTTGAACTATATTGTTTAAAGTGTATAATTTGAGACTTTTAATTAGGCAAGCTGAAAAAGTTGAACTTACGTAAAATTATCTAAGTTGACTTTTTAAATTGATACCATAGAACCCCTAATAATATATTGTGCTAGTGAATACAGTTAGGTGGAAGTGAGTAATGGCACATCCATTAAAAATACCTAATAGGATAGAGAAATGAGTGTCTTTCATCTATCTTAAGATAACAAGAGGGTGTGAAACAAAGATAGAAGAAATCACTGAATTCCACCTCCCACCCTCCACAACCAATCAACATCCTAGGGGTTATCATTGATCAGAAATTCAACTGGACTCACCATATTAACACAGTGGCTACAAAAGCAGGCCAGAAATTTGGAATATTATGCAAGTAATTCACCTCCTGTCTCCCCAAAGCCTGTCCATTATCTACAAGGCACAACTCAGGAGTGTGACTGAATACTCCTCATTTGCCTGGATTGGTGCAACTCCAACAACACTCCAAGTTTGACATCAGCCAGGACAAAGCAGCTGATTGATTTGCACCACATCCACAAGCATCCATTCTCTCCAACTTTGACAATTAATAGCAGCAGTGTGCAATATCCACAAGATGCACTGCACGAATTCACTGAACAATCCTTAGACAGCATCTTCCAAACTTACATTTCTGTCTGGAAGGACAAGTGCAGCAGATATATGGGAGCACAACCACCTGCAGGTTTACCCTCATACCACTTACCATCCTGACTTAGAAATATATTGCCATGCTTTCAGTGTCAAAGTCCTGAAATTCCATCCCTAAAGGCATTGGGGGTCAAGCATGTGGACTGCAGCTGTTCAAGAAGGCAGTTCACCACCACCTTCTCAAGGGCAACTAAGGATGAGCAATAAATGTTGGCCAAACAGAGGTGTCCTCATCCCATGAGTGCACAAAAATAAACCAGCCTTGATTTTCACTTTATTTCTGATATGATAGACTCGATTGGTTTTCACAAAAACTCTAATAAAAGTGATTATAGACTATGATTGGTCACAATATAAGTGTGTGGTGGGAATGCAGTTTTTCAAATAATGCTGTTGCTTTCCAACAGTCAATCAATATTTCTACTCCTATTTAAAACTATGATGGTGGGTGGCATTGTTCTTGGCGCTCTGGGTACTCTCGTCCAGGGCTGCTAGCCTGTACTGCCCCCTTAAAATATTGCTCATCTATTCTAAACAACAAGTGAAAATAAGTACAAATTTTGGAGACTAATTGGATGGTTATTGCAACTGTTTATGAATCATTACTGCCAGATAAACAAAGAATGAAATGTTGAACTTTCATTCTTCCTTTAATTTAAATTAAGTAACAATTGATAAATTGTAATGTCTGGATTAGAATGTCTTCAGAAGAGCTTCCCACTTTTTTTTCCATTTGTGATGTCATTTTAAAGTGATGTGCAAAGCAGGCAAGAGAAATGTGAGAAAAAAGCTTTTTTACACATGAGGTAGTTATGTATGAGAAAGGAAAATAGGAGCTTGGCACTGGGTAAAAGCTAGAGCAGGCATGATGAGCTCTTTCTTCCTGTGAAGGATCTGTGATTGCGGCACGGGAGGGGTAATGGTCAGAAACTTGTGACTGATAATAGGGGCGAGAGATAGATAAATGGACAGGGTGAAGGCCTGTAACTGTAGAGGACGGGGTAGTCGAAGACCTGTAACAGTGTTTTGGAAACCATAAGGGAAAGGGTTAGAAATCTATGAGAACAAGGCAGTGGGAGCTGTTTAGTCCTCAGAATTTTAGTTAAGAGCACTTAAGTTTTCCACTGGGTGGTTCACAATAAGGAGACACATTCAAGAGTCGACTAACTAGTGGACAAGTTCACTATTAACAATGACTGCGAGAGATAATGGGGCCACACAGCTGTCAACACTCAGTCAGAACTCCATGGCAGCCATTGCCAAACCTTTGATTGGTGATCCCACTGAGGGTTACAAGCATGAAAGTCTGGCCCACACTTTAACAACACGCATCTTCCAGAATTGGCAAGTTTCCCAGTTTAGTTAGACTGATTAATGAGTTTGCCTTCCAATCTGGTAGGGAACACTGAAAGAACTGGACACAGGAATAGGTAGGTCCAATTGCCAATCTGGAGGTGAGGATCCAATTCTAGGAGGGACTAAATCCTATGGGATGTTTCTGATTCACTACCCAAGGTGAAGGAATCCAGTTTCAATGGTCTTTGTATGGGCTGGGGAGCTTCAGGAGGCAAAGGTGAACACATTAGCAGTTCTGGCAAACATTTAATTTCTCCCTAAAACTATCTTCACCTCCATTCAACAGCCAATTATGCCAAGACCTGGGAAAACCAACCTCTCACTGTAAAAAATTGCAAGGCAAATTAACTCAGAGACTGACACCCTCATTTAAAGATGTAAATTGACAACCAAGCTCATTGTAATGGTTTGAATGCCTTTTTCCTTCTTCCATTAAACACAAAAGTGAGCAGGTTGGAGGCAGTCATGCTGGGGGTGGGGTTACACTTCTACATCCTTAGACCTTGTACCTATCCTATGATTTTTTGGGTGTACTGCATTGCAACCTATAACATAATCATATCATCTCGAGACTGAGTGATGCACAATCCTTTTGCCACTGAGACCAAGGGGGTATTTTCAGCAATGCTTTCAACCACCAATGATTCTTCAATATGCCCATGCTAGTATCTTATGCTGAAATGCTGGCTTAGCCCATGTTTAGCACAAAATGCCATCCTGTTAAGAGGGTTAAAATCACAATTTTATTTTTCTTATTCATTTGTAGCACTTGGATACTACTAGCTAAGCCAGCAACTATTGCCCATGACTAATTATCATGGAGAAGGTGATGTTGAGCAGCATCCTTGAACCTCTGCAATCCTTATTGTGAAGGAACACCCACAGTGTTGATGGGGATGAATTTCCAGGATTTTGAATTAGTGACTAGTAATGGTGATACCATTCAAAATCAAGGTAGCGTGTTGAAAGTGGACTAGCAGGTTGCGGTGCTCCTGGTATCTGCTTCCTTGGTCTTTTGGGGTGGTACAGAACAGAGGTTTGGAGAGTGCTGCTGAAGGAGGCTTCATGACTTATTGCAATGCTTTCTATACATGATTTACACTACTGTCACATTATATCAGTGGTAACGGGAGTGAATGGTGAAGATGGTAAATGGTGAGCCAATCAATGTAGATGCTTTGACCTGGATGTGTTGGGTTTCCTGCATATTATTGGAGTTGCATGAATCTAGGCAAGAGGAGAGTAATCCATCACACTCCTGACCTGTGCCTAGACAGGCACAAGGGAAACAAGAGGTGAGTTGCTTGCCACAGATCCCTGCCTCTGTCTTGCTCTTGTAGCCTCGATATTTAAATGGCTTGTCCAATTCAATTTCACCTTATTGGAAAAGTATTTTGGACATGTAACCGATTACATGATCAGCTATGTTTGGAACCTACTTTAAATATCACACCAGAAGCTTTTCTCAGTCAGGAAGACCTTCTTAAAGGCTACCGAACCAGCTGCAAGACAATGGTATAGCCAAGATAAACAGCTATACCTCGAAAATAGGAGAAGGATTTTCACCCAAGTTGCTTCCAACTTGGAAATTTCCTGAGAGTTGATCTCCTGGCAATTCAACTGAAAGAAGTCCTACAACCTGCAGAAAATCCTCTGTTTTCCATATCAACTGAAGCATCAATTAATCAAAAAAGATACAGGCCAGGAATGAAACAAACAGAAACAATTCTAAATTTTAACTGCACAAATTGTTTTTTTCTTCATCTGTATATAATCCTTTTCTGTAAGTTAGTGCGTGTGAGTTGTCATTTTTAAACCTCCAGAGCAAGTATGTCACTTCAGTACTTTTTTTCTGAAAAAGGTTGCTGCTGCTGTCATTTAAATTGGGAAACTTTTCATCAAGTCAGGATATTTATATTATTTTCTCCAATCTTTCTCTCTCTGTTGTTCCTCTGTCACATAAACAATTATTTGTATCATATGAATCCAGGCCTCAGTGAATACCACTGATGGGCTGTAGCCTCAAGCAAGTGGGCTAAAGTGGTCCGCCCTTTAGCTTGTCCTTTCTTTGTGTGCCAGAAACATTGTCAGGGTGGTGGCTCCCAACATATTACTGAGATCTGGAATTTAGGATGTGGTCTGAACTTCCATGGTACAACAGTTCAAGTATTAGTGTGGTGCACCACTGTACTATGTTGCATAACTGAAACCTGCTTCATATTAATCAGTTGTTCGGATATAGCCAACTATTTGCATTGCATTTTTCACCATGTTGTGAATCACTATCTTTTATTGCCTTACAACACAATTGAATGTTGAATGTTTTATAAATATTAGGCAATGTGTAACTATTAGAGCAGGAAATTAGTGCATGCGTATGTTATCATAGTAAATATGGCAACAAACAGATTGCGTAATGTGCTCGCAGTTATATGTCCAGAGGCTGTAGATAGATGCTGAATCACTGAAGAATGAATCTGGTGTCTGTTAATTTAAGAGGAGAATCAAATATGTTACAAATACTAGCTAATAGACTTAGCTTTAATAAGGCACTGATGGATAGGGCTTTCACTATTGAATGATTTGCCATCTTAAGGTTCATAAAATGAACATTGGATTTTAAAAAGCATGATTGCATTGTTATTATCCATGCAACAGAAAAGTGCCTACAACAAGGAATACTGCTTTATTAGTTTGTGTCAAACCTATGCACAGAAAATATGCAAAATCACCAAATCTTGTTTAATAAGACAGGGATTAATCAAGAACAGTCAACATGGTTCTGTTATGGGGAAGTTATGCCAGATCAACTTTATTGAACTTTTCAAAGAGCTAACCAACATGCAGATGAGGGCATTGCATTTGACATAGTCTACCTGAACTTCAGCAAGGCATTGAATAAGGTACCAGCTGAGATGCTGATAGCAGATCCTATGGGATTCAAGAAAATTTGCTAAATGGCAGGAAACAGAAGGTGATGGTCAAGGGATGTTTTTGTGACTGGAAACCAGTGTCCAGTGGGATTCCAGAGGGATCAGTATTTAGACCCTTATTGCTTGTGGGTTATGCAAACAAGTTAAACTTGAAAGTAGGAGAGTTGATCAGTAAGTTTGCAGATGACATGAAAATTGGTGTGATGGTAAATAATAAGGAGTACAGCCTTCATTTACAGGAGTTTATGGATGGGTTGGTCAGATGGTCTGATCAGCAGTAAATGAAATTCATCTGGATAAATGTGAAGTGATGCACTTGGACAGGACCAACAATGTAAGGTGAGTGGTAGGCCCTGGGAAGCATTAGGATCAGAGCAATCTTGGTGTGCATGTCCACCAGTCCCTTAAGGTAAGCTGACAGGTACAGAGAGTGGTTAAGAAGGCATATGGAACACTTGCCTTTATTGGCCAAGTCACAGAATTTAAGAACAATGAGGTTATGTTGGAACCATATAAAAAGTTGGTTAGGAGACAACAAGATTATTGTGTAGAGTTCTGGAATCCACAATATAATTGGGATGTTATTGTATTGAAGAGAGTGCCGAGGAGGTTTGCCAGAATGTTGCCTGAACTGGAGAATTTTAGATCTGAAGAGCCATTGAATATGCTGGGGCTGTTTTCCCAAGGGGGAGACTAAGTGGGGGATGTGGGGGGGGGGAGCGCAGTCATGCTTGAGGGGTATAAAATTGTGTAGTGCACAGACAGGTTACATTAGATTAGATTAGATTCCCTACAATGTGGAAACAGGCCCTTCGACCCAACAAGTCCACACTGACCCTCCGAAGAGTAACCCATCCAGACCCATTTCCCTCTGACAAATGCACCTCACACTATAATGTTAGACGGGAAGAAACGTTTCCCCTTGGTGGAGGGATAATGACCAGAGGACATAGATTTAAGATACGGGATAAAAGTTATAAGGAGATTTGAAGAAAATCTTTTTTCACTCAGAGGGTGGTAGGAATTTGGAACTCACTCTCTCTTACGGTGGTAGAGGCAGAAACCCTCATAACATTGAAGAAGTGTTCAGATGTGCACTTGCAATGCAAAGGCTCTAAGCCAAATGCTGGAAGATGGGCTTAGAATAGTTAGGTGTTTGTTTGACTAGCATAGATTCGATGGGCTAAACAGCTTTTTTTTTCTGTGCTGTAGATGTCTATGACTCAGTGATTGCCCAAAAAATGTCTATCTGGAATTCCCTTGAGACTTTTATTACAGAGTAAATGAAGAGTCCTCAAAGTAACAGTGTAAACGGCAATTAACAGTCACCAGGTGAACTTATGTCTTTGCCACAGCAGCTTCCCTTCCCTCTGAAAACAATGTCACAACCACAACTGAAGAACAAAAAACAGTAATATAAGAAAACAGCCACACACCATAAAGATTATTTGGAAAGTTCTTTAAATGTTACATTTAACTGTTTAGGAGAGAACATTGATAAACAATCCCAAAACTAGCTCTCCGAACACAACTCATTTAAAAGTGTCCTACCTCAATAATGTGCACAAGCAATGGAGGAAGGTAATATCTGATTAACTGTATGTCTATCCTTTAACTTATTTAGTTCCAATCCCAGTTACCAAATGGCCTGACTAGTTTGTGCCATAGGGTTTCACTTCCAAAAGACAAAGCTGATTTTTATTGTTGGTTTAGAGTCGTATCCAGTTGTAGATTATGCTGAGGTAGTTAAATGATCAAAAATTAACACTGATACAGTAGGGTTGAATTGACTAGTTGTTGCCATTCATTTCCTTAACCTAGATTTAATGAGCTACACCCAAATTTCCAAGCACTAAGATGTTAATCACTCAGTAAAGGAAGAGACTAGAAATTGGTCGGAACCAGGAATAAATTTAAATATGTCCATCAGGCTCATAGTGTAACACACTTGCAGCTAACGGAAACTATACACAGGGCTTTATTCTTTGCAGTCAGGAAGAACATACTCACACTGAATCTCTTGCAAATTAAAGAAAGAATTAACTGAATTTTGGGGTTCATTCTGCAGGGAAAGCCCTCACAATTCTGAGTCAACTTGCCTAGTTTAAATGTGAACAAAGCTCATCAGTTAACTGTTAGTCATCATCTAACTGATGCATTCCCCATGGCAACATGTCTAACAATCAGAGTCCACTTGCTAACGAGTCAGTGTTCTTTTCTCATACAAGATAAAGTATTGTTCGCTTTTTACATTAGTGTTGTTGCGAGTATCCTGATGAATGCAATAATTTTTTGCAACATGACTTCTTTCAGCAATCCTCAAGTTTTGTACTCCCGTACATCTACTTGGAATACATTTATTCACAGAGTGAAATATTCCATGACACCATAAAACATTCGTGCAGAATTAGGCTATTCAACCCATCGAATCTGCTCTGCCATTTCATTATCTCTGATATGTTTCTCAACTTATTCTCCGGCCTTCTCCCATAACCCTTGGTTCCCTTATCAATCAAGAACCTGTCTATCTCATTTGTCTTAAATATACTCAATGACTTTGATCCCAACAGCCTTCTACAGGAGTGAATTCCACAGATTTACAACCCGCTGACTAAAGAAATTCTTCCTCATCTGAGTTTTAAAGGCTTGTCCCTTCACTCTGAGGCTGTGCACTCAGGTGTTAGTCTGTCCTATTAGTGAAAATATTTTCTCCACGTCCATCTATCCAGGCCTGTTAGTATTCTGGGAGTTTCAGTTGAGATGACCCCTCATCCTTCTACACTCCATCAAGTACAGATGCAGAGTTGTAACTGCTCCTTGTATGATAAGCCCTTCATCCCTGGAATCATGACAGTAAATCCCCTCTAGGCGCCTTTCAATGCCAGCACTTCCTTTTCCTTAGATACAGGGCCAAAAACCACTCACAATATTCCAAATGCGGTCTGACGAGGGTCTTATACAGCCTCAGCAGCACATCTCTGCTCATGTATTCTGGCCCTCTTGAAATGAATACTAACACTGCATTTGCCTTCCTATCTGCAATCCGAACCTGCATGATAACCTTAAGAGAACCTGAACTAACATTCCCAAGTCGTTTTGTGATTTCTGAAGCTTTTCCCCATTTAGAAAGTAGTGCATGCCTCTATTCTTCTGACCAAAGTGCATAACCTTTCTCACATTGTAATCCAGCTGCAACTTCTTGGTCCATTCTCCTAGTCTGTCCAGGCCCTTCTCCAACCTCCTCACTTCTTTAACACTACCTGCCATCCCACCTACCTTCATGTCATCTGCAAACTTAGCAACAATGGCCTCAGTTGTTTCATCCAGATCATTAATGTATGGTGTGAGTAACTGTGGTCCCACATAGACCCCTGTGGAACTCCACCAGTCACTGGCTGCCATCTTGAAAAAGACCGCTTTATCCCTACTCTCCACCTTGTCAGTCAGCCAATACTCTATCCATGCCAGCACCTTGCCCCTAACAATATTGGCTCTTATCTAATTGAGCAGACTCCTGTGTGGCACCTTGTCAAAGGCCATTTGGAAATCCAATGAGATCACATGCAATGGCTCTCTTTAGTCTAACTTCCTTGTTACCTTCTCAAAGAATTCAAGCAGATTTGTCAGGCATGGCCTCCCTTCATTAAGTTGTGCTGACTCAGCCCTATTTTACTACATACTTCCAAGTACTCTGCAATCACATACATAATAATGAATTTGAAAATCCTACCAATGACTGATATCTGGCTAATCTGTTTCTTGTCTTCTGCTCCTTTCCTTTTTAAACAGGGGTCTTACAGTTCTCTGGGATCCTCCCTGACTCCAGTGATTTCTGAAAGATCACCACCAATGTCTCACAATCTTTTCAGCTTTCTCATTCAGAACTCCAAGTTGTAGTCCATGTGGTCTGAGTAATTTATCAGCCTTTAACCTTACAGCTTCCCAAGCACTTTCTCCTCAGTGATGGGCACCGCACTCATCTCTGCGTTTGCAATCTTCTTTTATATCACTAGATGGCTTACTTTTATATTTCAATATTCCCCTCTATATTGCTTTTTGATTTATCCGCTGCTGATTTTCAAAGGCTTCCCAATCCTCTGGCTTCTCACTAATTTTCAAAATACTGTCTGCTTTATCTTTTGCCTTTATGCTGTCCCTGACCTCCCTTATTAGGTCGAGCATTTTAACTCCCCGGCCCACTCTGCCAAGCACATGCAAGTCCTGGGCCTTCTCCACCACCAAACCCTAACCACACTACCCCTAGGAGGAAGATCACTTAATCTTTCACCTTGGGACTGTCCAACCACATGGGATCAATGTGATTTCACCAGCTCCTCACTTCCCCTCCCACCAACTCAGCACCACCCTCTTGAACTGTCCAAACTGTCCATCTTCCTTCCCACCTATTCGCTCCATCCCCCTTTCCAACATATCACCTTCTCCCCCACCTTAATCTATCTATTGCAATATCAGCTAACTTCCCTCCAGCCCCACCCATTTATCTCTCAACCCTCCGGCCCACAAGCTTGTACCCAAAACATCAATTCTCCTTCTCCTCCGATGCTGCCTGACTTGCTGTGCTTTCGCAGCACCATACTCTTCGACTCTGATCTCAAGCATCTGCAGTCCTTCGTTCATCCTCCTCTTAGTATGCTTTTTCTTCCTTAGGATGAATTTCTGCTGGGGATCCCAAATTACCCCCAAATACTCCTGCCATTGCTGCTCCACTGTCTTCCCTGCTTAGCTCCCCTTCCAATCAAATCTCACCAGCTCCTCCCTCATGTCTTTATAGTTATCTTTATTTAATTGTAATACCATTACATCTGATTCCAGCTTCTTCCTCTTGAATTCAAGGTGAATTCTATCATATTATGGTCACTGCCCCCTATGGGTTCATAGAACATAGAACAAAACAGCGCAGAACAGGCCCTTTGGCCCTCAATGTTGTGCCGACGTGTGAACTATTCTGAGCTCGTCCCCCTAACTATCCCATCATCATCCTTGTGCTTATCCAAGGATTGTTTAAATCTCCTTAATGTAGCTGAGTTAACTATATTGGCAGATAGGGTATTCCACGCCCTTACCACTCTATGAGTAAAGAACCTGCCTCTGACATCTGTCTTAAATCTATCACCCCTCAATTTGTAGCTATGCCCCCTCGTACATCATCCTAGGAAAATGACTTTCACTGTCTACCCTATCGAATCCTCTGATCATTTTGTATGTCTCTATCAAATCCCCTCTTAGCCTTCTTCTTTCCAATGAGAACAGACCCAAGTCTGTCAACCTTTCCTCATAAGACCTTCTCTCCAGACCAGGCAACATCCTGGTAAATCTCCTCTGCACCTTTTTCAATGTTTCCACATATTTCCCGAAATATGGCGACCAGAACTGTACACAATATTTCAAGTGCGGCCGCACTAGCGTTTTGTATAATTGCAGCATGATATTGCAGCTCCAGAATTCAATCCCTCTGCCAATGAAATCTAACACACCATATGCCTTCTTAACAGCACTATCAACCTGGGTGGCAACTTTCAGGGATCTATGTACATGGACTCCAAGATCCCTCTGCACATCCACACTACCAAGAATCTTGCCATTGATCCAGTACTCTATCACCTTCTCCCCCACCTTAATCTATCTATTGCAATACCAGCTGTTATTCTTCCCAAAGTGCATCACCTCACATTTAGCTGCATTGAACTCTATTTGCCACATCTCAGCCAATCCAAGTCCCCCTGCAACCTGTAACATTCTTCCAAATTGTCCACTACTCCACCGACTTTAGTGTCATCTACAAATTTACTAATCGATCCACCTATGCCAGTGTCTAGGTCATTTATAAAATGACCAACAGCAGTGGTCCCAAAACAGATCCTTGTGGCACACCACTAGTAACCAGACTCCAGGCTGAATATTTTTCATCAACCACCATTTGCTGCCTTCTTTCAGAAAGCCAGTTTCTAATCCAAACTGCTAAATCACCCTCAATACCATGCCTCTGCATTTTGTCCAATAGCCTACCAAGTGGAACCTTAGCAAAGGCTTTACTGAAGTCCATGTATTCCATGTCAACTGCCCTACCCTCATCTACATGCTTGGTCACCTTCTCAAAAAAACTCAGTGAGGTTTGTGAGACACGACCTGTCCTTGATGAAACCATGTTGATGATCTGAAATCAAATTGTTGCTTGCTAATTGATTATAAATCTTATCTCTTATAATCCTTTCCAAAACCTTGCCTACAACAGAAGTAAGGCTCACAGGTCTATAATTACCTGGGTCATCTCTACTGTCCTTCTTGAACAAGGGCACAACATTTGCAATCCTCCTGTCCTCTGGTACTAAACCTGTAGACAATGACAACTCAAATAACAAAGCTAAAGACTCTGCTATCTCCTCTCTAGCTTCCCAGAGAAGCCTTGGATAAATCCCATCCGGCCCAGGGGGCTTGTCTACTTTCCCTCCTTCTAGAATTGATAACACCTCTTCATAACTAACTTTGATCCTTTTTAGTCTGATATCTCGTATCTCGTTCTTCTCCCTACAATATTCTCCTTTTCCTGAGTGAAAACGGATGAGAAATGTTCGTTTAGCACCTCTCCGATCTCCACAGGGTCCATACTCAACTTCCCACTTCTGTCTTTGACGGGCCCTATTCTTACCCTAGAGGTAAAAACAATGACTGCAGATGCTGGAAACCAGATTCTGAATCAGTGGTGCTGGAAGAGCACAGCAATTCAGGCAGCATCCGAGGACAGGCAAAATCGACGTTTCGGGCAAAAGCCCTTCATCAGGAAGCCTAGTCATCCCTTTATTCCTCACATACTTTTAGTGTTCTCCTTTATTCTAAGGTTCCTTCACTTTAAGCTCCCTAATCAAATCTGCTTCATTACACAACACCAAATGCAGAACTGCCTGTTCCCTAGCCACAAACTGCTCCAAAATACCATCTCATAGACCTTCCATAAATTTATTTTCTTGGGATCTGATACCAGCTCGATTTTTCCAGTCCACTGCCATATTGAAGTTCCCCATGATCATTGTAATCATGCCTTTCTTAAATGCCTTTTCTATCTCCTGATTTATTTTCTTTCCCACATCCTGAACATCACTAGGAGGCCTGTGCACAACTCCCATTGGGGCGTTTTTCCCTTTGCGATTCCTCAACGCTACCCATACAGATTCAATGCCTTCTGATTCTATATCACTTCTTGCCATCATTTTATTTAATTTCTTACTAAGAAAGGTAATCCTGCTTCCTCTGCCCATCTGCCTGTCATTTCGATAGGACGTGTATCATTAGGCATTTATTTACCAGCCTTGATCCCTTTGTGATATCTGCAGCACCTTTCCTAACAATTTCAATGTGTGCTGCAAATTCATTTAGCTTGTTTTATGTACTGTGTGTATTTAAGTACAATACCCTCAGTCCTGTGTTGACTGATTCCATCCTCATAGTTGTCCTCTTGTCTGCTGTGCCTGAAGGTGGATTCCTAACCCTTTCTATACACTCGGTCCTGCTGTGAGTTCTGGAAGCTTTAATAACCTCTGCTGAGCCCTCCCTGGCTTTAATGTTTTGCATAACTTTCCATGCAACTGAACCCACCACCTCCAGTATTTAGTCTAAAGCCCTATCCACATCCCTACATTTCTGATTCCCCAGGACTTTGATTCTAGCATGAATCTGGTGGAGCCTCTCCCATCGGAACAGTTCCCTCCTTCCCAGTACTGGGGCCAACGTTCCATTCCAGGACCTTATTTCACTCCAACTTGTGTCAGTAATTGTCTCTTTGTATCTCTCAGAAACCCATCTGATCAATGGATGGAGGCCTACTGTGTTATTCATGTACCGGACTTGCTGCACTCGATCATTGGCAGTATGGCTTTCAAATATCCAGGGTCCAAAAGTTCTGGCAGTCCCTTTCTAAGTTTCTCTATCACTATTTCTCTCTCATCTTATAAACCCCACCTTAAAACCTACAGTTTTGACAGTCTAAAACAACTTTTTTTTTATGTAGCGCAGTGTCTGATTTTGTACTATTGTGTTCCCATACAGTCCCTTTGGACATTTTAACGCACTAAAGGTTTGATAATGATCAAGTGGTAACTGTTTTAAAGGGGCGCTGTTCTGTTGCAGGAATAAAGCTTTTTATCTGATTTGTGTGTAGGACACAAAGTACACTGCACTGAAAAATTGCATGACCAAAGACATGGTTCCTGACTAATTTCCAAATTTTAATTTAGAAACAAAGAAGCAGTACAAAGATTTATTGCAAACTTTTGCCCTGCAGCATCTGAAGTAACTTTAACTGCTTGACAACCCTTAACTGTCAGTACGACAGATTACAGCAGAATTCACAGAGCAAGCTAACTGACTAATTAGGAGTATACCCACAACACTACAATGTACTCAGTTAACAAAGGCAGTATTTTTAGGTACTAAAAGATGATGCAGGGTTGTTGAGGCATTCAATTAGAACTCAAAATCAAGCGTAAGATTAATAATTGCCCTTATTTTGTCCTAACTGCCACTTGTAGCTGCTGGTTTTTTTGGTCAATGTTCCTGGGTGGTTTGACATCATCACTCCATCCCCACCCCCACTTATGGCTCCTGATAGAGCAGATGGAGACTCTAGCCACCCACAATATGGCGTCACATCCCTGCAGTGAAGTCTGGGAGACTTTCTGCTGACATGTTCCGATAGTCTGGATTATTCAGCGTATTCCTCAATAAACTGAACCAGGTGTCTGAGCCTGCTCAATAAAATTTAAAAGCAGTCAAGAAGGCGAAGAGTAGAATTAATCTGTCATGACAGCTGCAGTTTAACTTGGGCAGCAGGGGAAAAGGGGCCTCCCCTCCAGGACACCTAAAGGTCAGCAAGGGCCAAACAGAGCACCCCAACTTGGCTGTGACCTTGCTGGAGTGATTACAGCAAACATCTGGAATGGATTTCCATTTCAGAAGTAATAAAGAAAACACAGAACGAATCAAGCAGAGACTTTGGAGAGATATAGGCTTTGACCCTTTCCAGGCCATGATGCGAGCCACTAAGCATCGGTAACATTCTTTCAGTTTGCCTCAATCAGGAGGGTTTAACTAACATCATTACACAACAAATAGACCAGATTTAACAATCTGTTTTCTCTACTGACTTCACTTAAACTGTAATAATTACAAACATATCCCCACTTAGATGTTGAAGCATCTCTGGCAGATTTTCTATGTGGTGCTACATTTGAGGAAAATTATTGTCTGCTTTGTACGACCTGTAAGATGAAACTCTCATACGATCAGAACATACATCGCCGGCAGGTATCCAGGTCAGGAGAGGAGCAAGTGAAAAAGGGAGACAAGTTCTCGAGTTACACTTTGCTAGTTTCACTCAACCGAATCTTGCCAGTGAAAGTACTGTGGTTGAAATTATTTCCAGGTTTTAAGAGCTCACAGTTTGACCATGGTCAAGTAGAAATTCTGAGCTTTCTGCTATATTCTTCATTATTATGCTTTAATTTATTGACAGTCACCATGGCAAGAAGTCTTTCAATAATTACTCTAATTCATTTAAAAATTATACCCTCTCCTTTAATTAAGCCATGGGACTGGTTTCATTCACTCCATTCAATAAGCTTGGGTACTGCAGCTGGAACTAGCATCAGATTGCTCTTTGTCTTCATTTAATGTGATGTTGTAGCCATCGTCATTATGGGTAGGTGCTGGAGATGGTCAGGTGGAGTGCCCGCCTGCTTTGGGTCATAACGTAATGAAGGTCCTATAACGTGCGAAGGACTCATTGCAGTTTTCAAGGACAAATGGATGGATGGAAAAATTAGCAAGCTTATATTTTTCCTTGTTAATATGTTTATACAAAAACAAATCTTTTTTTTTCCTTATTCCTAAAAAGTGTTTCCCAGTTTTCTATTGTAGAGTCAGAGCTTACCAACAGCAACCTCCTGTAGATTTGCAGTCAACCCTGTCAATGTTTCTGAATAGTTGTAAAAGTAGGAAGACTCAGGAAATAACAACGAATTCCCTGACTGTAAAGTGGTACTTTAGAATATATCACATGTTATGACGAGTGTTTATGTTTGGTGGGAAATACACCCCATCAGATGACAACTCAAATTCTCAACAACTAATCATTTTACTCAGCATTAAACTGTAACTCAATAGTAGCCAGTACAACCAGAACATTTACTGTAATTACTAAGTGTATTAATCTTCTTAGAATATCAATGTAATGTTGCTTTCCCTGTTCTAATCTACAATATAAAAATGATCTCTAGTATACAGTGCATTTACTTTTCATTTTGGCTATTGCTGATACATTTTGAATCTGCAATGAATTCAGACCAACATTTATTTTTACTATGAAGCCAAAAGATAACTCTAGATTCTATTGAAGATACTGACAACAAAATGAAATGAAAGCAACAGCTTTGTTTCTCGTAATTAAAGTTAGGGAGACCAGTGATTGTACATGCATTCTAATCTCCACTACCTGGAGAGGGTGAGTTTGTGAAAATGTATTATTTTTCTGTTACATATGATTACAGGCATGTAACTTGATATACTTCATGGCAGCTAAACACACTTTTAAGAAGAGTTTACTGAAAGTGTAAGAAACACTGCCAAGTTCTTTGAGCCAGCAGTATATACATAATTAGGATACCTGAAGGAAGTTTAACATCTAACTGGGTGTTGCCACAGCTGCCAGAGCTTTCTTCTTTGGTTCAAAAGCCACTTAATTAAAGAAACAGAGCACTGAAGACTGATTTAAAATTGCACTGATTATGCACAAAGTGCCAGCTACAATTTACAGAGCACAATATAAATTAACAAAGGCTAAACATAATTGGTGAGAAAAAATGGTTCTTTTGTATTTCTTGAAGAGTATCAGATTAAATAAAAATCCATTCAGACTAGAAAAAACACAGCAGTTTTCATATTATAATTAACAATTATGTGATTCCTCTCATACAGGACTTTATGGGTGTTGTATTAACTTGTATCAAATACATTACAGACTAGTGAATATGCACATCTGTTCAGCTGAAATTAAACAGTATACACTATAACCAGCAATTCTGATGATCCTACAAATGGCTAATAGTTGTTCATGTGGAGGGAAGAGGAGAACTTCTTCAAGGTGGGCATCCTTGGAAGAGGCTTTGCAGTGAGGTTATAATTAACTAGGAGAAAGTGAGGATTGCAGATGCTGGAGACAGTGTCAAAAAATGTGGTGCTGGGAAAGCACAGCTGGTCAGGCAGCATCCGAGGAGCAGGAGAATCATCAAGAATAGCAAATGAAGAGCTTATGCTCAAAACTTCAACTCTCCTGCTCCTCAGATGCTGCCTGACCAGCTGTGCTTTTCCAACACCACACTTTTTGACTCTGATCTACTGTATTTGCAGCCCTCACTTTTTCCTAATAGTTGTTCTGCAATTCTTCCATCTTTCTGACAAATAATAGACACCCAATAAGGCCAGTGTCTTTACATACTGCACATTTGCTGCTGGCTGGAGTGACCAAACCCTGATAGGCAGATTTTGCACTTGTGCCATATATGAGGCTCATTGTGAGTTGTTGAACTTGCTGTTGGCATCTTTTTAAAAGCCCTTCCTGAAGCCCTTCCTGAAGAAGGGCTTATGCCCGAAACGTCGATTCTCCTGTTCCCTGGATGCTGCCTGACCTGCTGCACTTTTCCAGCAACACATTTCCAGCTCTGATCTCCAGCATCTGCAGACCTCACTTTCTCCTCATCTTTTTAAAAGCCACTGGTCATCGTGATGATGCATGTAAACTCACATTCTACCTGATATGAACAATGGTCCATTTTAAACATCGAGGTTTGATATGGGATATTTGAACCAAATAGTCTGGCTGCTTCCTGATAAAGTTATTGATCTGTTTTAATTATGTTAAATAACCAATGAGTGTAGGAAATTTATGCTCACACAGAGCATAATAATCCTGAGATTTACCCCTTAACTGATGAAAGAGAGTGGCACAGCAGTTTACTTAATCAGGGATAAGTATGTGAGGGTAAAGTGAAGCATTCGGAATAAATGGTGATTGATAGTGGTTGTTAGTAGATGGATGTTGGGACAGCAGGATAATTGAGGAGTGCCTCAGGTTTGGTGATGCAGTTGATAAAAAATATATTCACTCACCTTGACTGCTCAGTGGAGGTTATTAAACTCACTGCAATTTAGCATCCACACCCTGGCAAATCGACTTCTGGATCTGACGTCCACAGTTATCTGGTCTTGTGTCTGGAGGGCCTCCAGCCTTCCTGTAGATATAGAATACCTCTCCTCCTTTCCAGAACTTCCAGCAGAGTCTCTAAACGTTGCATTTGAAAGCGTTATTGTACTATTCCTTACTGTTTTCCAGATTCACTTCCTGCATGGGTGCCAGCACCTACTTCAGGTAAAATCTATTTCCCTTTAAGGTACTGTCATAAAGTATGTATGATTAATCTTTAAAATCTCATTCAATTAACTTAAAAACCTTCATCATTGGGATTGAGAGGAAACAAAGATGAACTGAGACACTTTAAAATGGCCACCAAAGTCACCTGACCCAAAAGTAGACAAACTCACAAGAATATAACAGAATGCCTAATGGACCAATGACCACATCTGGCAAAGGTGATCCAAGGGATAATTATGATTGATGTAGAGCTCACAGGAGACCTTCAACTTTCGATACATGGGGATTTGAGTTCTCAACTTTGGGTATTGCTGGAACAAAGACGTAAACCTAAAACTTATGATGCAAAGAGAAGGATTGAATCATACACCTTCCTGCTCCCCACCACATCAAAGAATAACAGGAGAATTCTGACAATGGGCTTTTACAGCTCTTTGTAAAAATGTAGCCTTGATTGTGGGCCAATAGTCAAGCTTTCACCCATCACAAATGGAAAGAATTGGACATTGGCTATCAAAGGCAGATCCATCAAACAAACTGGAGGAAAGAATTGCACATTGCTGTTACAAACACACCATCAAAGTAACTCTTGGAAATATGTACAGAAACCAGTATTTCAAGGGATGTTTCAAGAGCCTTATGGGACACCACTGAAGAGAAGGTGCTGTCTCAATTTTTCTCTCTTTAAAGAAGTTTGCAGCTGGTTCCCATGGGATCAGCAATGTATACACATCATCTAGAAACTGAGAAGTGTCAATAACAATGCATTTACTATGACTGGCTACATACAACATCAGCTAACCAACATCAATCTCAGGACCTTACACATGAAAGACAAACTAAACTCCAATCTCGGCAACATTCTGTAAATTGTTTCTGAACCTTTCAAGTTTAACAACATCTTTCCTATAGCAGAGAGAGCAGAATTGAATGCAGTATTCTTAACATGGCCTCAACAATGTCATGTACAGCCACAAAATAACATCCTAATTCCTATACTCAATGCACTGACCAATGGAGGCAAGTTTCCCAAATATCTTCTTCATCGCCCTATCTACCTGTGCCTCCACTTTCAAGGATCTATGCACCCGCACCCTTAGATACCTTTGTCCAGCAACACAGCTAGGACCCTACCATTAACTGTCTAAGTCCTGCCCTGATTTGCCTTACCAATATGCAGCACCTCACATTTATCTAAATTAAATTCCATATGCTTGATGAACTTCCTGAAACTCTTTTCTCTCATCATTTCTTTATTTTCCTTCAAAAAGATCAGGCAGAGAGGTGCACCGGTCTTAATTTCCATGTTCAGAATTCAGATTATAGGTATTAAAATACATCTTCAAGAGTGCATTTCCTGAAAAGCCAGGATGTAACTGCCAAGCTATAGTTTCAGTATCTACCTCCCATTCTTCATCTTCTCCCAACATCAACATATTCTAAACTACTGTCCATATCCTGTACTATGCTCCATAAGGTCCAGAAGTTGAAGTAGACAAATCAGCCCATCCACTAGCTTCTCCACTATCTAATATGATTATAGTTGATCTCATCTCGACTTCAACTCCACTTCCTGCCTGCATCCCTTGACCATTTAACTCATTACTAATTACAAATCTGTCTATCTCCTTAAATTTTTTCAGTGTCCACCATACTCTAGGGTAGTGAATTCCACAGATTCATGACCCTTTGAAGGAATTTCTCCTCATTTCTGTTTTGAAACTGCCAAGCCATGAGCCACACTCATTCTACATTTCCCTGCAAGTGGATTTGGAAGTGCTGGTGTTGGACTGGGGTGGACAAAGCTAAAAATCACACAACACCAGTTATAGCCAACAGGTTTATTTGGAAGCACAAGCTTTCGAGGTGCTGCCTCTTCATCAGGTGGTTGTAGAACCTCCTGATGAAAAGGCAGCATCTTGAAAGCTAGTGCTTCCAAATAAACCTGTTGGACTATAACCTTGTGTTGTATGATTTTTAACTTTGCCTGCAAGAGGAAACATTTTAACTAATCTATTTTGTTAGTCCCCTTCAGCAATGTATATACCTCAATTAGATCTGCTGTCATTCTTCTAAACTCTAAAGAGTGTAGGCCTAAACTGCTCAATCTCTCTTCAACAACCTGTTTCAGGGTAATTAGGGAAAGGTGCTGTCCTAACCAGAATGCCCACATCCCCACAGCAGCAGTGTACAGGACCGGTGGCTACTGCTGGTATTGCAGGCAAGACAGGCGGTGACTCCGTGACGAACATTGAGGAAATTAGTTCAGAAACTCTCAGAGCCAGGCTGATAGAGTGGTTGCAAGGCATGTTGGGCATGACATGGATGGAGAGAGGATGGACATCAGGAAGCCTCCAATTGCTTCAGACAGGTGGAGATTGGGGTACAGAAAAGAGATAAACCGTTGTGAATTTTCCTCCAGTGGGATATTCTTATCGACTTTGGTATTGTTTAGATTATCTCCGATAATTAAGAAACTGAGCTTGGGTATCCTAGGTATCTGCCAGGAAATTATTACAGCTAATTATGCAGAAACATTACACTCACAGGTACTTAACTGCTAATATTAATCTATTAGATTAAAATCAAGGTGCATGGTTATAGTAGTGTGCTATGCTTCAAATGATCCCCATGTAGGATGGAGCACGAGACCTTTACACCCTTAGGACCTGTGTTAAGATATAATAATCATATTGTGAATGTGCCTGTCAAAGATATACTGACATATTGACCATGAGATATAACACAGTACAGATCTCCTTTCACTGAGTAGCAACCTGTGGGTTACACCTGCTGGCCTTTATGTTGGGCACAGACTTTGTCTGTTGTCTAGTCTATTAGGGCAGCAGTAGGATAAGGCTATTAATTGCCTACATTCTGTACCCCCACTATGCACCCCCCACCATGCACCACCCCCCCCCCCCCCCCCCCCACCTCCTCCACCAACTCAACTGCCCTCACGCTGGCCTCCAGAGGTGGGTAGGGGTCCAATGATACACCCTGTAAATTGCACTCCACACATGTTACCTGACCTATTGAGTATTTCTAGCACTTCTGTTTCTATTTCAGATTTCCAGCCTCTGCAACACTTTATTTCTGAAAAATAAAAGTTGGTATCTTCTTTGTTTTTGCTTAAATTGTAGAGCTGAGTAATTACAATGAGAATACTGGGAATATATTCCTCCAGTCTTCATGTCTAAAATGATATTAGCTGTTTAACGTGCAGCGACAGGTTAAGAAATCTCACCAACTCTTAAAAAACCCATTCCATATGCTTGTGATGTTAGATATGTTTACATTCTTCCTGGCTTCTTATAACTATGCCAGGATTTTAACAACACCCTATGTGTCAGCTATTATATGTATGCTGTCATGGGTACAAGTGAGAACCTCAAAATATCATGGACTTTATTATTTTTTTAACTCTATATTGTGTTTTTTTTAAGGTGTCTGCTACAGCCAAAAAAAAAATCCAAATGTAAATTCAGTTGCTTTCTGGCAAAGCCCTGAAGGGTGTCCAGGAAACATCGGAGAGAGAAATGTAGCAAGAATAAATATCAAGGGGGCTGACTATCTCCTCCTCCCTCTTGGCAGAAAACCACATCCTGCAGAATTATTGTGATTTGATATTCAAAAATTGTGATTAAAAGTGTTCTGTGAGGGTCACAATGCTGAGTACAGTTAGTTAAACAAACCTGTATTGTAGGTAAAGAAATGAAAAAGTCTACCTTACACTGAGTGTTGCCACTGCTGAAAAGAATTAGAACAGAAGAATTTCAATCAACTTACAAAGCTGAAAATCTCAATGCCAATGCTACCAATAACATCCACTGCAACATCCAAAATGTTCAGCTCCCTGCTCTAGCATGAACAATTCAGACTGATCTGCACATTTTTAAAAAAACCTTTATGTTTTGCTTTCAGTTCTTATTTGTAAATTGTGTCCATGTGTGTTTACTTACTATGTTTTCTTAAATTTAGTAATTCATAAAGCCTGGCTAAGTTAATTCCTTTTATTACCTCAGTGCATTGGAGTTGGTAGAAAAATATCCAGAAGGGAAGAGATCCTTTTACAATTAATCTACTTGATCCCTTGTTGCAATCTACCAAAGTGGGGTGGGTGGTGGCAGGGTCAGGTAAGGAGAGAGAACGTGAATAATCAAGGGGAGTCAGATCATCGTTCCTCACCCACAAGCTTAATGGTTTGATATATCCCATCTGGAATTGTAACAAATTGGGCAACTTTGTCTAGAGTTGTAAAGCTCAAATCCCCTTTTATAGTTAGATAGAAATATGCATCATAGAGAATATTTTTACACTGTGTACAATGACACCAAGACAGAGAATAAAGGGGATGTCCTCTCTATCTTTACTTTTCCTGACCCCAGTGTGTTCGTGGTCTTAGTTATTTAAATTGTAAGAAAAATAGTTAAAATATCTGATACCCAAAGTAAAAATTATCAAATACATTTTTTTGTAGATACCCTTCCATTGGTTTCAAACAAACAAACGAAAATATTCCAGGAAACTTCACAAAACATTATTCCAACTAAAATAACTTTCACAAAAAGCTTTTAACAATTTTATTTCCATTCTTCAGTAGGAGGTTGTCAACTGTAGAGGAAATGAAAGCTCACACCTGCCAGAGCCAAGTGATAATGAAGGCCAATCTGCAAATTTGATATTTGTGTAAAGGACCATCTAAAGTGTAATACATTTTCACAACTCTTTTAATCCAGATTTCTAAACACTTCACTGGTACATTTAAACTACATGCACATAAAATTACACATTCTGTTCAATCTTTTCTCTTCATAAATGAGCAGAAATGCTTGGCATATTTCAACAGTAGCATAAAAGGTCTTTATAGATCTTTACAATTGTTTTCCTCCTGTATGTATCAAGTGACCCCAGGACGTACTATAAATGAAACAAGACATAAAAGCATGTCAATGCAATTATACAATGATTGGGAAGTAGGGCAAGAGAGAATATAATGTCCTACTTCCTATCACTTCCTTCATTTTTGCTGTTACATGAGTTACATGATGTATCATATATTAAAATGCTAAATATTTTATTCCCTGTCATAGATAAATATAGCTGAAGCAATGGCTAAAAGCAACACAATTGATGCGCAGCACCGAGATTGTCACGTAGACGTTAATGGAGCACAAGGATCAAAATAGGCCACTCCGCTGATGTCCACCATCCTACTAAGAGATGGTGATAATACCATTCTGACATCTGAGAATTCACAACATCCAATGAAACAGTTTAGATATTTGGAGAGAAAGAGCAAAGATAGTGCTTATCTCTGCACACATAATTTGATGTAGCAGAGGACGTAGAATCAGAATGTCATGGACATCTGTAATACAGAAAAAGGCCCTTTGGCCCATTGCATCTATGATGGTCAAAAACGAAAACCTAACTATTCTAATTCCATTTTCCAGCACTTGGCCCATAGCCTTGTATACCTTGCCATCACAAGTACACTCTAAATATTTCTTAAATATTTTGAGGGTTTTTGCCTCTATCACTTTTTCTGATAATGTCCAAGTTCCTCTGGATGAAAAAGTTTTTCCTCACATCTAAACTTTCTGCCCCTTCCCTTAAATCTACATCCCCAGTCTTTGATCCCTCCATCAAGGGGAAAGATTCTCTCTGTCTACCCAGTGTATGCCACTCATAATTTTAGTACACCTCAATCATGTCCACTCTCAATCTCCTCTGTTCTAAGAATGCTCTGTATCCTGTAACAAATTCTTTAACTTCATACAACAATCATTTGACTTGTCACTCAAGTACTGCAACTTTGAACACAATGTCATTGGGACAATGAAGATGTAAGTTTCTGTGCAGTTTTTGGATCTGTGCAGCCTTTTGTTCTGTCTCACTCCTGCTGAAAGTACAGAAAGACTTTGATGCCCAAGGATTTAATTCTCTGAGGTAATTTCCTATCTACCAATGCCAGCAGAATGTTATTCTCCTGGAAGGGGAATAAGTGGAAGACAATAGTGTTGTGTCTATGTTAGTAGCCATGTCTGCAATTCTCAAATGTTTACCAGCACTACCATCTAGAAGGTCAAGGGCAACAGATACATGGGAATACTGCCACCTGCAAGTTACTCTCCAAACCACGCACCATCTTGACCCAGAAATATATTCCTTCGCTCTCACCGTGTCAAAATCCTGAAATTCCCTATCTACCAGCACTAAGCACCGAATATTGAAAACTGCAGGTAGGATTTGGAAGATGCATTCAATCTCAAAATTTCCTCCAAAACTCGCAAGAACTCCTGAATAATTATAATGCAAGCTATTTTTTTTAACAAGAGACTTTAAAAATGTTTGTGACAGCAATACTGAACTTCAAAAAAGAATCAAATGTCCCCACTTTACTTCATTTCAATAAACCAGTCACATTTTGGATCTCTAGCCTAGTTTAATATTGTATTCATTAAGTGAGCTGCATCACTTCACACAAATTACGACTTTACTGTGCTCTTTATTTTCTAATTTATTGTAAACCATCTTCATGCCTTTTGTCAAAGTCCTTGGCAGGAGGTGAAGGGTGAATATTCTGCGGCTGAACTGCAGAATATCACTGAGAAAAATTATTAACATGTCCTGAGTAATCCCTTTCCAAAGGCATCTCTGCATTGAATGATTGTGTCACTCTTACCTAATATATTATAGCAGCATTGCCAGAGAAATGTGGTGTTTGTTATCTAATGGATTTTTGAAATGCTAATGTTTTAATTAATTTGAGATTGAGATAAACTAAAACTTGGAAAATATAAATTCCCTGTCACTGTCTTATCCAACTCTTATCTAAACCACTGTCAGACTTGACATAATCAGCTATCTTGCCGCTAAGTTGTTGAAAGGAGTTGTTAAGTGACAAGACAAGGTTTATGCAAACAATATATTCCTGACAACTTCAAAGGCTTAAAACATCAGAAGGTTGAACAAGTAATCTCCCTTAGGTCAGAATAGATTGTTACCTATAAAAGAAACATTCTGGACCTGTGACATGCCTCAGGATTTCGTGACTCTGGATTGTTATTATAACAATAAATGGCATTTATGTAGCACCTTTAGCAATAATCAAGCACCTTACAGAAATGTTATCAAGCAAACTTTCATACCAAGCCATCTAAGGAAATGTTAGGATTGGTAACCAAAAGCTTTGTCAAAGAGTTAAGTTAATAAGGAGCATGCTAAAGAAAAGTTGAGACAGAAAAGTTCAAGAAAGGAAGTTCAGAACTTAAGGCCTGAACAGCTGAAAGCAAAACTTTCTTTTTCCCATTCTTCCACAGAAACATGAGCATCATTGGTAAGGTCAGAATTCTCTTGACAGTAGCAATGGATTGCATTCTTGAACCACTACAAGTCTGGTTAACGTAGCTATTGGTGCTGTTAGGAGGGAATTCCAGGATGTTAACCAAGACAGAGCAGAGGGTGGGTGTGATACACAAGGACTATTAAGGGGTGGATCCAGACTGCAGGGTCAACTCACAATTTCTGCTTTACCAACCACACTGCCCTATAACCCTATCCATAGGCCGCATTGAATCCACATCTTAACACTGAAATCCAGTCACCATCCTGAATTCGATGGACTTCCCGGAAATAGCATTCCTATTGTCCACTTCGAGGAAAGCTCTAAATGGAACAGACTGGATTGGTCTTTTCGTGTCTCTTTTTCCCCACATGATCTGGCATCACACTCATGCTTAGCCAATGAGAGTCATTTTGTGTGGTTCCACTGCTGGCTGGCTGCATGCTCAGAAGTGGAGAGGAAGAGGGGAGCAATGGTGTGACACCTTTTCCTGCTGTTTTTGAGCTAGTAAAAGCTGTGCACCTCTGTTAAAGAGGAGCTGCACTGAATGAAAGGCAACAGCTCCTGAGTACCAGTGCTGGAATTGGAAACAAGGGAAATGGAGTTCCTAGTATCATGGAGGGGACTTTGGTGATTGTAATCATGGACATCAGAAGATGAAGAGGCTTATAGTCCTTCCTCTCCAATATGGAAGTGGGGAGCTGGGATACAGATAGTGACAGTATTCAGGATCTAGCTGTAATGTAGTATCTCGTCACTATTATCTCAGCTTCTACTGAAGCACAGGCACCAACATCTTAATGATATGGTGGAAGCTCAAACTGAGTTTATGAGATTCAGGTTCAGGCATTTGCCAGTGCTGAAAGACATTTGCAGATTCTCACATCATTCCAGCAACACCAAAGTGAAAATCACTAGATACTCCGTTACTGCCCTGCAAAATGATAGTGGCAGTCTGAAGCACGAATCTATTGTCCCCTCATAAGATAAGTTTGCACACCCATCATTGCTACGTGACCAAGTTGTTGGTCTACACTACAGCTGACCATGCTGAGCTGGCGCAATTTGTAGCACTCCCTGCTCAAAGCCAAACCAAGGACAACCAAGGTCTCCCCAGAGAAGGTCAACAATCCTTCACAAGCTGCACTGCACCAGGCCAGCCAAAAGTCCCAACATATCAAACAGGAAGAGAATGTACAAGCCAGAAGAATTTCCACATTTACACATGTGAATGTGTTTTTGGGTCAAGATGTGTTTACCATAGAATCTTGGCCAAGAAGATGCTGTATTTCAGTATCCCAAATGGATAGTGAGGTGGGGAATGACATAGCCACAGTGGTGAAGAGAAGTTCTTCTCTGAGTAGAGGACACCAAGTAGTCACTCTTTGACACATTGTTTGGAACAAAGGAATCTCAGGTGCATTCATTTTATCTCGTCCAAAGGTGGACACCAAAGTCCTGATGGCAATGACTGGGAATGATTGTGCCACTGTGATATCATGTTGTAGAGAATGCAGCAGGCCATTACAAATTTGGAGATTCACTTTTGCATGTATTGCAGTGTACCCTGACACAACAGTCTTGGCAGTAGTGCTCCTCAACGTCCATGATAGTTCCATGGCTTTCACTGTAGGCCCAGGCTGCCCATATAACTAGCTGTCAGAGTGAGGGAAAGGTTAACAGCAGGTCAAAGATGGGGGGAATCTGTTATCTCCCAGCAGCCACCATCTATGTTTTCTTTAAAGCTGAGAGACTGGCGATGGCAGTGTATCCCAGGATTCCAGGAATTCATTGATCTGATGTAACTGTGATAGTTTTGAAGTATGTGATGTACATACAAACTATAATTAATTCTTGCAGTTCCTGTATTATTCTCCATTAACAAGGAAACTCTCAGAGCAAATATTGTCACTAGCTCCCTGCACCATTCAAAATCTGGGCACATGTTAAAATTGCATGTCTCCAATTTTGTTGTGCTCTGCTTAAAAAGAACGCATGTACTCTCCCCCCTTCGCAAATAGAATCTTGATCGGCTCCCGCATGCAGCGTTGGATACCTGATGCTACCTGGAAGGATCAGATGCTATACAGGACTTTATTATTCTTTCACAGGATGTAGACACTACTGATTAGGTCAGCATTTGTTGCCGTCCCTAATTGCCCTTGAGAAGGTGGCGATGTACTGCCTTATTGAACTGTTGCAATCCATGTTGTGAACGCATAACCACAGTACTGTTAGGAGAGATTCTGACCCAGCAACTGTGTAGGAACTTTAATTAGATTAGATTAGATTACTTACAGTGTCGAAACAGGCCCTTCGGCCCAACAAGTCCACACTGCCCCGCCGAAGCGCAACCCACCCATACCCCTACATTTACCCCTTACCTAACACTATGGGCAATTTAGCATGGCCAATTCACCTGACCTGCACATCTTTGGACTGTGGGAGGAAACCGGAGCACCCGGAGGAAACCCATGCAGACACGGGGAGAACGTACTGTAAGTTTCCACACTGTAAGTAATCTAATCTAATCTAAAAACGTGCAAACTCCACACAGTCAGTCGCCTGAGGCGGGAATTGAACCCGGGTCTCTGGCGCTGTAAGGCAGCAGTACTAACCACTGTGCCACCGTGCCGCCCACTGTGAAGGAAGTGATCCAGTTCCCAAGTCCTGGATGGTATTTGGTAATTTGGTGATGGTGATTTGGAGACAAACTTGTGAGAGGTGGTGTTCCCATATATCTGCTGCTCTTGGTCTTCTAGGTAGTATTGGTTGCCAATTTGGAAGTTCCTGTTAAAGAAACATTGATGCGTTGCTGCAGTGCCGCTCAGGAGAAGTGAATAATCTGCTTAATCAAGTTTGTAGATGGGGATCTGATCAAGTGGGCTGCTTTGTCGTGGATTATTGAGTTTCTTGAGTGTAGTTGACAAGTGAAGCATATTCCTTCACATTACTGACATTGTAGATGGTGGACAGACTTTGTCAAGTCAGAGACAGAGGCAGTGCTGTCTTCATCCTGATGTGAGGCTCAAGGTTATATTGAAAGAGATGGCACATTTAAATGATAACTTCCTTGTTGAATCTAAGTAGCATCATTCTTTATTCCTGACGGAGCTGTGAGGTGTTCTTTGAAAACCCATGGTTTTACGACCTTGTGTAACAGGACTTCTTCTTCCGTACAAAACCTGTCCTCCTTGCAGCTTCTGCTCCAATCCTTTATCAAATTGCAGACTGAGAAAGATGGCAAATACAGCCATTGCAACCTCTTGCAGTTTGGGTGACTAAATCTTCCACACTCACAGTTGGATCCTCAAGCTCTCTAATAGACCTTTGAAAATGAGCCACAGTAAACTTATGCAAACTTCTTCACAGCAGAATTAAATGAAAAGTGCCTCACGTGCAAGTTGGATATCAAATTACACAAAAAAAGAGATTTCTTAGCAGTGGAACATATTCGGCTGAAAGTGATTAGCATAGGCATTCAATGGACCCGTGTAGTACAAGTCCAAAAGCTATTTATCAAAACTGTCTGAATGGCTGAATCAGGCATCTCTCCCACTACAATCAGATGCAGAGTGCTCCCATTCTATCCAAATGCCCAGCATGAAGCACCAGACAGGAGGCAGCTGAAGTGGTTGGCAGTCCAGCTGACATCATTTTCAGCATTTCTGCAGCACTGACATCAGAGGCATAACAGAACCCTACTTCTGTGTGACTCATGGTCCCACCTGCTGACATGGAATACAGCAAAATTATCAGACAACTTACTTCCCTCATTTGATAAGCATAACACACAAACAAAAACTTAAAGGAAAGGAACAAGGAATATGATAAATCCCCACTACCATTCCCCAATCAATTCCATATTTGACAGTATTACAGTCATAGAGTCATAGAGATGTACAGGATGGAAACAGACTCTTCGGTCCAACTTGTCCATGCCAACCAAATATCCCAACTCAATCTAGTCCCACCTGCCAGCACCAGGCCCATATCCCTCCAAACTCTTCCTATTCATGTACCCATATAGATTCCTTTTAAATGTTGCAATTGCACTAGCCTCCACCACTTCCTCTGGAAGCTCATCCAATACGCATACCACCCTCTGCATGAAAAAGTTGCCCCTTAGGTCTCCTTTATATCTTTCCCCTTTCACCCTAAACCTATGCCCTCTAGTTATGGATTCCCCTGCCCCAGGGAAAAGACTTTGTCTATTTACCCTATCCATGCCCCTCATGATTTTATAAACCTCTATCAGGCCACCGCTCAGCCTCCAACGCTCCAGGGAAAACCACCTTCTACCCTATCCAACCTCTCCCTACATCTCAAATCCTCCAAATCTGGCAACATCCTTGTAAATCTTTTCTGAACCGTCTCAAGTTTCACAACATCCTTCTGCTAAGAAGGAGACCAGACTTTCACGCAATTTTCCAAACGTGACCTCACCAAGGTCCTGTACAGCCACAACATGACCTCCCAACTCCTTTACTCAGTACTCTGACTGGTAAAGGAAAGCATACCAAACGCCTTCTTCACTGTCCTATCTACCTGCAACTCCACTTTCAAGGAGCTATGAACCTACACTCCAAGGTCTCTTTGTTCAGCAACACTCCCTAGGATCTTACCATTAAGTGTAAAAGTCCTGCTAAGATTGGTTAGGCTACTGTTGGAATATTGCATGCAATTCTGGTCTCCTTCCTATCGGAAAGATGTTGTGAAACTTGAAAGGGTTCAGAAAAGATTTACAAGGATGTTGTCATGGTTGGAGGGTCTGCGCTACAGGGAGAGGCTGAACAGACTGGGGCTATTTTCCCTGGAACGTCAGAGGCTGAGGGGTGACCTTATAAAGGTTTACAAAATTATGAGGGGCATGGAGAGGATAAATAGACAAAGTCTTTTCCCTGGGGTCGGGGAGTCCAGAACTAGAGGGCATAGGTTCAGGGTGAGAGGCTGGTACAATTGTAACATTTAAGAGGCATTTGGATGGGTATATGAATAGGAAGGGTTTGGAGGCATATGGGCCGGGCGCTGGCAGATGGGACTAGATTGGGTTGGGATATCTGGTCGGCATGGACGGGTTGGACCGAAGGGTCTGTTTCCATGCTGTACATCTCTATGACTCTACGACCTCAGATTTATCTAAATTAAACTCCATCTGCCACTTCTCAGCCCATTGGCCCATCTGGTCAAGATCCCATTGTAATCTGAGATAACCTTCTTTGCTGTCCACTACACCTCCAATTTTAGTGTCATCAGCAAACTTACTAACTTATGCTCACATCCAAATCATTTATAGAAATGATGAAAAGTAGTAAATCCAGCACTAATCCTTGTGGCACTCCACTGGTCACAGGCCTCCAGTCTGAAACAAAACCCACCACCACCCTCTGTCTTCTACCTTTGAGCCAGTTCTGTATCCAAATGGCTAGTTCTCCCTGTATTCCGTAAGATCTAACCTTGCTAATCAGTCTCCCATACGGAAACTTGTTGAATGCCTTACTGAAGTCCATATAGATCACATCTACCACTCTGATGAGGGCATAATCCTCTTTGTTACTTCTTCAAAAAAACTCAATCAAGTTTGTGAGACATGATTTCCCATCCAAAAAGTCATGTTGACTGTCCCTAATCAGTCCTCGCCTTTCCAAATACATGTACATCCTGTCCCTCAGGATTCCCTCCAACAACCTGCCCATCACCGACATCAGGCTCACTGGTCTATAGTTCCCTGGCTTGTCCTGACCACCTTTCTTAAACAGTGGCACCACGTTGGCCAACCTCCAGTCTTCCGGCACCTCACTTGTGACTATCGATAATACAAATATCTCAGCAAGAAGCCCAACAATCGCTTCCCTAGCTTCTCACAGAGTTCTCGGGTACACCTGATCAGGTCCTGGGGATTTATCCACTTTTAGCTGTTTCAAGACATCCAGCACTTCCTCCTCTGTAATAAGGACACTTTTCAAGATGTCCACATCTATTTCCCTACATTCTATATCTTCCATGATCTTTATCACGGCAAACTACTCATTTAATATCGCCCCCATCACCTGAAGCTCCACAAAGGCCACCTTGCTGATCTTTGAGGGGCCCAATTCTCTCCCTAGTTACCCTTTTGTCCTTAATGTATTTATAAAACCCATTTGGATTCTCCTTAACTCTATTTCCCAAAGCTATCTCATGTCCCCTTTTTGCCCTCCTAATTTCCCTCTTAAGTATACTCCTACTGCCTGTATGCTCTCTGAATGATTCTCTCAATCTTTCTGATCTATACCTGGCAGATGCTTCCTTCTTTTTCTTAACCAAACCCTCAATTTCTTTAGTCATCCAGCATTCCCTATACCTACCAGCCTTTCCTTTCACCTTAACAGGAATATATTTGCTCTGGATTCTCATTATCTCATTTCTGAAGGTTTCCCATTTTCCAGCCGCCCTTTTACCTGCAAACATCTGTCACCAATCAGCTTTTGAAAGTTATTGCCTAATACTGTCAAAATTGGCCTTTCTCCAATTTAGAACTCCAACTTTTAGATCTGGTCTATCCTCTTCCATCACTATTTTAAAACTAATTGCTGGATAATTTTATAAATTGACTTGTTTCTGCATCAAAACCTATCTATCTCAAATTGAAATGCAACTATATATGAATACATATTACATGTACACACATGCAAGCTATTAATACAAATCATTGTCTACCTTTCCCACTTGTTATTTAACTATCATTCCATGGTATTTAGTCCCTCAATACTGCAGAAGGAACTTCAAGCGCATCCATCTTTTCTCATTATTCTCAATTCGATTCAACTCAGTACTATTTTAAATTAGCCAAAGTTGCTGACTAATTCTAGTGCCAAAGATATTTGCTTTCTCTTTTCCCTCCTGCAAAAAGGTTTCAATGCACCCACTGTTATCCCTCAACTATCCATGCTCTGTCTCCACATAAACTAATGTAGGCTAACACATGCATTATCCACAGTGGACAATTGTGTTGTGCTATTCTAAAGATGGAGTTTAAAGCTGCATTTGTGATTCTTGGTGCTAACATGTAACATTGGCCTGCAATGTTTGGTGCAGTCTTTACAAAAGTCGATACATGAGCAGAAGCTTTCTACAAACTTTTTCTTTCAAATCCTTCCCAAAAACACTCCCAGATGTTATATATACCCCTGATACCCCTGAAATTGTGATGTTGACCCTGAAAATAACATGGCCAGCCTCCTGATTACTGTCTGGAAATAGTTCTTTGGAACGTAACTGCCAACAGCCAAACCCTGCAATCAACAATGTTCCATGAAATAAGACCAAAAATGCTGGAAAATCTCAGCAAGTCCAGGCAGCAGCCGTGAAGAGAAACAATGTTAAACATTCCAAACTGATAACCTTTCACCAGACAAGTATAAGATTCAAAAAACAATTTAAGGATGGTGTGATGGCGGTTAACTTAGCTGATTCACAGCACCAGGGACCTAGGCTCAACTCCACCTTTGGGCAACTGTTTATGTGGAGTTTGCACATTCTCCCTGTGAATGCGTGGGTTTCCTCTGGGTTTTAGATTAGATTAGATTCTGCCTGGGTTGGCTGGATTGGCCATATTAAATTGCCTATAGTGTCCAGGGATGTACATGCTAGGTGAATAGCTGTGGGAAATACAGGGATGGGATGTGTCTGGATGGAATGCCCTTTGGAGGGTCAGTGTGGACTCGATGGGCGGAATGGCTTGCTTTCACACAGTAGGGATTCTATGAAGAAATAAAGAATAATGAAACCACCACTCCCACTGCTGACTGATTGGCTAAGTGTTAGACTTGTTTTTATGAAGCCTAGTTTTATCATGATCCCATCCCAAACCCACCTCATTAGCCATGCACCCGGCCTCCTAAGTGCCTGTTTAATTCTACTCTCCCACTCACTGAAACGGGGCTGTTAGCAACACAATCAGGATAGCTTCAGATATCACAACCTTTAAAAAGTACTTGGATAAGCATTCGATGTGTCATTACATCTGAGGCTATAGGTCTAGTGTGGGAGAAATGGTCTGTAACAGTTCACATGTCCTTGTGTTCCTACCCTGCCTTAAGCACATGAAAAAAGTGAGGACTGCAGATGCTGGAGATCAGAGCTGAAAATGTCTTGCTGGAAAAGCGCAGCAGGTCAGGCAGCATCCAAGGAGCAGGAGAATGAGCCCTTCTTCAGGAATAAGGAGAGTGTGCCAAGCAGACTAAGATAAAAGGTAGGGAGGAGGGACTTGGGGAAGGGGCGTTGGGAATGCGATAGGTGGAAGGAGGTTAAGGTGAGGGTGATAGGCTGGAGTGGGGGTGGGACGCGGAGAGGTCAGGAAGAAGATTGCAGGTTAGGAAGGTGGTGCGGAGTTCGAGGGTTGGGACTGAGACAAGGCGGGGGGAAGGGGAAATGAGGAAACTGGAGAAATCTGAGTTCATCCCTTGTGGTTGGAGGGTTCCTAGGCGGAAGATGAGGCGCTCTTCCTCCAGCCGTCATGTTGCTATGGTCTGGCGATGGAGGAGTCCAAGGACCTGCATGTCCTTGGTGGAGTGGGAGGGGGAGTTGAAGTGTTGAGCCACGGGGTGGTTGGGTTGGTTGGTCCGGGTGTCCCAGAGGTGTTCTCTGAAACGTTCCGCAAGTAGGCGGCCTGTCTCCCCAATGTAGAGGAGGCCACATTGGGTGCAGCTAATGCAGTAAATGATGTGTGTGGAGGTGCAGGTGAATTTGTGGCGGATATGGAAGGATCCCTTGGGGCTTGGAGGGAAGTAAGGGGGGAGGTGTGGGCGCAAATTTTGCATTTCTTGCGGTTGCAAAGGAAGGTGCCGGGAGTGAAGGTTGGGTTGGTGGGGGGTGTGGACCTGACAAGGGAGTCATGGAGGGTGTGGTCTTTTCGGAACGCTGATAGGGGAGGGGAGGGAAATATATCCGTGGTGGTGGGATCCGTTTGGAGGTGGCGGAAATGACGACGGATGATATGATGTATATGGAGGTTGGTGAGGACCAGTGGGGTTCTGTCCTAGTGGCGATTGGAGGGGGGGTTTCAAGGGTGGAGGAGCGGGAAGTGGAAGAGTTGCCTCCTCCCACCCTGCCCCCTGTAAAAACACCATCCCATATTCCCAATTCCTTCGTCTCCGCCGCATCTGTTCCCAGGAGGACCAGTTCCAATACCGAACAACCCAAATGGCCTCCTTCTTCAAAGACCGCAATTTCCCTCAGACGTGATCGACGATGCTCTCCACCACATCTCCTCCACTTCCCACTCTCTGCCCTTGTGCCCCACCTTTCCAGTCGCCACCAGGACAGAACCCCACTGGTCCTCACCTACCTCCCCACCAACCTCCATATACATCATATCATCCGTCGTCATTTCCGCCACCACCAAACGGACCCCATCACCAGGGATATATTTCCCTCCCCTCCCTTATCAGCGTTCCGAAAAGACCACTCACTCCGTGACCCCCGTGTCAGGTCCACACCCCCCACCAACCCAACCTCCACTCCCGGCACCTTCCCCTGCAACCGCAAGAAATGCAAAACTTGCGCCCACATCTCCCCCCTTATTTCCCTCCAAGGCCCCAAGGGATCCTTCCATATCCGCCACAAATTCACCTGCACCTCCACACACATCATTTACTGCATGCGCAGCACCTGATGTGGCCTCCTCTATATTGGAGAGACAGGCCGCCTAATTGCGGAACGTTTCAGAGAACACCTCTGGGACACTCGGACCAACCAACTCAACCACCCCGTGCCTCAACACTTCAACTCCCCCTCCCACTCCACCAAGGACATGCAGGTCCTTGGACTCCTCCATCGCCAGACCATGGCAACATGATGGTTGGAGGAAGAGCACCTCATCTTCCGCCTAGGAACCCTCCAACCACAAGGGATGAACTCAGATTTCTCCAGTTTCCTTATTTCCCCTCCCCCCACCTTATCTCAGTCCCAACCCTCGAACTCAGCACCACCTTCCTAACCTGCAATCTTCTTCCTGACCTCTCCGCCCCCACCCCCACTCCGGCCTATCACCCTCACCTTAACCTCCTTCCACCTATCGTATTTCCAACGCCCCTCCCCCAAGTCCCTCCTCCCTACCTTTCATCTTAGCCTGCTTTGCACACTCTCCTTATTCCTGAAGAAGGGCTCATGCCCGAAACGTCGATTCTCCTGCTCCTTGGATGCTGCCTGACCTGCTGCGCTTTTCCAGCAACACATTTTCAGCTTAAGCACATGGAAGTAATGCATTGCAAGTTAGGCCAATCGCCTTTTTAACTTCCTATTTTTCCTTATGTTAATAGTTAATTTGTTTAGAGCATAGAACTTAATCTTAATAAAATCCTAACAAATTTGGTCCAGAAATTTTCCATGTTGAATAATATTATTAGTTAAGGTAAAGGTTTACCCAGATTCCATTGCATTGTAAAATTACCATTTAACGTAGTGCATATGACACTGTGAACTGATAACTGTCGGGCACAGTAGTTACAGACAGAGGAAAGACTGAGTTTTTGCTCTAATATTTGACGCTTTGAGACAAATTGCCTTCTTGATTATAACATAGTAAAGGAAAGGAGTCGCAGAGAACATGTAGGATGAAAGCGAATAGATGTCTGGCAGTCAGTTACAAAGCAATAGTTCAATCGGTTGGTTCTAGCTGGGCAAACAGCAAGAGTGGGGAGCAACCTTTTATGCATGTCAGCAGATTTGTGAAAATGAATGACCATCTTAATTTCACTTCATGCACTCATGAATTTTTATATAGGAGGTCTATGGTTATTTTATTTTTAATATCACTTTTTAGCATGCTAAGCACTGTAGAGTTTTCATGACACAATAGAAAAAAGTACACGACATGGCACCAGAAAATAAATAAAGGTAAAGTCATCATAGTCCTGCTCTCTCATCAGAGTCAGAGATGACTAGTAGTGGTTTAACCTGAGGGTCACCATGTCTCAGGCAAAGGGAGAGATCGAGAAACGGTGTTTTTAATAGTAACCTCCACTGGTGTGGAAATTGAACCCATGCTATTGGTACTCCTCTATGTGGCAAACTAGCTGTCCAGCAAACTGAGCTAACCAACCTCCTCCAACCAACCTCCTAGCATCATTTTGAAAAGATATGGATCATATTACTAATTCAACCTTTTTTTTGTCAGTGGCAAATTATCTGGAAAAAAACATTGCTATCTAAGTAACCACTGTGGACAGATAAGAAATGGGGATGGTATAACCAATACATACTTTCAGCAAATTGCTTTGTCTCCAGAACTGAACTATGAAAACCCTCTGTAATCAATCTTGCATTATGAAAATTCATCCAGTTATAGCGGTTATCAGTGCAGTTGTTGTGCTCACTAACAGTATCACATTTTCTTTAAATAATTAATTAAATTAAATAATAGTGGTTAGCACTGCTGCCTCACAGCGCCAGAGACCCGGGTTCAATTCCCACCTCAGGTGACTCTCTGTGTGGAGTTTGCACATTCTCCCCGCGTCTGCGTGGGTTTCCTCCGGGTGCTCCGGTTTCCTCCCACAGTCCAAAGATGTGCAGGTTAGGTGAATTGGCCATGCTAAATTGCCCGTAGTGTTAGGTGAAGGGGTAAATGTAGGGGAATGGGTCTGGGTGGGTTACGCTTCAGCGGGTCGGTGTGGACTTGTTGGGCCGAAGGGCCTGTTTCCACACTGTAAGTAATCTAATCTAAAACCATGCTGACTTTCCTTGATTAGTAATCTAATTGTTAAGAAATGCAATATTAAGAAATAGAATTGAAGTTAATCAGGGTATTTAAGTCTATGGTCTCCTGTTTATTGCAAGTTATTGACCATTTTAAACATTTTTTTACGATCAACCATGACAGAGTTTCTAGCCTAATTCCTGTAGTGTTCAGTGACAACTGGAAGGACTGTCAATTTAAACTTTTCAATTAGATGTGAATTCAATCAGATAACAGTCTCCTCTATTTTCTTACTACAAAACTCTGTGAGGAAGTTATTGGTCAATATTAACCCAGTGTGGTCATCCCATTACATTTCCCACAAATCGGAATAATTTCACAACCTCACTCAAGGTAGCTAGAGAAGTGACTTGTGAGAAATTGGAATAATAGACATTACAGTGACAAAAATAACTGAAACTTATTGAGCGCCTTCAATAAAGAAAACTATCTGAAAGCACTTCAATGGGAAACATTAAACAAAATTTTACACCATGCCACATAGGAGGACATTGAGGATGATAACTAAAAGGTTGGTAAAAAAAATAGATTTTAAGAAAGAAGCAACGTAAAGCAGGAAAGAAGGAGAGAGAAGTGGAAAGCTTTTGGAAAGATTTTCTACTGCAATGGGTCCCAGCACCTGAAAGGTTGGCCACCAAAGGAGAATTGATTATAATTAGGAAGATTTTTCTATTCATTCATGTGGCACTGGCTATGGTCAGCATTTGTTGCCCATCCCTAATTGCCCAGAGGATAGTTAAGGGTCAACTACATTGCTGTTTAGACACATGGAGGCCAAACCTGGTATGGATAACTGCTTTCCTTCCCTGAATACAGTCGTTTTTACAACAAGGGACAATGGTTACATGTCTGCCATAAAACCAAATGTTTCACTATTGAACTCAAAGTCCACCTTCACATATGGTGTGATTCAAACTTATGTTACCAGAATATTAGCCTGGAGGTTTGGATTGGCCATTGGGTCAAGGAGTGGCAGATTAAATTTAATTTAGATAAATGTGAGGTGCTGCATTTTGGAAAGGCAAATTAGGGCAGGACTTATACACTTAATAGTAATGTCCTGGGGAGTGTCGCTGAACAAAAAAACCTTGGAGTGCAGGTTTGTAGCTCCTTGAAATTGAAGTCACAGGTGGATAGGATAGTGAAGAAGGCGTTTGCTATGCCTTCCTTTATTGGTCAGAGCATCGAATATAAGAATTGGGAGGTCATGTTGCGACTGTACAGGACAGTGATTAGGCCACTTTTGGAATATACTGTGTACAAATCTGGTCTCCCTCCTATCAGATGGATGTTATGAAACTTGAAATGGTTCAGAAAAGATTTATAAGGATGTTGCCAAGTTGGAGATTTTGATCTATAAAGAGAGGCTGGGGCTGATTTCCCTGGAGCGTCGGAAGTTGAGGGGTGACCTTCTCGAGGTTTAGAAAATCATGAGGGGCATGGATAGGGTAAATAGACAAGGTCTTTTCCAAGAGTTGGGGGAGTTCAGAACTAGAGGGAATAGGTTTTGGGTGAGAGGAAAAAAATATAAAAGGGACATAAGGGGCAACTTTTTCACACAAAGGCTGGTGCGTGTATGGAAGAGGTTGCCAGAGGAAGTGGTGGAGGCTGGTACAATTACAACACTTAAAAGGCATCTGGTTGGGTATATTAATAGAAAGATTCTAGAGAGCTATGGGCCAAGTGTTGGCAAATGGGACTAGATTAGGTTAGGGTATCTGGTCAGCATGGGTGAGTTGGACGGAAAGGTTTGTTTTCTTGCTAAACATCTCTATGGCTCTCCTAGCTCCCTAGATCAATGACTGCCCATAACTTTCAAAGGGGATGCAGATATCTCAGTACGTTGTAGGCAATGTTCCCTCTAGGCTGCACAATGGCAACCAAAAGATTCACACACTATATGAGCAGAAGTCAGTGCCTTTCAATCTCTGAGCATGAGTAGTCATGCAAAAAATTCAAAGGACCTACATACTTCAAAGAATCAACCTCAAAGAGGAAACTAAATCTTAGGGAATGTTGGGTGTAGAGTTGCAGGAGATTACTGAAATAGGCCATGGAATGTTTTGAGAACAAGGATAAGAATTTTAAAATTGAGGCATTCAGTAATGGGAAGTCAATATAGACTAGCAATCAAAGGGGTGATGGATAAACAGGAGTTGATGTGAATTAAGACTTGGGCAACAGAGCTTTGGACACCCTCATACTTACAATGAATAAATAGAATGAGGAAAACTGATCAGGAGGTTATTGGAATCATCAAATCTGGAGCTAACAAAAACAGAGAAGGATTTCAGCCTCAGATGAATTGAAGCAGGCATGGAACTGGGTGATATTATTGGGGTGAAAATAAGCTGTCTTGGGCTCAAAGATACTACCAGTTTGTGAACTGTCTGGGTCAGACTCCAACAGTTGCCATCGGAAAAGATGGATCCATCAGCTTGAGAATCAAAGAATCCCTACAGCGTGGAAACAGGCCATTCAGCCCAGCGAGTCCACACTAACCCTCTGAATAGCATCCCACCATTCCCACCCCACTAACCTATCCCTATAACCCTGCATTTCCCATGGCTAATCCACCTAGCCTGCACATCCCAGGACACTGTGGGCAATTTAGCATAGCCAATCCACCTAACCTGCACTTCTTTGCAATTCAATAGCTTCAGTCTTCTCATTAATTCACTTGAGGAAACCTCTGCTCATCCATTCCTGAAGGTTGGTTGGGGAACCTGATCATTTAGCAATAACAGAGCGGTCAAAAGCATTGGTGATGTGGTAGAGTTGGGTGTCTTCAGTGTATATGGGGAAACTGAATCTTTCAGATCAGGTCACAAAAGTGCAACATCCAGCTAAAAAACAAGCAGAGTCCAATGATGGATTCTGAAGACATGCCTGCAGTTAACGGTGTGGAAGCAGCAAGGAAGGCCATTGCAGGAAATTCTCTATGTATGACTGGGGAGATGGGCATGGAAATTAGATTAGATTACTTACAGTGTGGAAACAGGCCCTTTGGCCCAACAAGTCCACACCGACCCTCTGAAGAGCAACCCACCCAGACCCATTCCCTACATTTACCCCTTTACCTAACACTACGGGCAATTTAGCATGGCCAATTCACCTAACCTGCACATCTTTGGACTGTGGGAGGAAACCAGGGCACCCAGAGGAAACCCACGCAGACACAGGGAGAATGTGCAAACTCCACACATACAGTTGCCCGAGGTGGGAACTGAACCCGGGTCTCTGGCGCTGTGAGGCAGCAGTGCTAACCACTGAGCCACCGTGCCGTCCACATAGAAGGTGGAGAGGTAGTGAAGAAGGAACTGCATCAAAGGCTGCAGACAGTGTGTGAAAAATGAGAAGTGATAGTTTCATTTTATTACAGCATATTTGTGATTTCAATATAAGATATTTCCGTGCAGTGGCAGTGTGAAGACCTAACACATTTCTGAAAAATAATTTTTTAGTAGTAAGGGTATGGAATGCTTTGCCTGCAACGGTAGTAGATTCGCCAACTTTAAGTACATGTAAGTCATCATTGGACAAGCATATGGACGTACATGGAATAGTGTAGGTTAGATGGGCTTCAGATTGGTATGACAGAGCGGCGCAACATCAAGAGCCAAAGGGCCTATACTCGCTGTAATGTTCTATGTTCTATATTCTATGTTCTAAACTAAATAATTGCAAGTTCTTTTCTTCTACCTAACTAGGAAATCTGTTTGTTGACGCTTGAGGGAAGAATGCCCCTCTATTAGTAGAGCCATGCTGCTTTAACATCATCTAAACTATTTCTTGCTAGCAGAGGGAGCCCTAACTTATCATCTTATCAAAGCTATTCAGATTCAATACTGAAATGATGCACTTTCCAACAGGATTCAATTATTTCATAGGGTGTGGGCACCATTGACAAGATTAGCATTTGTTGCCCATCCCTATTGAGCTGAGTGGCTTGCTAGGCCACTTCCAAAACTCACCACATCCCCCACCACCAACATCCTCAGAATCACCATTGACCAGAAATTAAACTGGCCAAGCCACATAAATACTGTGGCCACAATCCCACGGATGAAGCTTTTTGACTCGCCAGAGATTACGCAGAAGTTATAGTGCAAAGTTATTTTGGAATGGCTACCCAAACGTTGATGCCTGTAATTGCTGGTTCTGAATTGAAAACAAAATGTTGATGTTTATTGGCCTTGTGAACTGAACCGCTTCAGACTAATTTGAAAGATTGTCACCTTGTCAATACTTGGGAACTAGTGAGTTTTCCAAATTTGGATGTGTTACTGCTTGTTCTCATGCCATAACCTTCATTGAGTGAAATGTTTTCCTGTTTTGTAAATCTGTGTATAACATATCTGACTAGCTGCACTAAGGTCTGAAAACTCCAGTTAGGTCAGTAGCACAGAAGTACACAGAAAAGAATGCCTAAATAGGCACCAGTTGGAGTCAAATTGAAAATGGAAATCAAGAATGTCTCTGATCTATAACCATGTAATATTTTCTTTACTTTTGAAATATCTTAAAACATAATAATGTGATTTGTTTTATTCTAAACAAACAATTTTGAGGTTTTTAAATCAATGAAAAACATAGAGAATCAATGAAATATGATTCCATTTTCTTTGGAATATAAATTTCAAAGTAAACAGCTTCAGTGCAATTTCACTTGCTAGGATGCCAGGTGAATTCCCTACTCTTGTTCAAATAGATCGATTCTTTATGTCTACCTAGAGGAGCAATCCTGGCTAAATTTGACCAACAAAAATTAAATCACAATATTATTTGGAGCTGTTTTCTGAAAATATGTGTGGAACATGTGAGGTAAAACACTGTTTTGTGTCTCAAATTGTAACCTTGATATATATTGCAGGATCCTGATATCCTTAAAATTTCTGTATTGGGTCATAGGTTAATAGTAAGATATCATCCATTTCAAACAGAGATAAGGACTTTTTGTTTCTCTCAGAGAATTGAGTCTTTGAAATTCTCTTTCTCAAAATGCAGTGGATGCAGAACTTTTACATTTTTTAAAGAAGACGTAGAGTTCTGACAACCAAGGGTGATGAAAGATTATAGAGGAAATGCAAGAATGTAGAGTTGAGATCAGAGATGATCTTATCAAATGGTGGAGCAGATTCAGAAGATGAAGTGGCATACTCTTGTTCCTTATTCATCCATTCACCAGAGAAGTATGGAAGATATTGAAGCCTGACAATTAAGAGGGAGGAAAACAGCAGTGCAAGGGTGAATGAGTCAGAGGAGGGAGAAAGAGAAGGAGAAAAGCTGAGAAAGTTTGAGACAAGAAGGGATTAGAGCCCAGAAGGAATTAGAGCTCAGGGAGCAATGGAAAGATCAGCCCTGAAGGAAGTTAGAAACTGTGGCTTGTTAATAGTCAAACCAAGTTGTATGACAACTAGTAGTCTGGGGGTGATGGGCATATAAGGTGGCGAGGAGACCAAAACAGGTAGAAGGTTTCCTTGGAGGGCTGGTTGAGGGAAACACTCTTGTTCCTGCTGACTAGTACATAGTTACAAGCTGAAATTAGTTGCTCAAATCCCTATTTAGATTTTTTGGAGCCCTTGGAAACCCTGTTGGCAACTTTTAAATCAAACTTCAATCTACACCATGGGAACCAGATTTAAATATTTTAATGAAATGATCTCTAGCAAGGAGCACAGACACACCACACAAAAGGATTGAAAGGGCCAGCAACCCCCCACTGACTTTTACTGAAACTTTACAGCTAGACATCAGAGTTGCAGTTTCCACAGGAGACTCAACCTAGGAGATTGAGAGTAAGACCTCACACAAGGCACCAACACTGCAAAGCAATCATTCCCACATGAAACCGAATAGATGAATACATTGGTTACACAGTATAATTGAACTTTGTCTTGAGTAAAGTATCTTTGGGACAGTGCAGGGCAATAAACAATACCAGCATCCAGGCCAGCTGAGGAAGTCCAGAGGGCAATTGAAGATACTTCAATTTTCTCAGCTGTGCAATTCCACAAGTGTGCTTTTGTGGAAAAATTCAGGCAACTAGCTCACCATGTTTTGGATAGGTATGAGTACATTGCTGATCTCTAGTGCTTATCTCAACTGGGATGAGATTAGTGGATCACACCTATAAAATCGCAATTTTATAAATCACTACATTAAGCAATAATCCAACTAATTTTACTGCACAACCCATGTTAATGCATATCCCTATGAAAAAGCCTGTCAGCAATTTTATGACCAGATCTCAGCAGACAAGAGTCAGACCCTTCAAATTGATGCACAATTCACTGTCAGCATTACAAGAATGGTGGCAGCATTCATGTTTTTATATTAGAAAACTATAAATAGCAATGAATGAGTAACCGGTTCTACAATTCTCAAGATTCAGACAATATGTGACAAGGTCTGCTATCACATCCAATGGATCTTTTCTGTCAATGTAAAGCCTGATGACTTCCTCATAACCAACAAGTACCAGGTGTAAATCTACACCCTTTTCAATTTTAGCTTTGCTTTCCATGTTATTAAATGTTCTATTTTGGCAAATAAACAATCCTCCTCTGACAGGATTTCCTTCCTGACAAGGGATATTGAAGGGATTGAGTTCAATGCTATTAATTCCTAATTAGAAACATCACATATTTCCAGGGAAGGATGGGAATAGATGGGATGGAATGTTTCTTAGCAAAACTTATATCTCAAGTGCAGTTAAATTTTAGACAAATGAGGACTCTGAATAGTCGTAACTCTGAACAGTCAGCTTGTACTTTACAGAAATAAAAACAGAAAATGCTGCAAAATAGTCAGGCAGACAGTCAGCATTTGTGGAGAGAGAGTGTTAAGGTTTCAGGCTAATGATCTTTAATTACAACAACCACAGACCCAGTAAGTATCCAAACATCAAATACAACAAGGTGAAGATAAAGTTAAAAATCACACACCAGGTTATATCCAACAGGGTTTATTTGAAAGTACAAGCTTTCAGAGTGCTGCTGTTTTGTCAGGTAGCTAGTTGGGCAGGATCATAGGACACAGAATTTATAGTAAAAGATCAAAGTGTCATACAATTGATGCGATGTATTGAACAAACCTAGATTGCTGTTAGGTCTTGTGTGATTTTTAACTTTGTCCACCCCAGTCCAACACCTCCACATCAAATATCAAGTTGTCATAATCCTACCAGACTATAGAGTTGCTCTCTCATCACAAGACAGATGACTAGTGGTGGTTTAACCTGAGGGTTACCAGCAATGAGAGATTGAGAAGGAGATACTTTCATGATAGCCTCAGCTGGTGCAGGCATTGAACCTATGCTGTTAGGCATCACCTATATCATAAAGCAGCTGTCCAGCCAACTGAGCTAACCAGTCCCTCAAGCTACAACATTCAGCATGTTGAAGTAATATCCAGTACTGTTCTTCACTGGTAATAATGCAAAATGACAGAAGAGACTGATAATTTTGTTAACCATGGTTTTTTTTGAGCCACTAATAATAAACAATTAAGTGAATATACCACTTTTAAAATAATGTTCAATTATGCAAAATGGGCCCTGCGAGGTAAAGAATCAGTTTGCTCTCCTCCAGGTAGACGCAAAAAATACAAGCTTTCAAAGCAAACAGCAACTTATACATGGTGCTCGCTGTTTGGCAAAACAAAAGTCAAATTGGACAAGGTATTGCCATGTAGAATGCATGGGGAACAGTTACCCCCAAAATTTTGTTTAAATTCGAAAAGACACATCAACTCTGTTTAGAAACATTGAAGCATAGAAAATAGGAGGAAATGCAGGGCATTCAGCCATTCCAGTCTGCTATGCCACTGGCTATGATCATGGCTTTTTATCCTGCTCCTGCTTTCTCCCCATACCTTTTGATCCAATGACATTTAAGAACTGTATCTAAACCATTCTTGAAAATATTCAATATTTTAGCCCCAACTGTGTTCTGCATTGATTTCCACGGGCCAAGCAGTCTTTGCATAAGCAAATTAGACAAGGTGTGGCATGGGGAATTAATGAGGGAACAACGGCTTTGTCAAATTGAAAAGGTACATATCCTGGACAAATTAATCTTTCCTGCAGAGGAGTAGGCCCTGCATATAATTGTAGGTAGCTTCTAGCAAGCACAGCTAAACCACATTACTTACACAACTGATAATCTTAAATTGGTTGTTAGTATGATTCTTGATGCACACTGGATTGTTCAGTAATTGCTTGCCATTTGCAGTGTCCAACATTAGATGTTACTACAAGAGCAGACATTTCCTCTTCCTGGTATGGCATAAGTAATGGTGAGAAAGTGGGAAAATCCAGAGAGAATGAGAAACTTTAGGTGGCATGGTGGCTTAGTAGTTAGCACTGCTGCCTCACAGCACCAGGGGCTGAGGTTTGATTCTGGCGTCGGGCGACTGTCTGCATGGGTTTCTTCCCACAGTGCAAAGATGTGCAGGTCAGGTGAATTGGCCATGTTAAATTGCCCATAGAGTTAGGTACATTAGATAGAGAGAAATGGATCTGGGTGGGTTACTCTTCGGAGGGTCGGTGTGGACTTGTTGGTGGCCGAAGGGCCTGTTTCCACATTGTAGGGAATCTAATCTGGTGTTGAGAAGACCTTCTGTCATTTTCCCCTTGAGGCCTAAATGGCAACGTGAGAATCTTGCTATCGAGCAGCAACTACCCTGATTCTATGTATTTGCATCTCTTTGATACCCCAACTTGCCTTGTTATATGCCACACTTGCAATTCTCCTCTCCTTGCGCGAGAGAGTCCTCAGCACAAATTCCCAATATATGAGTCAGGGCAGGTGCCTGGTGGCTGCAGCTTGCCAGTTGCTTATCACTTCATCATACAAAAAATGTTTTAAGCACAATGCCCTGTTGTCCACTTCAAGACTTCCTTGACCCTTCATTTATGCCTGTTGGCAGCAACGAACCTGCAGTGAACCGTCACATCATACCTGCTCTTGGACTGTCTCTCTCATTACTCCATCCATTCAAAACTTTACTTTGGAATTGGCACCTAGGATTTGAACACTTCTTCCAGGTCAGTTAACATGCAGGGACAATCATGCAGTCATATCTCTCCACAGGATGTATTCTATGGTTGCTTGCTGTCTTAAGGCTCACTCAATTTGCATTCACTTGGATGCTGCTAGCCTTGGTTTTCTTTTGCTTGCTTAGGGTACAATCTCGGATACAATCTCTGACTTCAGCATACGAGCTACCAGCCTCTGTTTGCATCAGCTTGATGTTTTTAATGGATCGAGTCTTTAAACTACAATGTGCAGTTACAGGCTGTCAGCCTCTACGGCTTATATTGCTTTTTAGCACAGAGGGCCAGACAGATAGTGAACAGTCAAAGGATGGGTAAACATGTCACTGTTCAGCTACATCCCACATCAATGTCATGCATGCAACATGTGCCAGTAATTAGCATGGCAAACTCACTGTATGCAAATAGCAACATGGGAAAGTCAAAAGGCAGCAGTTCTTAGTGGGATGAAGGGGGATTACAGTCCAATGGAGATACAACTACAAGCGATTTTTGCTATTGCAGTCTAGTTGTTTGGTGTGGTCAGTCAGGCACTTGTTGCTCTTAGAATCCAGAGATCCAGGTCCATGTAATCAGGTATTGGGCCACTGTCATTCCTGGAAGCCATTACAATACAATATAGTATGTCTATGATGGTGCTCCTGCCAGGCCAGTCTGAGGAGTATGCCATGGTCAGTCCTGGGAGTTTAGTTAATAATGGTCAGGAGGCCTCTCAGTAGACTGTCAATGCAATCATGGTAAGTGAGGGCAATGTGGATGCGTTTCATTGCACTGGGTCACTCAAGAAATAGTCATTGTGATAAGGACAAATGTGGATAGAAGGTTGAGACCCTATAGGCAATATGGACTTAGAGTTCCAAAAGGAATGATTCTCACAGACCATGGTCATTCCGCCATTATAAGGCCATCAAGGCCATGGGAATTTCCAAATCTTGGCTTCAATCAAGCAGAAACATCACAATACATACATTCATTTCCTCCTGGTCCAAATGCAGGATGACCCTTCTCACCTAGAACTTCAGCACGCTTTGCAATCACAGGCAAAATGAAGGTGGGAGGGCCAAGCACATTTGTAGTATCGTGGGAAGAAGCTTCTGGGAGAATTGTGTATAGCTCGCTTCATTATGAATATCTATTAAAATCTTTGATCTGCCCAAAACCAGTTGGTCTTCCAGAACAAGGAGTTAACCCTGACTGAACATTGCAGGCTGGCACATTCCAAGGTCCAGGACTATGTGCTGAGGGATATACTAAAGCTTGGGCCAAGACATCCTCATCCAAGGTGAGTCACTTTCTCCTTAGAGGAGGAGATGGAGCTGAGGGTCTCCAGAACTTGCCTCTTCCTGGCAGAGGCTCATTGGATGATGCATAAGAGAAGAGAGGGATTTAGTTATCTCAGAGGAATAAAAGCCTATGTTGCTTAAGAATGAGTTATTACATGTAATAACGGGTGAATAGCTCAGCACAATGTAAAGAAACTTACCAGTCTGGTTGGCCATTGAGATTTGGGCGGCATGGTGGCATAGTGGTTAGCACTTCTGCCTCACAGCGCCAGAGACCTGGGTTCAATTCCCACCTCAGGCGACTGACTGTGTGGAGTTTGCACATTCTCCCCGTGTCTGCGTGGGTTTCCTCCAGGTGCTCCGGTTTCCTCCCACAGTCCAAAGATGTGCAGGTCAGGTGAATTGGCCATGCTAAATTGCCCGTAGTGTTAGGTAAGGGGTAAATGTAGGGGTATGGGTGGGTTGCGCTTCGGCGGGGCGGTGTGGACTTGTTGGGCCGAAGGGCCTGTTTCCACACTGTAAGTAATCTAATCTAATTTCCCCATGTCCACATGAGTGTTTGTGTTCTTCTCTGTCTAATTCAGGATCTTCTTCTCATTCAGACTGAGACTTCTGTCTAATGTCCATTTCCATACCTACCTACCCCACAGGCTCAGGACCTGTCAGCCTGGTTATGGGTCAGTCTTGTCTGCAATGAGACAATGGGAGGAATTGATTATAATGGAAGTGGCTGGAAGAGCAATGAACAGTAAGGCAGAAGCAGGAGAGATGGTGAGTGGGAAGGGCAAGGGGAAGGAATGGTTAGGAGTTTGGGAGGATGAGCAGAGTGAGAGCTGTTGAGAGTAACCAATAGAATGCAGTAGTGACAGTTACAGTCCATGAGCCTTTGTGAGAGGCATATGCAGTGACAAAGCTGGTACAAGCAGTGGCCCTGTGAGTTTGTGAGGTTGAAGAGAGAAGATGGTGGCTCTTAACTTTGCAGAGCAGAGAAGATCATTGACCTTATTCCTGCACTGATGGCATACCTTTGGACATAGGACACAGCACTGACACTGAAACAGATGGCCATCTGGGTCCAGGCTGGCACTTATAGGTGGCATGGTATCCTATGGCTCTCTGCTGGAAACAGGGTGACCTACTATGGTTCTGTATTTATTTTTGTCATGTTATGCTTTTATGAAGTGCCTTGGAACATGTTTATATATTAGTGGTGCTTACAAATTTATTGTGTTCCAATTGGCTACTCAGTTGTAAAACAAATATGGATTTTTCCTTTAGAATGTACAAGTTAATGCTCCCCTGCGCCATGCTATCCTAGTATTAAGGGTCCCTGCCCGCCAAAGCAGAGTGTGAGCTTTCCTTTCCACTGGTTATGCACCAGAGAATGAGGCCAGATCCTTGCTTGCGCACTCTCAAATTACATGCACCTGGGCTTTCAATAAGGCACCAGCAGCATCAATGTTGGAAGGTCCAGGCAGCAGCCAGCACTGTTTGCTTCTCCTGCCGCGTGATTCCATGTAAAAGGTACCCAAGACTCCAGTTGCATAAGTAATGAGGTGAGGAGAGGAAATGTTTCATGAGGAAAGTTACTGCAAACCATGACAGACCTCATGCTATGACTCTCAATTGACAACACACTTTAGTCATAGAGCCATAGAGATGTACAGCATGGAAACAGACCCTTCAGTCCAACTCATCCATGCTGATCCGATATCCTAACCCAATCTAGTCCCACCTGCCTGCACCTGGCCCATATCCCTCCAAACCCTTCCTATTCATATATACCCATCCAGATGCCTTTTAAATGTTGCAATTTTACTAGTCTCCAACACTTCCTCTGGTAACTCATTCCATACACATACCGCCCTCTGCGCAAAAAAGTTGTTCCTTAGGAGTCTTTTGTATCTTTCCCCGCTCACCCTAAACCTATGCCCTCTAGTTCTGGACTCCCCCAGCCCAGGTAAAAGAACTTGTCTATTTATCATATCCAAGCCCCTCATCATTATTTTATAAACTTCTATAAGGTCACCCCTCAGCCTCCGATGCTCCAGGGAAAACAGCCACAGCCTATTCAACCTCTGCCTTTAGCTCAAATCCTCCAACCCTGGCAACATCCTTGTAAATCTTTTCTGAACCTTTCAAGTTTCACCAACATTCTTCCGATAGGAAGGAGACTGGAATTGCGCGCAATATTCCAACAGTGGCCTAACCAATGTCCTGTACAGCCGCAACATGACCTCCCAACTCCTGTACTCAATATTCTGACCAATAAAGAAAAGCATACCAAACGCCTTCTTCACTATCCTATCTACCTGCGACTCCACTTTCAAGGAGCTATGAACCAGCACTCCAAGGTCTCTTTGTTCATCCCCAGGATGTTAACATTAAGTGTAGAAGTCCTGCTAAGATTTGCTTTTCCAAAATACAGCACCTCACATTTATCTAAATTAAACTCCATCTGCCACTTCTAAGCCCATTGGCCCATCTGAACAAGATGCCATTGTAATCTGAGGTAACCCTCTTTACTTTCCATTACACCTCCAATTTTGGTGTCATCTGCAAACTTACTAACTATCCTCTTGTGCTCACATCCAAATCATTTATATAAATGACAAAAGTAGAGGGCCCAGCACCGATCCTTGTGGGACTCCACTGGTCACAGAACTCGAGTCTGAAAAACAACCCTCCACCACCACCATCTGTCTTCTATCTTTGAGCCAGTTCTATATCCAAATGGCTAGTTCTCCCTGTATTCCATGACCTGCCAACTCCTGTACTCAATACTCTGACCAATAAAGGAAAGCATACCAAACTCCTACTTCACTATCCTATTTACCTGCAACTCCACTTTCAAGGAGCTATGAACCTGCTCTCCAAGGTCTCTTTGTTCAGCAACACTTTGTTCAGAACCTTGCCATTAAGTTTAAGTCCTGCTGAGATTTGCTTTCCCAAAATGCAGCACCTCGCATTTATCTAAATTAAACTCCATCTACCACTCCTCAGTGCAATGGCCCATGTGATCAAGATCCTATTGTAATCTGAGGTAACCTTCTTCGCTGTCCACTACACCTACAATTTTGGTGTCATAGATTAGATTAGATTACATTACAGTGTGGAAACAGGCACTTCGGCCCAACAAGTCCACACCGACCCGCCGAAGCGCAACCCACCCATACCCCTACATTTACCCCTTACCTAACACTACGGGCAATTTAGCATGGCCCAATTCACCTGGCCCTGCACATCTTTGGATTGTGGGAGGAAACCGGAGCACCCGGAGGAAACCCACTCAGACACGGGGAGAACATGCAAACTCCACACAGTCAGTCGCCTGAGGCGGGAAATGAACCCGAGTCTCCGGCGCTGTGAGGCAGCAGTGCTAACCACTGTGCCACCGTGCCACTCACATCTGCAAACTTACTAACTATACCTCTTATACTCACATCCAAATCATTTATATAAATGATGAAAAGTAGTGAACCCAGTACCGATCCTTGTGGCACTCCACTGGTCACAGGCCTCCAGTCTGAAAAACAACCCTCCACCACCACCCTCTGTCTTCTACCTTTGAGCCAGTTCTGTATCGAAATGGATAGTCTCCCAGCAAATTTGAAAATTATTCCCCATATTCTGAATTTGTGAAAAGTTAATAACATACATGACGAAAATAAATAATGGAGTGAATTTCAGCATTATAGTTTCAAAATCTATGTTATTAATTTGGTTGAGAATATATATTTCTCTTGTTGTTTAAGACATTATTTTGAATTTGACCAGATCAATGATCTTAATTAGTCCTTCATCTGTATTCCTAACTATATACAATTCTCCATGGACCTGAAATCAAGCTTATCCGATTCCTTTCTCTGCAATTTAACAGAAGCATTAACATCTACATTTCAAAGGAAGGATTCATATTTGTTTAACAACTGAGTAGCCACAGCAAATATGTAAGCGCCTCTAATATATAAAAATGTTCCAAGGCAGTTCATAAAAGCATTACCTGACAAAAATAAATTCTGAACCATACTAGGTCATATTTGGTCAAACAAGGATACATCTGTGACAATGGAACAATGTCGCTCTGCAATGCATTGACTATTACAAAAGATACAGCTGTGTAGAACAAAGTCTTGAACAAAAATAGAGGGAATATAAACCAAAAAAAAAGCCAGTGAATTGAGGCTACTCTGTAAATAGTTGTGAGTTGAAAGTTCAGTAAACTAGTCAGTTCAGGATATAAAGGCAGCCATTTAAATAAACAAAGAGGGCTACATGCAAAGGCAGTAAATGTGCAGTTAATCAATTGGTAACTTCCACTATCAACACACTGAAGGACATGAACAAGAATGTTATTGACTTGAAGAAAAGTACAAGGCAGTCATAGAGAGTCAATATATCAATCTGAACCTGTTATATACCAAAGTATATTAAAGTTGCTAGATATCTTGACCTAAATACTATTTAGTTTTTCTGGTCAGTTTAGTTTAGTTTTTCATTTTCTAAAGACCTGTTAAGAGTGCAACACGGTGGATGGGATCTTCTATTCCCAGTGGGAGCAAGTGTGGAGCCAGAAATGAAATCTAATTAGGAAGGCTGGTGTTGTACCTTAATCCTTTAGCCACCCAACTAAATTAACTCCAGATGGGAAAGATCTCATCCTGCCACTGCTGATGCTATCCCAGCAGCAGGTGGGTGCTAAAACCATGCATGTTCCTTACATTACATCACATTTCTTAATTGTGGGTTCAGTTGCTCTGCCGTCCTGGGGCTCAGCTGAATGTTATCCCAGCAGCAGCCATTAACTCCCTGTGGTGCCATCGAGTACAAGAGGTGTCAGCCTCTGATTGGTCAGCAGCTCTCAGGCGAGGCTTTCACCACAGAGGTCCTGATTCCAAGGTGAGATCCACTGATGATAACCCCACTGCACTATTGGCTTTTAATTCAACAGGGCTTCCTGAGGAGAGGCAGCATGGATCTTTTGCTAGTTCTCAAGATGGCAGATAAGATGCCTGAACACAATTGTAACGTTACAGATTTAGTTTAATGATAAAACAGCATTTATTCTGCAATGATGATAAATCAGAATAAACTAAGTATTTAAATATAATGCAATTTGAAAGATTTTGAAACATATAATAAAAATATAATCCCATTAATTCATATACAGTAATTGCAACAGAAAGAATTTCCTCTCTAACACCTTCTGGCCTTAATTTTACTGGGCCTTTAACTCCCAGTGCTGGGAATCAGATAGTGTCTTCCTGGAGCTTTTATACAACTGAGCTTATATCTTCTCAGCTTCAAATTAACTCTTCATGGTTTTAGCCAAATGCTTCCTGTTTGGCACCTTTACTAAACTTCTTACACTAAAGTTAACTATTCTTAGAACATAGAACATAGAAGAATACAGCACAGTACAGGCCCTTCGGCCCTCGATGTTGCGCCGATCCAAGCCCACCCAACCTACACTAGCCCACTATCCTCCATATGTCTATCCAATGCCCGCTTAAATGCCCATAATGAGGGAGAGTCCACCACTGCTACTGGCAGGGCATTCCATTAACTCACGACTCGCTGAGTAAAGAACCTACCCCTAACATCTGTCCTATACCCACCCCCCCTTAATTTAAAGCTATGCCCCCTTGTAATAGCTGACTCCATACGTGGAAAAAGATTCTCTCTGTCGACCCTATCTAAACCTCTAATCATCTTGTACACCTCTATCAAGTCACCCCGAAACCTTCTTTTCTCCAATGAAAACAACCCCAAGTGCCTCAGCCTTTCCTCATATGATCTTTCTACCATACCAGGCAACATCCTGGTAAACCTCCTCTGCACCCGTTCCAGTGCCTCCACATCCTTCCTATAGTATGGCGACCAAAACTGCACACAATACTCCAGATGCGGCCGCACCAGAGTCTTATACAACTGCAACATGACCTCAGTACTCCGGAACTCAATTCCTCTACCAATAAAAGCCAGTACGCCATATGCCTTCTTCACCGCACTATTTACCTGGGTGGCAACTTTCAAAGATCTGTGTACATGGACACCAAGATCCCTCTGCTCATCCACACTACCAAGTATCCGTCCATTAGCCCAGTATCCCATCTTTTTATTACTCTTACCAAAGTGAATCACCTCACACTTAGCTACATTGAACTCCATTTGCCACCTTTCTGCCCAGTTCTGCAGCTTATCTATATTCCGCTGTAACCTGCCACATCCTTCCTCACTGTCTACAACTCCTCCGACTTTCGTATCATCCGCAAACTTGCTCACCCAACCTTCTAACCCCTCCTCCAGGTCATTTATAAAAATGACAAACAGCAATGGTCCCAAAACAGATCCTTGTGGAACACCGCTAGTGACGGCACTCCAAGGTGAACCTTTGCCATCAACTACTACCCTATGTCATCTTCCAGCCAGCCAACTCCCAATCCAAACCTCCAACTCATCCTCAATGCCATACCTCCGTATTTTTTGCAGTAGTCTACCATGGGGAACCTTATCAAACGCCTTACTAAAATCTATATACACCACATCTACCACTTTCCCATCGTCCACCTCCTTAGTCACCTTCTCAAAGAATTCAATAAGGTTTGTGAGGCACGACCTGCCCTTCACAAAACCATGCTGACTATCCTTGATCACATTATTCCTATCCAGATGTTCATAAATCCTATCCCTTACAATTCTCTCGAAGATTTTACCCACAACAGAAGTGAGACTCACTGGCCTATAGTTACTAGGGTTATCCCTACTCCCCTTCTTGAACAAGGGAACCACATTTGCTAGCCTCCAATCTTCTGGCACTACTCCTGTAGACAACGAGGACATAAAAATCAAGGCCAATGGCTCTGCAATCTCCTCCCTTGCTTCCCAGAGAATCCTAGGATAAATGCCATCAAGCCCAGGGGACTTATCTATTTTCACCCTTTCCAGAATTTCCAACACCTCTTCTCTACATACCTCAAAGCCATCCATTCTACTTAATTGTGACTCAGTACTCACATTGACAACAATGTCCTGTTCCTGATTGAATACTGACGAAAAGTATTCATTCAATGTCTCCCCAATCTCTTCAGCCTCCACACGCAACTTCCCACTACTATCCTTGACTGGACCTATTCCTACCCTAGTCATTCTTTTATTCCTGACATACCTATAGAAAGCCTTAGGGTTTTCCCTAATCCTACCAACTAAGGACCTTTCATGTCCCCTCCTTGCTGCTCTTAGCTCTCTCTTCAGGTCCTTCCTGGCTACCTTATAACTCTCAATCGCCCCAATTGAACCTTCACGCCTCATCTTTACATAGGCCGCCCTCTTCCATTTAACAAGGGATTCCAATTCCTTATTAAACCACGGCTCCCTCACACGACCCTTTCCTCCCTGCCTGACAGGTACAGACTTATCAAGGACACTCCATAGTTGCTCCTTGAACAAGCTCCACATATCAATTGCACCCATGCCTTGAAGCCTACTTTTCCAAGCCACGCATCCTAAGTCGTGCCTCACCGCATCATAATTTCCCTGCCCCCAGCTATAACTCTTGCCCTGCAGTGCACACTTATCCCTCTCCATCACTAGAGTAAAAGTCACCGAATTGTGGTCACTGTCCCCAAAGTGCTCACCTTAACAGTTCTAAACAATGTTCTCCTTTCTCAGGAACAACTGCTTTATAGATCCAACCTTAGCTAAGAGCCCCACATAACTAAGCAAAGATTTTTTTAAAATGGCTTTTCTCCAAGCAATTCCCCTATTGAAAAGAAAAAAAATCAATCCCTGACCTCACAAAGTGGAGCTGAATGAGTAACTGTTCACTCTATTTGCTGGAAAAATTATCCCAGTGTAAATAAAAAACTCATTATTTTTCTGGAAGTCATTCTCTCCAATAAGCTTCAAAAATTGCAGATGCTGAAAATCTAAATTAAGACAGGAAGTACCACAGAAACTCAGCAAGTCTGGCAGTATCTGTAGAGAGAAAAATAGAATGAATATTTCTCAGAATGAAGGGTCACTGAATTTGAAATGTTTATTCTATTTGTCTCTCTACAGTCTTTTACTAACACTGAGAAATCATCATGTCTACAGAGATACTTACAAGGCAATCATTAGACCCCTTCAGACACACACAAAAGTCTAATTAAAAGTTAAAAATCCAAACTCAAAAAATAAATGGCATTAAAATATATATGAATCACAAACCACTTGTCACAAAGAGTATTCACTCTTACACTTCTGTACATAATCCAGCAGAAAAATCATTTATCACAATTAAAAATCTTGGAGAACTACAATTTCAATGAATATAATCCCTACTGTGCAGAAAGAGGCCATTCAGCCCATCAAGTCTGCACTGACACTCCAAAAATCACCTCTTACAGACCAGCCCCCACTACCCTAACCCCGTATTTACCCTGACTAATCCACCTAAGCTGCACATCCTTGGATACTATGGGGAAATCTTATTGTGGCCAATCCATCTAACCTGCACATCTTTGGACTGTGGTAAGAAACTAGAGCACTCGATGAAAACGTACTTTGAGACAGGGACAATGTGCAAATTCCACACAGAATGTCACCCAAAACTGGAATCAAACCCATTGCTAACCACTGAGCCACTGTGCCATGATAATTTATTATTATTTTGAATAAAAGTACAGTTTAGTTGAGCAACAATTGTGGCAACATGGAGGTGGAAGAATTGGAGGCAAGAGGTCATGTGATGATCCCTCAAGGAATGCGTCCAATCAAAATGATGGTCTTAACAACAACACTGACACTATACCTCAATGGACATTTCAGGCATTAACGTAATTGACAGAGATGACATAGCTTCCTTATTTTAATGTAATTGTGAATGTTAAAAATGCAACTCACATATACGCATTCAGACTGGTATGTGTGATCCTTCAAGTAGTGCTGAGAAATCAAAATAGTGTTAAAAAGGCCTTAATGAGACAATAGAGTACATTTCAAGTCCACTGCCCATCCCACCCATTCCAAGTCAATTGATAAATCTACTGAGGGAAAGCTGGAAAACTTAGTCCTGATCCAAACATTATAACAAATTGTGATTTCAAACAATACCATACATTAGTAATGTAGAGCTGGAATATCTGAAGATATATCAAAGAAACAGGTATGTTCCCAGATCATGAAATTGTATAAACTATGGATAGAATCTTCTCAGGCCCTAATCTATGTTGGCTATGGTGAGAAATTTAAGAAAACCAGGTGAGATGTGAAGCAAGGTTCTTCTTTTCCAACATTTCTAATCAAATCCTGAACATTGAGAGAGCACTGTTGCTGGTGAGTGATGAAATGCCTATCAACAGAGGTTATCACTTATCACCCTCATTGTTTCTTAATTTTGTCTCATTAATATATCCCATTCTCCCAATTGCATTTTAGAATCTAGACACTAAGAATTCCCAGCATGAAAGTCTGATCCGGTACCTGTTGACTCAGCTTGCACTACAGGATCTCCATCTTGGACACTCAGCAACAACATAGAACATAGAACTTAAAATGTTACAGCACACTACAGGCCCTTCAGCCCTCAACGTTACGCTGACCTGTAAAATTAATCTGATGTTCATCTAATCTACACTGTTCCATTATTATCCAGATATGTGTCCAATGCCCATTTAAATGCCCTTAATGTTGGTGAGTCTACTACTGTTGCAGGCAGGCCATTCCATGTCCCTACTACTATCTGAGTAAAGAAATTATGCCTAATGTCTGTCCTAAATCTATAACCTTTCAATTTAAAGATATGTCCCCTTGTGTTAGCCTTCATCATCTGAGGAAAAAAGCTCTCACTGTCCACCTTATTGAACCTTCTGGTTATCTTATATGTTTCGATTAAGTCACCTCTTAACCTTCTTCTCTCTAATGAAAACAGCCTCAGTTCCCTCAGCCTTTCCTCATAAGACCTTCCCTCCATACCAAACAACATCCTAGTAAATCTCCTCTGAACCCTTTCCAAAGCTTCCACATCCTTCCTATAATATGGTGACTAGAATTGAACGCAATACCCCAGGTGCAGCCATACTAGAGTGTTGTAAAACTGAAGCATGACCACATGACTCCAAAACTCAAACCCCCTACCAAAAAATGCCAATACACCTTCTTAACAACCCTATCAACCTGGGTGACAACTTTCAGGGATTTGTGCACCTGGACACCAAGATCTCTCTGTTCATCTACACTGTCAAGAATTTTACCATTAGCCCAGTACTCTGCATTCTTGTTACTTCTTCTGAAGCGAACTACCTCACACTTCTCCACATTAAACGCCATTTGCCAGCTCTGCATCTTATCTATGTCCCTCTGTAACCCAAAATATCCTTTGGCACTACCCACAACTCTGCCTACCTTAGTGTCATCCGCAAATTTACTAACTCATCCTTCTATGCCCACATCCAGACCATTTAGAAAAATGACAAACAGCAGTGGCCCCAAAACAGATCCTTGCGATGCACCACTGGTAACTGAGCTCCAGGATGAACATTTCCCATCAAACCACCCTCTGTCTTCTTTCAGCTAGCCAATTTCTGATCCAAGCCGCTAAATCGCCTTCAATCCCGAAACTCTATATTTTGTGCAATAGCCTAATGTGTGGAACCTAATCAAACGCCCTACTGAAATCCATATACACCACATTAACTGCTTTACCTTCATCCACTGGTTTTGTCACCTTCTTGAAGAACTCAATAAGGTTAGTTAGGCATGACCTACCCTTTACAAAACCATGCTAACTATTCCTAATCAAATTATTCCTTTCTAGATTATTATAAATCCGATCTCTTATAGGCTTTTCCAACATCTTACCCACAACCAAAGTAAAGTTCACTGGCCTATAATTACCAGGGTTGTCCCGACTCCCCTTCTTAAACAAGGGAACAACATTCACTATCCTCCAGCCTTCTGGCACTACTCCTGTCGACAATGATGACATAAAGATCTAAGCCAAAAACTCTGCAATCTCCTCCCTAGCTTACAGAGAATCCAAGGATAAATCCCATCTGGCCCAGGGGTCTTATCTATTTTAAGATCTTCCAAAATTGCTAAAACCTCCTCTTTGTCATCTGCAATCCCATCTAATTTTGTAGCCTGTATCTCCATATTCTCATCAACATTGCACTTTTCCAATGTGAAAACTGATGAAAAGTATTCATTAGGCGCTTCCTCTATGTCCTCAGATTCCATATACAACTTTCCACTACTACCTTTGATTGCCCCTGATCTTATTCTAGTCATTCTTTTATTCCTGATATACCTATAGAAGACCTTAGGGTTTTCCTTGATCCTATCTGCCAATGATTTCTCATGTCCCCTCCTGGCTCTTCTTAGCCCTCTCTTTAGTTCTTTTCTCGCTAACTTATGACCTTCAAGCCCCCTAACTGAGCCTCATGCCTCATCCTCACATAAGCCTTCTTCTTTCTCTTGACAAGTGCTTCAACTTCTTTAGTAAACCATGGCTCCCTCTCTCGACAACTACCTCCCTGCCTGATAGGTATATAATTATCAAAGACTCGCAATAGCTGTTCCTTGAATAAGCTCCATATTTCAAGTGTGTCCATCCCTTGCAGTTTCCTTCCCCATCCTATGCATCCTAAATCTTGCCTAATCACATCTTAATTGCCTTTTTCCCCAGTTACACCTCTTTCCCTGCAGTATATACCTATCCCTGCCTATTGCTATTGTAAACATAGCCGAATTGTGATCACTATTACCAAAGTGCTCACCTACCTCCAAATCTAACCCCCGGCCAGGTTGATTCCCCAGCACCAAATCCAATATGGTATCACCCCTTGTTGGCCTGTCTACATACTGTGTCAGAAAACCCTCCTGCATGCATTGAACAAAAACTGAACCATCTAAATTACCTGAACTATAGTATTCCCAATCAATTTTGGGGAAGTTAAAGTCCCCTATAACATCTACCCTGTTACTCTTGCTCCTATCGAGAATTATCTTTGCTATCCTTTCCTCTACATCCCTGGAACAATTCAGAGGCTGATAGAAAACCCCAAACAGGATGATCTCACCTTTCCTGTTTTTTACCTCAACCCAAACTACCTCAATGGATGAGTCCTCAAATGTTATCTCAGCTGCTGTAATATTACTGTTCATTAACAATGCCCCCCCCCACCCCCCGCATCCCCAACCAACCTTTTACTATTTTCTCTGTTCTTACTGAAACATCTAAATCCCGGAATCTGCAACAACCATTCCTGTCCCTCCTCTAGCCACGTCTCTAAAATGGCCACAACATTGAAAACCCAGGTACCAACCCATGCAGCAAATTCACCCACTTTATTCTGGATGCTCCTAGCATTGAAGTATACACAATTCAAACCAACATCCTGATTGCCTGTACCCTCTCGTGACGTTGTAAACCTATCCCTGACCTCACTACCCTCAACTTCCAGTACGCTGGAACTACAATTCAGGTTGCCATCCCCATGCTGCATTAGTTTAAAACCCCCAGAGTTTAAACATAGAAAGTTTAAACATCTTTGGGTCTATTCCATGGGCAGAAGCTACATGTATCCATGTCAATGAATGTTGGATTCCAATATGTACCTGCCTCACCATAGCACCATAGAATCATAGAATACCTCCAGAGTGAAAGCAGGCCATTCTGCCCCCTGAGTTCACACCAACCCTCTGAACGGTCCATTCAGACTCACCCCACTACTCTACCCCTGTAATCCTGCACTTCCCATTATTACTCCACGTGGTCAGCACATTCCTGGATACTATGGGCAATTTAACATGGCCAACCTACCTAACGTGCAAATCTTTGGACTATGGGAGGAAACTGGAATATCTGGAGGAAACCCAGGCAAACATGGGGAGAATGTGCTAACTCCACAGAGACATGCATCCGACGGTGGAATCGAACCTAGGTCCATGGTGTTGATAGGCAGCAATGTTAACCACTGAGCTCCTGTGCTAGCCACCAAGGCACATCTCTAATCTATTACAGTATGGTTCTGTACTTCAATATTGCACTTTAGAGCATACCAGCACTTTTCAGTGCAATGGTACTGCAGAACATTTTTTGTGCCGTGAAAGCCATCCACCTTACAGAGAGCATTGCAGCGCTCCTCACTCACTGACTCATTTTATCTGGATGCCCACAACATTGCTGCTTTGCCTTGCCTTTTTGTACTTTTCCCCCTCAGCCAGAGCTTAAAAGCTCACAGTAGTTCTGCCTTGCCTTGCAGTTCGGTGCAGACAGAAAGCTAAGCAGATGGTCATGGTTGTCAGTAGTCATCAGTTAAGGGATGGTCAGTTTGCTATATGAAGCCATCCTCCCTCAATGTCAAACCCACAACATGAAGCAGTGGCCCACATTTCAGTCAGGGACTCCCATACAGTCAGTCAAGGGTTTTAGCCAATATCAGTCCAAAGCATGGGCACAGTCTGTCAACCACATAGGGCATTCAAGGTGAGGTCCTCTCCTTGTAGGAATGTACCCTCGTTGCTGAGTCTTCCTGCCCTACTGTGAGCTGTTTTCTCTTAGAATGACATAAAGTGAGGAATTTGAGTGAGATGGAAGTGGCTGGGACAGCTGTTTGTTCTGGTGTAAGTGGGGAAACGTAGTGAGCTGCCCTGGGTGAGTGAGTAGGTAGTGCAGACACCATGCCAGATGAGTACTCTGGAGGCGTTGGTGGGTGAGAGCATGTGAGGGAAGATGCAACATGCAACAGACAGAGTGACGCTTGGCCGGAGGTGGGTGCAGTAGATAGAGTATATGAGGGAGCAGTGTTAAGATTTGGCACTTAACCTGGTGGAGAACAGAGGGTCCTGTGGCATTGCTGCATATTCTTCCAGGCGGTTGAGACCTCACTAACCCAGGTGGCAATCTCGGACCAGGCTGTAGTGTCTTGTGCTGTGGCCACCTCCGCCATTCCTGGCAGAGGAGGACAGCCTTCCTCTGCTACAAACTATCCACCAGGGACTCCAGGTCTCTGTCTATAAAGTTGAGCGCTAACTTCCCCTTATCTGCCATGTCTAAAACAAATGTCACAATCTGTACAGGGCAGTTTCAGACTGCCAGCACTGAACCAGATGCACAACAACTTTTCAAGATGGCGCTAGTGCCAGGGATCCCAGAATATCCTGGCAGTGGCGGGAGTGGGACAATCAGGCTGGCATTGGACAAGAAGAGGCACCAGAAGGACAGGGTAGGTAGTAAGCGAGGCGAGTTTGGAACAACTGCACAAGAAAACTCACTAGAGTTCACAGAAAGAAACCATCCATGAAACTTGACCAAAAAAGACACCGCCAAAGTATAAGAAAGTTTGTCACTATTTATTTTAACTCGAGTTTTCTTGAGGCTTTTCTTGCCTACTTTTTTTCTCACCACGTTTAAAGTGATTAAAAAAGCACTAAAACACTGAAGTCATTATATATTTCCAATAACAAAAATCTACAATATTTTCATTATATCAGCTGTAGCTCTGTGGGAACACTTCTTTCTCTGGGTCAGAAGGTTCAAGTTCCACTCCAAAAGCTAGAGCCTATAATGGAGGCTGACACTTGAATGCAGCGCAGGATGGGTCTTGGACTGTTGGAGGTGCCATGTTTTGGATGAGATATAAATTGAGACACTATCTGCCCTCTCAGATAGACTTAAAAGATCAAATAGCAATGTTCTAAGAAAAGCAAGGGGGCTCCCAATGTCCTATAGCCAAACATCATCAGTCAGGCAACACACAAAGCAAATAATCTAATAGCTGTTTGTGAAAAGTTACTCTGTAAATTGGCTGTTGTGTTTCTTACAGCAAAACTGTGGCTGCATTTCTACAGTTCTTCATTAGCTGTGAAACATTTTGAGACATGTTAGGTTTTGAAAAGTGCTATAGAAATTCAAATAATTTCTATCTGGTTGAGACTAGTGTTCCTCATTAAATCCTCATTAAAGCTGAACTGATTATGTAGTTTGATTACAGTGCAGCAGGACTGGAACTCATCACATGCACAGCGTGCAACCACAACAGAGAGCTGACCTGGCATGGTTTTGCCAGGTCTGCTAATTTTAATGATGATCATACATTTCCTGCACATATTGGTTAATACACAGGGAGCACATTGTTTATGACTGCAGGACGTAGGGAAAGTCGGCCACTCTTAAAGCGCTGCTGAATGTAATCAAAGCACAGCTGCACACACAAGAAATGTGAAATGCAGTTGCTATCAGTTGAATATGGAAAGAAGAAGGAACCAAAGCAAACAATTCTTCTTGAGGATGCTTTTCTGGGGATTTTACTTTCAGAGGTGCACTGTCAAGTGTAAAACATGCTGGCTGTAAGTGGGGGAAAGATTAAATGCAGAGTCCCATATTCACAGAAACAGATTGCAACAGAATCTTTATGAATGAAGGAAAACTGCAAAAGTAAGAGTCACCATAATTTGCCGACAATGTTATTTGACATTAGCATCAAAGCCAACAAGAGCTAACTTTTAAATGAATGCAACTTTACCAAGGTGACACACAGAGCTGTCAGGTAACCTTTCCGCTTTTTGATACATGCATATGCCTGGCCGTACTGCTGTCGGGCAACTTGGACAGGATTGCTGACAGGAATATATGTTTCTAATGTCATCCATAAATCTTGTAAATGAGGACCGCACAATACCAGTATAAGGTAAATATGTGCAGTTTGTTCATGGATTCGTATGGGGTGGCACACAAGCTGCCCTCTCGGTGACACCATCCCTGTCTCCTCCACTAAAACTCTCTTCAAAAGTGCAATTTACTATGCTTCTGGAAATCTCACCAGGAGCATCTTTCTTCTTCTGTTTCATTGAAATGTAGAAAATAGGAGCAGGCATAGGACATTTGGCTGTTTGAATTCATTATGATCAAGGCTGATCATCTGACTCAGTAGCCTGTTCCTGCTTTTCCTCCCTTTCCTTTGACCCCTTTAGCTCCAAATGTTATATCCAACTCCTTCTTGAAATTATACAATGTTTTGCCTTTGACTGCTTTCTGAAGTAGCAAAGTCCAGAGGCTCACCATGCTCTGGATGAAGAAATTACTCCTCATCTCAGTTCTAAATGGTTTACCTCATATCCTAATACTGTGATCCCTGGTTTTGGACTCCCCTGCCATTGGGAACATCCTTCCTGCATCTACCCTCTCTAGCCTTGTTAGAATTTTATAGGTTTCAATGTGAACCCACCTCATTCTTCTGAACTCCTGTGAATAAAATCATAACCGAGTCAATCTCTCCTCATACATCAGTCTTGCCATCCAGGAATCTGTTTGGTAAATCTTCACTGCACTCCCTCTATAGGAAGAACATCAATCCTTGGATAAGGAGACCGAAAATGCACATAATATTCCAATATTGCCTCAACAATGCCCTATATAACTGCAAAAAAAATCCATGTTCCTGTATGTGAATCTTCTTGTTATGAAGGCCAATATGCCATTTGACTTCCCGACTGCCTATTGCACCTGCATGCTTACCTTTAGCGATTGGTGTATGAGGATACCTGCATATCACTGCACATTCTCCACCCTCAATTTATAGCTATTTAAATAATTATCCTCCTTCCTGGTTGTGCAACCAAATGGATAATCTTATATCTATTCACTTTATACTTTATTTGCCATGTGTTTGCCCACTCCTACTCAGCTTTTCCAAATTGAACTCAAGCCTCTCTGTATCTTCCCTACAGCTCACCCTCCCATCCAGTTTTGTGTCATCTGCAAATTTGAAGATATTACAATTAGCTCCTTCATCCAAATCATTGATATATATTGTCATTATCTGAGATTATCGCACTGATCCCTATGGTATCCCACTCCCCACTGCCTGCCATGTCTACCAACCAGTTTCTATCCATCTCAATACACCAGAACCAATCTTATTTGCTTTAGTTTTACACACTAATTTCTTACAAGAAACTTTATGAAAAGCCTTCTGAAAGTCCAAACAAACCACATCCACTGGCTCCTCTTCATCTACTCCACTAGTTAAAATTATCTTTGAATTATAGTAGATTTGTAAAGCATGACTTCCCTTCCACAAATCCATCTATGTCTGATTCCGACACTGTTTTTTCAAATGCTCAGCTATTAATTCTTTTACAATTGACTCTAGCATTTTCCCCAGTACCAATGTTAGGCTGACTCATCCATCTATCCTGGTATTCTTTTTGCCTTATTTCTTAAATAGGTGGATTAGCTACCATCTAGTCTGTAGGAACTGTTCCAAAGTCTATGGAATCTAGGAAGATGACCCCTACCTCATCCACTTACTTAAGTGCTTTACGAACTGGATTATCAAAGCCTGAGGATTTATCTGCCTTCAATTCCATGAATTTCCCAACACCATTTCCCTCCTACTACTGATTCCCTTCACTAACTCCCTCCCGCTGAACTCTGTGTTCCCCTACATTTCTTGCTATGTTATTTATGTCCTGGTTTGTAAACATAGAACTAAAGGATGTATTTAGTTGGACAACCATTTCTTTGCTTCCCATTATAAAATGTCCCTCTTTCCTGAATTCTAAATTGCTCCCAGTCTTCGGATCTGTTTTTTTCTGGTTAATTTGTATGCCTCTTTCTTAGATCTAACATTATCTGACTGCAGGTTGAAGAACTTTCCTTCAATGCTTTCAGTGAAACAATCAAAGGTGCAGAGGCTCTATGCTTCTGCAAGTTGAAGTATATGTAACAGCTCATTTTCATTCAATTCCTACTATTGCCATGAACTGCAATCAGTTAACCAGCATTTTGGATTTACCTGATCCAAGCACATGCTGGTTTACACAGATTTTATTGTATTGTTATTGTAATTACATTTGGAGCCAAAAGGTTCAGTGGCTTGGTCCATGCAATGAGAAGGTTGACCTCTGAGGAGATGCTGAGTAACTGGGTCGATATTCTTTGGACTAAAAGGAATGAGAGGTTATCGCATTGAACTTTCTAAGATTATGAAGGAGTCTGCCAAGCTAGTTATTGAGATGTTGGTTTCCATGCCTGAGGAACGTGGAACAAAGGGACACAGTTTTACAATCAAGGTTTGATCATTTAGAACAGAAGAAAGGAGAAACTCATTCACTAAAGGATTGTGAATCCTTGGAATTCTCAGCCAAAGTTGTTGTAAATGAGCCACCATTGAACCATATTTTATGGCTAAGACAGACAGATTTTCAATCTGTCTCTTAATTAAGGGTTATGGGCACTGGGCAAAACAGGAAAAAAGAATTGAAATCTAGGTTGACCCATGATCACATTGAATGTGGAGCAGGCTCTTTAGGCCGCAAGTTCTTCTCCTGCTCCTATTTCTTAAGTCCTTGAATATGTTAATTTAAATTGAACTCTTTCTTTGTAATCTACTTCAAGGCTCTATTTTCATTATCAAGTAACATACTTCCTTTGGGAATGAGTTCCAATTACACAGTTAAGTGATGTCAATGGATGTTACCTCTGGTCTTACTCCAAGATGTGTTATTTTAACTCATATTACTAGAAATTATCTCAGCTTGAGGTATTGATTTAATTGGAAAGCTGGAGGGTAAACTCACTAATTTTGGAACAAAGTAGAAGAGCTCACAAATGAATTAAGTAACAAGCATAAATGCGAAGTTATAAAGAAACTTTCTTTTATAAATATTGAATATAAAGATGGATTTTCAGTAAAATAGTGCTTAATATTGGAAATTACAGAGGTCATGTTTAATCTGACTGGTATACAAAAAGGTTTGTTTTTCTGAAAACTCCTAATGGCACTGTGCAGTCATCTCAAAGGGTTTAAAAGGAAGAAAAATAGTTCCCAGTATTGTAACAAATAATTCTGATAAATTGTGTTGTTTTTTGTAATTATGATAAATCTAAAATTAATTTGTAGCTATTTTGTACGTAATATGATGCAGACATCTCAAGCATGCTGTGATACCGAGTGAAATTTGAGCTGTATTTATTATGTATAGCTAAGGGACTGATGAAAACTGTACAATGATATGTTGCAGGCCAAGTTCTACCATTACTAACATCACAATTTAAATAACTTTCACTACACCATGTCAAAACATTTGAGGTGCGGAGGGAACAAGGGAGCAACCATTGTAATTAATTAAAATTGTAAGTTGAAACAAGAAAACATGGAATGTGCTTTTGATGCAAATTCTCAACAAAGTGTCTTGGGTTTTGCCAAGCATGGCACGATCACTTATTGTTTCAATCACTTCACTGCTATATTGTTACATCATTGCATGAATAGGTTTATTACCATTTGGCAGTCAATCAGTGTACATGGTCTATCAAAGTATTCTTTAGTTACACACAAGGAACTGGGTTGGAGTTAAATTAACTGCTTAAGATGAATAGATCAACACTGAACACAGCGACAGTGTCCTCACTGGAACTGCAATAATTCGAGATGACATTGAATGCCTTTGAAGGCTGGGGACAAGTAATGCTATATATCAGAAACAGATTTTCTGCAATGTTTTACAAATTCTGAAATGAAAACGTTGTCTTTGCTCTGATAAGATTATTTTATTGAAAACCAGTAAATACAATAAAATCTACATTGTATCTATTGTAGCGTGCCCAGTTTAGATTACTTACAGTGTGGAAACAGGCCCTTTGGCCCAAAGAGTCCACACGGACCCTCTGAACAGTAGCCCACCCAGTCCCATTCCCCTCTGACTAATGCACCTAACACTATGGACAATTTAGCATGGCTAATTCACCTCACCTGCACATCTTTGGACTTTGGGAGGAAACTGGAGGAAACCCACGCAGTCACGGGGAGAATGTGCAAACTCCACACAGACAGTCACCCGAGGCTGGAATCGAACCCGGGTCCCTGGTGCTGTGAGGCAGCAGTGCTAACCACTAAGCCACCATGCCGTTGTTTGCATAAGACACACACAATCTACAGTATTCCAGCATTTTAACTAACATTAAAGATTCTTCATTGGTTTAGCAAATGTTAATTTTTCAATTATGCCTTTTGCATATCTATATATGATAATTGAGTGTGTGTAGATTATGGGGCTACTCAGGCATACATAAAAATTTCCATTTGTTTCAAAGATAGGAATAAGTTGTGTCCATTTAGTGGGATGCTATACTCAAAGTGGATATTGCTTGGAGATGTGGTATAATACTGGATCGTGGGATTAGTAGATTTACACCATAGCTTGTAATTGAATCAATACTTAAAACTGAGATCTCATAAACTGTTTAGTAATCTTGGTTAAAAACACATTTTAGAGTAAAGAAATCATGTTGTACTTACCTGTGTGCCGCATACGAAACAAGGCAAATGAGCTTATAGCACAGATTGAAGTTGACAGTTATGATATTGTTGGCATCATAAAGATGTGGCTGCAAGGGAATCAGGACTTGGAGGTAAATATTCAGGGATAGGTACCCTATGAAAAGGACACACTGATGGGCAAAGGGGATGGGGTTACCTTGTTAGTAAGAAATGAAATGAAATTGTTAGCAAGAAGCAATATAGCTTCAGAAGGCATTGAATCTGTATGAGGAGAGTGAGGAACCGTAAAAGGAAAAAAGACCCAGATGGGAATTGTGTACAGGCCTCTTAGTAGTAGTCAGGACGTAGGGAAGAAAATAAATCAGAAGATAGTGCCTTTCCTATACACCTTTTCTATGATAATAATCATGGGGGACTCCAATATGCAGATGAACTGGAAAAATCAGGATGATAGTGGATCCCAAGAAAAGAATTCATGGAATGTCTAAGAGATTTTTTTTAGTAGTAGCTTGTGGTAGAGCTCTCTGGGTTCTGAGATTCAATGATTCTCTTTCAAATGCTCAATAAATGTAGCTATTTTTAAATCCTGAAATCCTACTTAAGGATAAGCATTATCTTAATAATTAATTAGTTGCTCTTGATCAAATTTATATGGTTGGATGGAAACACAGTGCCGAAAAATGTTGTCCTTTCCCTGCTGTTCTCTTCTGTTTGCACAAGTCCAACTAAACAAAATTAGTTCAACTCTGTTTAATCTGTTTCAAGATATTCCATTCCAAGAATAACGGCTTACTAGAATCAGAGTGGGTTACAGCTGGAGATACTAGACATGACCATTTTCAACTTAATCACATTTGGCAGTTTGAATCTATTGCTCATGTAAACAGCTCCAGTTGAGTATTTGGATCATATCAGAAACTTGGGTAAAATTCAAAACATAGTTGAAATGCCAATCTAAGATTGGAAATCATAACTTAGGTCTGAAAACGTTTTGTAGCTAGAATCCATATAGGATTTAATTTTGAATTGAACTCAGAAAACAGTTCCAGTCCAGTTTTAGAAGACTGTTGAATTAGAAAATTAATTATTTTCATTTTTCATAGATTTCAACCCTATGTAACCATTAATGAAAGTTAAATGTGACTTGAATTACAGGCTAGAACAAATGCTATTTCACTTCTTGGTTTCATAAAGTATAATTTAAGCAATAGGTTGTGGTTCTGTTCGCCGAGCTGGGAATTTGTGTTGCAGACGTTTCGTCCCCTGTCTAGGTGACATCCTCAGTGCTTGGGAGCCTCCTGTGAAGCGCTTCTGTGATCTTTCCTCCGGCATTTGTAGTGGTTTGAATCTGCCGCTTCCGGTTGTCAGTTCCAGATGTCTGCTGCAGTGGCCGGTATATTGGGTTCAGGTCGATGTGCTTATTGATTGAATCTGTGGATTCACGAAACGACATGACCAGCTATCCTTAGCAGCCACACACGCACTTGAAAAGCAACATGAATTCGACTGGGACAACACTACTATTATAGGACAAGCCAAACAGAGAACAGCCAGGGAATTCCTAGAGGCATGGCATTCATCCACAGATTCAATCAATAACACATCGACCTGGACCCAATATACCGACCACTGCAGCGGACAGCTGGAACTGACAACCGGAAGCGGCAGATTCAAACCACTACAAATGCCGGAGGAAAGATCACAGAAGTGCTTCACAGGAGGCTCCCAAGCACTGAGGATGTCACCTAGACAGGGGACGAAACGTCTGCAACACAAATTCCCAGCTCGGCGAACAGAACCACAATAACAAGCACCTGAGTACAAATCTTCTCACAGACTTTAAGCAATAGGATTTTAATTATTCTTAGCTACAGTTTCCATTTAATTTTTAAAATATTCTGACAGTACATATTTGCATGTTTCTGTATCGATGTAATCATTTTTTCTACACACAAAACACACTATTTTGCATTTTCTTTTCTTTTTTAACATGAGTTCAGAACCACCTCACCTTGTTGTGAAATTATTGAACATCTAAATGAGGCAGGTCATCAATTTTCCCAAGCTCTGCTGTTTGCTACCCAACTAGTCTGACTCACTAATGCAGCATGGATTGGGTAGATCAGTTACTGGACTGCAATTCTTCCTACTAAACCTGGAACAAATGGTTAAACTCCATCAACAATCCTTGATACACTTCCAGCCATCATCATTTGTCTATACCCAACTTTTGTGAAGATGCTTCATTATTAATATCTTCGAGAATGCATGTTAAAAGGATGTGGACAGTGATTAATTTGAAGCATTGTGAAGGTATCTGAAATGTTTCACAGACATTGAAACACATTTTTTCAAAGTGACATGTTGGAAATCAGATGGTTTCAGCTAAGTAAAAAATTTTTGTACATAACTGCTAGATTTTTGTCGCAAGGGAAAGTAACTCCATAAGTCAGCTAAACCTCGAATTGTATTTAGGAATGCAGGAGCCAATCAAAGTCTTTTGTTGAGGAAATGCATGACTTTCCAATTAGAGTACACACTGTATGCCAGGGATTTAGTGAAAGATATTAGCGGGTTAATACATATACCCACACGTTTGTATCAGATATCCCCAGACTGTGGTCTAATATCTAGAACAGAAACAATAGGTGTCATCAACTGTTTACCTGTGGTTGACTTATTCCTGGAAAATGATTTGGCCAGAGCTGAAGTAGTGTACTCGATAGCAGTTATAGAAAGGCCAAGTGAAGTCAAGGAGACAAAGCAATAGCTGGAAAAGATTCTAGGATTTTTTCATTCATGAGTGCTGACCTGCTCACTGGCCGAACAAGTTCCATTGTCAGGTGTCAAAATGGCACCAGGGATGAATGTTTGGTTATCTTTGGGTATTCGGATAATCCAAGGGAGGTTTAATATATTTAATGAATCTTCTCTGTTCCCGAGTTCTGCAAGGTATCTGACAGTGGCTATTTGCCGCAAAGATTGACTGGCCTCTGGTGTAAGTATTAAGTACTACCTAGATGGAAAACTCTTGAACCTCCATCATTGCCATACCAAAACTGAAGTGAGCAGCATAGATACACATGGCCTTCAATGGATGGTTGACTGTAGTCTCGTTGCTGACTCTGCACCAAATTTTCAATGTGCTTTCAACCTCTTCAATTCTGCACACAAGAAACTTATCCTGCCCTTGAATGTTGCCATGACAAAACTCATAGGCAACTCAGGCCTGGTCAATCAAATATTTCATCTCCCACATATGTTGCAAGAGAGTCTAGAGTATGTTGACCACTCCCCAGACCTTGATAATCACCATTTTCAAAGTGTCCCTGCTGTAGGAAGAATGTTGCTAAACTTGAAAGGGTTCAGAAAAAATTACAAGGATGTTGCTGGGATGGGAGGGTTTGAGTTATAGGGAGAGGATAAATAGCCAGGGGCTTTTTTTCCCTGGATAGGTGGAGACTGAGGGGCATGGATAGAGTGAATAGCCAAGGCCTTTTTCCCAGGGCAGGAGAGTCCAAAACTAAAGGGCATAGATTTAAGATGAGAAGGGAAAGATTTAAGAAGGACCCAAGAGGCAACATTTTCACACACAGGGTGGTGGGTGTATGGAATAAGCTGCCAGAGGAGGTGGTGGAGGCGGGTACAATTACAACATTTAAAAGGCATCTGGATAGGTACATGATTAAGAAGGATTTCAGAGGAATTTGGGCTAAATGCTGGCAAATGGGACTAGATCAGTTTAGGATATCTGGTTGCTGAGGAAGAGTTGGAACAAAGGGTCTGCTTCTGCCCTGTACAACTCTATGACTCTATAAGTACCATTGAGACAGTGATCAAACACCAGATCAGTTGTCCCAGATCATTCCTCTACAGACTACAGCAATGAGTGGACAAAGACCTCTGCGAGTGAACAAAAGTCCAAGAGTACAGAGAGGTTTTCATCACCACACTCCTGTACTACAGTGAGATTGGACTGCGCATCTGCAACACATAAGAGCAGTGGAGATCTTTCATCAGCAGTGCCTCTGCCACATTGTCTAAATTCGATAGAAAGAATGTTAAACAAAAAACAAATGCAAATAAACAAAATGCCTTTTTGAAGGCAACTCTACAAACTCTCATGCAAAAGTATTGCAAAGCCAATCATGATGAACTGCAAAGTGTGTCAGGATGATTGAAAATTATGTCTCCCTCCAAGTCCTGTCTTCTTAACTTTTAAGGATCCAGTATTCTAGTTCAAGACAAAGAAAATGCTACAAAGACACTCTTAAAATTGTCCTCGAAGTGCAGCAGCAGGGACAAAAATAACTGGTAGACCTTGTTATCCATTGTGCAACTCGTCCATCAAGCTTTATCATGTTTTGATCTTAAAATGCCTTAATGATGGGGCAGAATGAAGACAGAAAAGGAAAGAAACGGAAATAAAATCTGCACTCCATATCCCACTAACTCATGAGAGAACCTGCCCCAAGTGCCCAAAGATCTCTGGGTCAAGAATTGGTATGTTCAGGCAAATGAAGATTCACAGCACAAACTCATAACCTGAGCAGGTGTCATTCCTGAATTGAGGAGCAGCCAATGAGGGAGAAGAGCAAAAACAAAATTGCTGCGAAGGTCTTCAACTGTAAAATCATTAGTCAAATTATTTTAAGTTCTCTGGCTCAGAGACTTCCAACAGTTTGCAGAAGGTTTCTCATAGCGTGTGGAACATCACCAAAAATGTAGTTCCAAAGGCAGTTTGCAGGGGACAGAAGGACGTCAGATAGACAAACATAGTGAGAATAAAATGGGTCTCCTGGACAAGACAGGAATTTTAGATGGGATGTGAAGAAAAATGTTTTACCTATCGGGAAGTGAGAATCTAAAACTCACTGCTTATCAGGGTGTTAAAAGCGGAAACTTCCATAACTTTTAAGAAGTATTTAAATGTGCATTTGTGATGTCAAGGTATGCATGGCTATAAGTCATGAGTTGGAAAATGGAACTAAAATAGGTGGTTACTTTTGACTGGTATAGACCTGATGGGCTGAAGGGCCTTCTTATCCATGCTGTGCACCTCTATGACTAAGAATCTAAGGGAAGCATATGGAGAGATTGAAACGAAACTGGAAAATGTATGATTTCTGACTATAATGAGGTCAGACTATTGGGAGGATAGGTTGGTAGGATTGGGAAGAGTGAAGAAACAGAGCCAACCAAATGGATAGCCTGATTCTTAGAGATGAAGAAAATCATGATTTTCTCACAGTGGCTGCAAGAGAAGATGAGGGAGAGATGAGTTAAAAGGGATAACTGTTCATACAGAAAAATGTTAGGAGATTTATTTCCTCTCCAACATGATCCTTGAGGAGAGGGCAGAGGTGGTAAAGGAGTAAAAGATCAGATAGTGTTTGATGTAATCCAGCCAGATTTAGTGATGGGTTTGCTAAATCACTTGTGTCTCAGTATGCACCAGTCTGCATTCCATAGGCTTGTGGGAGAAAGGTGGAGGTAATATGAGACAACACAAATATGGCAGTGAGTAAACATTTGCAAGTATTCAATAAACAGCAGAGAGAAATTCTGACAGCAGCTCCAGACAACAGCAAAATAAGCTTCAGGCAAAGTTTCACAACTACTTGCATTTATATCAGCCCTTTAACTGATAGAATAACCCAAGGCAGAATTGAGTATCAAGCAAAGTTTGATGCTGTGCCATGCAAGTAGAAATTAAGACAAGATTAGAGTAGTGCTGGAAAAGCACAGCAGGTCAGACAGCATCCGAGGAGCAGGAAAATTGACATTTCGGGCAAAAGCCATTCATTGGGAAACCATTTCTGATGAAGGGGTTTTGCCCGAAACGTCGATTTTCCTACTCCTCGGATGCTGCCTGACATGCTTTTCCAGCAGCACTCTAATCTTGACTCTGATCTCTAGCATCTGCAATCCTCCCTTTCGCCTAGTAATTTAGATAGCTGAGTTTGGTCAGAGGTAGGCTTTAAGAAGTCTCTTATCTTAGCTTCATGTATTCCAACAAAGATGGTTTCTAAATTAGTCTTATTGATAGCATTGCCCAAATCTGTTCATACCACCTTGTGCAGTGAGGCTGTTTTCAGAGATTAGTTTTGGTATTTTTGTGAAAATGAACTTATTATGTCTATCCTATTTACATACATTACAGCCAATGGAACATAGTGTCAACTATCAGGTTTTATAGAAGATCAGTTTGGTCCAATCCTTTTGGAGCATCATTGACACAGTTGACCATTCCACCACATTTAATGCTTTATAACACTCAACATCTTTATTAATTGAGCAATAAGAAGGAAATTGCTGCTCTAGTATCGTCATGTGAAATATACTGTAATGTTTGCAAACATGTTAATACTGCATAATGCAGACTTAACATTCATAATGTCAATTACAGTAGGGGAGTAGAAATAGCTCCCCAGTTCTTCGGTGAAATCAGAGTATAGTGTAAAAACAATTTATTTTCACTTAAGAAATGAAAGTTTAAGTACAGATCTGATAAGCAGTAACTAAAATCCCTGTTGGCATGCAGTTGTAAAATGCCTAAATAATGTGACTGAGTGGTAACAAAGCAAGGTTTTGTGTTCACTGTGCTTCCTCAGTATAAGTCTGTGAACTTGCAGAAACCAATGAAAGAACTGAGATTTGGTCCAACAAAAATGTGATTTTGGCCAGAGAAAGACAGTTCATGTCTGTGGGGAGTGATATCAAGTTTGGAAATGAACCAAGTTGATGCTTCAAAGCAGAATTTTGCTTTGAAGCCTACTGTACAAGATGCAGCCCAAAGACCTAAAGACCTTTTTATGGTCTGAGATTTAATAGCACTAAGCTGGGGTTCAATGTATTGGTTGGATTTGATAAGTGCTTTGTACCTATTCAATTTCTGAGGCATGGCTTGTTTAGAAATATGATGGCACCCTGTCCAATTTTCAGGAACAAAATGGACAATCAAGCATCCACTATGACATCATGCCTCAATATGACATCCAAATGGACATTCAAATTCACTATGAGCCTGAAGTATGATGTCCGTCATTTTACAAAAGGGAAAAATAGAATCTTATCCCTGAAACAGGTATTTGGTTCTTTGCCCATTCAAGTAACGGTCTTAAATTCTGTTTGTGCTGGGAATGGAAATCCCTTCTCCATTAATGTTGCACAAAATGCAGCAAAGCAATGTGAAAATCTTGTTTTTTTGCTCAACACATGATGGTCATTGATATGATTGTACATATGAAATGTTCAGCTAGACTGTTTCAGTATGATAGAAGGATAAGAATTGCTATAGGTCACTCCCACTCAGTACATATCTTGAAATAATTTGCCATGAACTGCAGTCTGTTGTTAGACACTATCTAGCCTGAGATACTGAGTAAACTGAAAACAGCTGTCTTCTATGTTAAGTGCTCATCTGTTCCTGGTGTCCATGATGTCTTTGCATGATGCATGGTATTAGGACTCATTTGCCCATGAAAATAACCTGTCAGCTTATATTAAGTTCATTTCTGCACAACCAGGATGAATGAATATTCTCAAATACTTCTTTAAAGCTGTCAGGCCATACTGAACAATGATCACTTGTAAACCTTGCATTCGCTCATTTTTGACAGTTGTCAGTTGCAACTGTTCACACTGGCTCAGGCCAAAGTGCAATTGATCAATTTTGAAAATACATCAATCTCATAGTCCACAGCATCAGCATCTAGATCAAGATGAATACCTTGGTTTTTGTGTGGGTTGGATATTGTAAACATTGTAAATATCCTTGCAGATTATTGACTGATCCCCTTGTGTCCCATGTGGTCTGTTCCACTGCAGTGGGTGTGTTTTGAAGCACATGAATTGTGACTAAACTGAGATCTGTGGATACTGTTAGTTCTGCCACTGCTAGACCATTGGTATCTATCATGTAGAAGATTTCAGAAGCATAGTAACACTGCTATCAGATAGATTTTCTTTAATTTGGGTGGTGATTTGAAGACAGAAAATGGCCAAGAAAGGGATTTTTATGTCACAGATGACCAGAAGTCAGAGAGAGAGACATAATGCGATCACATAATTAGAATTAGGTTTTATCGTCACGGGTACTTGAGTACAGGAATACAGGTGTACCTGTAATAACTGAACAAGTTGCCATTCACTAGTGCCATCTTAGAATACAAAAGACAGGATTAAACAATAGAAACATAAATAAAAGAAACAGCCAAAAGGAAAGGAAGTGTCCAGATCACTCTCCCACCACTGCCATGATACTTTGCTGCCAGAAAAGCAAAGCCACCAGGTCCATCCCACAGTCTGTTCAGATGCCCAGAGTCCCCACACACTGCTGTAGTCAGAATGCTATCAGGTACCCAAGCCCAGCCATGCCCTGGGGCTGCACCTCCACTGCTCGAACCATCTCACCATTCTTCAGTGCCATCTTGCTTTCACCAACATTGTCATTACCACCGACTCCCATAGCTATCTGGATTGACACTGACATTTTTTACAAACCCACCGACTCCCACAGCTACCTGGAATCTCTGACACCTCCCTCCCCTTCCTGGAGCTCTCATTCTCCATTAATGACGACCGACTTGACACTGACATTTTTTACAAACCCACCGACTCCCACAGCTACCTGGATTACACCTCTTCCCACCCTACCTCTTGCAAAAATGCCATCCCGTATTCCCAATTCCTTCGCCTCTGCCGTATCTGCTCCCAGGAGGACCAGTTCCACCCCAGAATACACCAGGTTGCCTCCTTCTTTAGAGACCGCAATTTTCCTTCCCTCCAACCATAACAAGGACAGAACGCCCCTGGTTCTCAACTTCCACCCTACCAACCTTCGCATAAACCAAATCATCCGCCGACATTTCCGCCACCTCCAAACAGACCCCACCACCAGGGATATATTTCCCTCCCCACCCCTTTCCGCCTTCCGCAAAGACCGTTCCCTCCATGACTACCTGGTCAGGTCCACGCCCCACTACAACCCACCCTCCCATCCTGGCACTTTCCCCTGCCACCGCAGGAACTGCAATATCTGCACCCACACCTCCTCCCTCACCTCCATCCAAGGCCCTAAAGGAGCCTTCCACATCCACCAAAGTTTTACCTGTATATCCACTAATATCACTTATTGTATCTGTTGCTCCCGATGCGGTCTCCTCTACATTGGGGAGACTGGACGCCTCCTAGCAGAGCGCTTTAGGGAACATTTCCGGGACACCCCACCAATCAACCACACAGCCCTGTGGCCCAACATTTCAACTCCCCCTCCCACTCTGCTGAGGACATGGAAGTCCTGGGCCTCCTTCACCGCCGCTCCCTCACCACCAGATGCCTGGAGGAAGAACGCCTCATCTTCCGCCTCGGAACACTTCAACCCCATGGTATCAATGTGGACTTCAACAGTTTCCTCATTTCCCCTTCCCTCACCTCACTCTAGTTCCAAACTTCCAGCTCAGCACTGTCCCCATGATTTGTCCTACCTGCCTATCTTCTTTTCCACCTATCCACTCCACCCTCTCCTCCCTGACCTATCACCTTCATCCCCTCCCCCACTCACCTATTGTACTCTATGCTACTTTCTCCCCACCCTCACCATCCTCTAGCTTATCTCTCCACACTTCAGGCTCTCTGCCTTTATTCCTGATGAAGGGCTTTTGCCCGAAACGTCGATTTTACTGCTCCTCAGATGCTGCCTGAACTGCAGTGCTCTTCCTGCACCACTAATCCAGAATCTGATTTCCAACATCTGCAGTCATTGTTTTTACCTCTGAATCCACAACAGGCCAATCTCAGAAATGCAGCCACCACTAAAGCTGCCAGATCCTGAATTGGGCCCAAGCTCGAGCTGGGCTCATCATGCCAAAGCAGCTTTTTTCTTCCACATCACTGGACTTGTAATTCAGAGCTCAGAAAATGCTCTGGGAATATGAGTCCAAATCTCACAACAGCAGTTAGTAATTAAGAAATATGAAATTTAAAGCTAATTGTGTGGCCATGAGGCTATCGACACTCATTTAAACAAAAACATCTGGCCTACTAAGATCCTTCAGGGAAGGAAATCTGCCTTTTTGCCTCCAGTCTGGCCTATGTGTAACTGAGGGTCTGGACAGCAACCTGGTTGATTCTGATCTGCCCTCTGCAATGTTTAAGGGTGAGTAGAAATGGGCATTAATTGTCAGAGACCAGAGAAGACTGGTGGAAGAGGTCCATACTGACAGATGCTGCTATTTGGAGGCTCCATGCAGTTAGAGCTCAGAGAGGTCTAGGGATCCACTCAGTGTGGTTGAGTGTCGGAAGCTGTTGTGAGCCAAGAATGTGACAAGAGGTCAGCAACTCTGTGTTTGTGGCTTTTGGGGCAATGGTAGCCCTTTTGAACAGCAATGTTCTACTCAGAATAGCTAAAGTGGCTGGCACACTGCTGATAGAATGCAGTCTTGGGATTCCAAGGGAGAGCAATCTCCAAAAGAATAGATTCAACCACTATGAAATGTGCAGGCTTTCAGGCAGTTAACATTGGGTCAGCATTTGAGCAAAATTCAGAGGCTCGATCCTTCCATGTAAAAAATTGAAATCCTCATGAGATAATCAGAATGTTAAAAAGCTTTTGAGACAGTAGTGATTGAATTTTGGGTTGGTTGCTAAAGCAATTATGTAATTTATCTTGATCACATCTGCCACTGAACATGCAGCATAGTAAGTTTGACTACAGTTTGCCTTTTAATTCATAGTTACCTTGCTTCAATTCAGGATTTTGGAATATGAGATAGATATTGTAGATTGTTTGTTTTCTGACTTTGTGAGATTTATTTAATTTGTTTTAAAACAGGGAATCTTGTGGTTTTGTTCTCTTAGTAAGCACCCAGGACTCCAAACTTTGGTTTCTTCTTAAAGAAAAGCTATTGATCTTTAATCAGATTACAACTAACTTGAGGATCTGATCTGGGATCATAACAGGGTCCAGGTCAGTAAAACAGCTCACAGACAATTGGCAGGAAATGCAACTTGTCAGTAATTGAGCAAAATGTCTCACAGTAATCAGCCAGTGAGTGTTGTCTATGTAAAGGCAGGATTAAATGACAGATTCCTAAACAGGAAAGGAATCAGAGGTGCTGTCTATTGCTTTCCTGTCTACAGGAGGAAGGAGACACTGCGGGAGTCACATTTTGAAACTGTCCATGATCTTCACCTCATAATTCAGAATTGATTGAATATGTTGACATTTTCTCTATGCCTCTTGATTTGGAAATAAATATAATTCATTGGAATTTTGACTAGCTTCAGAATGTGACATTAAATTTCATTCCTATCACTTCACCACAATAGAACACTGACACAACCATGGTTACAGGTCAGTGCAAATAGATAGATATTTCTAAACCAATGTCTTTAGTTTTGCACAATGGTCATCCCACCTGATACACACATTGATTTCTTTTATCTATTATCGCTAATGAACAAAAGAAAATATGTGTCTTTGTGCTTTGTTTTACAATCATTTCTGTAATACAATTCAAAAATCTATTTGCTCTTGGCTATAATTCAGACTGCAGCAATAATCATGCATTTATTAAATATGATTTCCTTCTGACTATTCTTGTGTCCCTAGTACAAACACAGGAAAGAGCTTCCCACTTGATAATAAATGTTCCCATACATCAGCTCAGTTGTAATAGCATCAAACTAATTGCTTCATCTCATGAAATATCCTGTGAGAAAAGCAGGGAGCATCCCTTTGCAGTACATGAAAAGAATACAATTCAAGGTCATTCAAATAGCTTTCCAAAGACTGGAGTCATCAATGATATAGTCTTCTTTAGGTCACTGTGGTTTGACAAGAAACATTACTCTTAAGATGTGTTTCATCGTATTAGATCCAAAAACACATTAGAATAAAAGTATGGTCACATTAAGACCAACATGACTACAGACAATGAGAGAAGGGAGTTCAATAGAAACTATTTGAATGCCTTTGTCTTCTTGAAAATAGAATTTTAATGAGCATAAGGGTTGTTAATAAGCTGTACTTTTATTTTGCAGCATTTACGTTTTCTGATATTAATCAGATTTGTGTAAAGGAGTGCATTGTCAGAGATATTTTGAGATTTAATTGAGTCAGGGCAATTAATGCTGGAGATTAAATATCATGGATCCTATAAGTACCATAATTCCACCTCAAAAGATTTTTTTGTGTGCTCTTTAAAACAAAGAAAAAACAAAGAAAATTTACAGCCCAGGAACAGGCCCTTCAGCCCTCCAAGCCTGAGCCGATCCAAATGTACTGTTTAAACCTGTCGGTCAATTCCTAAGCATCTGTATCCCTCTACTCCCCACCTACTCATGCATTTATCCAGACGCATCTTAAATGAATGTACCGTGCCTGTCTCAACTACCTCTGCTGGCAACATGTTAAAAATGCCCACCACCCTCTGTGTGAAGTACTTGCCGCGTGTATCCCCCTTAAACTTTCCACCTCTCACCTTGAAAGCGTGCATAAAATATGATAGGGATAATTTTCATTTCGCCAACTCAAAACCAAAAGCAAAATTCAGCCATTATCATTGTAAATGGCTGAACTGATACTGATGAAAGCTCATCAATGTGAAATGTTGACTCAATTTCTCACCACAGCTGGTGCATTTTTGCAGCTTTATCTGTTCCCGCCTCAATCTGTCACAGTTTCTGCAAAGGAACAGAAGAACATAAGAACTAGCAAGAGTAAGCCATCTGGCCCTTTGAGTGTGTCCCACTATTCAATAAGATCATGGTTGATCTTTTTGTGGCCTCTGCTCTCTTACCATATCCTTTAATTCTTCTGCTGTTCAAAAAATGATCTCTCTTAGCTTTAAAAACATTAACTGAGGAAGCCTCAACTACTTCACTGGGTAGGGAATTCTATAGATTCACAACCCATGGTGCAGAAGTTCCTTCTCAATTCAGTCCTAAATCTGCTCCCCGTATTTTGAGGCTATGCCCTCTTATCCTGGTTTCACCCGCCAGTGGAAACATCCTCTCTGATTCTATCTACCTATTCCCTTCATGATTTTATATATTTCCATAAGAGAATTGTTTTCTTTTTCTCAATTCATTCATAGGATATGGATATCACTGACTGGGTCAGAACTCACTACCTATCACTAGTTTATTTCAGTTGTTTGTCTGATGTGATGGATTCAATCAGCTTGATGAGTAAACTCTGACCCCCAAATATCCATTGAAGTAGATGGACTGAGACAGCTCAGTGTTTTGGTATTCAAAAGCTGCCATCTTGAGCTGGTTGGTGGCTGACCAATGAGACATGATCATCTCTGCCAGCATCAGGAACAACTCATAACACCCATTTCTCTACCCAAATCGAGTTAGACTCTTTACCTAAAACTGCTGTCTCCTAGTTGTGTTAACATTCTACAACTAAACTTGAGTGTCCTTTCCAGGGTTCAAGGCTGGGCAAAATTTATGAGGACAGTAAGCTGCTGAGGTGTCTGTGTTTCCATTTCAACTTCCCGCTTTAGACCAAAGGAATACAAAGCAATATGTTTGACAGCTTGGTTGCAGGAATTGCCAAAAAGGTGATGTATCTGGATGTCCATCCATCTATAGGTTCCACTTCAAATTTTTCAATCAGGTTTTACTCCTTTAATCTTCAGCTCTCTGGAAGTAAACCCAGGACAGCGGAGCTTACTTGGTCACAGCTGGGAAATTGGTTCCTGACTGACAGGGTGTGTCTGTATGGCGGTGGGTCTGCACACTGCATGCCTGGGAGCCAAACCTCCTGAAAGTTCTTCTGAAAGCCTACCCTAGAGCCACAACAGACTCAATTTCCATGATTGGAACCAGCAGGCACAGCAGAGGACCTGGAGATGGAGAAACTATGTACTAAGAAAGAAGGACTTATTTACACTTTTCTCCCATTGCAGCTAACCAGCGATGTAGGATGAAAACCAGCACACAAAAGCAGAAAGAATGATGACTCGCTTCACCCAAACACATGATGCATCACATCCACCTCTTGGACACACAATCTGACAGTCATACCCATTTATCTACATTTCACTAATGGCAATTCCTGTTTCAGAGACCCTAAAATCAGCATTTCGTCTTTGTACATAGAGTAATGCAGGATGCAGCTGACATCAGGAATTAAAATTAAAGCTAAAGGGAATCATCTCAAATGATGAGGCATTAAACTAATGTGGTGATAATGGAGAAAAGTACAGGTTGCTCATGGAAAAGTACTAAAATCAACAGCAATGTAATATAGTGGTGACCTAAATTTAACAGCACCACCTGCAACCAACACCTTGGCCACATCCCCAGATTTGCAGCTCATAAAAATCTGTGAAATGGTATTTACATGCATTTAGCTGCACCCCTCTAGTAGTTTTTATTTAGATTCTATGTATACTATTTATTAAAAGCAAAGGTTAACCAGTAGCATATAGTCAATGCAACAGACTAAATTTGGTTACTAAATTTCTAACTTGAATCTCCTTAGGTGTACAAAAGTAACTAAAACAATAGCATGCTTCTGGTAATACCAAATCCAGACTAGCATCCACAATAAAAACATTAAAAATTTGTCTTCTCTCCATGCAATGCCTACAAATCACTTCCATTCAATCTGCAACATAAGAGCTGCAAAATCAGCTGTCCCTTTTCCAAGGTAAAGTCTGGAATTCAGGAAAGTAAGAGAGTCTGTATGGTTGAAACAGAGCTATCAAATTAGTGCAATAGCAAAATACAACAGATTCTGAAAATGTGAAATGTTGGTTCCATTATTGACAGAGAGGCAGGAAGGTGGTGAGCAACTCTGGCAGCAAGCAGGGAACCCTCACAATTGACCTGAGTCTGCTTTTCCAGCAGCCTGACTGCTATGCTTTTCCAGCAGCCTGACTGCTATGCTTTTCCAACATCACACTCTTGACTTTGAAAAACAAGAGTTTGTCATACCTCCCAGCTTTCTGAGTCAAGTTTATACCCACATTGTCACTGTGCCTTTAGTCCATGCAGCTTAATTTTGCTTACAAGTTTATTGTAAAACTGTGCCATATATGATCATAGTTCTATCAAATTAGTACAATGGTTTCCTACGCTCCTCTGGATGATATTAATATTTTAGATTAGATTTGACTGATTTCAGGAGAACACAAACCATTTGCATTAGATATATTCTATTTACTTTAGAATCAAAATGTACCTGTGCACATGAACAATCAGCCTTAATATTTGAGAACCATAGATTTATAAATATGGGAATCTTCCCATCCAGAGTCTCTGCCTTTGGTCCTTTAGGGAATGAAGGGAGAAGAGTAGATTTTGTTCTTTAAGAGTTCTTGTAGACACCATGATACCATGAACACCCTTCAGGAACCAGAAATAGCAGGGGGAAAAGACAGCACATTGTGGCAGAGACCTGTTGCTGAAAAAGGTTCTGGCATCAGTGTCAAAATTGAGTCAGTGTCCCTTGCAAATTGAGGCAGTGGGGAGTGGAAAAAGAATGACCTCTGAAATCAACTTGCTTCTTCTTTCAGGTTTACAATACCAGTAGCAAACCTGGACCCAATCTGCTGATCAGGAGGTAGGTATGGCTCCTTACTGTAAGTGTATCAGCTGTTTCATGATAGCCACAATAGGACAAAGGAAACTCTGACCCACAGAATGCTCTGATACAGGGGTCATGAAGCATGCTACAATATGATGATACTAATTACTTCAGAGCACTGTTGTGTTGCTCTGAGTCAAAATCCAGAGGACATTGCCACTTTATTCCTCTTTTGAACATTACCATTTAAGAAATAATGTGTGGTCCATATACTTCCCTTATTCCACTTTAATCCATCATGATTGTAACGCTTAGAAATTCATATTTACAGATTTGGCATGTTTGGTAGATTTTGCAACAAAAACTCTTGCACTAAACATATGAATATCACTTACGCCACATGACTGGGTCTCAAGCCAATCAAAAAGGTAAACCACTAACTAAGCAAGAAATTGAACCTCAAGAAAAAAAAGGACGTGAATTTTAATGTATTGCTTTAATTTTGCTTACAATTACATCACGTTGGATCATTTTCATTGATCACCAAGCATTAGCAACTTTCCAAACATAGTCGGACAATTTCCTGTGAATCAGTAGTTTATAATTTAATTTATAAATTTTTCATACATTGTGAGCAATATGTTCCCATTATAATACAATGTCACTGGGGAGGTGATGGTCCAGTGGTATTATCACTGGACTGTTAATCCAGAGACCTGGGTAGTGTTCTGAGGGCTTGGTATCAAAGCCTGACATGGCAAATAGTGGAATTTGAATTCAATTTTAAATAAAACTGGAGTTAACAGTGACCATGAATCCAATGTTGATTGTCGGGAGAAAAATGTTGATTGTCTGGTTCACTAATGTTCTTTAGGGAAAGAAACTGTGTTCCTTACCTGGACTGGCCTACGTGTGCCTTCAGACCACAGCAACATGGTTGACATCTAACTACCCTCTGGGCAATCAGAAATGGGCTGTAAATGCTAACTTGGCCAATTATACCCTCATCTTGTGAATGACTAAACACAGTTATAAACATAAGAAGCAATTCTCATGCTAACTAATTTTTGTTATGATGTTATAAACTAAGTTACTCAAATCCATCAAAACTGATTTTTTAACTGCGTATTTATTACCCCCTAAATTGTTCTGGAGAAAGCAGTGGAAAGCTGCCTTCTTAAACAGCTGCACCATGAAGTGCAGGAATACCCAAGCATTCTAGCAAAGGACTTCCAGGATCTTGACCCAGTGACACTGAAGGAATAATGTTGGGACATGCCACATATTGTTGAAGTACAAGTCGGATTTTCATTACCTGACACTTCTAAAGTCAGTAACTGCCTTGATTGCTTCATAACATTCAATTAGAAGCTCATGGTTCAGTGTAACAAATTGGCATGGTAGAAGATTGGATAGTTAACTGGAAATAGCGAGCTGGAATAATTGGGTCATTTTTCTGGTTGGCAAGATGTATCCAGTTAGTATGTGACTTGGACAGGAACTTGTTGGTGGTGATGTTCCCGTGCAGCTACTGTTCTTGTCCTTCTAAATGGTTGAGGTCACAGATTTCAAAGGTACTGTTGGAAGAGACCTGGCAAGTTAAGAAATGTATATCATTGGTGGTGCACATTGCTGCAACTGTGTGTTGGCAATGAACAAAGTCAATGTTAAATTGGTTGAGGTGGCAATAAAGTGGGCTGTTTGGTCTTGGATAGTATCAATTATCTTGAGTGTTGTTGAAACAGCACCCATCCAGCTTAAGTGGGGAGTATTCCATCCCACTCATGACTTGTGCCTTGTAAAAGATAGATAGGCACTGGAGAGACATGATGTGAATTAATGAATGAATAGCAAGCAAATTAAGGTAGAATTTGACAGACTTGGTGATACCGGGCCCTCATTGGATTGGTAAACAAAATCACCATAGGAGATTTTCAATTGCCACAAGAAGCTTACCTCAGCAAATCTGTCAATGACAGGTCATCTGTCTTGCTGGGAGAGTGCCATATGTTAGCAATTTCCGGGGCTACCATCAACTACTAAGGAAAGCAGCCCCAACACTTGCCCTATTCATGATCAACAAATGCCTTGATGAGGTCCTGACAACTGAAGTTAAGTCTCCAATTTACCATTTGGAGGAACCTAACACCTTATCCATTTGCCTGGTATACAATAACGAAACTGGGCATATTTAGTAGTGGCTCATGCTTACACTTGTTTACACCCAAAAAAAAGAGGTGCAAAGCATGCCAATTTCTATCTCATGAATTCTAAATAAACATTGTTTTAAGTTAAATTTTGTTGATGCTCAGGCAGTTAACTCACAACCAAGGACTGTAAACATTCATGTTCCTGTTTATGATCTAAAATTAAATCAGTAAATGTCTCCATTGGGGAAGTCACCAGGAAACTCAAACTTTTAAGTGAGCCATTTTTGTACGATCTTGTTCCTATGATTAAACAATTAAAGGAAATGAGATATGCTATAACATGATGTAGTGCCAAACAGTCACTACTTAAACTGTTCTTGAGATACCACCAGAATTCCTAGTCTGGAAAATTTCAACACTTCCAGCCTGCTGCACAAAATATTTAATAACAGATGATTCAATTGTTTACCCATTAAATATATTTATTTTGTATTCGTTGCATTAAGGGGTAATATTAAACAACATCAATCATTGTTTGCACAAAAGAAAACAAACATTGATCTTCTATTTCAGACAGCACTCTTGTTGCTTTCTCCCAATTGATTGTACCATATAGAGCCCATTTGATGCAGCTACACACACAATGCTCTTAGGGAAGGCGTTCTAAGATTTTGACCCGGCAAATTTATTACTGGAACAGCAGTATATTTCCAAATCAGGATGGTGTGCAGGGGAATTTGCAGATAGTGGTGTTCCCAAGTATCTGTCCTTGTCCTTTGAGGATAGTAACAGTAATGGGTTTGGCAGGTGCTGTCTAAGCAGCCCTGGTGAATTTCTGCTGTGCATCTGGCAGATGATACACAGTTCTTGTTGCTGATAGAGGGCATATTTTTGGGCTTCAGTGACCTCTGTGTCAAGACCCATCAGGATCTCATATATTTTCATCAAGTCCCTTCTTGCTTTCTAAACTCCAGCAAATACAAACCTAGTCTGTCCAACATTCTCTCAATAGACAGCCCACCCTTTCCATATAGTTGTCTAGTAAATTTATTTGAATTGCTTCCAACTTACTTACACCCTTCCTTAAATAAAGAGACCAACATTGTTCACACTATTCCAGATGTAGTTTCACCAGTGCTTTGTCTAATTGAAGCATAACTTCCTTACTCTTATAAGTTGCAAACCACAGGATACCTCTTGCCAACCAGAAAATGATCCAATTATTCCAGTTCACTATTTCCAGTTAACTATCCAATCTTCTACCATGCCAATTTGTTACACTGAACCATGAGCTTCTATTTGGATGTTATGAAGCAATCAAGGCAGTTACTGACTTTAGAAGTGTCAGGTAATGAAAATCCGACTTGTACTTCAACAATGTCCCAAAATGATGCTTTGAGTGACCCTTCTATATACTTGTCCTTTGTTCAAGTAGTGCCAGCTTATGATTTCACAGATTCTTTTGAAGCTTTCTAAATTTCTCATAAGACAATCTAACAACTGGTGGTTCCTTCACTGTCACTGAATCAAAATCATGGCTGTATCTAGACTGCAGTGGATGAAGAAGGCAGGTCGTCAACTTCTCTGGGGAAATTATAGAAGAGCATTAACTGCTGGCCTAGGCACTGACAACCAAGTGGACTGAAGGCATAAAATCCAGATCACCATGGAAGGGTAGCAATTGCCAGTTTCTACCTTCACTTAGAACTTGATGTCCTGTCCATCAGCTAATACTGTACAAAATGTACACAACAATTCAGGACCTTCTGCCTGCAACACAGAGTCATGGAGTCATACAGCATGAATCAAAACCCTTTAGTTCAACTCATCTGTGCCGACCAGAAATCCTAAACTGATATAGTCCCATTTGCCAGCATTTGACCCATATCCCTTCCCATTCATGTACCTACGCGGATGCCTTTTAAATGTTGTAACTGTACCTGACTCCATTACCTCTTCTGGCAGCTTGTTCAAACACACACCATCCTCTGCATGAAAAAAATGCTCCTTGGGTCCCTTTTAAGTTTTTACCATCTCACCTTAAACCTATGCCCGCGAGGTTTCGACTCCCTGACCTTGGGGAAAAGGCTTATTTGCAGTCCTTAGACTTGTGTGGGGGGGAGGGGAGGGGTGCAATAAATGGAGGTGTGGAGGATGGGGAAGTGCTTGAGTGGAAGATTGCTCAATAACCATCTTTTATTGAACTGTTGCTGCTTCCAAGTCAAAATATTTTCACTGCAAGAAGTTAAATTTCTAATTATATTTGTCAGTTTGCCAAAGTTGTAGCATTTTCTAAATATTAAACAAGCTCAAGTCATTTTTCCAACCACTCCTAATAGTGTTTAACAATCACTAATTGTAAATAGTTGTTCAAGTTCCTAAAAAGAGTCTGGCATTACCATTAAACACGAGTTGTATTTAAATTAGATTTCTTAGGGTTGATTTAAAGTTTATTAGTGTTTCTGTAGTTTATTTAAATGTCTAAATAAAGTTCTTAGTTGGGAAAAGTTGCATTTAGTAATTACAGATCATGTGAAAGAATTATTTCTAAGTTAAAGAGAAAAACATCTAACTTTACCTCATGGGTGGAGAGGATGGCATTTGGTAAAGGCCTGTGCTACATACTGCCTACTGGTGTAGAGAACCATTAACTTCAAGCACAAGATCATAAGATACAGGAACAGAAATGGATGAAGGTAGTGTTGTGAACGTTGTGTATTTGAATTTTCAGCAAGTATTTGATACAACCACATGGCAGGTTGGTTAGCAAATTAGAAAAGCTTGGGATTGATGGATCCTTGGCAGCATGGATTAGAAATTGATTAAAGGATAGGAAACAGAGGGTCAGTGTAGATGGGCATTTCTCAATTGGAGATGAGTTTGAAGTGATGTTCCCCAGGGATCGGTGCTGCGACCTTTGCTTTTGTAGATTTATATAAACAATTTGAAGATGGTGTTGAGGGCAAAATCTCTAAATTTGCACATGAGCAAGATAGCTTTGAGTGAGATGAGGAGAAACATCTTTATTCAGGGAGTTGTTAGGATTTGGAATGAGAGAGTGGTGAGTGTGGATTCCATCAGAGGTTTCAAAAGAGAGGTAAATTTGAAAGTGATGAAGTTATACGACAATGGAGATCAGGCTGTATGAGCTTGGTAGCTCCTTTGGGAGCCAGCAAAGACATGATGGGCTGAATGGTCTCCTTCTCTACTGTAAAATTCTGTGATTCCATGCTTTTGCCTGTCCTAGCACGTTTATGCTAAATTAACCTCATGGCATGGCTAATATAAAGCTATTGTCTGTCACTGGGTACACTGTAGAAACTCTTGAAGAGTGTCTTTGAATAGTTCAGATCATAAGGGTCTGGCTTCAGTCTACAATGGGCAATGGCAGTTTAAGCTGACTGTTGCATAAGTGAGATGAAAGTGACTGTCCTTTACATCAAGGTAGCATTTGACTGAGTGTGGCTTCAAGGACCTCCAGAAAAATTGCAGCCAATGAAAATCAGAGGAAAAACATCTCTGCTCGCTGGGTGATACTTAACACAAAGGAAGATAGTTGTGGAGGTCAATCAACTCAGCACCGGGATATCACTGCAGGACAGGCTGCTAGGCCCAATGATTTCAGCTGCTCCATAATTGACCTTCCTGATATCATATGGTCAGACATGGAGTTGTTCGCTGATGATTGTTCAATGCCCAGTACTGTTCGTGACTCCTCAGCTACAGAAGCAGCCTGAGTCCATATGGAACAAGGCCCACCTATCATTCAGGTGTGGCCTGAGAAATGATAAATTATATTCAAACCACACAAGTGTCAGAAATAGCCATCTCTAACAAGAGAGAATTTAACCATCTTCGATATTTAGTGGTATTATCATAACTGAAGCCTCCACTATCAACATCCTGGGGTGTTACCACTGACCAGAAGCTGAACTGGATAGCCATAGAGATACAACACCACAAGAGCAGCTGCAGAGGTTAGGAATCCTGCAGTGAGTAATTCATCTCGACTTTCTTTAGAGCCTGTCGACCATCTCAAATCAGGAGAAAGACGGAATACTCTCCACTTGCCTGCTGAGTGTAGCTCTAACCACACTCAAGAAGTGAGATCTGAAAATGTGTGGCTGGCAAAACGCAACAGGTCAGGCAGCATCCAAGGAGCAGGAGAATCAACATTTCGGGCATGAACTCTTCTTCAGGAATGAGGAAAGTGTGTCCAGCAGGCTAAGATAAAAGGTAGGGAGGAGGGACTTGGGGGAGGGACGTTGGAAATGCGATAGGTGGAAGGAGGTTAAGGTGAGGGTGATAGGCCGGAGTGGGGGTGGGGGCAGTGAGGTCAGGAAGAAGATTGCAGGTTAGGAAGGTGGTGCTGAGTTCGAGGGTTGGGACTGAGACAAGGAGGGGGGAGGTGAAATGAGGAAACTGGAGAAATCTGAGTTCATCCCTTGTGGTTTCTCCTCAAGAAGTGAGATAGCATCCAGGATAAATTAGCTCACCTGACTGGTATCCCATTCACGATTTTCAAAATTCACTCCATTCACCAGTAACAGAGAGTATGCAACACCCTATAAGATAAACCACAGCAACTCACCAAGGCACCTTCAACAGCACCTTCCAAGCTCATAATCTATACCCCCTAGAAGAATTAGGGCAGCAGATAAACAGGAATACCACCACCTCCAAGCCACTCACCTTCCTCACTTGGAAATGCGTCACTGTTCCTTCACTGTCACTGGATCAAAATCCTAGAACTCCCTTCCTACTGGTACTCTGGGTGTACCTACACCCAAGGATTGCAGCAGCTCAAAAGATCAGCTTACCACCACCATGGTAAGGCACTTAGGGATAGCCAATAAATACTGTCCTTGCCAGCATCCCCACATCACATTAATTAATAAAAGCAAATATTCATGATAGGGTGGGATTGGTGAGAACATGAATAGGTTTGTTCTTTAAGGAGCCACGTGGAATCCCATAAGGTGACACCTCCCCTCTCCATGCAGTCAGTTAGAGGACAGATCGTGAAACTGCAAGAACCCCTTTGAGCACCGGTAACAGTAACATTGATAGGGGCAGACTGAGCCTGCCTGAGCATTAGCTGAGTTTTCACTGGAGCCTGGGACATTCTGTGCTCTGAAGCTGAAACATTAGGCACCAGGTCGAGTCTCAGCAGGGCCAGCAGTGCTGTCATAACTTACACACTGAGAGGTCTGGCCTATGGAATTCTCTGCCAAAAAAAAGTATTTAAGTCCAAAACATTGAATATTTTCAAAAAGGATTTAGATATAATGTGATAATAAGGGAACAAAGAGTGGGGGGGACAATGTAAGAACAGGGTATTGAGTTGGATGATCATATTAAATGGCGTAGCAGGCTGAAAGAGCCAAATAGACTACTGCTATTTTCTATGTTTCAATGATTTTAAGTTATGTGCGATGCCCAAATTAGGGCCGTAACTCCTCTGAGCTCTATGGCAGTAACAGAAGGTTGTCTGGCAGGCCAACTAATGCACTAGTTATCTCCTAAATGAAAACCAAAAGAACTGCAGATGCTGTAAATCAGAAACAAAAACGTAAGTTGCTGGAAAAGCTCAGCAGGTCTGGGCAGCATCTGTGAAGCAAAATCAGAGTTAATGTTTCAGGTCCGGTGACCCTTCCTCAGAACTGACAAGATAAAAGAGTGGAATGGAAATTGGAGAGAGGATTCTGAGGAAGGGTCACCAGACCCGAAACATTAACACTGATTTCTCTTCACAGATGCTGACAGACCTGCTGAGATTTTCCAGCAACTTCTATTTTTGCACTAGTTGTCTCAGTGTTTTTTCTCATCAGACTTCCTATCAACTTTTCATCTTGTCCACTGCAGCAGAATGCATTCCAAGGATGCATCCCCAGCCCCCAACTGTACTCCCTGTATGACAAATTCTGAAAGAACGCCATCTATAAGTTCGCTGACAACATGACCATAGTAGGATGGATATTTAACAACAATGAATCAGAATACAGAAAGGAGACAGAGTGCTTAGTGACCTGGTGCAGTGGGAACAACTTCTGTCTCAATGTCGGCAAAACTAAAGAACTGGTCATTGACTTCAGAAGGAAAGGAGGAAAACACGCCCCATCTACATCAGTGGAAGTGAAGTTGAGAGGCTGGAGAGCAACAGATTTCTAGAGTGGTAACAACTCGTCCTGGACTGCCACATAGATGTGATGGTTAAGAAGGTGGCTCAGGAAATTTGGCATGTCCGTAAGGACCCTCACTAGCTCTTACAGAGGCACTGTAATGTCCCGGTGCATAATGGCCTGGTATGGCAACTGCTCTGCCCAGGACTGTAAGAAACTACAGAAGATGATGTGCACAGCCCAGACCCCCCCATCCATGAACTCCACTTACACGGTCCGTTGCCATGGAAAGGCTTTGAACATCACCAAAGACCCATCGCATCCTGGTAATGCTGTCCTACAACCTCTTCCATCAGGCAGAAGATACAGAAGCTTGAACACACACACCTGCAGGTTCAGGAACAACATCTTCCCGGCTGTTACTAGACTGATGAATGGACTCTGTAGCCTCAAATAATGCTAATCTTGCTAATGTTGATCTTGTCTAGCACACACCTTGTGTGATGTAACCTGTCCAAGCTTTTTTCACCCTATAATCTGTACATCTTTGCTAACTATGATCTGCCTGTACTGCTCGTAAACAAAGCTTTTCACTGTACTCAGGTACACATGACAGTAAATCAATCAAATCAAATCAAAGCCCCACACAAGCTCTCTGTTTTTTCCCTGTTGTGGGACTAGCACAATATGTCAGGCAACTCACCACGTGCAGCTGTTGAATCTATACTGGTCTCTAAAGTTCACACAGTGTCTGCATTGGAGCTGGTAGCTAACAAACATTAGATTGAGTGATGGTGCTTCTTCATCAGTGGCATGCTGCTGCTCTTTCTCCCTTCTTCCTGATGTAACTGGGCAGATGACAGTTCTTAGGCAACCACAAGCAAAGAAATCTGAAACAGGTTTGTTGGAGCGGGGGAGTGTGTGGCGTAAAGGTGGAAAGCATGAGGTCCTTGGTCACAGCGTTCTGCTAAATGTTTCTCTTCTTTTGTGCGTAAGCTTTCTCTGGAACAGAGTGGGGCAGCATGTCAGTAATTGTGTGGCACTGCATTTGGATGATCTACCTGCCATAGCAATGCAGCTAGAGGTGAGTGTGAGTCTAACTATCATTAGCAAGGTGTACGAGGGTGAAGTGAATTGTCTGAATATTAGGCATGAGTCCTAAGTTCCAGACACTGCTGATGGACAAGTAATGAATGTATGATATACTGATGAGACTGAGAGGTTGGTAGTGTGGTGAGTCTTTGAAGGTGCTTTCACTGGCCTTGACCCAGTCCATGAGGTCCCTCAGTTTCCTCCAGCACTGCTGCCATGTTTTATAGACCAGATTTATGAATTTGAAATCTAGCAGCTTCCATTCCCTTAGAAAGCATTCCATGAAGACTATTTGACTCTCTCAAGAAAACATGGCATCACTCCTTATATGGAATTCCAAGACTAAAGCTTCAGTGCATCGGTGCTTTCTGCCTTTGTCTCCAGTTGAGAAGTAACAATCAGCAGCAGCTTCCTTTCAGTTTGTCCAGCTCCCCTTTATTAGGAGCACTGGTAGACCCCTGCTGAGCCTGCAACCTGCCAGCAATGTAGCTGCACATTGAAATCATTAAAATAAGAAAGCGTGCTAACTGCCTCAAAGGACTAGGTGTGAGTGGTTCATGCAGTGATGCAAGCAATGTTTTTAGCCACAGATATTATTGTTACTGTGTCTCCAATAAATTAATGAAAAAAAGTGACATCTTTGGATCCTGCTTCAATGTATTGATCTCTCTCCTCGTGTTCCAATGTGTTTCAGATACTGTTAAAGTGAACAGAAAAAGGAGGCAGATTCAGAGGATCTTACCAGTCCAAAATGGAACTATACAGTCTATCTTAACTCCTCTGGCTCCGAGAGCTGGTTTATGAGCTGAAATGAAGATTTGAATATGTCAAGAGATTTTAAGTTTAAAGTCTGAATTCATTTCTTTAATTCCATGTTTTAGATCTGATTTGTTTAACCACATTTTATGTTTTGTCTTTTGCTTTATTAATTTATGCCTTTATGTTTTTTTTTACTTCTTTGTCCTCTACAGAAGTTATGGCTAGGTAATGAAACAAACAGGTAGCCGAGTCTAATCCATTAGCAATTCCACTCATTACATAAAGTTTGCTGCCGGGAGGTCTTGCCTTGCATCTTTGCTCTCCAGTTGGTACTTCTCCCAGTGGATTACAGTGGAAATATCTGTCAGTCAGTCTCAAACTTCTTACAAAATTAACATTTTACAATGCTGCCTTTTACATGCTGTAGTATTTCCAATGTGTCTAAGCTTTTAAATATAGACATTAGACGGTGCATGCTCACTTATCTGTCAGTAAGTGCGCTGAGTGCCTGCCATTTTGTTTGCATCAGTCCCTCAGCTATTACATATGTCACGGATGCTGCAGGCACAATGAAGAGTCTAAAACTGAGGCAACTCCCAATACTTCCCTTTCCTGTCAAAATCTCTTTACTATAACACAATGTACATTGAAAGCTGCGCTACTGTATTTATTTGAATCTCAACAAGCACTCGACAAAAAAACATGCAGTGAGCAGCCACATTAACTTTACCCACAGTTTGGACTGAATTTAAATCCACATTCATGAATTAATGGGATAAAAAGAGGTCTTTTGCATTTCCTCAGAACTTTCGCATCAGATCTTGGCCCACATCCAGAACTGTGCTGATGCAAACAGCCCACCACAGGGAATCTGAGGAAGCTTGGGCTGGACAGGAACTATGTACCTCTAAAACCTGGGTGGAAATGAGGAGGTGTGGTGCACAGGAAAGGTTATCCTTTTCATGTTAAAATGAACTCTGTCCTATTTCAGAAGATTATTTTCACCAATGGATGTTTTGCTACAAGTGCATTCCATATTCTCACTTCTGTATAAATTAACAGTCATAAGTCGTTGTTGAACATTTCTTTTCCCATAAATGATCAGCTTTTCATCAAGGAATATCTTCAATCGCATCTGGAGTTACCAAGGATTCACATTTCTTCGAAGAAACTGAAATTCTTCAATATATTATTAAAATAAATGGTGAGTAGCAAACGATCTAACGGGAAGGGAAGAGATCTCACTTCCATCCCTCTGCAACCCCACCTTACTGAATTGGGGCGCAACATGATGTTAAACTGTCCTTCCGTTGCCTTCGCCTCCATGCCCATTTCTTTGGGCAAGAGTCCTTTCCCTGTCCCCTAGACCCCTTTGCCCACCTCCAGTGCTGTCCCTCCACCTGGACACCTCCTTCTGGCCACTTACCTGCACTTGACCTATTCTTCGAGAACTGTCGACATGACATTTGTCAGTTCAATTTCTCTGTTCTCTCACCCATTCCAACCTATCTCCCCGTGAACTGACTGCACTCTGTGCACTCAGAATCAACCCTGATTTTGTTATTAAGCCTGCTGATAAGGGTGGTGCTGTTGTAGTCTGGCGGACTGACCTCTACATTGTAGAGGCTGAGTTCCAACTCTCAGATATCTCCTCCTATCTTCTCCTGGACCATAACCCCACCATGGAACATCAGGCCATTGCATCAACTACGGTCACCAACCTCATTTCTTCCGGTGATCTTCCCCCACACTCCCTTAAAGCGGATTGTCTCCCAACCCCACACAGCTCGCTTCTACCTCCTTCCCAAAACCCACAAACAGGACTGTTCAGGCAGACCCATTGTTTCTAGGCGAAAGTGGAGATGCTGGAGATTAGAGTCAAGATTAGAGTGGTGCTGAAAAAACACAGCAGGTCAGCCAGCATCCAAGGAGCAGGAAAATCGATGTTACGGGTGGGATTCTGAAATTCCTCTGACGCTTTACATCCGTTTCATAATTTCCAATTTGCAGGCTCAACCCACCTCCCCTTTACCATAGATGTGCAATCCCTTTATACGTCCATCCCCCATCAGGATTGTCCCAGAGCTCTCGGCTGTTTCCTGGAAATATGGCCCGAACTGTCCACATCCACCAATACCCTTCTCCGCTTGGCCAACATTGTCCTCACTCTGAAAAACGTCTCTTTTAACTCCTCTTACTTTCTTCAGGTCAAGGAAGTGGTCAATGGTACCTGCAGGACCCTAGTTATGCCTTCTCTTTGTGGGTTGCGTGGAACATTCCTTGTTCCAGTCCTATTTCGACCTCACCACAACCCTTTCTCTGGCATGTCGATGATATAATCAATGCTGCTTCCTTCTCTCATCCAGAATTGGAGAAGTTTGTTAATTTTGCTTCCAATTTCCACCCCACTCTCACTTTCACCTGGCCCATCTCTGAGTCCTCCCTTCTCTTCCTTGGCATGTCTGTTTCTATTTCTGGGGATAGGCTGGCCATCAACATCCATTACAAACCAATCGACTCCCAGAATTACCTTGACTATATATTCTTACAATCTGTTTTCTGTAAAGACTCTATTCTGTTCTCCCAGTTCCTTCCATCTATGCAGAGCATGAACACTTTGATAAGGAGTTTTTTGAAATGTCCACCTTCTTCCTCAACTGAGGATTTCCCAGCACTGTAGTTGACAGGGCCCTCAACTGGGTCCAACCCATTTCCCACAACACAGTCTTCACTCCCTTTCTCCCCTCCCACAAAACTGATAGGTACTCCTTGCCTTCACCTATCAACCCAACAGCATCCATATCCAGAGGATGATTAACCTTCTTTTCTGCCACTTCCACCAGACACATATTCCCCTCCCCTCCTCTGTCAGCCTTCCAGAGTGACTGTTCCCTCCGAGACACCATGACCCTCTCCTCCTTCACTTCCAACATCCCTCCACAGCCACTTGGTACCCTCCTCTGCAACTGCAGAATATGCAACATCTGCCCATTCACCTCCTCCCTCCTCAATATCCCAAGGGCCTAAAACATACCTGCACTTCACTCAATCTAGTCTACTGTATTTGCTGCTCACAACGTGGTCTCCTCTGCATTGGAAAAACAAAGCATAGACTGGGTGACCACTTTGCAGAATGCCTATGCTCTGTCTGCAAAAAAGACCCTGAGCTTCAATTTGCCCGCTACTTCAACACACCACCTTGTTCCCTGGCCAGCATCTCTGTCTCAGGCATGCTGCAGTGCTCCAGAAAAACTCTGCACAAGCTGGAAGAACAGCATCTCATTTTCTGCTTGGGGAGTCTGCAGCCTTCTCAACTCAATATTAAGTTCAACAATTTTAGGGCTTGATGCACCTACTCCCATATCCTTACCCTAACCCGCACCACCAAGCACTTGTCTGCTATTGCACACTCCACATTTTTATCAACTGATTGTCCCCATGAGCAACTGTTCATCCTCCTAAGCTGACCATTATTCACTTCTTTGTCTGTCCAACTGTCCTTCCCTCTTTGGGCTCTACCTCCATCTAACATCTTTTCCTTAGCCCCCTCCCTCCAATGTATCTCCTGCATTAAAAAAACAACTTTTTCCAAGCCATGATAACAGAAATTGCTGGAAAAGCTCAGCAGGTCTGGCCGTATTTGTGGAGAGAAATCAGAGTTAACGTTTGGAGTCCAGTGATGCTGTCAGATCTGCTGAGTTTTTCCAGCAATTTCTGATTTTGTTTCTGATTTCCAGCATCCGCAGTTATTTTGATATTTCCTAGATACCATCAGTTTTGAAGAAGGGTCACTGGACCTAAAATATTAACTCTGATTTCTCTCCACAGATACTGCCAGACTTGTTGAGATTTTCCAGCAATTTCTGTTTTTGTTTTGGAAGGGAAGAGGAAGAAGATTGCAATGATAAAATATTGGGAAATCAGAAACAAAAACAAAAGTTCTGGAAAATACACAGTAAACCAAACAGCATCTGGGAAAAGTACATAGCAACAGATTCAGATTTACCTGAAAGATTCACTTTCTTCATCGTTATACTAGCTGACTTTCTAGGCTATTTCAACATTTTTACTTTTGTTCTTGGTTTCTGACATTACATTCCTCTTATAAATGCACATTATTCCAAACTACTTTTATTACAAAATGTCTGTGCATATCAATATCAGTTTTGCACAATGCTAACAATGCTTTGAATTCAGAAACTTCGCAAATCTATAAATTTCTCTGACTATACATCAGAGTTGTTGTTTAAATTGGTAAAAATAGATCTTATGATTCTGTAAATAAGAGTATGTAAATATTTTAAATAATTATCATTGGTGGCACAGCAATAATTAATAATAAAAATTGAAAAGAATTTAGGTTTCCATCATAGCCATCCTGCTCTATTAAGTAGAGTACTGACTTACAATTTATAGCTCTCCTCAAATGTTTCTATGGATCTTGCACTGGATATTCTAAAAGAAAACCTTGCAAAATTCAACTCCTATACAATTGTAATTATAATGCAGAAGCGCAATTTTCCTTATGGCATAGCTATTGCCAGCAGTCGTTTTTAAATATAATTTACTGATCATTGGCCATACACATGATTTGAATAAAAATTGCACTGTGGAATTATTTAATAACATACCTAATACAATCAAATCAGCTTTCATATATACACAAATGAAATAATTTCACAGGAAATTAGGAACATGCCTAATTTTTCAGAATATTTCCACAAGATGCAAATGCAGGATATAGGACCAGCATGCTCATTGAGTAGATTGGCCTTCTGAATTATTGGAACAAAATACATCAAGGGTGTCCAAGCTATTTAAATTTGTAGATTGTTTAGGTGTGTGCATTAGAGCTTTGTCTACTTTATAAGTTACTTATCCATTAATGAAAGAAGTTCTTTGTAAACCACACAATTCAAATAGGGCAAACAAGTAAGAATTATCATTCAGGCTCACAGATGCCTTGAGTAGTGCAAAATTAGTTTTTAACTAAAACAAGCACACATCAACATTTGATGTTTTTCTAATATCTAACCTAGATTTTAGTCATTAATCCTCAAACATTGCTCTTACAGTATTGTACAGGATCAGATATTTTCCGGTTGACTCCAGGACAATACCAAGGAACGATTATATAATTTCAGACCCTCGGCACATAAGAAAGCTGGAGTGTGTTAGAGAGTGATGGGATTTTTAATGGTCTCAAAAAATAAAAGTTCTGCATGCAAATAAAAAGAAATACTAGATTTTTAATGAGCTCCCTTGAGAATACGCTACACAAGCCAGACATTCTCCATTTCGTAGAAATACTTTGCTCGCAGTAGTGGCATTCTTGCTCTGCTAGTAACACACTGTTTTCGTGCTTCAGGTATATAGATGGAGAGTGATAAGAAGAAAACGGAAATTCCTCGAGTTAAACAAGTAATAATATGCACACATTACATGATTGAACTTGGCAGTATTTAGGAAGGCCACCCAGTTCTGTTAGTTCAGGCAAAGTAATAATGGTTCGTGCAATCACTTTTGTAAAATTGCTGATAAACATGTTATGTTGGGTCATTGCTAACTTGACCTATTAGACAATTAAAAAGTGACAATAAAAATCAGTCCATGAAACATGTACACTGCATTAATTCCTATGGCTGGATGAAGGGAGGTTTTCAGCTTCAAGTTTAGCATTCGCCCAGGAGTCATGAAAATGTCAGTTCTCTAGAATTTCTGTAGGTTTCGGGCAAAGATCCAGTCGACAATCAGGATAACCCAGTGAAAAACTCAACCAAACATGTTTTGCGTTTATCATTTTTTTTCCTGACATAAAATGTGGGATAATATTCCTGCCATTATTTAATTGCTGTACCGAACCTACCTTTAGCTCATTTACTCAAAAAGATGTCTAGCCCAACCATGTATGCCATACCATATACATCTACAAAAATGTCTAAACCAAATATATGTTCATAGTCCGTACCTGCCATACGTAGCATGTAGATCAAGCCAAGCACAGACTATACATAACATGCATACCAAACCTCTTTACACACAATATCAGATCTTTTTTATACAGTTGACGCAGATAAAGCTCATCATCATGTTGACACCACCCATGTGTATCTACCATTGCTTCTACATTAAACCTATTGAGAGTCTATTCACTCATAAGTTTTCAAATTTACACAATATGTGCAATGGCGCACATATATATCAAGTTCACATACCTTTCTTTGTAGATTTATTTTGTATCTCTAACACTGAGAATGTATGGTTATCATATTATTCCTGACTTTTTGATAGATCCAAACACAAATACACTATTGGCCACATAAGTCAAATAGTTACCACAATAAATTCCACAAAGCCATAATCTACAATTTTGGCACTTAAAATTGCAAATATATCTATCATTTAAAAACAAATTCTCCACCTCTAAGCTTAGTATTTATTGTTTTTCTGTTAAGAGGGGCATGTTATGTTATAGGAGAAAGTGAGGACTGCAGATGCTGGAGATCAGAGCTGAAAAATGTGTTGCTGGAAAAGCGCAGCAGGTCAGGCAGCATCCAAGGAGCAGGAGAATCGACATTTCGGGCATAAGCCCTTCTTCAGGAATGTTATGTTATATTCTTGTCACACTTCCATTAATATCCTTTCCAACATTCATGGTAGAAAATCAGTAACAAACCTATCAACAAATAAAATTCCTGTGGAACAAAGCTGCCCAGAACTTTCAGTTGTCTTAACCTCACTCCTGTACCATTACTCAATACTGTTCTTCAGCTTAATCTGTCATCCATGTCTCCACATTGAACCTTCTGCCATTTCTGCTTTACTTCTGAATGAGCTGCTAATCAGGGGTAGAATCAGACTATATCATCTCCACTTTCTGTTCAGGCCTCCCGTCCCTCCTACTCCATACGAACACAAAGCTTTGGAATCTACTGCTCTCCCTCCCAGCACTCAGGATTATTTCCTGAATTGGCTTGTTAAATATCTAATAAGGGCAGTAGTTCTGAGAAAGGAAGAAGAACAAGTAATCTATATGAAAACATATCAAAGTCTGACAAGGAGCAATTTGAAAGTAAGTATAGACAAATAGGTGTGAAAGACCATTTCATTAAGATGCAAGGGAACAGAACCCAAACTGTCTTCTTCAATGGAATAGTAGATTCAGTGAGAGCTATTTTAATATAAAATTGTAAAGCATAGGACAACTTGACTCTAGGAAAGAATTTCCTCTGTAATAGCTGTGTAAGAATACCTTCAACAGATGTATTTAGTGATTCATGAAGGTGATGCATTACCATATTCTCAAATTCAATTATGGATGGGCAATAAATGCTAGCCTTTTAAGGGATCCAGGAATACATAGAAAAAGAAGAGATTCTAGGGACAAACAGAGATGTTAGAGCAAAAATTAAGCTTAAGGCTGAAGCACGTGACAAACTTGGAGGAAATCATACTAAAGGAAAATAAACAAAAGTGTAAAAGGTAAAGAAGGAATTAGAAAAAAACAAGGCACAAATGGAATATATGACTTTTCATCAATGTAAGTGAAATGCCAAGGAGTTCTGTCAGCACATATAATATAAAATATATTCAAAGAGGTAAAATATTTGGATATCCAAGGTTTCAAATTGAGGTTAAGACTGAGGAAATGGAAAAGTTATTAAACAAGGTATTTCATTTCAGTGGTGCAAAACAGAGTGGAAATGAGATTGTTTGAACAACTGAAGTCCAGTTATGGGCATCACACACTTTGGGAAGGATGTAACAGGCACAGGAAGGATACAGAAAGGGTACGTGAGAGTGCCACCAGGTTTGAAGACCTTCAGTTCCTAGAAAGATTGGAGAAGTTGGGACTGTTCTTCTTGGAGAAGTAGAAGTTGGAAGGAGATTTCACAAAGACATTCATAGTCAAAAAGAATCTAGACAGAGCAAATGAGGAAAATCTGTTCCCATTGACTGAAAGTCCAAGAACCAGAGGCACATGTTTCAGATATTTGGCAAATGATGCAATGCCAATATAAGGAGTTATTCCCACTGCAAATTCTTAGGATCTGGAATGCATTGCTTGAGAATGTGATGGAGCCAGGTTTGATTGACGCTTTCAAAGGGAATTTTATCAATACCTAAAAAGATCAAATTTGCAAGATTACAGGGAAAGGAGTCACACTAAATACACTGTTCCTTCAGGAAGGGGTACAGGAAATTAATATTCAAAAATAAACTCCATTAAGGATGTTAAAGAGCTTAAAATTAGAATTGTCATCAGTCCTAAATGGTGTAGAACCTAGAATTCTGAGGGAAATTGAATATGAAAAATTAGAGGCATGATTTCTTTTATTCTGCCTGTGCCAAGTGCATTTCTTTGACTTATGTTAAGTCATTTCCATGTGTTTTTCTATTGTCTGGGGTGTTCTTTGAAATTTTACAATTGTAGAATAAGAACAGTTTTAAAATAGAGTGTCACTAGAATGCCTGACTATGCAGTAGTAAAGACTTTCTATTGAATGAAGCTTCTGACACGAGTCTGCCCCACATGTATTGCAGGTGCTTTGAGAACACCTGATCTCAATTGATCTGTTCCTCTTATGCCTGTTGCCTCTGATTTTCTGTCTCTTAACCAGACTTTCTGACTTGGTTTTAAAGTCAACAGCACTTTTGCCCTAATTCTACAGTTATATCAGAACTTGTGGTTTTTGCTATGCTGTTTCTCCATTAATTTTATCTTCTCATGATCATGAGAGGTTATGCTTTGCTTGAGATCACAGTTATTTAGTCATATTCATCAACCTAAATTTGAATCTGGCATTCAGAAAGACATTTTTGCCATCTCCTTTGATCTTAATATTATTAGATCTGTGGGTCTGTCTTGACCTGAAATCTCAATACCAGTAGGTAATCTGCAAATCATTCATATCCCAACACAACAGCTAATGCTTCCTTTAAAGCTGTTGATGTCAAATGTATGAGCTATATTGTTCCATCAGTTTGTACATGTAATGAATTACACCTAGTCCTGTGGACAACATGTACAATAGTGTGTACATCAGGATTACAGTGAGCTGTGTCTGTTTCTGATTTCAATACTTGGGCTGGCCTTTACTCAAAAGCTTTCTTATGATTTGACTGAGACTGACTAAGTTAGGGATGGAATTTTCCACTTGACCCCAATGCCTGTGAAATGTTGTATATCATTTATGCACCATTGTGTCATTTCTATCACTGGCGACTCCAGACTTTATTGTACTGTCTAGCTGAGTTTTCACATTTTCCAATAGAGCAGGAGGAAATTTCCTTGCCTGTTACAGGCAGACACTTCTGTTTTAATTTGCCCAAGTCTCTGAATAATTTTGAAAATTCTTGTCAAAATGTTCTTTCTTTCTCATCTTGAAGCATTGAAGCAACTCTTCCTAAGAGATTTAGCTGAATACATGCACTTTTACTGAATGAAGTGGTCTGATCCTTCAATATGTAAACAAGAGAAAGAAATATGTATGTAAGAAGGAAACCTGTTTATAGGCTTAAGCAAACCCAGTACAGAACATAACATCACATTGAGAAAAGATGCCAAGACATTATGTGACTACATACTCAGAAAAAAAGTTCATCCTCTAATTAGTCAGTGCCAAAAGCCAATTACAGGTAATGACCAAGATGCATGTCATTTCAAAAGTGATAAATCCAACAGTGGTGCTCAAGCGTGGCTGCTGCGCCCAAACCCAATGGATCCATTGGAATATGTGAAGACATCAATCACATTGTCTAAAAGTAGAATTTTTAACAAAATTGATGCAAACAGTGGTGGTTCTCATGGCAATTATGAATGTTCACCATGTTTATTTTTGTATTTGGGGGATATTGTTTTAACAGACTGTCATTTGGGATCATCTTTGCTCCAGAAATCTTCAAAGGTTATATTTGCAATATAACAGAAGGAATGAATGGAGTTACATGTCATATAATGACATATTAATATAGGGTGAGATGATCTGAATTGACAAAAGGATACTCACAGTATTACAATGCCTACAGGCTGAAGGGCTTAATCTTGTGAGAAATGCAAGCTTTTAATGGAATTGATCCACTTCCTGGCATTGACAAAGGTGATTGGAGGAAGGTTTAGGGGAGATGTCAGAGGGGATTCTTTACACAAAGTGTGGTGGGTGCGTGGATTGCACTGCCAGCGGTGGTAGTAGAGTCAGATGCATTAGGGACATTTAAGCAACTCTTGGATAAGCACATGGATGATAGTAAAATGAAGGGTACGTAGCTTAGTTTAATCTTAAAGTAGGATAAAAGGCCGGCACAACATCGAGGGCTGAAGGGCCTGTACTGTGACGTGCTGTTCTATGTCCTATGTTTTATGACATAAAGCCTGATTCACAGAAGATGGCAAGTGTTAAGGAGATTACTATTCCAGAAACAGTATTTGATTTCCAAAGAACTTTAGTCATGAAAAATCATTAGGGAAAATTCTTGCCTTATTTGGCAGCCTGAACTGAACCCTTAAGACAGTTTCTAAAAATGGCAGAAGAATAGTTTTGGGATACAGCTCAAGAAGATGCTTTTCAAAGAATCAATGGTCCACTAATTATAATCTACCATTCCTAACTTTCATTGCTAAGGACACTTCAGCTGCAAGTATTAATGCAGTTCTCATTCAGAAACTACCATGAAGATGCAGGAAATCAGTATATTATAGATTGAGGGTATTTTCTGACTGAAATATGTTCTGCAGTTACTCAAGAAGGAGCTTTCTCAGTCATATAAGCTGATGAATGTAATACATACACCCAAGCCACTGTGTTACAGTAACTAGCCACACAACACAAACACAATTGAATCAAACAGGAGGAAAAATATGACCTGGAATTTATCACTGTTTGTTGATATTAATTGTAGGTTCACCAGATAAAGATAGTCAATGACTTGACTAAGGAAAAGTACTTCAGAGATTGACAACAACTCACTATGATGGATCACGTTTTGGTTCTTGATGACAATCTGATGATTCTACTTCACTCAGAGCTGATGTCCCTGATAAACTTTTTAGGTTATTATCAAATGCAGAGCTGGACCTCTGGCTTCTGTGTGATGGCCAGGAATCTCTAAACAAATTGAAGTTCTCATTACTGATTGTGAAGCATGTGCTATATACTCTCATGAACACGCATAGCCATTAATTCCTACAACCTTCCAAAGAAAGCCATGTGAATAAATGAAACTGAACTATTTTGATTAGATGACTGTCCGTATTCTCACTGCCCTTGATCATTTCTCATATGGGTTAAGATAAATACATTAGATAACACCCGACCATTGATGCAGTTGCCAGAGTCTACACAAATTAATCGCTACTAATGGGATCACTGTTGTGATCATATCTGATAACAGTACAATTTGCTAAGATGTTCTTTGACAAGTTCGCAACCATTTCTGTACTCCAACAAATAACTATCTCTAATTAATCAATATCAAAAACAACTTCAGGAAATGACCAAGATGCATGCTATTTCTCAAGTGACAAAGCCAACAAAGTGGTGTTCAGGAATGGCAACTGCACTTAAATCTAATGGTATTGAGCTATCTGCAGTCAATTGGAAAGGCCTAATGAGGGTTACAAACTGTTAAAATGCTCTTGAAAAAGAAAACTAAACAGGTTTGCATGACTACTGGTTCACTCCATATTGGAGTGACTTTTTTTTAAGTTTGTCACAGGATGTACGCATCACTGGCAAGCATGTATTGACCATCCCAATTGTTACAGAATTATAGAATCTCTACAGTGCAGATGGGGCCATTTAGGCCTATCAAGTCTTCACTGACCCTCCAAAGAGCATCCTACCTGGACCCACCCCCCAAACCTGTGCCTGGAAACCTGCATGAGGTTTTACCCCATGGCCAATCCAGCTAACCCTGCACCTCTTTAATCATGCATTTAAAGCAATGACATTTTGATCACAGAGGGTTCCCATGAATAGCATTGTGATGAGTAATCAACTAGTCTGATTTAAGTGGTGTCAGTTGTACAATATTGCGGGCCACTGTGAGGGTTTTCTGCTTGACTTCAAATGGTGTCACTGACCTTTTAACAAACAGAAGCAGATGGGATGTCAACCTCATGCCTTTAGAGTCATTTTATGTCCTTGTGTTGCTGTCTTCTAGCCTAGCAATACATACCAGAAATTTGAGCATATATTACATCTTATACTCTAATCATTCATTTTAATGATCAAAACTCCTAAAATAGTTGCATATCCAACTTTTCAATATTTGTTATGTAGAACTGAAACTTTCCATTAGAAGAGCAGTCCCCTTAAATTAACGCTATTAGCAATCCAGACAAGAATTAACCAAAACTTTGTACTTAAGTTCTGGAGTACGAACCCACAGGTCAAGTATTACTAATGGAGCAAAACCTGATCAATGGAGTGTATGTCTGGCCCCTTTAAGGTGTCACATTTGTAAAAAAGATTACCATATTAATTTCCTGCAGGTATCTTTTGACGAACAAAAATTTCCAAGCACCTGTTAATTAATTCCCCATCAACATCAATTGTCCATGGGATATACCGTAATTGGGATTTGTTAATTTAAAAAGACAGAACACAAAGTCAGAATGATATTTTGTACATTACACTGCAAAAATATTCCTTTGACTGTAAAACAACAGTGACCTTTTTTGAAACAAATATAGTAATTAATGGAGAAACTCAGCAGTTCTGGCAGCATCTGTGGAGAGAAAGCAGAATTAATATTTCAAGTCCAGCAATCATTCTTCAAAACTGGGCAAATTCCTTGTGAGACACTTGGTGCGGCAATAAAAGTAAAGATGTCAAATAAGAAAGATAAGAATGGAAATCCTGTCAGAGAGAGAAGCAGAACTTCTTCAAGATGGGCATAACTGGAGTTAAACTCTGTAGTTAAACAAAAGCTCCAGATGCTAGCAACAAAAGCAGAAACTGCTGGAGCAACTCAACAGGTCTGGCAGTATGAATGGAAAGATAGCAGAATTAATCTTTCAGATCCAGTGACCCTCCTTCAGAACTGTTGTATTTTAGCAATTTTTTTTGTTTGCTCATGAAATGTGGATATTAAAGGCTAGGCCAACCTTTATTGCCCATCCCTACACGCCCTTGAGAACATGGTGGTGAGCTGCCTTCTTGAAACATTGCTGTCCATTTGGTGTATATATTTCCAAGTGACAATGGTGTGTGGCTCAGATGAATTTCCAGGTAATGGTATTTCCAAGTCTCCTTGTCCTTCTATATGTTAGAGATCTTGGGTTTGGAATATGCTGCCTAAGAAAGATTATAAATTAGCGTGAAGAATATCATGATAGTTATCATATAAGCTCAAAGGCATAGGAAATGTGGTAGTCAGGGTCAACAACAGAAACCAAGCAACTTTTAGAAACACTAAAGACAAGACACCAGAGGAAGGCTATCCATACAGAAAAAAATAACGTTACCCCTGGAGATCTAACTTTTTGAGGCATCTTAGGCTTTAGCTTAATTTCTTTCCTGAAACTTGTGATTTCTTGTCGAATTTGCATTTACTCTGTCAATATCGTTGCTCTGAAGACAGCACAAACACTGTCAATAGTTGCTGGTTGGAAAAGTACTTTCATGTCAAATCCATTTCTTCTGCTCAATACCTCCAGGCAAGACATACATCAGATGTAAAACTGCCTCCTTTCCACAACAGACTCCTTTGAGAAGGGAGGGAAGAAGGAAGGGCAGAGGAGTCTTACCGGCTTTATTGAGAAGAGAGCTGAGATATAGAGAACAATTTTGGGTGTTCAGAAGAGAAAGAGAAATCCCTGCTAAACAAGAGGGATACAATGAGAGATGGGAAGGTGCCCAGATGTTGGGAGTTGAGAGATCTCATTGAGAAACGGAACCTGTTGAACATGAGATTATGAATTAAGAGCAGAGGTAGGCAATTTTGCCCCTCAGTCCAGCACTGCCATTTGATAAGATTGTGGCTTCAACTCTACCTTTCTGTCGATACCCAGTTCTGCTTGACTTGCTTATCAATCATTGAGAATGCTGCTGAATAACAGGTTGGGTGACCAGGTTGATTTGGGAGGAAATGTAGTATAATATAGTGTGGTAGCTACTGAATGAAGAAAGAAACAAAACTCTGCAAAGAGAGAGACGAGAGAGAGATATCTCTGTATCTTCTACAGCAGGAAGGTTGGCTGATGTTCTGACTAATGGTTATATATTTTAAAACATTGGAGGTGAATTAGTCTTGGCTGGGAGCCCAAGGTGGCAATAGCGAATCACAGCTCATTTAATGTGTCACTGATTTCAGTGTAGTGATAATGATGCATAAATTCAGCTGTTGATTCACTCTTTCCATGCTGCACAACTGCTCAAGACCAATTTCACCCTAGTGCAACAACTGACCTACCAGGAGAAACATCACAGGAGATTCATTTTGTTTAAAAATAATCCTGGGCATTAATCATTTAATTTCCACTCTTCCTATTAATTATAAGATTATATTCTCTGCATTTGTACTACAGTCTACTGACATGAGGTCGAGTTTAAGCCTCAGTATACACAACACATGGTTTTCAAACATGATAGATTCCGAACTCTAAACTAATGGCAAGAGGCAAGTTCTCAGCTGCTAACATTTAACTGGGCAGTTGATTCAGGAAGCAATTAGTGAACAAAATCTCTCCACTTTGTAATTAAAGAGCTATATTTCATGATTTACCTGCCTTGTGCAGTTATTTAACTTTTTTAAAATACCATTTCTACATCTTACTAGTAAGTTCAATAAAGTTGAACTTAGTGCTAAGTTTAGACTGTTTACATTTTTTGGCATTGCTCCCACTTCACACGAACAGCAGATATCCAAACTGACGTTACCAGATGCTTGCACCAGATATAATTTGAAATATGAGATTTCAACCTCAAGATATGTATCATCAAACTACATTTGTTATATTAAACACTGACAGGCTGCATATCTATCATGCTTTTTAGCAATTTTATTTGCTGACAAATGTGAGTTTTTTTTTACAAAATGTATTGATTGTAAAAAGGCACAAGTCCTGATATTCCATACAAATATCAGAATGGATTTTAACTGCTGACATGCAACTTATCTATCATAGCATAATCCACTTTTTTAAAAATTCACTCACAAGATGAGAGCTTCACTGGTTAGGTCAATTTTTTTTGTCCAACCCCTTATTGCCCAGAGGGCAATTAAGATTCAACAATATTGCCGTGGCTCTGGAATCACATGTCGGCCAGACCAGGTAAGGATGGCAGTTTCCTTCCCTAAAGGACATTAATGAACTGGATGGGTTTTTCAAAGTAATGCCTATATCATTGTTTCCAATTATTTATTTTCCACCTACAAATCTTGCATGTGGTTTTACCCAAAGTAGATCATTTTAGTAATTTTTTTTGTGAATCAAAGGCTGATTTTCCTCAACTGTATTAAATGATATAAAATCATAGAATCCATACAGTGTGGAAGCAGGCCATGTGGCCCATCAGGTCCACACCAACCCTTCAAAAAGCATCCCACCCAGACCCACCCTCACTACTCCCTGTAACCCTGCATTTCCTATGGCTAATCCACCTAGCCTGCACATCCCTGAAGACTATGGGGCAATTTAGCAGGTTAATCCAACTAACCTGCACATCTTTGGACTGTGGAAGGAAACCAGAGCACCAAGTGGAAATCCACATAGACACAGGGAGAATGTGCAAACTCCACATAGACAGTTGCCCAATTCAAGCCTGTTTCCCCGTCGCTGTGAGACAATAGTGCTAACCACTGAGCCACTATGTCACCCAAACTGGATTCCACCAAACTGGAAAATCGTAAGTCCTAAAAAAACCCAAAACCACAGACATAACTTTGAACTGTAAAATATGAATAGCCAATCCTCAACACACCATAGAGGGGTGAACCATACAAATGTGAAGGGTATAAATGTAACCTTGCAGAAGAATGAGATTACTGAACTTCTGCCTCCTTAGGAGACTGAAAGTAACATTATCACAAGTAATGATACAAGGTAACTGCCATTGCCTAATGCAATTTAGAGACTGGAAGTGAAATTATCATAAACAATGGTTAAAGAAGCAGCTTTCACACATGCATCAGTCATAGAGCTAGGTATCCCTTACAATGAGGAAGGGACTATTTGGTTTTCTGTTACAGAAACAACATGATTTAGCAGGATAACAACAGGATATAAATCATCATAGCCAAGGACAACATCAAAACATGGTTATTGCAGTCAAGAGGACAGAGATTAGTCATCTCTAAATTCAGACCCACAATCAACCCTGGTAATAACCAACAATGTGTGATTGTATGTTTTAGTCGAATTGTGGAATGATTTGGACATGGATCATGCTTAAGTTACAGTCAAATTATGGAAGGTTTCAAGCTGTGGTAATTTGTGCAAGTTCCAGTCAATCTTGTTCAGGGATTTTGTGTTGTGGGTTTTGTGTAAATTCCTGGACAACTCACAGGGCAATGTGTATTAGGAAGTGAATTTTGTGACTACAATAAACAAATAAATCGGAGGTTGAGCCAAGCTCTGTGTTGTGTGCATTTTGTTTTTCAATTCCTGAAGTCCAAGGACAATTTTAATGGGGAGGATGGGAACTGAAACCACACAGTATATCTTTAAAGCAGCAATTTCCACAGGAATTTTCCCATGCTAATGTCAGTGAGACCAACATGGGCCCATTTATGAATCACCCAAAACTCATTTACTTGGAGTTAAAAATCAGACTGTTTCTGTTATTTTCTGTTGGAAACACGGCAGGAAATCATGGAACCAAATGAAAATTGTTTTCTCTATAGTCAACATTTCCTTATAAAATATTACAATATCAACTTGTTTGCCAAATACCCAGTCTTATACAAATTGTATGAAAGATATTTAAGTGAGACAAAGTGCACCAAGATAATCAATATGCCTCAATGAAATTTGCTTAGATTCGGTTTGCACTTGGAAACTAATCATAATGCATTTTGGGTCTGAATTACGTCTGGGGCTTCTGATGGGGAAGGAGGCAGAAAATGGTGTGCTTAATGCTTGGGAGGGCATAATCTAGGTCAGTTAGGCTTGGTTCATTTACCCTATTTATGAAGAAGATCCATTCCTTCTCTACTCCACCACGTAACAGCAGCAGCTTAGCTTCACCAGTCAACTGCCCCAGTTCTGTGGAGGGGTCACTCTGATTTCTCTCCACAGATGCTGCTAGACCTGCTGACCTTTTCCAGCAATTTCTGATTTTGTTTGTGGTCCCAATGTTAAAGTCTGCACTGCAAATATATGTGTTATGTCTCAAATTTAGTATCCAATAAATCATGAAGAGGCGAGCTCATAATATCATTACCATAACATAGCAAATGACTTGAAGTCTCAGTATCTATCTTGACTGGGCTACCTTAAGTATTAGCGAGTTTTGAGAAGATTTGTAGGACAGGCTAAGGTTCTGGATGTAGGTTTGCTCGCCGAGCTAAGAGGTTCGTTTTCAGATGTTTCATCACCATACTGATGATGTTTCTTAGTATGGTGATGAAACGTCTGAAAATGAACCTTCCAGCTCAGCGAGCAAACCTACATCCAGCACTTTAAGTATGACACAGAGGCAAAAGCAGATTGCTTTATGTAATCAAATAGCTTAGTATCAGCCCATTCACTGAAGTGTTTGGGATAGTAATGTAGCTGTAAATGTTTTTTAAATCTTAAAGTTCATGCTACATTATCCACATCTAGATCATATGATACCTAAGTATTACCGCATCAGGTACAAATACCCTGCTGAAAGCAAGAACTCATATACAGAGGCAGATTTATTCATCTTATTTTCCAGTGCTTAACTTTACAAAAGCGCATCTTGAAATGAAATGATTAAAATACAACCATGAAGAACTGCACAGCCAAATATCAAAATAATGTATTTTCCTTAACCCAGCATGCTCATTTAACTTTACAGTAATATCCCCTAATTCCTTGCAAGCATTGCAAACTGCTTTCCTTGCAAGCATTGCAAACTGCTCTCTCAGCAAAGTCTGACTTTGAAAACCAAAATTAACATCTCCAATTCAGTCTTAACAATGAAGTTTATCGCAGAGCTTCAGCTATTTTAGATTCCTATTTCCTCTCTCATAATGTGTGGACATTTTAAGTTCTTACTCTGGGAAAACATGACCAAATATCTGGTCAAAGTAAAACCAATCTTATTCAAAGAGGACAGTATGGATTTCCAGGTATTCCTCCGCTCATGTCCCATTATCTGGGTTAGGAGCTGCAGAGGCACTGCATGAAATAGATCTCTCACACTATCTCTACCCTTTTCAGTAGTAGATTTAGCAAGACAAGAAGATTTTGCAAATGTAACCTCAATGAGTTTCTGCACTGCAGCTAGTAGTTGATGCATGCTGCAAGGATGCCAAGGATAGAAGACTAAATATTGAGTCCAATGCCAGGGAATGCAGATCAACTGAAATACTCTGTCTTAGATTGTGTTAGCCTCCTTAGAATGCTTTTAAAATCTCACTCTCTGACAGAGCTTTCAATCACCACAGAAGACAAGACGTAGGAGCAGAAGTAGGCCATTCTGCCCTTCAAGCATGCTCTGACATTCAATGAGATCATGACTGACATGATATTCCTTAACTCCACTTTCTTGCCTATTCCTCAGAACACCTAATTCCCTTTCTGATTAAAAAACTGTCTCTTTCAACCTTGAATATACTTAACAAACCAGATTTGACAGTCTTCTGCAGCAAAGGGCACAAAGTCTTCCTCATCCCTGTTTTAAATGTGCAATCCCATATTCTGAGATTATTCTCTCTGCCCCAGACTCTCCCACAAAGGGAAACAACCTTTCCAAATCCATCCTGTCAAAGTTTCAATAAGGTCACTTCTCATTCTTCTAAACTCCAATGAGCGCAGACCCAAACTACTCAACCTTTCCTCATAATACAGTCCTTTCATATCAGTATCAGCCTCACGAACCTTTTTCTGGATTGTCTCCAATACCAATCAATCTTTCTTTAGATAAAGAGCCCAAAACCAATTCTCAATATTCCAGCCTTAATTTGATGAGTGCCTTGTGTAATTTTAGCAAAACCTCCTATTTTTATACTCAATTCCCTTTTTAAAAAAAGGCCAAATCCAAAATAATATCTCCTTATGTGCTTTGACATTATGTTTTGTTCCATGATATTCCTGTGAAACAGGAACAGATATCTTACTGCACTAATGGTATTATATAAATGTAAGTTATTGTTGTTACTGCAACTGCACCCATCCAAGTGAATTTTGAGTACATCAAAGCATTCCAAAGTTGAGCTTTGTGAATGACAAATAGACTTTATGGGTCAGGCATAAAGTCTTCCATTTCAGAGCATCAAGTTTTAATTCTGTTTTTGCAGTCACAATATTGATGTGGCTGGTTTAGTTCTACCTCCTACCAATGGTAAACTACAAAGATATTGGGCATGAACACTCATAGTGCCATTGAAAGCAGGGAGATTTCGTGTTAAGGTAGTCAGCATCCTGAATTTAGATGGCACAAATGTCATTTGCCTTTTATTAGTCCAAGCCTGAGTATTGCCCAGTGCATGTTATAAGTCAGCATTAAGAGGAGTTGAGAATGGATCTAAACACCATAAAACTATTTGTAATATTGCAGCCTTATGCTGGAAGGAGGTTAGTTGAAGAAACTGCTGGTTGAGTTGAAGCCACTTTGTTGAGGAATTACATAAGAATATACAAATAAGGAGCAGGAGTAGAGCGTTTGGCCCCTCAAGCCTGCTCCAACAGTCAGTAAGATCGTGGCTGATCTGATAACTCCACATTCCCACTTAACTTGGATAAGCCTACCAAGAATCTACCTAACTCTACATTAAAAATATTCAAAGACTCTGCTTAGTTGTCTTATGAAGAACAGAGTTCTAAAGACTCATAATCCGCTATGAGAAAATACTTCTCATCTCTGTCTTAAATGGGAGGCCCTTTATTTTTAAACAGTCACTGTTGCTACATTCTCTCACAAAAGGAAACATCCTCTTCACATCTATCCTGTCAAGCCCTTTCTAGTTATCTCTTATTTTCCTAAACTCCAGCAGAGTCTAGCCTGTCCCTGTAAGACAACTTGCTCATTCCAGATATTAGTAGAGTAGACCTATTCTAAACTGCTTCTAATGGATTTCCATAGTTTCTTAAGTAAGGAGACCAGTACTCTACACTGTAACCCAGATGTGGTCTCACCAATGCCTCTGTAACTGATGAATAATCTTCATAATTATGTATTCAATTCCTCTCACATTAAATGATAACATTCTAATAGCATTCCCAATTACTTGTCTACTTACAGGAAGTCAAGAGACATGATGTTTTTCTTATAAAATTCAAGCCATTCTTCTTTGCGTTAGGTTTAGCTAAAGTTACTGGAGGGTTTTCTTGTTGAACCCAATGGTCCTCAGCTACATCATTCCCTGATGCCATGCTGATTCCAATACAACCTTGAATTTGAGGGCTAACCACGTCCAGATGAACAATAACTTCCGTTGGTGTTAAATACAGGTTGTAGTAAGCTTGGCAACTAAATGTCTTTGGACTTTCCAAATTGAGCATTAGTGAGCAGACCTTTGATGAGTAGGTGTCACTTGATAGATCACTATTGTAAAAGTAACCTCTGCATTATTGTAACAAGATATACCAGGCATTTCTCCACATCATCAGTAAATATCAGCATCATAGTTACGGTGCAATAGTTTGCTGAGGAGAGCAGCCATTGCTTATACATTTGGTCTTTAGAAATATGGCCAGAATGTATCACCTTGATAGTACATTCAGTCCCATTTCTGAACCGGTCTCTCATTAGCACACTGATATTGAGCACCCTGAAAGGAAACTGATCAGGATCTTCTGATCAGCATTTTGGGTTGAAGGTGTTTGCAAACATCTCCTTGAGAGTGTTACTAAGGGCCAACCCCCTTCTGCGTCTTGACACCAAAACTTTGATTCCTGTCTACACATGATCCTCACCTCATAGATTTCCATCCACCCCCAAAAAAGATTTAGTTGTGATCTGTGTTTCTCCACAATCCTGGGACTCCATTTGGGTGCTCTTCCTTCAGTCTTCCTCATGGTGCTGATGATTTCAAGCTGCCGGCTTCTGATCGCTCACCCTCATGATCCTGAATCCAAGCAAGACCCACTGGTGACCTTGTCACTGCCTGATTGGCTAATGGTTCTGCAGCCCTTCTCAAAAGGCAGCTGTATGGATCTGTTGAAAGCTCTCCAGCTGATAGAGGAGACTCACAACTCCTCAACAAGATTTCATCCTGTGTTGCCAGTCAAATTTTAATCATATTTTCTCAAATGATGAGATGATATAAGCTGGGTCACTAAACTTCATAGATATGAATCAATTCAATAATAAAAGAAAAATCTCCAGAGTGCACTGAAAACAAACATTTACTTTCAGTATGGAAAGATATCATAAACAGTCATGTTGAAGAGGCATACTACTTGGTTAACCGCATCCAGTGAAACTGGCTATTGCTTTTGTTTAAAAAAGTAACATCTGCTCATCTGGCAACGAATGACTTGTTGCCTCAGAATCATGGCAATAAAACAAAAGTACCAGTGCAAAGTATTTCTACCTACCAATTAGAAAAACTGAGCAACACAATTCTATTTTCTTCACAATCAAATGTTTATCAACAATTTTAATGCATCAGGCACAGAAAAATGAGGTAGGCCAATTGTTTGTTCATGTTTTTTTTTTCATTTCATTGATATCAATGGTGATGTGTTGAGAAATGAAGAATGAAACTTTTCAACTGATCTGCTTTGTTCATCGCGTACTTCTGCTCAGACCAATAAGAAAAAGTTGCAGTGCTTTTAATGATGTGAAATGCAAGGATGTCCATTCTCCTAACTAGCTGCTCCACCACAATCAGAACAAATACGGACCATTGATCATCAAACACCAATGGAAAGGACAGTTAATTATCAACTGCTTGCGCTGGTGGGAGTACACATTAATAATGGTGCCTGTCTTTCAAGCAACTCATTTAACATACTTACACAAAGATTCACAAGGTTTGTTTATTCAAAATCCAATTCTTAAACTAAGTATAGTAAACTAATCACAATTTTCATCAAAAAGCAGTAAAAAGTACATTAAACTCCTTTAATTTTAACTTATAAATATCTACCATTAGTAAAAAATTGCCTTCATTTGGCAGCTTGCCTTCAAGATTATTTCATTTTGCTCTTCTTTTGGGTAAATAAACATATTCTCCCAAAACTTATCAGCTTTCTCTTTACTGAATAGCTCTGTTAAACAAATGCATGTCAAACTGCAGAAAAAACAGCCACCCTGCATTAAAAAAGTATAAACAGCATTGAAAATGAATAAACAAAATAATCCCTTAACCATAGAGATGTATCATATTTAATAACTTCCTTTCAGCACCATGTAATCAGTGTGCAGTCTTTCAAGCAGATGGAGTCAAATGTATCATTCGTTAAAACTAAAGGGTGCTTGTATATTATGTGTCTGCTTCTATAACAAACATTAGAAACCATTGCATGTTCCAATTGCTTGGCCTTCCTGTTTTCAAATGCAATTATCCAGTGCTACAAGGATCCTTTCATAAAGTTTTATCAGCACCTTAATAACCGTAACCACTCTTTGTTGATTGACAGTACATGTTTCAGCAATCCAATTGCTCATTGTATCTTTTAAGCTTGATCAGGAATAATGTAATATAATATAGCATTTCTTGTACAAACAGGAATGCTGTTTGACTATCACATTCAGGTTTCTCCTTATGAAAGTGTTTTGGATATTAAAGTATTATCATTAATTCAGAATAAAAGAAATTAGATTGGGATGGATCACCTCACCAATTGTTGACAAAAAAACCAATAACACGCCCACGAGGCAACATATATCTCTCTGTCCAAAGCTGACAGACAGCGTGATGGACCTATTATTGAGGGAAATGGAAAAGAATTACAAGAATTCATAATCGTGTTTTATTCATTGAGAAGTTACTTCTTGTAATCTTTAACTAAGAACTTTCAATTACAAATTAGTTAGCTGAGGATGAAGTAGAAAGTTACTCTTTCTGGTTAGGTATAATGACTTGTTTCACACATACAAATGAATCAATTTACTTCCATTGGTATGTCCCATACTTTGTGGAAAATTCCAATTCTTTCCACATTTCACTCAACAAAATGGCCTTGTATTCTGCAAAATCCCGTGTAAGAATTGTTTTTATGGCTTCCCTTTTCATATGATGGACTTTAGTGAAATGAGAACATCTTTACTTCAGACCATCAACATTATCATTAAATAGCAGCAATAACTAAAGCTAGCATTTATAAAATGTCTATAATAATGAAAAAAAGCACCAGAAGGCCTTTCACAGAAGCATAATGAAAAGTAATGGCAGATCAAAAAAGCAGCAATTATTAGCCTAAATTTTAGTCAAAGGTGAATAAGGAGATGGGGAATTTTGGGATAAATTTCCAGCCCATGGGTATCTAAGCAGCTGGTTCACAAGGGTGAGGTAAAGTGAGAGGTGGTGCACTAAGAGCCAAAGACAGACAAAATGCTATCTGAGAATGGGCTGCAGATTTGAAAATGGCCACAGATATGGAGAGGTGAACATGAATTAATTTGAAGATATGGGCAGTAATTTTAATGTTGAAGAAATAGGGAACAAGTGAACACCGGTTAACAAGGACACGTGATAGGGGAGTGGAACTTGTGGGAACAGATGCAGACAACAAAGTTTTGTATAAAGTGAAACATATGAGGGGGATGTTAGTTTGACAAAGAGCTTTGAATAATAAAAATTGATGGAGATTAAGGCAAAAATAAAAACATCAGCAACGGATCAACTGAGGTGCAGAGAGAGCTGTATGGCTATTGTGATGGAATAGTTTGTATTAATCTCAGCTCAGATTATGACCAGTCCATGTTAGCCAGGAGACTGGGCAGTGAAGGAAACAGTGCTCAGCATCAAAGAGGAGACTTCCAAAATTAATCTGAAAGAAATTAAGCCACATCCAAGACTGAACAGTAAAGAATCTGATGGGACTTAGTCTTTGAAACATCAGAGAAATGTGGAGAGGTGAAGTTGGACATCATCAGTCTTCATATGCATGTTCTTTTAATGATCTACTGGAAATCATGATATTTCTGCTAATTTCTACATAATATGGGAGGTGAAAATAAACAGAAACTAACATACTGAATTGATTTTTAAAAGGATGAAAATTAGTAAACAACAGGCTAAGCTAATCAGATACATTTTCACATGAAATTCAAAGTGACCCAACTTTCTGAGAGAGAAACCCAACACAATGTAATAAACACCATTTAATTGTTCTACACATGGTTTTGTCTGTGGAACACATGTAAATCATCTGGTGTTCCCTTTCCTCAAATTCACATGCAATGTGCTTGGTTTAGTTGAATCCACATGAAAAAAATAAGAATTTTACACCATCTTGCCTCAAGATGATTCTCCACAGTTCTTTGCTGTGGGTTTGGTGATAGGAAACAGAATATTTTCCTCTTCGTGCCATTTGAAGGTACTAAAAACTCTTAGGAAATGTATCTGCATGCCTTAAGTAACACAGTTGCTCAACTTGGCTCTTAAAAAGCAATAAGCACTGTACCATGTTAAAGCTTTCCTTCTCAAGATCATTCAGAGGCAAACATTTACATGTTATGATCATTTCAGAGGCAAAGATGTACAGTTTAAGATTATAAACAATTGTCAGTCTCAATGGTTTCTCTTGGCTTTCAAGCATGTGATATAGTAGCTAGGCTTAATGGCCAGTCATTACGCCCAGGGGTTCCTACATGGTCATTATCCAGGCTTGCGGAATGTTTTCAACATACTTTGTCTGTTCAGAAAACACATTACACAGTTCATTCCCTCTTTCCTATGGTTTGGCAATGTGGCTGGGATGTTTCTGAAACTACAACCCATGCTTGCACAATGTGTTGAAAATAACATTGGTATTTATTATAATTATTATGAGATGTTATGTGGCATTGTTTGTGATAAGTCCGAGAAATCGTTGCTCTTCAGGGGTGTTTAATTAGGAGATAACAGTTGGGCTACAAATTCACAGAAATTGAATTAGTCCAATTGTATTGTAATTGTATGGTTTTGTTTGTGAATTTTACTGCTGCTTTCGAGCACTATTCGCTTTCTTTCTGCGAAAACTGCCATGGGCACTTCATCATTTATTCTTTTACATTTTTTCATAAAATTTTTGTTTTTTAACAATTTAAAAGTAAACTAGGCACTGCAAGATAATCCTTTGACTCGGTACTTTGATGAGCGCAACTGATCTGTGGAAAATTTAGCAAAAGAAGGACTACAATGTGAAGTGTGACACTAATTTCTGGTACTTGTAAGGCATGGACAGGGAGCTAGGGCAAGGACTGGCAACAGTGGATACAGAATTCTCATTTTGGTTATACAGTTCGGTATGAAAAACAAAAAGCAAGAGTATTAGTTAAATGGACATATATTGGAAAGTGTGAATGTACAAAAGCATTTGGGTGTCCTTGTACCTTGTTCAAATTCTTTTAGCAGCATCTCCTTTCTGGTCCTGCAATGAAAGTAGACAGGTAGGCACAGCATGAACTTAGGAAAGCAAATGGTATATTGGTCTTCGTTGCAAGAGATGTTGAATTGAGAAATATGGATTTACTGCAGCTGTACAAGGTGAGACTATATCTGGAATATTACATGCAGATTTGGTCTTCCTACCTAAGAAAGGTATAGGAGGGGTGCAGTGGAGATCATGAAGCTAATAGTGGGAATGAGGAGAGGCAGCATGGCGGCTCAATAGTTAGCATTGCCATCTCACAGCGTCAGAGACTCCAGTTCAATTCCAGCCTTGAGTGACTGTCTATTTGCATGTCCTCCCTGCATCTGTTTCCTTTGGGTGCTCCAATTTCTTCCACAAGTCCAAAGATGTGCACGTTACGTGGAATGGCCATGTTAAATTGTCTGTAATGACTAGGGATGTGCAGGTCAGGTGGACTCGCCATGGTAAATGTGGGGTTATGGGGATAAGGTAGGGGGCTGGATTTGGGTGGGATGCACTTTGAAGGGTTGGTGAGGACTTGTTGGACTGAATGGCCTCTTTCTGTACTGTAGGGATTAAATGACTGGATTGGTATTTGCTAGACTTTAGAGGGATAAGAGGGGATTTGATTGAAAAGTATAAAAGTCTAACAAGGCTGGACAGACTAGATACAGAGAGGATGTTTTCCCTGGTTGAAGAGTCTAGGACCAGTGGAAAAAGTCTCAGGAGAGTGAGCAGAGAATTTAGGACTGCAGTAAGGAAAAATTTCTTCACTCAAAGGGGAGTGAACCAATGGAATTCTCTACCACAGAAGATTGTGGAGGTCAAGGTACTGACTACATTGAAGAAAGAGCTAGATTTTTTTAGATTTTAAAGGCATCAAGAGACAAGGTGAGAAATGGTACATGTGGCATTGAGAGAGAAGATAAGATGATCATACTCGATGACAGAGCAGTTTTGAATGACAGCATGGCCTATGCCTGCTCCTAGTTTCTATGTTTCTAAATAAGCATTTAACAGATGGTTTGGTGTTTTTGTGGCACAGTGGTAGTGTCCCTATCTCTGGTAAGGGGTCCAGGTTCAAGTATTTCTTGTAGTATAGGTGTGTAATAACATTTTTGAACAGGGTGATTAAATAATATCCACATCACAGACTGTATAAGTAAGTTTGAGACATCATATTAGTGTAAATAGTTAATTGTTAATAAGCTCATAGGTATATGACTCAATAGCAGATCCATGGGAACACCATCATCTACAAGCCACTCACCATCATGATTTATAAATGCATCACCGATACTTCAGTATCATGAGGTAATAATCTTGGAAACCACCTCCCTCACAGCATTGTGTATCTACCTGTGAAGTAGTTTAAGAAAGAAGCTCACCACCACCTTGCATACACCCTAGACAACCAGGAATAGGCAGTAAATGGTTACCAGTCAGCAATGCTCACATCCCATAAATGAATAAAATGGATACAAATATGACTCACTGCTGTGCATATTACATGTGTGACCATAGAGAAAACCACAGATTGCTAGCAGCATGTGATCAGATAGTAGCAGTAAAGGCAGCAGAACACTCCAGGAGGTGGGTGATAGGAAATGTATATCAAAAGCTAGTAACAGCAAGCTGGTACCAAAGATGGTGTCCAGGAGTGTACGCACCCTGGAAAATCCACCCACTTCTGGTTTGGAACAGTTAAATTGCTCAGCAACATCTAAATCAGAACCAATCCAAATAAACGTATGATTAAATGGTCACCTGGTTCTAATGGAGGTTGATACCGGCATGGTTATTTCAGTGATTGCGAAGACATCTTGCACAAAATTTGGTCTGGACTCCAATCCTTAAGTTTGTGCAAGACTTCGCAAGATTGAGAACCTATACCGGGGAACCTTTCCAGATTAAGAGTACAGCTTCAACTCTGGTCTCTTATGAGAAGCAGCTGGTTCAGTTAGCACTGATTGTAGTAAAAGGTTCGGGCCTCAGCTTGATGGGGTGAACTTGGTTGAGAAAGACTCACCTAGATTGGTTCAACATTAGAGGTATACCAGGAATGTCAAGCAACTGTGAAATAAGCTAAGGCAACTTTGTATATTGTCCAGGAAGCAATTCTTCAAAGTCCACCAATTTCATTTGCCTTATGGACAAACATAGAGGCAGAAACCAAGAGGCTGGAAAGCGAAGGAATCATCAAACCAGTCCAGTTTGCAGATTGGACAGCACCAGTCACACCAACTGTGAAGTTCGACAGGTCGGTTCACCTTTGTGGGATTTTTTAAGAAACAGCAAATTGCTATTCAAAGCTGGATAAATGTCTAATCCATCTAATCTATCTATTCCCGAGTCACAGGAAAGATGAACAAGGAGCACACAGAGAACTTGGACATAGTCCTTAGATATTTCTCCCAGGTAGGCGTTTGCCTTAGAAGGAAAACAAATGTGTATTCCAGGTTCCCCAAGTGACCTATTTGGGCTACAGGATCAACAAGACCAGATTACACCCATTAGAAGATAAAGTAAGGGGAATCAAAGTGCCCTGGCTCCCACATCTTTACCAGAACTCAGGCCTTTCCTTGGATTGGTGAATTATTACGGAAAGTTCACGCATAACCTAGCCTCCACACTGGCAACTTTTCATCAATTCTTAAAAAGGGTCAGCCTTGGAAATGATTGCATAGCCTAGCCATAGCTTTTAGTGGAGTGAAGAAACAGCTAACAGTTGGTACACCATGATTCCAGCCAAGATATGGTATTGATATGCAATACCGCTGCCCCCCCGCCCCACCCCTCGTATGGCATTGGGGTAGTGTTAGCTCTTAGGTGGCTCAATTGAGAGAAACGCCTAAAGTGTGTGCATCCAGATCTTTGGCTAATGCAGAGTGTAAATACTCCCAGACAGAGAGGAAGGTTTGGCAGGCATATTTGCAGTCAGAAAGTTCTACCAATACCTTTATGGACATATATTTGTAATAATAACGGACCACAAATCCTGTCCAGATCTACTTAAAGAGGCCAAGGCAGTGCCACCCATAGCTTCAGGAGGAATTCAGCAGTGGGCTCTAATACTAACTGCATATAATTACAAGTTGGAACGCTGTCCAGGAGCCAAGTTGCAAATGCAGATGCATTGAGCCACCTCCCACTGACAAATACACCACCCCAGCGATGCCACCACTGGAAGAATCCATAATGGTTCTAAATTTTCTGGACAAACTTCCGGTCACAGCTGACAATATCAGACGTTGGAAGCAGAAATATCCGGTCCTTATAAAACCGAAACAGCTGGGTGGTGATGGGGGAAACCAAAAGGCCGTCACAACCAGAATTGAAACCTTTTTGGCCCCGGAAAGACAGATCACACTAGAGGATGGCATATCATGGGGAGGAAGAGTGATTGTCACTGTTATATACTGACTAAAACTCCATCAGGGATATCCAGAGGTTTCCAAATTGAAGGTGTTATGTCTGGTGGCCAGGATTGGAAAAAGTGAGGACTGCAGATGCTGGAGATCAGAGCTTATAAATGTGTTGCTGGAAAAGCGCAGCAGGTCAGGCAGCATCAAAGGAACAGGAGAATCGACGTTTTGGGCATAAGCCCTTCTTCAGGAAGTTTTCTGAAGAAGGGCTTATGCCCGAAACGTCGATTCCTTTGATGCTGCCTGACCTGCTGCGCTTTTCCAACAACACATTTTTAAGGCCAGGATTGGATGCAGACATAGTTGCATTGATGGAGCAGTGTCCACAGTGCCAACACGGACAAATATTACCACCAGCAGCTCTCCTACCTTCATGAGAATAGCCGGGTAAACCCTGAACAACGTCAACTATTAGGTCCTTTTATGGACTCGACGTTTTTAATCATTGTGGCTGTCCATTCAAAGCGGCTGCATGTCAAACATAGGGATGATAGAAAAACTGCACACATCTTTTGCAATACACAGACTCCATGAAGTGTTGACATATAAAGACAGATCCATACCATCCATTATCCAATGGGCTGGTGGAAAGAACAGTCCAAACTTTGAAGGTAGGCTTAAAGAAACAGCCTACAGCTACACTAGATACCGAACTGCCCAGGTTCCTATCTGATTATAGGACCACCCCTCATGCAACTTCAGGGATAGCTCCAGCAGAGTAGCAAATGGATAGAAGACTCCACACCAGGGCCTGTAGGGGAGGGTGAAACAGCATCTGGAACACCAATTCTGGGCATAAGACCTTGCTAAGTGAGAGAGACAGTTTACTTCAGGGGATGAAGTTTGGGAATGGAATCATGGGAATGGCCCTGCATTGTTAAGAGGCATAGTCAACAAGAGGTCAGATCCAGTGACATATCAAGTTCATGTATGTGTGACAGTCCTGAACAAACACATGGACCATATGAAAGCTGCAAACTTACAAACAGTGCAGGAGCAAAACATTTTTGCCTTCTCAATAGCTTTTCCAACTGCTCCAGAACCTGTGGGCTCTCTTTCCCCATCAAGCATTGAAGATACCTTGGAATCTGAGATGGATACAGAAGATGTCACTGTGTTGAATAAATTTCTTTCAAGATGCTCCAGGCACAAGAGGAGAGCTGCTGTGCTGTGCACTACACAATGCCAATATCAGAGACAGAGTTGGAGGAAACTGATCGGGTGCTTATATGCCCCAGGAGGAGCTCAGACTCAGAGTGAGGAGGGATGTAATGTTTATAACGAGGTCTGATGATGGACCTCAAAGAATATGAGTTCCCTAATTGGGGCCACAAATCTGATCCAATTAGGGAGTCTTGGATGATAGATATAAACAGGAGTGTCCGAAGTTCTGCCCAGAAGAGTGACGTGGTGATGGAATATCGGCCTCTGTGGAGTTATTTCAGGCCATTGTTCACTTTGGCCTGGCTCTTACTTTTTAAAATTAAAAAGGCTCTGTCAGTTTTGACAATGTTTGCTAGATTATCATCAAAGGCCTTTTTCCTCTCAATTTTTATTTTGATTATATTTTGTTGATTTTTAAAACTTTCCTAATCCTCTGGCTTGCCACTAATCTTTGCCACATTGTATATTTTTTCTTTCAATTTGACATTATCCTTAGCTTACTTGGTTAACCATGGCTGGTTTATCCCCTTCTTCCTGACTGGGATATCTTTGTCATGAGTCAGAAACTATTTTCCCAAATGTCTGTCATTGTTTCATAACCATCTTTTCTCCTTTCCCAGTCTGCTCCCAGCTTTGATATTCACTTTATAAATAACAAGCAACAATTTATTTAACTCTAACAGTGAATAAATTAACAAGATAACTAACAAACCAAGCAATTCCTCTCTAACTAACTATTCCCAAATAAAACAAGATTCTAATAGTCTGCTGTTCCAATAACACAGGTCCCACTTATATAAATCCAAGTAATAAGAAAACTTTAAATTAAAACTTAATCCTTCAAAGTTCACACAGGAAGTGTATATTGCTGAACATCCTGTATCTCCCTCTGTCATCTTCCTCTGTATGAACGCCTTCTCAGTCATTGTCTGGTGTCATGAATATTAGCTAAGAGTGCTGTGTACCTTTGTGAATTGATGGTGCTTTTTTTCCTGAAAGCTGGAGAATATTTAGTTGGGTTCTAAATTGGATTAAACACATGACTCAAAGATTGACTTGTAAGGAATGAGGCACGCGGATGAACAATTGATGCTTAAATGCAATATGTCATGGTTTGATTTTTACATTTAGTTTATTTTGTGGATAATTTTAATTTAGCATTACAGTCAAATCAGAATGTGATGGTCAGTAACAGAGGGAAATTAAGATGTGGAACTATTAGTGAATGGAGAATTGGACCTGCATTTACTGGTAACACTGTAAGATGGGTAATTGGGCCAGAGACTGTGTTGAATGCCTCCTCCTCCTTTTCTTCCCCTTACCTTGTGATTCTGAAGTTGTGTAGCATGCAGCAGATCAAAACAACATTTGCTCATACTTTGTGAAGTACTGCAGGACTTTTCCAGAAAGGTCCAATCAACAGATGCATTGTTTTTACCACTTGAGGTCTGTTCCATTACATTTTGTGTGGCAGAATGGCTTTTGTTCTATACACTCTGTCCAAATATTCAAGGTTTGCACATCATATTAGTAGGATATGCTGTAGTGGCACCTCAAATTAAGATGACACAGTAGAATACCACAGAATTAAGATATTATGGCTGCTGATAGGGCCCCAAGCATTGACATGCATTACATATTCTATATATTTTCACAACTCTTCTATAGGAAGGATGTTGTCAAACTTGAGAGAGTGCAGAAAAGATTTACAAGGATGTTGCTGGAGCTGGAGGGTTTGAGCTATTGGGAAAGGCTGAATAGACTGCGGCTATTTTCCCTAAAGCATCAGAGACTAAACGTTGACCTCATAGAGGTTTATAAAATCATGAGGGTCATAGATAGGGAGAATAGTCCTTTTCTTAGCATGGGGGAGTCCAAGATTATACAGCATAGGTTTAAGGTAAGAGAGGAAAGACTTAAAAAAAGGACCTGATGGGCAACTTTTTCACGCAGAGGGTGGTGCGTGTATGAAACGAGCTGCCAGAGGAATAGGAGGAAGGACTAGGTCAGATTGGGACGTCTGGTCGACACATATGAATTGGACCAATGGGTCTGTTTCTAGAACATACAACATAGAACAAAGAAAAGTATAGCACCTAATAAAATAACCTAATAAAATAAAACTTCCGTGCTGTATGACTCTATAACTGCTGGGCACTGAAGGGCTGCCTAAAATATTCCACTTCAGACATGCAGTGATGCCTAGGGAACAAAAACAATGTCTTCTGTCTGCTCATCCAGGCCGGGATAATGGATAAACTGTATGATAATTTGACAACAGCCAAGGAGTTGAGAGACGTAGTAGTGAGGTGGAACTTATTCAAAGTTTGTGAGAAGATTTGTAGCTCGGGTGCTCGTTGCAACCGGAAGCGGCAGGGACAGGCCACTACAAATGCCGGAGGAAACACCACAGAAGCGCTTCACAGGAGGCTCCCAAGCACTGAGGATGTCACCTAGACAGGGGACAAAACATTTGCAACAAAAACTTCCAGCTCGGCAAACAGAACCACAGCAGGTGGAACTTATTTTCATCAACATACATGAGAAAACTAACTTGGTGCTTTTGGATAGGTAATGTTGCTAAGAGGTAGCAGGTAGATGTGAAATTTGAGCAGGCAAATGATCAATCCTTGGGGGACACAATAATAACTGTAGGAACCAGAAGAGAATCCACTGCAATCAGATATGAGAGAAATGCCACCCAGCTGGATGAAAGTCAAGAGACTTCAGAGGAGAGAATAATGTGATCAACTACATCCAAGGCTTCAGCCAGATCAAGAAGGTAAAGATTTCCTTTATCATTATCACATAGAATCTCACAAGAGTAATTTTGGCTCTGTGATATAGACTGAAACCTGATTGTAGGAATTCAAACTTGAATCTCTGAAAATAATGGACCCTATTTATTTATATTTTTGATGTGCAACTTACGAGGCATGGTGTACAAAAATATTAAAAATCTTCCTGCTAGCGAGTTTTGAGAAGATTTCTAGCTCAGATTGAGGTTCTGAATGTAAGTTTGCTTGCTGAACTGGAAGGTTCATTTTCAGATGTTTCATCACCATGATTAGTATAGATCCCCTACAGTGTGGAAACAGCCCCTTCGGCCCAACAAGTCCACACTGACTCTCCAAAGAGTAACTCACCCCCCTCTGACTAATGCACCTAACGACTATAGACAATTTAGCATGGCCAATTCACCTGACTTGCACATCTTTGGAATGTGGGAGGAAACTGGAATACCTGGAGGAAACACACACAGACATGGGGAGAATGTGCAAACTCCACACAGACAGTTACCCTCGGCTGGAATTGAACCTTGGACCCTGGTGCTATGAGGCAGCAGTACAAACCACTCAGCCACCACGCCGCCTCAAAGGAAAGCCAGCCTTTAGCAGCCACATTGTGGGTGATTGATCTGGAGTAATCAGTTTCCTACAGTATGGAAACAGGCCCTTTGGCCCAACAAGTCCACACCAACCCTCCGAAGAGTAACCCTCCCAAACCCACCCACCCCCTCTGACTAATGCACCTAACAACTATGGACAATTTAGTAAGGTCAATTCGCCTGACCTGCACATCTTTGGATTGTGGGAGGAAACTGGAGCACCCGTAGGAAACCCACGCAGACACAGGGAGAATGTGCAAACTCCACACAGGCAGTCGCCCAAGGCTGGAATCAAATCTGGGACCCTGGTGTTGTGAAGCAGCAATGCTAACCACTGAGCCACCGTGCCACCACCATACGAGGTAATATCTTCAGTGTGCCTCCGTATGAAACACTGGTGGTGTAGCCTACTTTCTATTTATATGCTTGAGTTTCCTAGGGGTGGTAAAGCCATTTTCTGTGGTGACGTCATTTCCTATGGTGATGTCATTTTCTCTTCTTTTCCTCATGGGGTGGTAAATGGAATCCAAGTCAACGTGTTTGTTGATAGAGTTCTAGTTGGAATGTCATGCTTCTAGGAATTCCCATGCATGTCTCTGTTTGGCTTGTCTGAGGATGGATGCATTGTCCCAGTCGAAGTGGTGTCCTTCCTCATCTGTATGTTAGGATACTAGTGACGTGAACTAGCCACAAAACAACATGACCCTCTCTCACTAGTATCTTTACATACAGATGAGGAAGGACACCACTTCAACTGGGACAACACATCCATCCTAGGATAAGCCAAACAGAGACACGCACGAGAATTCCTAGAATCATGGCATTCCAACCGGAATTCCATTAACAAACACATTGGCTTGGATCCCATTTACCACCCCTGAAAAAAGAACAGGAAATGACATCACCATAATAATTGATATCACCACAGGAAATGACATCACCAACCCTAGGAAACTCAAACATACAATTAGAAAGCAATCTACACCACCAGTGCTTCATTTGGAGGCTCACTGAAGATGTTACCTAGAATGGTGATGAAACATCTGAAACAAACCTTCCAGCTCAGCGAGCAAACCTATATCTGGAATCTTCTTGCTCTAGTCATCAACAGTCATTACCAATTGATATTTATTATGAGTCTTGAATTTGTTGTTTTATAATGAAGCTACATTTTTGGTCCTTTGCGGTTGGTCTTCAGACATTGAGTTTACTGTAGTGAAAGTCTATGATTGTTGTAGCATAGTTTTGATGTTGGCTCAGGGTGGAGACATATTTGACCTATACAATTGCCTTAGATTTGCATGTGAAAAACTACCCATTGTCAGGTTAATTTTAAATCCAAATGAAGTAAAATATGACAGTGTGGCTAGCTATCAACAGCATTTTCGATCAACATAGTTGCAAGTTAATATTTTGGTTATTTTTCTTTCCTGAAGTCCACTATTACATATTTAACTGATGATTTATAAATAAAGTTCCTGCATTATTTCATCTGTCCACCCTTAGAGTGACCTGCTTATGTGTCAGTCTGAGCAGCATAGTGGGATCCCTGACAATAGATACCTCACAATGCGGAGATTATTTTAGATTTTCTGACAGAATATCACAGTAAATTTGCCAATGCTGGTTGGTTATTGTTTTAAAACTTCTTTGAAGGCTTCTTATAACAGATTTTGAGCTTTCAACATGTTAGATTTCTACACTGTGTCTGCACTTGAGTGAGCAACTCACTCAACCATTTGAAGTAGATAGGAACTTGCTTAAATTGCAAATAAAGATCTAACACTTGCCACCCCACCAATATCCACATCCAAAGGGTCATGAGCCACCATATCTGCCACCTCCAATGGGATGCCACCATCAGACACATTTTCTCCTATTCTCCCTGCCTGCATTCTGCAGGGACCATTCACTCTGGGACAACCTAGTCCACTCCCAATGCCTCCTCACTTTCCATGGCACCATCCCCTGCTACCTCAAAGTGTAACACCTGCCTATTTACCTCCTGCTTCTTCACCATTCAAGGCCCCAGACATACCTTCCGGATGAAGCAGTGATTTACCTGCACTTCACTCAATCTAATATACTGTATTCACTGCTCACAATGTCGCCTCCTCTACACAAGGGTGATGAAACATGACCATTTTGTGGAACACCTACATTCTATGTGCCAAAATGACCTTGAGCTTCTGGTTTCCTGCCATTTTAACACACCAACATGTCCCTGGCCTACATGTCTGGACCTTCTGCAGTGCTTAGCACAGCTAGAAGAAGACCATTACATTTTCTGTTAGAGTAACCTCCAGCTTTCTAGATTCAATGCTAACTTCAATAATTTTAGGTCCTGAGCACTTCCCCATGTCCTTTTCTCACTCCTACACTCCAGGACCTGTCATCTCATGGGCTACTTTCATCACAGCCAACCCATTTTCACACAATAATGTTCCTCATGAAGGATATTATTCCTGTTTTAAAGGATTCTACTACTCAGAACAGCATCCTGTAAGTATTGACTGCTAATTTGTATTCTGTAAGGCATTGGAGGGTTAAATGTCAAATGGAGTAAGCTGCTCTGATTAATACAGGATCAAATTCTCAAATGCCACTGCAAACAGATGTCACCTTTCTACATCTATTCCTTAAATGCAGGCTTGTTTGTACTATAATGTTCAACTGTTAGGTTTTTATGAACCTTTGCATGGGAAAACTTAGATTCTAAATGAACTGGTGTCACTAAAACAGCTCTGACTTTTCCAACAAAATGATTAGAGGAAACTGTGTTTAAAACCTTTTTTGATCTATGATTTCAAAAAGGTACTTGAGGTTGTGGAGATGGCATTAATCTTATTCATGAAAGTACAGAGAACCTTTAACTTAAACATGTAAACTGATGGTGAAAGGAAATACTCCACAGAAGTAATGGCTGGAGTAATATTAGGTATATACTTCAATAATTTATGTATTGATCATCAAGCACTGATAACTTTCTTTATGTGAAGGGCAAAGAAATACAGAATTCATGTTCCATAATGGCCATGTCACTGGAATTTAATTGGGCTTAATGCAGACTTACTTGATTTAGATCTTTATGTTTATATTTAACTGCTACATAGATATAAAAATACTACTGGGAATAATAGTGAAACCTTCTAGTAAATACATACATACTGCCAGTTCAATGTCGGAGATGAAGCTATGTTAAGTTAGTCACAGATGATGTATCATGTTTCTGGCACAGAAAGAAAACAGTTTTAATGCATTAACTTGCCACTTCAATTTCTTTACTCATGCTGAAGGCTATATATGACTTAGTCATGGAAAGCAAACCATCAATCTATAAGAAATTGCTTAATATAGGGCACAGTATATTTATAAACTACTTGTCACACACCCAGCAATGCAAACCTAATTCTTTCTCCTTTCACTCTCATTATAGTCACTCACCTGTTTTTTCTTTGTCTTTCTATTTCTTTTACTGTCTATTTCACCAGCTTTTCTTTCCTTAACAATTTTTCATACTCTTTTAAGACTCTTCCTTATTAATCAACCTGCTTTAACTTAACTATCTGTCATTTGATGTCTGCATTATTGAGGCAGTTATTGTTGACTGACTGGGAAACTGTTTCTCCTACTTTCCAAACTAAATGATCTCATGGAGAAACATACCAAGGAAACTGCAGTTTCAAGCCACATTTTGTTCTGCCACCCAATCTCTAATTGAGAGGGTAGGCCGATTGACGATTTTGTTCTAGTACTGTCAGTTTGCTAATAGTTGTGTGTCTATGTGTGTGTGTGTGCGCACGCAGGGGGCTGTTGCAGATTACAGTGGACACCCATTGTCAGATGCCAGCCATCAAGTGTTGGTTCACTCACCCAAAAATGGGTGGGTGCTTTTAAATGAGGCGAGGATGATGGAATGACATTAAGCATCATGGTTTCCTTCATCACAACATTAGTTTTCCAGGACTAAATCCAACTTTCGACAGAAAACAAAAGCTCAGAGGCAATAGGAAATTATGGGGGACAAAAAACTTGATTAAAGGAAAAGGTACTTCCTGTTTAATTCAGACTAACCAGAATTACACCTGTACCTAATGGTTTCAAACAGTCGGTATTTGTTTGAGTTTAGGAGAGGAATAATCAAATTCAGGTTGTTTCACAGTACTAGTTTGAAAAGGTTCAGAGGGCAGAATCTTGTTTTCTCGAGACCAAGTGTGAGGCCAGCCTAAAAGTGGGAGGCAGTTCCATTTCTGGACAGGTTGGGTTTTCTCATGTGATGACTGTCTTCTTATTTCAATACATATTTATACACTTGAGTGGACACTCAGGAAGAAATTCTGCCCTCCTTCCTCCTCCTCCCCTACATTGGTAGCCTTTAAGCTCTAACCTTCAGATTCCATGTTTAAAATATAACTGGACAGCACTTCACTCTCTGCAACCCAGTCTCTGCTCATCACCCCCATTGTGTCTGACACAGGCAATCTAGGTAGAAGTGGCTGAGGACATGAACACGTATGGGTAGCTCAAGAGAACCTGGTTCTATTGCTGAATGAGCTTTTGCATTTTGTCAGGATATGTGCCTCTCTCTGCTAAGTGCTTCATGTTGGTATGAGTGTGAGTTAGCACAATAAGCTTGTCACTGATGAGCAATGTCACACACAAGATTGAATTCCATACATTTCCATTAGATAGCTCTTGTGTAGCCATTGCCTGCCATTCCATTGTAGTTATCAAAATAGCACTTGTTGCATCACAGTGTTACCACCTCACACATTTTCCAAGATGTACGCTTCAAACTTAAAAGGTGCTACAACACTCAGTGACTCATAGAGCATCAGTTCACTAACATTTCTTCACAGCTGGAAGAACATGAGCAACTTATAGCTTTTTACTGTGGACTTCCATGGGACAAGGAAAAAGCATCAGAACGTGGCTTTAGAATGGACATCTCACTGTATCTCAGGCACACACATAATGTGGTTTACTTTCAATCAGAACTCTTTAACACTTAACTACCCCATACCACATTCTTCATACCAGCAAGCAGCACAGATAATCACAGCTTTGAGTATTCACATCATGCAAGCATAGTATTCGTGCAGCCATGCTAATATCTCTTAACACTTGTCTCCTTTAGCAGGAGAGAAACAAGCACAACCTTACCTTCATTGGTAAGGCGTGAGGGGATATTTGAAATAAGTCTCCTCATCCACTTTGAAGCGCAGGACATCAAGCTAGCATGAGAAAAAGGTGAACATGTCTGATTTGAAGGGAAGATTCAATTCCTTCAGCAATCTCAAGAAGAAGACTCCAAGTGGCAACTTCCAGCTCCACAACAAACATTACCAACTTAATAAAACCTTGGATAAGGCTGGCAGTTCATGATATATACTCATCTTGATGTTTTTTTAAGCAGCCTCCACATCTCCAGGCAGGCTCAGAGATTTTGCCCAGAGAAACCATTTCATCCAGACCAAGGAACCCCAATCTTAAAATTAGAACTCACTCATTCAGGAATAAGATCAAGAGGCCTTCCTCAAACAAGTCTTGAATTATTTCCGTATAAAAGTAGATATTGGGTCAATTGGAACTTGTGAGACATGAACTAAATGAATTTTGTTCAATAAGAGAATCAATGGCAGCTATTTGGTCTATTTATTGAGAATGTTTTTAATTAATTTGGACATGTTATGACACACCTCCAGAATAGATGGGACTTGAACCTGGATCTTCTGGGTCAGAGACAGCAGTTTGGAGCTGAGATATAGATCAGACACAATCAAATGGATTGATGGAACAGCCAGGGAGCTAAATTGCTTACTCATATTTCTATATTTCCATAAATCTTCACTAAATACAAATCATTTACCTTGTATAAAATGGAAACGAAAAATAATCTAGCGTGAAAAAATCCAAAGCATTTTGGTAATGGACTGTGGGGGTCATTTTATCCTAAACCACTGCCAGGAAACTAAAGAGATTGGATACAATGCTGGCTTTAAATCCCCACCCAATATTAGTCTATGAAACCATTGGGGAGTAATATTGGACTGGGTGTAAATACAAATGATACTGTTCCAGCCCAGCAAGTTAGCTTTGAAGAAAAAAAGAACAGATAAATCAGAGTGCATGATCAACTTTGCTTTGCTTTCCTGGCATCAGCCCAAAAGCAATCCATTGTTCCCCAACTTTTAAGCAAATAGCAGAAATATGAAGCTAAATAACTATATCAGCCACATGTGCACATCTACAGCCTGAAGTAAAGTTAAATCCTTCCCAAAGACATATGCCACAGACTATAAAATCTGGCTTCAGTGAAGGCAGCTTAAATATCTGCCAATTAAATAAGCGGACATGCAAATCAGGAAAATACACTGCCTCTCACAGTGAAATTTATTTAAGCACTAACTCACATATAAAAAAAACACAGCTGTGTAAAATCCAGAACATTTTATGTTTTCCTTGAAATTGATTGATGTCATATCAGTGCGTAACCAAAAGGTTCTTATTACCCAAAAGTCTTAGTCCCTCTGATCATGTGCCTATTTCAATGCCACAAAAATGTTAGTTCTTCTTTTCTTTGGCTGCACTTTCCAATACCGTATTATATACAGGAAACTCATAACTGCATTGAATGGATGACAATAAGGGTCCACAAACATACTAGTGAGACCAATTTCCTTGCTTTCAAAGTAAGCGCAGCATATTCAAAGTGTCACCCATACTACATTACATCAGTGATTACACTTCAAAAGAATTTCAATGGCTGTAAAATGCTTTGGGATGATCTGAAGTAATGAAAGACACTATATAAATGCAAGTCTTTTGTTCTTCCTGTCTATTGTAAAATCAGTATTATAAGCATTAACCTATTACTATCCATTTCTTGCTGACAACTAGAGTTCAGATTCTTCAAATAATTTTTAACTGGAAACTAAAGGGTAAGAAAAGGAAAATATCTTGGATCCTGACATGATCAACTAGGTTGTGAGTTTAATGCGATGCCAATGTTTCTACCTTCTAACGAATACATTTGGGGAATTTATAGCATATGTGGAAGCAACATATTTAATCTAATGAAGAAAAATTAAGAGAATATATATATATTCCTGCATATATATATATACATATATATATATATATAAAGTATTCAATTCAAAATACTGCAAAGCCTTGAGGAAAAGGTCAGCTGTATGTATCCATCATCAAAACTGAACATTGATCTTGAAAATTATCCAGAAGTTTGGTTGTTTTCGTGATGTTCAGCCCAAAAGAGAACAGGAATTGGCAGCCTGATCTGAAGCCACTGCCAAAGGTAATGTTCAGCTGCCAACTGCCATGAAAGCGTGCGATCCAGGCCTTTTACTGATTCCTATCTCATTGTTCTGATCTCTTCTGTTCATTTCTCCCAGACAGCAGTGACTAGTTTAGAAACACCATCATCATTGCCACATGGGTAGAGGGTCACGTGACAGTACCAAACATGTAGTACTGCACTAAAGAGATCAGTAGCAGAGCCATTTCCTTTCTAACAAATGTACAACTCTAAGAAAGAAAAACTGTCTATTCCAGAAATCTGAAACAAGAGCAGAAGAATTGGTAAACACAAAAATGGCACCAGAGGCAAAAAATTTGGATGCTACACAGCCAAACATGGCCCCTGCAATTTCCACATGGGGGGGGCAGAGCAAAGAAGTGGGTTGTAATTTGCAAATCTATTTTCCATGGATGGAATCCTTCAGTCAGAACATATCTGTAACACAAACTGTGCACTTTGGATCTGATTAGCGCTAGTGAAAATGTACTGGAGCTGTTTGCAGCAGTAAGGTACTGTTGGTCTAGGTAATAGACCCTTTTGGATATGGGTCCAGGACACCTCTGGGAAAGGTTGTGTCCCCATTGGGAGAGGTAAGGCCCACTTTGCAAGAGGTCAGGTACGTTTTGCAATTATTAAAAGTAGACATGGGTGTGGATAAAATATTGATAAAATCACTGTCGAAATTGTCCAAGCCTGCCAGAGCTTTGAGAACGCCAACAAGGTAATTTTCTTCTGTCAGCAGTTTAAAGGTTTGCTATAAGGCTCTCAGAACTTTTAAGACAAATTGGCTTTCCCAGTCTAGATGAACAGGAACCTGTTTTGCCATCATTGGCATGTCATAAATATTGTTACTACTCCAGCCACTGGAATAATATATAATCTTGTTTGCCAAAGCGGGATACATAAATTGACAAACCTGATTATCTATCTGAGAAATGCAAATGGCAGAATGCATGTCTTCCTCCAAACTCTGATGCATACAAACTTTTTCAGTTACTTGTCTCTTTAATAACTAATACTACTCATTGTGTAAATACTTACATTATTATAAGTGAAGTCTCTCCATGTCGATCAGCTCATGTGAAGCCACCGTCTTATGCAATCTGGCTTGTTGTTCTAAATGTAATAGGGGTGAGACTTCACTGTAGCAACAAAGCAGCACAAGGGAAGTAATGACACCAGCTGATACCAGCAAAGCTGACCAGGGCTGGATTCTAAAGGGAGTTCAACTTTAAAAGCCCCCTTTTCGGCTGTGTCCTTCTCCTATTCAAGCCTTTGGTGAAATCTTACCAAATGTTTAGGTTTTCCTGGTTGTGATGAAAGGTCACTGACCTGACGGTGCATGAGCTGCTGAGTGTTGTAGCTCCTTTGATGTTTTAAGTTTCAAGCCTAGCAGTTGTGAGAGAGGTAACACGATAGTTCTGTTCTCGAGCAATCTCGCGAGAACATCATGCAGTAGCCACGCTACTTAAACAAGTGGGGCCAGAATCGCATTATAGCCAATACAGGTAAGGAAAGTTCATGTTCTACAAACAGTAGTCTAAATTCTTCAATTGCTTTAAAGCTAATTTGCGTTGAAGAAACACACACGTTATAGCAAAACCGACTGTAGCACCAACGTGGTGCCAGTAGCACTACATTGGTAACTGTAACAAAATGGCAGACATTTTGAGTTCAATGAGGTTTCTGCTGGAGATGCCTAGCACCCAACTTCCTGTGTGACAGTCCTTTGTAGAGGTAACTTCATAATGTTAAGTTAATCTAATATTAATCCATACCTCTTGCAGCACTGAAGCTATCTACTCTTGAGCCACCCTTAGGTGCTGACTTCTACAGCCATCTCTGTGCAGACTGGCTTTATCATTTATGATGGCTTCTTCTTGCCATCCATAGGGAAAAAAAACCACAACCCTTTTCTGGCAAGCTTTCAGGGGACATCTAGGAGGCATCACTAAAATATGGCACCATTTTTTGCTTGGTCTGAATCTGAAAAGAGGCATAAGGCCTTTGCTTATCATTCACATGTAGAATTCTAGTTGTTTTCTAGCAGCCTGGCACCCAGAGGCCACCAGTTGGCAATTGATCACCCCCATCATGAATGGGGACCCACAAATAGGCACCATGCCAATCAATTTCTATCCAAAGTTTCACAACCATCTAAAATACAACTGAGTGGGGCAGGTAGAACATTACATCTAATGAATAATGCTTTTCATTCAGGGCAGCAGCAGGCAGCATGAACAACATCAAAGCCAGCAATAGATTTAAATAAAGTCAACCCTCTCTTCAGATCCCAAAAGCTAAAGTCAAGTCCAGATTATTAAAATGACTGTCCATTTTTATACCACAATAGCTTGGAATCACCACACATTAGTGGATTTGTGCCAGTGTGGTCTACGTGCCCACCAATTTGCAGGTTTCAATAACACAGCAATAACTCCACAATTGAACCTTGCTAGACATGTACAGTAGTGTGATCAGATGGCTTTGATTGAAGAGAATTTCTCATAGGCAGAAGGCTATATATGCCGCTCCAAACATTTAAGAGGAACAGCTAAGTGCAAAATGATGTAATGTAAGTAAAGAAAAATAAAAAAAAACTACTAATATATGTTGTCTTAAGAATTTCTAAGCTTCAAACCATCCTTTAGTTAATATTTGCAACAAAATGATAAAGGAAGTAATGTTCTCTTATTCAAGGTAATTAATGAAGGATTTCTGCAGATTTCCTCAGCTGCAGAGTTAAATTCAAAAGCAAGTATTTTGTTCCAGTTCAAATTTAGAATAATCTGCTTAACAGAATAAGAATGTCAAAGTATTGCCAGTGACAGAATGCAGGGTCTTGTCAGTGGAGTTTTCTCAATTGTTGTTAAATCATTTCCCACAGAAATTGCCCACTTAGCAGCTGGATTACTGAACTTCTGACAGTTATGGTGTTTAAGTGGCTTGTGAGCTGCTTAAGAAGTATTAAAGGATCATTATTACGATTATGTCATGATTGGCTGCAATTATTTGGTATCTCCAAAGACATGGCATTCTCAGGAGGCAGATATTTCAGGACCGTGTTCCCACAGCTTCATTGGCAGGTTGTAAATTAACATCAAGATTGTGATTTTCTACTACCATTCAATACAAGTTAGAATAACGTTATACAGGCAAGAAGTTGAATTTACTATTAATTAACTTGTGAAGCCAAGGATGTTGGTCCAGGAAGTGGAAACAACAGTTTTAAAAAGTGCAGTCTCACTTCAAGAGCTATAAGAAACAGCAAACAAGATAACTCAGTCATTAAGCTAAATGTTTGCAAATGAGCAACTGCCATACCAGTTTGCTTTGATGCATTTGTTTCGTATTTAATCCTGAGATATGTTTCCGAACACAGTCACATCGTCATTAAGACTGCCTATGTCCACCTGCATAACATTGTCTGGCTCCATGTCAGCTTCAGATCACCCTCTACTGAACCGTCATAAGTGTCTTTGTCACCTATAGATTTGATGATTCCATTGAACTCCTGGCTGTTCTCCCATCATTCACACTGCTGCCTTTAGAATTGCAGCACAAGAATTTATGAGAGAAAATCATATTTAACTAATGTTTAAGAGTTTTTTGAAAATGTAATAAGTGGGATGGAAAAAGGGAAACTATTAAAAGGCAGTGCATTTGGATTTTCAAAGGACATTCAATAAGGCGTCACACAAAAAAGAGTGTTTTACCAGATAAAAGCTCATGGTGTCCTTAGGATTGTAAAAAAAAAACAATATCAATATCAAAGATAGCAATGTGCCAAAAAAATGCAGAAAAGCATTGACACTATCACACAAATTGGAATTATTAACAGAGCTATCAAAAGAACCAGCAAGAGAACTGTTTAGCTGGCAAAACTGTTAAATCTCCATCACTTTAATATTTGAAGAAAATAAAATTATATGCAGTGTTTTTTATAAAAAGCACTTGCTATTTCACTCTGTCCATAATCATAAGACTGAGTATTAACATTGCAGGAGTGCTTGACTAATTTCACAACCTATCATTACCACGGTGGGGTACTTTCACTTCACAATTTAATTGACAGCTCCCAGGGCTTATCAAATCCTTGAAGTGGAACAATGAATATAGATGCTTATACTTATAAAGTAACAAAGGAAACTAAATATAGTGAACTTTTTAAAATCATTGAGTTTTATTTTTCAATTGTTGATTTAGCGCCTGATACTTAGAACTGTATTTAATCTCAACATGGATCCAAGGTCACGCCATGTTGAGTATTGGCAGAGTTGTAAGGGAGGAGGTGTAATGACAAAGATTGGCGGGTAAGAAGCATGACTGGCATGTGTTGGCACTAAATTAGTATAGGATCTATAAAGGACCTTAGGGATGGACAGAGGCCAAAGTTAGATGTAGGGGGTTTGAGGAGGGAATAAGTGGAGGGACATATATGTCCATGAATGGTATGAGGGGCCATTGGGAGTAAGTAGGGGGCCACAGAATGGGTTGAGAGTAGGACAGGCAATGAGAGGCAGAGGAAGGGCATGGATTGGTATGGAGGCTATGAGAGACGAAATTGTTGGTGGATGCATAAGATTGCAAAGGGAGTACTTGGGGTGGGAGGTTGGTGGCAAGCACAGAAGGGATGCTCTCACAGTCACCCACCCCCAGGTACGAACATTCAAAATTATGGGGCACTTATACCCAAGTTGGGTTTGCAGACCCAGGAAAAGAGCTGTCCCAAACATTTTGGCCAATTTTATTTTATCCCAGATTTATTTAACTGAATATACTTTAACATAATCTAGGGAGCTTGGCGGGAGCTTGGACCAGGGGCCTGCCAGAAACAGTGACTCACTGATTTGAACCTTTAATAACTTAGCTCGAACACGGGAGTCCTCCATTTCTGTTTCTCAGCAGCAGCAACAGCTCAAAACAGGGGAGCTTGGACCAGGGGCCTACTGGGAGCGGTGAGTCACTGATTTGAGCTCTTATATTTGAAATCAGAGAGCAGAGGTTTCTAGGAAAGGCAGGACTTTTTAAAATTTCTGTCCAGCTATACAAGTCAGTGTTTTCTAAACCCGAGATCCTCCTTTTGGAGGGCCTCCCACCCAACCACCTCCTCTGACTTTAAAGTCCAGAGACACATCAGGTAAGCGTCTCTTCTTTTTTACTTTGTGATAAGGGGACTAGCATGGATGGCAGTGCAGAGAGAGCAATGTTCCTCCTGCATGATGTTTGAGGTGAGGGATGCCATTAGTGTCCCATCCAAGCACATCTGCAAGAAGTGCACCCAAGACTGTGTTAGGGAACTGGAGTGGGTGCTGGATGAACTTCGGATCATTTGGGAGGCAGAAGCGGTGATAAATAAGAGTTACAGGGAAATAATTATTCCTAGACATGAAGGAAGCTGGGTGACTGTTTGAAGGGGGCAAAAACAGTCACTGGAGGGATCCCCTGAGGTCGTTCCCCTGAAAAACATGTATACCATTTTGGATACTTTTGGGGAGGATGACTTACCAGGGGAATGCTGTGGGGCCCAGGTCTCTGGCACAGAGTCAGTCCCTGTTGCACAGAAGGAAAGGAGGGAAAGGAGGAGAGTGTTAGTATTTAGGGACTCAATAGTTAGAGGCTCAGATAGAAGATTTGTTGGGAACGAACGAGACTCATGGTTGGTGCACTGCCTCCCAGGTGCCAGGGTCAGTGATGTCTCGGATCATATCTTTGGAGTTCTGAAGGGAGAGGGTGACCAGACCCGAGTCGTGATCCACGTAGGTACCAACAACATAGGTAGAAAGAGGGATAGGGATGTAAGGCAGGATTTCAGGGAGCTAGGGTGGAAGCTGAGAGCGAGAACAAACAGCATTGTTATCTCTGGTTTGTTACCCGTGCCACATGATAGTGAGACAAGGAATAGGGAGAGATATCAGCTGAACACGTGACTGCAAGGATGGTGCAGGAGGGAGGGTTTCAGGTTCTTGGATAATTGGGGCCCATTCTGGGGAAGATGGGACCTGTACAAACAGGACAGTCTTCACTTGAACCAGAGAGGTACTAATATCCTGGGTGGGAAATTTGCTGGTGCATTCAAGTGAGTTTAAACTAGCTCAGCAGGGGTTGGGAACCTGAGGTGTAGTTGCAGTTCACAGGAGGATGATAGTAGGGAGGACAGGGACAAGATTTCATGGTCACAGGAATGTGCTGGCAGACAGCAAACTGTTTTTAAATTATCCAGAATAAGGTAGGTGAGCTTGTAGCATGGATAGGCACCTGGGACTTCGATGTTGTGGCCATTTCAGAGACATGGATTGAGCAGGGTGAGGAATGGATGTTGCAGGTTCCAGGGTTTAGATCTTTCATTAAAAACAAGCAAGGTGGTAAAAGAGGGGGAGGTGTGGTCTTGTTAGTCAAGGATAGTATAATAGTGGCTGAAAGAACTTTTGATGAGGACTCATCTACTGAGGGAGTGTGGGCTGAGGTTAGAAACAGAAGAGGAGAGGTCACACTGCTTGGAGTTTTTTATAAGCCTCCGCAGAGTTTCAGGGAGGTGGAGGAGAGGATTGGTAAAATTATTCCGGGAAGGAGTGAAAGGAACAGGATGGTCATTATGGGGGACTTTAACTTCCCCAACATTGACTAGAAATGCTATAACTCTCATACATCAGATGATCAGTTTTTTTCCAATGTGTGCAGAAGTGTTTCCTAACACAGTATGTCGAAGGGCCGACAAGAGGGGAGGCCACACTGGATCTGGTGCTTGGTAATGAACCAGGCCAGGTGTTTGACAATAGACAATAGGTGCAGGAGTAGGCCATTCTGCCCTTCGAGCCTGCACCACCATTCGTTATGATCATGGCTGATCATCCTCAATCAGTATCCTGTTCCTGCCTTATCTCCATAACCCTTGATTCCACCCTTGATTTAGTCATAGGTGAGCACTTTGGAGAGAGTGACCATAATTCAGTTGTGTTTAGTTTAGCGATGTAAAGGGATAGGCACATGCCGCAGGTCAAGAGTTATCGATGGGGCAAGGGCAAGAATTAGGATGCATTATGGGGTAGCAAAATGCAGGGGATGCAGACAATGGAAATGTGGAGCTGGTTTAAGGAACATATATTGCATGTCCTTGATAGGTATGTCCCTGTCAGGCAGGAAGTGATAAGGTAAGGGAACCGTGGTTTGCTACAAAAATTGCATCTCTCGTTAAACGGAAGAAGGAGGTTTATGTGTTGATGAGCCAAGATGGTTCAGATGAGGCGATGGAGAGTTACAGATCAGCCTGTTTTTTGAGAAGGTGACCAAGTCTGTAGATGAGGCTAGGGCAGTTGACATAGTATACATGGACTTCAGTAAAGCCTTTGATAAGGATCCACTTGGTAGGCTGTTGGTCAAAATGCAGAGGCATGGGATTGAGGGTGATTTAGCAGTTTGGATTAGAAACTGGCTTTCTGAAAGAAGACAGCGAGTGGTGATTGATGATATTCAGACTGGAGTCCGGTTATTAATAGTGTGCCACAAGGTTCTGTTTTGGGACTACTGCTGTTTGTCATTTTTATAAATGACTTAGATACAGGCATGGGTGGATGGATGAGTAAATTTGCAGATGAAACTAAAGTTGGTGGAGTAATGGACAGTTTTGAAGAATGTTGCAGGTTGCAGGGGAACTTGGATAAACTGCAGAATTGGGCTGAGAGGTGGCAAATGGAGTTCAATGCAGATAACTGTGAGGTGATTCACTTTGGGAAGAATAACAGGAAGGCAGAGTTCTGGGTCAATGGAAAGATTTTTAGTAGTGTGGATGTGCAGAGGGATCTTGGATCCCTGAAAGTTGCCACCCAGGTTGATAGTACTGTTAAGAAGGCATACAGTGTGTTAGATTTCATTGGCAGAGGGATTGAGTTCCAGGGCCGCAATATCATGCTGCAACTATACAAAACGCTAGTGTGGCCACACTTGGGATATTGTGTACAGTCCTGGTCGCCAAATTTTGGGAAGGATGTGGAAGCATTGGAAAAGGTGCAGAGGAGATTTACCAGGATGTTGCCTGGTCTGGAGTGAAGGTCTTATGAGGAAAGGCTGAGAGACTTGGGTCTGTTCTCATTGGAAAGAAGAAGGCCAAGAGGGGATTTGATAGACATACAAGATGATCAGAGGATTAGATAGGGTAGACAGTGAAAGTCTTTTTCCTAGGATGATGACGTCAGCTTGTATGAGGGCGCATTACTACAAATTGAGCGGTGATAGATTTAAGACAGATGTCTGAGGCAGGTTCTTTACTCAGAGAGTGGTAAAGGTGTGGAATGCCCTACCTGCCAATGTAGTTAAATCAGCCACACTAGGGAGATTTAAACAATCCTTGGATAAGCACATGGATGATGATGGGAAAGTGAAGGGGGACGAGCTGAGAATAGTTCATAGGTTGGCACAACATTGAGGACTGAAGGGCCTGTTGTGCGTTGTATTGTTCTATGTTCTATGTTCTATAATCTGCAATGAAGGTGTTTAAAAACAAATAAGAAATACACCTTTAAGGAATAAAAGCAAAGTATTGTAAATGCTGGAATTTGAAATAAAAATAGGAAGTACTAGAAAAATTAAACAGATCTGGATTTAATTCAGAAATATCTTTAAGGAATATTATCACAAGAGAAAAAAATTATACTGCCCATTAATGCCCATTTTCAAAGAACGAGCTAAGGATTTATGGATGCTGGGAGAGAAAGCAGGAATTAGTTTGAACTCTCATATCTGTTGACTTACAATAGAATTAGCCCTGTTTATGTGAAACTTATTATGCAGCAAAACCTTCTGCACACCGACAAACATGTCAACAATTTAGCATTGCTTCTGTAGGGGCAGGAAGCTGGTAAGTTCTCAAAATTGTGATTTTTCAGCACCACAGACTCAGGGCTTACAAAAAATAAAAACATTTTAACTGCAGCAATTCTTAGGCTACAGTCAGCAAGATCAGGAATGGGAGGCCTGGATGATTTAAAAGGTAAGGTTTCATTGAATAATACAAGTTTGTCTCCCTTTGGCAATCAGTTTCACAGCCTGGCCAATGGATATAACCATAAACAAATGAAAAGACATTAATTACTATTACCTACAAAATGACTGCATTGTGGACCATCTGCAAGACTCAGCATGGCTTCTTTGGTAGTTCTTCCCCAGCTCAGAAAATCTACCATCTAGAAAGACAATCACAATGGGTGCATAGGAATATCATCATCTCTAAGTCACAAACCCTGCAGATATATGTATATATTGCCATTTGTACATTGTCACTGGGTCAGAATTCTGGCATTCCCTAACTAACACCTTGATAGTTTGCAAATATCAAGGATAACTTGAGATGTACAGTAAATGCCAGTCTTATCAGCAATGCACACAACCTGAGACATTGTTTTTAATTGAATCTCCATTGCTAATTCGATAACACAGTCAAATTATCTTTTAGTACAAAACATTCCCTCTGCCCAGCAGCTGTGTCCATGTTGAGCAGCTCAAATATTCACACTGTTGCTCTAACCCGCCTTAGAGAGGAATAGAAAGTTCAGGAGAAACAATTTCTACTGCCAAATATCTTTTCAAGCATGCCCTGAAACAATACGGTAATTACATTAATTGCTCAATGCAGAACAAAGCCAAATGTCTGTATTAAATTTTAAATAAATATGAAATAATGATTGGACTAACAAAAGTGGTGGTAGGGGATGAAACCTAGCTCTAGCTACCTATTACATTGCAGTTACTTTAGTTTTCACTCATTCAAGATTAGATCTGAGCACACCCTACACTGGTTAGAAATTACAGATTTCTTTATTTTAGTCTCAGTCCCTGAGGCTACATTTTATTTTACCATAAGCTCACATTGCTGGTGTTAGCATATTCATAGACTTCAAGATCCAAGGTATTTACTGAGCAAGCATAAATACTGCAAAGTTTTATGCCAGTTGACTTTGTTCTTCTTGTAGACATCATAAGGGTCAGTTTCAATCTAATTTAATGGTCAGAATCCCAAAAGATTGGGAGGAACAACAGTTTTATACCACATTCAATATTACTTTCCATTGACTTCAAAGAGAAATAAAATCTGGCAGAGTGTGTGGTCAGCGTGTGTAGATATTGACTGTTTTCTGACAGGTTAAAGTGACCTATGTATTTGAGTGCAAAATTGTCCATCACATGGAAAACGTCATGAAAGCAGAGACATTGGAAATCAAGTCTCTGAGTATGTTTAAGGCAGAGACGGACAGATTCTGGATAAGCAAAATAGTGAATAGTTATATGGGGATAGGTAGGAATATGAAATAATCAGATCACCCATGATCTTATTAAATATAAGAGCAGGTTCAAGTGGCCTACTCTTGCTCCTAATTAGCAAGTTCACATGTTAACCCTTTGTATCTCAACAGTTACCCTAGTTTACCCTGTTGCAAAATACGGCTTACATCAACCATGTGAAGATCATGCATGTGACTCTAAAAATACCACCATGAGGATAATACCAGGGAAACCTAAAGTTGATTCTAACTATGTAGCTCCCAGTGTCGTCCCAGTTGTCATTTGCCACAGTCCTACCCTATTCCCTGAAATAAGCATCATCAATCTTCCTATTCATAAACACTTTAAAAATCCACATAGAAAGTTTTCATTAATCACTCTCATCATTGTGGAACACAGCAGCTAATATTCATGCATCAAGTTGCTATCATATGGAGAGAATTATAGCATAAATGGAAGATAATAAACCAACATCTCATCAAAGATCCAATAACAAATGTCATTGGTTTCAACCTCCCTCTTAACCAAATCCATCCAGGATATGAATGATGTTCCACTCCACAAGTAGAAGATGAGTACTACCAGAAATGATTGTGAGCAAAAATATCTAATAATGAAACATGTTACATTAGCAGGCACCACATTTAAAGACCTTTTAAAGGAAGTCCCTTGTCTCTCCAGTACGTTAATTCAATCTAAAGACAGATCCAGACAAGTTTTATCAAGGAAGAGCACAGCTAGTTGAAGAACAGAATAAATGGAGAGGCCTACATTGAAGTTTTAACTGAGTTTACTATTTACTAGAAATTCATCTAGTATGTTCAAAAATTTCCTATAATTCATAAATGAGAAAAGTTAACTTTAGCTTGCAAACTATAGACAAACTCAGCATTAATATGTAATCATGGTAATCATTTCATTCCAAGATGGCGGTGGTTGAGCTCTAGTGTTCGGGCTTTCTTATGTCCATTTGTTTTTTTATGCGTTTGTTCTTTTCCTTCTAATTTTCTTCTCTTTTTTCTCTAAAATTCTCTCTCCCCTTTTGCTCTTGGGGAGATGGCTACAGCAGAACTGGCTGATGTGGGCCCAGCACAGGCCTCAAGGCAGTCATGGCAGCACAGGCATTGACGATGGCTCTGATGTCAGCATGGTTCAAAAGAATTACACTCCTGCATTTGTGCGGGGAGGACCCTGACACTTCAATGGATTCCAAGATGGCAGTGGTGTCGGCGAGGCAGGCCCAGCAGTGAGTGATGATGCCAAAGCGTGGCAATTTCAACATTGATTGGTCTGGTGCGGGCAGCGGTGAGATGCAGGACTCAAGGTTATGGCATTGGTGGGGGCACCGCAGCATCAATGGGTCCAGTGCAAGCAGTGTTGGTGAGTCCATCTCAAGACTCATGGCAGTAGTGGCTAGGCTGATCTAGACATTTCCTTTTCCTTTTGTTCCTGTTTCTTTAATTTCTGTTCTTGTTTTCAATTCTAACTATTGTAATCTAAGATGGCGCCGAGAGTGGTGACTCTAGAAAATGTTTCACTATACTCCTGTATTCCTGAACTCGGGTACACATGACAATAAAACTTAATTTAATCTTAGCAGGACTTACACACTTAATGGTAAGGTCCTAGCGAGTGTTGCTGAACAAAGAGACCTTGGAGTGCAGGTTCATAGCTCCTTGAAAGTGGAGTCACAGGTAGATAGGATAGTGAAGAAGGCGTTTGGTATGCTTTCCTTTATTGGTCAGAATATTGAGTACAGGAGTTGGGAGGTCATGTTGCGGCTGTACAGGATATTGGTTAGGCCACTGTTGGAATATTGCATGCAATTCTGGTCTCCTTTCTCTCGGAAAGATGTTGTGAAACTTGAAAGGGTTCAGAAAGGATTTACAAGGATGTTGCCAGGGTTGGAGGATTTGAGCTATAGGGACAGGCTGAACAGGCTGGGGCTGTTTTCCCTGGAGCTGAGGAATGACCTTATAGAGGTTTACAAAATTATGATGGGCATGGATAGGATAAATAGACAAAGTCTTTTCCCCAGGGTCGGGGAGTCAAGAACTAGAGGGCATAAGTTCAGGGTGAGAGGGGAAAGATAGAAAAGAGACCTAAGGGGCAACTTTTTCACGCAGATGGTGGTATGTGTATGGAATGAGCTGCCAGAGGATGTGGTGGAAGCTGGTATAATTGCAACATTTAAGAGGCATTTGGATGGGTATATGAATAGGAAGGATTTGGAGGGATATGGGCCAGGTGCTGGCAGGTGGGACTAGATTGTGTTGGAATATCAGGTCGGCATGGACAGGTTGGACAGAAGGGTCTGTTTCCATGCTGTACATCTCTCTGACTCTCTCTCTGCCTCTGCTGATCTCACTATTTGGACAGGAAACTTGTCTCCACACCAATTAAGGGTTCACCCTGTGAAAATCAACACTATCAGCACTTTCATATTTTGATAAAGCAATAATTTAGGAAATGCTGACTAGTGTATCAAAAATCAAAACTAATAGGATAAACTAACTGACAACAAAATAGCTTTTATTTGCAATATTATTAGCTTTCACTCCGATTATTGAAAGGGCCAAACGAGATAAACATTGATTATATAAATATCTTACCAGCTATGGTCCTGCACCTATCATTTTGAATTGTTTCTTTAACATACAAAAACACTCAAACATTAAGCTTTAAAATACAAGTGTTGGTTATGATGTATTTCAAGAGAAATAATACTGAATCCTTTTCCAGAAGTTTATTTGACAATTTCAGACCAGTTCCATAAACTTAGAAAAGTACATCCATTTGAACCTCACCATAGTCAAGCTGACCTTGAAACAGTACCATTGGGACATCAGGACTTTGATAATAACTGGAAGTTCTTGTGTTCAGTGATCAGGATGAAATAATTGTATGAACAGAAACGGGGCAAAACATATTTTCATTTGATTATAGGTCAAAATAGCTGCATGAACAGTATTGTGGCAGGGTGTACATCAGTAACTTGTGGCTTAGGTTGTTAGCATTTGCATTTGGAGTCAGAATGCTGTGGATTGAACCCCACTTCAGAGTTTGAATAGATGACACACAAAAAAAGTTCACTGTAATACTACGGGAGTACAGTACCTCACTTTGAAGATGCTGTTCCTTCAGTTAGGATGTTAGAGATCGAAAACTATCTTTAATACAAATTAAAGCAAATGTTCTCAAAATGTCCCAGTTAATATTTAACAATAACAAGTACAATTTAAAAACAGTTTAGCTATTAATTTTAAGATTTTAAACATGTTTTGTTGACATGAAGTGTTAATGTCTACATAATAACTGGGGTGAGGGGAATTGTGGTGTCATGGTGATGTCATTGGGCTAGTAATCCAGAACTCCTGACGTGGCGGATGGTAAAATTTGAATTCAATTTAAAAAGTCTGAAACTTAAAAAGCTATCCTAATGGTAACCACGTAGTTGTTATTGATTGTCATTAAAGAAAAATCTGGTCCACCAAGGTCTTTTAGCGAAGGAAATCTGCCATCCTTACCAGTTCTGGCCTGCATGTGACAATAGCAATCTGGTTGACTCTTAACTGCTCTCCAGGCAATAGACGATAAATGCTGCCTTAGCCAGGAATTCCCACATCCAATGAATGTCAGAAGTGGTTATTTAGCTTACTGTGAAGATACTATGGCTTTAAGAAGTGCATTTTGTCCTTTTTCTTTACAAAGATAGGCTGAGACAGAAGTATCGAGCAGTGTGTTCAAAGACACTAAAGGAAACAGCTTGTGAGACCGTTTTTTAAAGTTGGAACAATAGAAGCAACATGAAGGGGTGGAATCAAGTTCCCACACAACCAGGATTTTAGTTTAACTTTCAATGGCTGTTGGGGTTTGGAGGCTGCTATATATCTTTCCCTGCTACAGCAAAACACTTTAGTTCTCTCTCTCTCTCTCTCTCCCTTTCTCAGAGTTTTCTCTTCATGTTCTCTCCTCTTGGACTGGAGACAATCTATTTTACTGGGTTTGCCTTCAGTAAGTATGTGTTTATGGGAGGTTATGCAGGTCAGTCAACACCCATGGGGAGATTTCAAGTCTAGGTGACACACCATCATCTCTATGGATGCTGTCTGACCCGTTGTGATTTCCAGCATTTGTTGTTTCAGTACAGATTCCAGCATCTATAGTAATTTACTCCCACACTGTAGTTAACACATATATATTCTTGTTAAGTAGTTTGATAGTTATAGTTCATTTTTAAAATCTTATTTTGTCTATATTATAACTATAGTAAAAGAATAAATTGTGTTTTGCTTTAAAACTGGTAGTTTGACTAATTGATTTGCATCTGGAACACACACACCTTACACTTGCCTTTAAAAATAAGAAAAAGTTAGGGTCTAGGCAATCTTCTTAATATATCCTGAAAGAGTTTGGTCTGGTCCATAACATTACAATGATGAATTTAATATGTAAACTATTTTGAAACATTTAAATCTAAAAATTATGATGACAAAGCAAGTATTGGGCCTGAATTTAATAGTAAACGAAGTTAATTAGACATCTTCCCTTTCCAATCGTAACATGCTAATTACTGAAATGTTCATTCATTAATGGATAACAAGGACAATTACACAGCCAGTGTTTTAACCCTTCACAACCATCACCAGAAAACTCTATAAATGGCTGACAACAGACATAAGGAGTAGAAAATAAGAACCAAGTCTGCTTCTGGTTGGAACTGACAAAAGGTTTTCACAGGCTGAGATCGTAACTTATATGGAGATTTATTCCCTGTCCCAATAGAGCTAAAAGGAACAGAAGCCAGTCAGATAACAAGAGACTCATTTAGACACCCTGTGGCAGCCATTGCTGAGGTTGCTGATTGTTCCAAAGGAGAAATCTGTTGATTATGCCTGAACTCACGTGGAGAGGCAATGACATGTAATGAAGTCTGCGATACTTATGCTGACACAAGTATGAAAGACACAACCTGGAGTATGTAATCATTTTCCACTAATGAAGCGAGAATATTTTTCCAGAGGCTTTGTCTTTACCAGGGACCATCTCATTTTCTCCTTCAATACCCATACCAGTTTTCCTGTCACAACAGCAGTAAAAGTCATAGGGTCAAATAAGGGTCATAGAGGGTTGGCCTGAAGAGTTATCATTATTGTGGTGCAAAGTGAAGAAACCAGGAGACAGAGACAGTGAAAGACATCTTAGAGATCCACCTAGTGTTCTGCATGGCAAAGTGACCAATCCCTGCCACCCTCTGGTAAGAGGATCTCCATCGTCACGGCCTTGGGCATTAAATCAAGGTTGGACTAATGAAGTGAGGGGTGGCCCTTACCCAATTCTCTCATGACTGTTTGATTCCAGTTCTAGTAAAGAGGTCATCAGTGGCCAGTGAGATTTGCCACTAAGGTCCACTGCTGCTCCATGGAAAGAAGTACGTGCAAAGACATTAAAGGTTACGATGACTTTGAGACCCTGGCAAAACAATTTGTGACAAAGTCACATATATCTGTGGCCATCTGCTTGGAGAGGCATAGTTATCTGCACAGCTGGAATTTTGGTCATTATAGATAGTTCATATTCATTGTCAGAGCACTAGATGCTTACTTGCCCTAAGACATGCTGTCAAATTCTGAGACCTATTTTTCCCACTGATCCTATGATGGGTACAAGGCTTCGCTCTGGAGAGTTGCGATGGTTGACTCCCCAATCTGTATTGGCCTGTCTTTAGCTGATCAGAAGCAGACAGCTCCTGAAACCCACGTGCACATTTTAACATTCCATCCACCTCCTCCAACAAGCTCTTAATGAGCTTTTGAATTGGACTCAATGGAGAGGCAATTGACTTTTGTTGACTTGGGAACGTTGTTAATGCCCAAAATGGCAACTTTAAACTGACATTCTTAACAGTGCAATGTTTCAGGACCCCCAGGAAGGCCATGAGTGCGTAGTGAGAAAATTCAGTCCAAGGACTCACATTGGGGTAAATGAGCTATAATTTTGATAACCATTGCAAATTGGCATTTAAAAGTTAATTCTTGTTTGAAAAAAAATCTATATTGAAGGCAATAGAAAATAATCTTGTGCCTACAGATTCCCCAGAAATGTTTCAAGTAAAATAAAGAAAAAGGTAATCCGATTTAGGGGAGCAAAGACTAGCATACCTTTTTCAATGAAGGGCAGTAGATTCAATATAGGATTCAGGGGAATATAAAGGCAAGAATTCTCAAATATTCCCCAAGGTGGAATAAAAGGAGGTGGCTGAATCACTTGTCCATGTATTGGAGGACAAGCTTAAAGCAAATAGAATGTCTGACTGGGCTGTCAATGTAAACATTCTCTGGGCTTCAAATCAGTGCTCACATTTCTATCATGCATGTTAAATAATAAAATGTTTGCTGTTTCTGCAGTTATTTTTATGTAGCTAATAGTGCCTCTTTCATGCGGAGTTAACCTCCTTCTGCTCAGTTTCACTCTCAGTAACATTAAAGTTCACTTCTGACTGCACGATAACTTTCTGTAACTAATGTGCAAGATTTGTATTGTTGTCAGTATCACAATTGTTTCCCATCACAGAAATCTGTTGGCAATTTCTCTATTGTGATTTTATTTTTCAAAAATGTTGAACAATACCATAGCCAGATTTCCTCTCCCTCCTCTGACCAGCAATACCCACGTCCAAACGCACTTTACCTTTTTCCCCAAGTACCATGTCCCTCACATTCCAACAGTACTAGCTCCCAAAGCTGTTGCCAGTCAGGTCCATGGGAGGTGGCAACACTCCTGTCACCTTCTCATAGGAGCCAGGTCTGTAGCATTAAAATCAGGCTCAGCAGTTAAACTTGCAGGGCCCTCCCTGCATTCTTATTACTGGACTGTCACACAATCAGCCCATCCTGAGTTAAACTGACTAAAGACAATCCAGTGAAATAAAGATGTTTATCTTAATCTGGATCAGTTGTGTTTTCCATTATCATTCTGATACTTTTTAACAGGTCGCATCATACCTTACAGATTGATCTTTCTAAATGCTCTACATGAGCTGACATAATATTAGAAATAATGAAAATCTTGGACATCATCCTTTTGGACAGGAAAATGTTGAGATATGCCCGAACAGAAAGACGAAAAATATGTCTTTTTTTGTACATTGCCATTCCGTTGGATAAATTAACGCCGAATACTTGTCGTGTGAAACCCAAAGCCCATTCTGAACTGCCAGCAATTAATCAAATACTGATAAACACAAAGGAAGAAATGTTTATCATTTGGCATTAGGGGTGGAGTTGTAAAGTAAATGTTTGGATTTAAAGGAATTTAGTCTTCAACAGATCACACTAAACATGTTCATTTTCAGATGTCTTTAGTGCAAGAACAGCAGTTTTGTGTTTTACTGTTTCAATGTAATGAATACTGCAGCATTCAATACTGACTTCATTCTTTCATGACTAAAATAATTATTCACCTCTCATGTGAACCTTTTTCTGTGTCCAGATAGAGTTCGATTTAACTGATATATAGTTTTTGCCTTCACTGACTTCTGCTCTTTGTACACATGGTCACACAGCCAGAATCCAGAGGTGGATACGGAGAGAGAGTTGGTGGCGATGGGGCACTCTGGACAAATCTATCAGCATGACATGTAATACTTTGATAGACAGGTTTTTTAACAAGTTGCATCATACCTTACAGATTGATCTTTCTAAATGCTCTAATGAGCTGACATTATAATATTAAAAAATATGAAAATCTTAGACATCATCCTTTTGGACAGGAAAATGTCAAGATGTGCCTGAACAGAGAGACCACGAGTGATACATCACACTTGTGAGGAATAGCACAAGAATAATTGGCAATTTCCTTTCTTCAAGACAATGCAAATATGAACTGGCCAGAGAACATCATTGCCAATCTTGACTTTATCTTTCAACATTTGAAAATATCACTATTTTTGCTTCATATATTTCTGGCATTGATGTTGCTGCTGCACCAGCATTGCATACTGTCTTGAGGCCCTGATTTTTGGGTGGGTATTTTTGCTGCTGTAGCTTTGCTGGATGGTGTAGCAGACAGCCTGGTTGCAAATGTGAAATGGGATTACTGGCACATTTCTGATGGAGATACAGGAAGCCCAAAGAAATCTCAATGGAAACCATCAAGTATTGTCATCGAGTCATAGAGTTGTAGCATGGATACAGACCCTTTGGTCCAGCTTGTCCATGCCAACCAGATATAGTAAATTAATCTAGTCCCATTTGCCAGCATTTGGCTAATATCTCTCTAAATTCTTCCTATTCATATACTCATCTAGAAGCCTTTTAAATGTTGTGAATGCACCAGCCTCCATCGCTTCATCTGGCAGCTCATTCCATACACTACAACATGAAAAGTTGCCCCTTAGGTCCCTTTTAACTCTTTCCCCTCCCACCTTAAACCTATGTTCTCTATCTTTGGACCCCTACCCTTGGAAAAATAAACTCTCAGCTATTCACCCTATCCATGCCCCTCATGATTTCATAAACCTCTGTAAGATCACCCCCTCTGACATTCCAGGGAAAACATCCCCAGCCATTCAGCCTCTCCCTACAGCTCAAATCCTCCAAACATTTTAGTGTTGAAAGTACACTAAAATGAAAATATTCTAAATCAAACAACAAGCAAGAAGGCTATCTGTAGTCCTGCAATTCTTAATACATAACAGACAGAATCATAAAGTCATAGAAAGCACAGAAACGGACCATTCAGTCCAACTCATCCATGCCAACCAGATATCCTAACCTAATCTTATCCCATTTCCCAGCTCTTAGCCTATATCCCTTTAAATCCTTCCTATTCATATACCCATCCAGATGCCTTTTAAATGTTATAATTGTACCAGCCTCCACCACTTCCTTTTGCAGCTCATTCCATACACGCATTACCCCCTGCGTGAAAAAGTTGCCACTTAGGTCCCTTTTAAATCTTTCCTCTCTCACCCTAAATCTATGTTCTCTAGTTCTGGACTCCTCCACCCTAGAGAAAAGACATTGTCTATTTACCCTATCGATACCCTTAATGATTTAAGGTCACCCCTCAGTCTCCAACACTCTATTCAACCTCTCCCTATAACTCAAATCTAAATAAAGGTCACAACATAGAAACAGAAGCTATTATTTTATACTTTTGTCCTGGTGATTCAGGATGCACAGATTTATTAGAAATCTCTCCGAAGAAAGCCTTAAAAAGTACCCTAAAACACTACTATAACATAAATGTTTTTTTGTTATCTGCAACTGTCCAAATTATTAGTTTCTAATCCCAGTCAAGGTATGGCCAAATGGATATAATTTTTAGCAGAAAATGACTTTTTGCAAGGCAGAGGCAAACATAAGCAATATCTAGGCCTTCTTATGGCTGGCCATAAGGAATGAGGCCTAAAAAGGATTGCCGTATGGGTCTGAGAGAACCTTGAGGAGACAAAAAGCATAACATGTAAATTGGATCTGGTAGAAGGGATTAAGCTCATTCTTTATCATTTCGCAAATGATTTCTCTAGTTCCCCCAACACTTAGAAGACATTGTGTTTGCTAACTTAAGCCAAAATCATATTGTTTCAAGTTCCAGTTTTCATCTTATTCAGTGCTTTGTTTAATTATAAAACTTGAGTATCTTAATGCTGATAGCAATGACCTTTCCAATGACCCTCATTTATTTTCACTGAAGTGCCCCTGTGGACTCAATGAACTCTTATTTTTAAAACCATGTTAGGCCAGGCCATTCAATAAATACTGTGTGAAGCTGTCTGACTTGTGCAGGAAAAATGTAAGTCATAACAAAAAAAACTTTATAAACGGATAGTGATACATACTACTGGAGTCTGAACATGTCCGTGGATAATTGGTGGTTGGGGAAGGGGACAGAAGGAAATTATGCAACACTTTGGTTACAAGACTGACTTTCCAGTTCTGAGACTTGAATCTGGATCAAAATATCCTCTGCACTTAACAGAATTTCTCAGTATTGTCTTTCGCAATGCCACCTTCACTCTGTTCCATACTACTACGACATATTTCTATTCCCCACATTTAACAATCTGTAACTTTTCTAGTTGAAATTGACAACTCAGACCAGTTTTATGCTATTACCCCACCCTCTGGAAACCAAAGTATGATACCCAAGTAGTTTCACTCTCCTGTTCTTTCTCCATAATTCTTCAAATTTTTTCATGTCTAATTCCCTTTTCAGTTATTATTGAATTTGCTAGCGGTCTTTCAGGCAATGAATGTCAGATCATAAGAACACACACTTTTCTCCCCACATATCACTTCTGATTGTTTTGCCAGTTATTTTAAATCTGTTTCCCCTGGTTACAGATCCTTCTGTCACCAGAAATAATTTCTCCTTGTTTACTCTTTCAAAACCCATTGTAATTTTAAGAATCTTGTTCAAATTTCCCTTTAAACTTCTCCACCTTAAAGAGAGCAGCCCAGTTTCTCCAGTTTCCCAAAAATGGAGGCTTTCTTTTGTGTTACCATCCTAGCAAAATCTCTTGTGCTTTGTCTCCATCTTTGGTCACAGTACTCCAGCTGAGGCCTAATCTGTATGTTACAAAGGCTTAACATAACGTTTTCAATTTTCATTCTAAACCTATAGATATAAAGAGAAGGACTTGCCATAGAAGCCCTACATATGCCTTTTTAACTGCCTTTTAAACTGAAAAACCTCCACAAGAAGCTGGTATCCCTTCACCGAGTCATCCTTTATTTACACATGAACAGTCCTTGACTATAGTGCAGCCTCATACAGAGTCAGGCACCAGATTACCAGTATCTCTGACGTTCATCCATTTATGTCAGCCACGACTCCCTAATTGAACCAGATTAGACAGACACCGGCAAGGGCTGAATGACATCACAGGTTCTAAAAAGAGTAAGTGCAAGATAGCGGACGATGACATATTCTTCCCAAATCATCTCAATGCCTTCTATGCTTGCTTTGAGCAGAATTTCAGCAGAGAGGTAGCACCTACATTGACAAGTCCTGATGAATCTATCCCAACGGTCACTGAATCAGAGGTCAGATCAGTATTCCTTCGTGTGAATCCAAGGAAAGTGATAGGACCAGATGGAGTACCAGGCCGTACACTCAGAGCATGCGCAGAACAACTGGCAGAGGTCCTCTTGGATATCTTCAACCTCTCCCTGCAGCAGGACACTGTCCCTGCCTGTTTCAAGAGGGCCAACATCATCCCTGTACCTAAGAAGGCTCATGCAGTATCTATCAATGACTACCACCCAGTGGCCCTAACTTCAGTGGTCATGAAGTGCTTTGAAAGGCTGGTCATGGCATTAATCAACTCCAGCCTCCCCACTACTCTTGACCCACTCCAATTTGCCTATCAGACCAACAGATCGAAGTCAGATGCCATATCACTTGCTCTTCACTCCTCCCTAGAGCATCTTGACACCAATAACAGCTAAGTAAGAATCCTACTCATTGACTACAGTTGTGCCTTCAACACTATTATCCCCTCGAGACTGATTACTAAACTTAGTGATCTCGGACTAAGCCCCATTTTCTGCAACTGGATCCACAGTTTCCTGACCCACAGGACACAATCAGTGAAGACTGGGGACAATATTTCATCCTCACTGACACTCAATACTTGAGCTCCCCCAGGCGTGCATTTTCAGCCCCCTACTGTACCCACTGTATATCATGACGGCGTCGCCAAATACCAGACTAATGCCATTTACAAATTCGCTGGTGACACCACCATAGGCAGTCAAATCTCATATTGTGATGAAACAGACTACACAAGGGAGGTGGAAGACCTGGAAAAATGGTGTTCTGAGAACAACATAGCTCTCAATGCCAGCAAAACCAAGGAACACATTATTGACTTTCGGCAGCATATTACTCATGCCCCCCTACACATTAACTGCACAGAGGTGGAACGAGTGGAGAGTGTCAAGCTCCTGGGAGTGGTCATCAACAACAAACTTGCTTGGACTCTTCATGTGGATGCACTGGTTACAAAGGCCCAGCAACATCTCTTCTTCCTCAAGCAGCTGAGGAAATTTGGCATGACGGTGAATACTCTTGCCAACATTTATAGTTGTGCCATCGAGAGCATTCTGTCTGGATGTATCACTACCTGGTATGGCAACTGTACCATTCAAGATCGGAGACAGTTACAGAGAGTGGTGAACTCGGCCCCTCAATCACAAAGGCCAACCTCCCATCTATAGAATCAATCTACCAGGCCCGCTGTCAAGGAAAGGCCACCAGCATTCTCAAAGATCCATCCCACTGTGGCAATGCTTTTCTACTAATGGGGAGAAGGTACAGAAGCCTGAACACATGCACCAGCCGGTTTCATAACAGTTTCTACCGTACTGTTGTTAGAATACAGAATGGACTCACAAACTCTTAACATTCACCTGTACCTGTGTTTTAGGTTTTGCTGCTGTTTATCTATTATTTACTTATCAATGCTACTTAACTATGTGATCTGCCTGTATTGCTCGCAAGACAAAGCTTTTCACTATGCCTCAGTACACGTGACAATAAATTCAATTCAATTCAATTCAATTCAATTCAGATTAACAGTTCCCATCAGGGAACTCATATTCTATGAGGTCCAGCTGACTGACCTCACTACAATCAACACAACAACTTGTTTTCAAAACTTTCAGAGGCTTATTTATACATATCCTCAAGCCTCCCATTTCTTGTGATGCTATTATACCTATGCCATTTACTTTATATTGCTCGTCCTCATTTTTCCTACCAAAATCAATCAATTCACATTTTCTGTATGAATAAATAGAACACAGCCAAGTACTGCCCCATTAATGTACTCGCATTCACCAACAAAGGGATACAATCCCATCCTTCCTTTGGCTAACTTTTGCTATTTCCATCTTTGTAAATGAATTAGGTTCTCTTTTTTGTTGCCTGCTAATCTTTTCTGATATGTTTGTTTTACCCCCTAATTTCCTTTTTGCACTTATCCTCTGTACTTGGAGTATTCAGTTTAATTTCTAGCCATATTCTGAATTAAGCATCTACCATATCCCTCCCTTTCTGTTTCATTGTAATCTCCATATCTTCAGTCATTCAGGATGTCCTTCCTTTTCTGGTTGTGCCATTGAGTCTAATCTGTACACAAACTAACTTGCCATGGCAGTGGTAAAATATGAATTTACAATTTTCAACTTCAATTTTAAGACCTCAGACTTTCATGGACTAAAATAGTTTAAAAAGGAAGAAATATGGACATAAAATTGCTGCAGTGATCATTTGACCACAAATTGAGGCAATCAATATGGAATAAACAAATTCATTTGAAATGAAATTGCCTATATTTTTAAAAAAAGATATGAAAATCAGTCAACTAAGTCAGGTGTGAAAATACTTACATCTCCTGCTCTAATTTACACTAATAAGAGAAGCTGCACATATTAGACATGACACTATTGCTTGCAACTATTCATCTTGGAAGGACAGTAGAGCCAGACTCAGAAATAACTGCTTAGCAGAGAAAAAAAATGGATTTATAACAGCAAGGATTAGAAGACTCTTTCTCCAGCTCTCCCTCTTGCTGTTTTCTTATCATCATTATCTCAAAAGCCAACAACTTTAATACACCTATTCACTAAGCACTCAAGGATTCTACAAATTTCACTGCTATTAAGAATACATAATATCTACTAAACAGTAATGGTCTCAGGTTCAACTGTAATAACTCATGGATTCTAAGAACTTCTTAAACTTCTTAAATAAATTCTTTAACTTTCTATTATACTAGACACTCTTCCATTTTTAAGCACTATACCTGTGTTTATGTATGTGTTTAATGTTGCTTTTTTTGGAGTAAGCAAGTAACGAAATTCCTCATTATTTCACTCAATTGACCCGGGTCAATTCCCGCCTCAGGCGACTGACTGTGTGGAGTTTGCACGTTCTCCCCGTGTCTGCGTGGGTTTCCTCCGGGTCCTCCGGTTTCCTCCCACAGTCCAAAGATGTGCAGGTCAGGTGAATTGGCCATGCTAAATTGCCCGTAGTGTTAGGTAAGGGGTAAATGTAGGGGTATGGGTGGGTTGCGCTTCGGCGGGGCGGTGTGGACTTGTTGGGCCAAAGGGCCTGTTTCCACACTGTAAGTAATCTAATCTAATCTAAAACATTGTAATTTGCTCCTTCATTTTGATATAGTGATTAATTAATTAAAGTTATATAGCTACATGCTAAAAGTAATTTTAAAAAGACTGACCCAAAAAGAGAGGAGCTGATTCATTGAAGGTCTTTCTTTAATCATTTGAGACTTTACCTGCCAACCTTTTGTTGCAAACCATTTAAGCTAGATTATTTTCCAACTCACTAAAACTAGTTCTACTTCAGTTGAATATTTTCACATTTCTCCTTGTCCTTTTCCAAACCCACTTGAAATATAATGATAATATGGTCACTATTTCACTGATGCTCCTCTTCTGATAATTGCTTTACTGTCTGACTTAATTATCCAGAACTAAATCCAACATAGCTGCCTTTCTCATTGAGTTGGAAACATAATGAATATGAAAATTCTTCAGTGTCACTTTATACTCACCAACTGTTTCATTTGCTTTGAGTTCTAAATTTGTAGCTTTCCGCTAATGGATTGCCATTCTTATTTTTTCAACTTTGCAATAATTACTTTATGGCTTTTTTTTCTTGCATTACTGAGAACAAGAAGATTTTTTTGTATGCCATAAATGTCCGGTCCAATCTCTATATGCCTTATTCTGAATATGGAGCAGCTTCACTTTCACCTTGAGCTCTAATAGACCATTAGCTCTAAGAACATGGCCATTCTCACAATGGATAAACTGAATAGTTCTTGAGCTGCATAATACATTTCTAACCTCCTCCAATGAATCCTGTGGGTGCAGGCATTTTATCACATTTCCAAATGACCCAGCCAATACATTACCATAGCTGCCTGTAATTATGGTACAAAAGCTAAGTCAGCCTAATCAGAAAAAGCTCACCAAATTATCCGTTATTCATGGTTGAGCAGTAGGACACTGGGGCAATCTATTCAACTGATCACAACACAAATGTTTAGGAAGACGGAGGCTCAATTTAGCTTAAATCATCCTGGCACTTACGTCATTGGGAACATGCTAATCCTGATCATCATAGTCTCTATAGCCCTTTGCTGCAAAAGGCTTTGCATTTGATGCCATTTTATCACCAAAATCTACTGTATATTGGAAGGAACCTGTAAATCACATGTTGAATTACGTCATGTACAAAGGATGATCATCCTATATGAACACATTACAGATGAACTTCTAAAATTGTGCATTCGATTGTCCGAATTTCAGATTATCCAGCAAGTCAGTAAGGTCACAATGCTTAGCGAAACAGTGTTATCTGGCATTCGATTACCCGAGCATTTGATGATCTCACGAAATACTCCCCGCCCGTGTCATTTGGATAATCAAGGTTCCTCTGTATACCAATTGTCCTGATTAATTAGTTGGGGAGACCAGAGGTAGGAAGACAATTAGTCTGTTTTTGTTAAAGGCTCGATGGCCTGTTCAGCAAGTCAGGTTCCATACTCAAGCATGGTTCTGCCAATGCAACAGCAACTCAGGTGAGAAGCTTCCATACCAATAATGTCTTCAAATGAACTAATCCCTTTGATGAAATTATAGACTGGTAAAACATTTTTATTTCTAAAAATCACAATGTGTGAAATATCAAATTGATTTTGTCAGAAGACACTGAAAATGTAGGTTTGTTTCCAGACACGTTCTGTTCTTCAGTTTTGATTCACACAGAGCAATTTGCATATGAAGTTAAACAGTGCATTAACACCTCAAGGTGGTAATATCACACTGCATTAGCTTCTCATGTCTGCATTAAATCTGCAGCTTGTTCAAAGTAATGGTTCTGCTTTATCTCTGTGATGCTACGGAGTCAACTATTTCATCTGCTTTTTATTACTTTCGAAGTTTAACCATCCTTTAGATTTGGCGGGTGGCCAAGACTGAAGCAGAGCTGAAAGTATAACTTGAATCTGCACACTCTATCATTCCTGAAGTGGATACCAGCCTCTAACAGGTACTTGCAGTGCAATCACACTCTTGGGCAAGGATTCCTTCTATTCCCCAAAGTTTTTGGATGGAATGTACCTTTGCTGTGATTTTTTTTAGCTATTAATTATCAGACTGACAGATTAGTTCAAATGATGCGCTATTGATGAGATTTATTTTCTGTGCACAAATTGTACAACTAACAAAATAAATCATCAAATTTTGTTTTAAAAAGATACAAATGAGCATAGACAATTGCACGCCATAAATTGTGTTTCTGGCGCCACTGATGTCATCCTTCTCTACACTGTCTGGAGACTGTCTGTCATCACTTCCAGGAATGATTTGCAGTACCTGACTCTGCCTCCAAAGGTTTTTGTATACCGTGTTCTATATGTAGGATGTCAAAGTGGTATGGAACACCTAACATTACAGAAGGACAAGTGGCAGAACCTTACTGGGAATCAACTGAGATCAATTCATATACATTTGCCTGACAAATGATGAAGTATTTTAAAACTTAATTTACAAGACGTCTTCAAGGGGATCAAAGTGCATTACTTTGCTCCAACAGCTTATTACTGTTTATTTGCTTACAAATCACAACCATTTGTCGTAGCAAATAGGTATTCACTGTGATATTTGCTAACATATTTAACAAAAATATAATTTTCAACATTACAATTGTTTTAACAAATTCAAGTTGTTTGTTTTCCTAATAAATAAAATAATTCTTTTTCTTTTATATAAAAGGTTATCTGGACTATGAAGAAAATTAATTCAAAACACGCGTTCTTCATTGAGGAGACAATGACTGTTATCAATCAGTCCACAATAATTTGCATTTATATTGACAAAGGAAAATTTCCTAAATTGATTCAGAGGAATACAAGTCATAGAAAATGGCCAGAACCAACAGTACTATTAGGACAAGTGACTAAGGCTTATCATTTTGTCATATTATTTGTAGTACAAAGTTTGAATATGGCCTAGTAGTTCATTACAGTTGGTCAACTGTTCCTGGAGGTTGTGAGAGCCACATTGCCACTTCTCAACACAATCACCCTGATCAGTATGAGCTTTCATTCTGGACTTTTGTTCTAAGGTAGCTAACAATATCACACAACAACATCTGTCTGGAATTGTGTGAGATGGGCATCTTGACGGAACAGCACAACATTTCTCATAAGACATAAAAACAAAACATATATAGGAACAGGATTAGGCCGTCCAGCCTGTCAAGATTGCTCCACAATTCAATTAGATCATGACTGATCTTCTACCTCGATGTCATTATCCTTTGATGGCACCAGTCTCCAGAAATCTATCACTCTTTGTTTTGAACCTGCTTAATGAATGAAAGTCCACAACCCCCTGGGAAATCAATTTCCAAAGAGTTACCACCCTCTGGATGAAGAAATGTTTCCTCATCTCAGTCTTAAATGACCTATACCTTATCTTGAGATTATGCTTCCTGGTTTCAGACACTCAATCCAAGGGAAACATCTTATCTATACCCATCTAGTAAAGCGCTGGATGAATTTTATAAGCTTCAATCAGGTTATCCTTTATTCTTCAAAACTATAGGTGATACAGATCCAACATCCTCACTCTCTCTTCCTAAAACAATCCACTATCTGAGGGATTGATCTGCTGAACCTCCACTGTATTATCTCTAGGATAAAAAATATCCCTCCTTAAATAAGTGGAGCACAATTGTACATAATACTTCAGGTGAGGTCTCACAAAGGCTCTATGAACTGCAGCAAGACATCTATACTCCTATTCTCAAATCTTTTTGTGATGAATACAAACAGTTTATTTGCCTTCCTAACTGCTGGTGAACCTCCAGCTAACTTTTAGTGACATCTGAACAAGGACACCCAGGTTTCTTTGGACACCTGCCCTTCCCTCACAGTAGTATATTTTCCCCAGTCCCATGAACTCTAATTTTATTTAATAATGTCCTTATTGAAACCTTACCAAAGCCTTCTCCAAATGCAAAAGCACCATATCCACTGGTTCATCTTTATCAATGCTATTCAAAAAGCTACAAGTTTGTGAAACACGATTTCCCTTTTATCAATTAATATTGACTCTACCTAACTTTACCATTCTTTTCTAAATGTCCAACTATCACATACAATAAAATAGATTCTAACATTTTTCCTACTCTGACGTCAGACAGGTCTGTAGTTCATCATCCTCCCTTTTCCTCATTTCTTAAGTCGTGGGGTTCCATTTCATAATCTACTGGAACTTTTGAGAATCTAAAGAATTTTGAAAGATAACCACTAAAGAATCTATTATGCCCCTTTGAACTCTGCAATAAAACTCATTTGGTCCAGAACATAGAACCATTTTGAGTTAAGAGAAGAGACAGTAAGGGGCAGAAAACAGTGGGGCTTCCATATAAACCTTCCAGAGGTCCCTCTGTTACCATCTGTTATATGTAGTCATATTTACACTGCCTTAGGTGTAAACTAGTTTCTTTCAGCAACCTAGACTTAGAAACATAGAGATGTACAGCATGGAAACAGACCCTTCGGTCCAACCTGTCCATGCCGACCAGATATCCCAACCCAATCTAGTCCCAGCTGCCAGCACCTGGCCCATATCCCTCCAAACCCTTCCTATTCATATACCCAAACAAATGCCTCTTAGTGGCCATCAGTGACTAGATTCACAGAACCTATGGTAAGCATTAACCGGGTTACTGGTCATCTCAACAATCTGACTGTACAGAGCAAAGACTGAGGAGAAACCAGCAGTGACAGGAAGCAACAGTCAAAAGGTTTCAAGATCTGCGCAGGCACTAAACGTTGAGAGGGAAATCCTACACAATGACAACAAAATACAGGAAAAGCCCACAGTAGGAAATGCAACAAGCTGAAAAATACGTACAGCTACAGGGAGTAAGTAAATACTGCAGATGAGAACTCTTACAGGGGTGGGAAAGAAAACAGCATTCAGAGCATCCACCAGCTGGAAGCTCTAAGAGTTTGGTCCAACCAGTAACACAGTGGGTCAGACATGTTAATGGAGAAACCATGTCAGAGCTGTAGCAGCAGGACAAAGTCAAAAACAGGCCAAAACAGCCCTCAGTGTCTAAGCATTAGTGGGAATGCTGAGGAGATGAATGAATTCTTCCTGGAGGATATACCAAGCATTATTCAGGCATTTCTATTTCCCTGATTATACAGACTCACAAGACAAATTCTGATATGCAGATATTTTGGTCAGTAGAAAGAAAATTCACTTTAAAGTGGATTCTGGGGTAGGTGTATCTACTTTTTCAGATCTATAATTCAGTTGTAGCAAAATATACTCCAATCAAGTTTTATTTCTATTAGGGGTAAGGGAGGTATTAAAATTAGGTTGAAACTACAGGTGCCAGCTACATTTTAACATAATGGGAGCTAGCTCATCAATACTTTGTGTGTCATTCCTAGTTACCACCTTCCTTTATGAAATGGAGAAGTTTGGGTAGCATTGAATCTTCATCAGATGGAACTGAAATTGACTCAGAATCACTGCAGAAACTCCATCCTTAGGACCATAGGATGATAATGCAGATCTTTTATTTCTCTCAGAAGAGAGGCTAGAAGTAGCAAGAAAGGTGAAAGTGATCAGCCACAAAAGGGAATAATTTTGTACCTTAATTTTCTTTTTCAGAAAAGAATAGTGGAGATCAGAGAATCATTGGTGATGATGATTTAATGAACTTGACTGACAGTAATCATTAAGTTTCTGCCATTTCTTTTGAGAGAATCACCCTTTTATTGGAGAAAAAAACAGATATGAATTTGACCAATTATTCCACTAAATCTACCAATGTCATGCAACAAAAATAGCAGCAACAATCACAATCGATTATTCCTTCTTGTGATGAAGGTCTACGCACTAAGGGAAAATGAAAGCGACTGACATTCATGTCAACTGCACTTCCAAAGCTGTTAGCAAGAAGAGGATCTTGGCATATTTCAGATTACTCCAGTGCAGGTAGAGGAGCTGCCAGTGTTGTTGGCTAAGTGCAATGAACAGGTACAAATGGTAGATGGACTGACACTTAATAAGTCAACAGCTTGGAAGATCTTATACTAGTTCAATCACAAATGAACACAAATGAAACTTCAGATTTTTTTGCATCCAGCAAGATGGTCACAATATTTGAGAACTCTCTCATTATAGAATTAGAAAGGGATCTTTACTCATAACTATTGAAGCTTCGCATAGGGAGGACAGTACTTCACTTTTCTTAGCAGTTATCAACTTCCTGCAACATGTTCTTGCAATAATGTTAAAAGAACATCTTGATGAACTTGATATATTCAGACAAGATTGTCAATCTTCTCAGATAGGCAAAAGTGAGGACTGCAGATGCTGGAGATCAGAGTATAGATTCGAGTGGGGCTGAAAAAACACAGCAGGTCAGGCAGCATCCGAGAACAGGAAAATCGACGTTTTGGGCAAAAGCCCTTCATTTTTTTATGTAGCAGAGGAAGAGCTGGGGAGTGGTGCTGGTAACTCCAGAAGATGGACTGTTCTAGGTAGCCAACAAAGAGACAGGCATAGCTGGGGCCCATGGTTACTCCTTTCGTCTGAAGAAAGTGGGAGGATTCGAAGGAGAAATTGTTAAGGGTGAGGACCAGCTCAGCCAAACAAATGAGAGTGTCAGTGGAAGGGTACTGATGGGGACATCAGGAGAGGAAGAAACAGAGGGTTTGGAGGTCCTGGTCATGGTGGATGGAGCTGTAGAGGGACTAGATGTCCATGGTGAAGATGAGGCGTTGCTGTCCAGGGAAACAGAAGTCTTGGAGGAGGTGGAGGAGGTGGGTGGTGTCTCGAATGCATGTGGGGAGTTTCTGGACTAGGGGGGTAGGACAGTATCGAGGTAGGTGGAGAGGAGTTCGGTGGGGTAGGAGCAGGCTGTGACAATGGGTCAACCAGGGTGGTCAGGCTTGTGGATCTTGGGAAGGAGGTAGAATCGGGCGATGAAGGGAACCCAGACTATGAGGTTGGAAGCTGTGGGTGGGATCTTCTGAGATAGCCCATCAAGCAGTAGTTTTCAATGCTTCCACTAACTAGTGGAGAGTGAACCAGGGAAAAACTTATATGTTTAAGGCCAATTGCATCACCCAATGTTGAATGTTCAGAAGTTATTCATTTGCATGAATAGCAGCTGAAGCCTGTCACTGATGTTCATCAGCAAGCAATGGAAGTAATTAAGATTCCTTTCAGAAAAGCAGGAGAAGTTCAAACCATAATCTTTTATAGTTTAGGAATACCTTAGAAAAACTTAAAACTGAGCTTTGGATGAAGCTTGAACATATTAAAATTAAAGAGATACTGGAGAGTCTAAAAAAGACTGCTGAATTAAAAGCTCAGCTATCAGAATCATACAGCACTATCAAGTCTCAGAAACTGAATGATGGAAAAAGTCCCTCTTTCATTCAGAGCTCAAAGCTCACTGTACATTGTTAGTTGAGGAAAACATTGTGATACAACCAATGAGTAATGACTGTACTCAACAAAAAAAGACTCTCGAGTGAGTGAAAAGAGTTGTTTGCTTACATTTGTTGAAGACTATCCTGGAAAAGAATGCCCGCATTAATGACAAGGTTCAATGCTAGAATAATTATGATCTTTTGAAGTTGGATTTAAGGGCAAATGGGTAAGAAAATGCAAAACTTTAAGCTTTCAGTGTATCAATCTCAAGCTAAAACAAGTACAGATGTGATACCACTACCTACAAAAAGACAAATGCTTGGCATAGGAGTCGCAGGAAGTACTCATTTTCTCATCTGCAGAATTGTCTTTAAAATTTTCTTCATTCTTCTTTTTGCCTTGTCAGAATTTTACTTAAGACATTGTTGAACATATTTTTGTCATCGCAGTAATTGTGGCTAATACAACAATGGAGTTCTTTATAGCAACTGAGGGTGGTTAAAGCTGAGGGGGCTAAAGATGGCCCTTTAGCCTCTTCACAGTATAGATCACAGAATGAAGGGGGTCAGAATAATTGCTGCTCATCTTCTTCTTCTTCAAGGGGTTCAGATGGTTTGAGTTCTGAAGGTTTAACTCTTCATTAAATGGTCTTCATTGCTATTCCATTCAGGTCAGCATAAGTGTCACAGTCCATTACTTATCTGCTATGAGAAGAAGCCATCCCACTGCACCAATGCATTTCCCATAAGAAAACAGCAAAGGAGCACACACATCTTGGACATACTCCAAAAAGGCATAAATGGCTCAGACTGAGGTAAGAGGAGTAAAGTAGGACATTAGCATACATCTAGCCACATTACCATCAAAGATATCTCTGAAATGACTACCAGACTACTCTGACCCCTTGGCATAATGGTATCCCACAAACCTACCAACACACTGAAACAGCGGCTGAAGAATCTAAAGGACTCTATACAACCAACCAGCAAAATGAATGTCATTTACAAAATACCATGCAAGAACTGTAACAAACACTACGTTGGCCTGACAGGCAGAAAACTAGCCACCAGGATACATGAACACCAACTAGCCACCAAAAGACATGACTGACTATCACTAGTATCCTTATACACAGACAAAGAAAGACACCATTTTGACTGGAACAATACATCTATCCTAGGACAAGCTAAATAGAGATACGCACAGGAATTCCTAGAGGCCTAGCATAAAACCAAAACTCTATCAATAAACACATTGATTTTGGATCCTATTAACCAAATTCTGAGAAAAAGAACCAGAAATGATATCACCCACCTTAAGATACCAAGACACATAAATAGAATCCGGGACATAACACCAGAGCTTCCCCTGAGGCTCACTGATGATATTACTTAGCATGGTGATGAAACGTCTAAAAGCAAACCTTCCAACTCTGTAAGCAAACATATAACCAAGTAGGAATTGGATGAAAATGGAAAATGGTTCATGAGAGTAACAGCTTGTGAGAAAAATGAACTTGAGGGAGATGTAAAGTAAAGAGTTAATTATACCTTTACTCTCGAAATACAATGGAATGGAATAGAATAGAATACCCTATTGTCCTCACTTGTCCTCCAGTACAGAAGTACAGGAGTACAGGAGTACAGGGGTACAGGAGTACAGGAGTACAGGGGTACAGAAGCACAGGAGTACAGGGGTACAGAAGCACAGGAGTACAGGAGTACAGAAGTACAGGAGTACAGGAGTACAGGGGTACAGAAGCACAGGAGTACAGGGGTACAGAAGCACAGGAGTACAGGAGTACAGGAGTACAGAAGTACAGGAGTACAGGAGTACAGAAGTACAGGAGTACAGGAGTACAGAAGTACAGGAGTACAGGGGTACAGAAGCACAGGAGTACAGGAGTACAGAAGTACAGGAGTACAGGAATACAGGAGTAACAAGCGTACAGAAGTACAGCAGTACAGGAGTATAGGAGTACAGGAGTACAGAAGTATAGAAGTACAGGAGAAACAGGAGTAACAGGAGTAACAAGAGTACAGGAGAACAGAAGTACAGGAGTACCAAGAGTACAGAAGTACAGGAGCACAGGAGTACAGAGGTACAGGAGTACTGAAGTACAGGAGTACAGGAGTAACAGGAGGACAGAAGTAACAGGAGTACAGGAGTAACAAGAGTACAGGAGTACAGGAGTAACAAGAGTACAGAAGTACAGGAGTACAGGAGTACAGGAGTAACAGGAGTATAGGAGTAACAAGAGTACAGAAGTACAGGGGTACAGAAGGACAGGAGTACAGGAGTAACAAGAGTATAGAAGTACAGGAGTAACAAGAGTACAGAAGTACAGGAGTACAGGACTAACAAGAGTATAGAAGTACAGGAGTAACAAGAGTACAGAGAACAGGAGTACAGAAGTACAGGAGTACAGAAGTACAAGAGTACAGGAGTAACAAGGGTACAGAAGTACATGAGTTACAGGAGTACAGGAGTAACAGGAGTACAGGAGTTACAAGAGTACAGAAGTACAGGAGTACAGGAGTACCAAGATTACAGAAGTACAGGGGTACAGAAGTACAGGAGTACGGGAGTAACAAGACTATAGAAGTACAGGAGTAACAAGAGTACAGAAGTACAGGACTACAGGAGTAACAAGAGTACAGAAGTACAGGAGTACAGGAGTAACAAGAGTACAGAAGTACAGGAGTACAGGAGTAACAAGAGTACAGGAGTAACAGGAGTACAGGAGTAACAAGAGTACAGAAGTACAGGAGTAACAGTACAGAAGTACAGGAGTAACAGGAGTACAGGAGTACAGAAGTACAGGAGTACAGGAGTAACAGGAGTACAGGAGTAACAGGAGTACAGGAGTACAGGGGTACAGATGTACAGGAATACAGGAGTACAGAAGTACAGAAGTACAGGAGTAACAAGAGTACAGGAGTACAGATGTAGAGGAGTACAGAAGTACAGGAGTACAGGAGTAACAAGAATACAGGAGTAACAGTAGTACAGGAGTAACAAGAGTAAAGAAGTACAGGAGTACAGGTGTACAGAAGTACAGAAGTACAGGAGTGCAGAAGTACAGGAGTACAGAAGTAACAGGGGTACAGGAGTAACACGAGTACAAGAGTACAGGGGTACAGATGTACAGATGTACAGGAGTACAGGAGGACAGGAGTAACAGGGGTAAAGGAGTAACAAGAGTACAGAAGTACAGGGGTACAGAAGGACAGGTGTACAGGAGTAACAAGAGTATAGAAGTACAGGAGTAACAAGAGTACACAAGTACAGGAGTACAGGACTAACAAGAGTATAGAAGTACAGGAGTAACAAGAGTACAGAGAACAGGAGTACAGAAGTATAGAAGTACAGAAGTACAAGAGTACAGGAGTAACAAGGGTACAGAAGTACAGGAGTTACAGGAGTACAGGAGTAACAGGAGTACAGGAGTTACAAGAGTACAGAAGTACAGGAGTACAGGAGTAACAAGAGTACAGAAGTACAGGGGTACAGAAGTACAGGAGTACGGGAGTAACAAGAGTATAGAAGTACAGGAGTAACAAGAGTACAGAAGTACAGGACTACAGGAGTAACAAGAGTACAGAAGTACAGGAGTACAGCAGTAACAAGAGTACAGGAGTAACAAGAGTACAGGAGTAACAGGGGTACAGGAGTAACAAGAGTACAGGAGTACAGACGTACAGGGGTACAGATGTACAGGAGTACAGAAGTACAGAAGTACAGGAGTAACAAGAATACAGATGTACAGGAGTACAGAAGTACAGGAGTACAGGAGTAACAAGAGTACAGAAGTACAGGAGTATAGCAGTAACAAGAGTACAGAAGTACAGGAGTACAGGAGTAACAAGAGTACAGGAGTAACAGGAGTACAGGAGTTACAAGAGTACAGAAGTACAGGAGTACAGGAGTACCAAGATTACAGAAGTACAGGGGTACAGAAGTACAGGAGTACGAGAGTAACAAGACTATAGAAGTACAGGAGTAACAAGAGTACAGAAGTACAGGACTACAGGAGTAACAAGAGTACAGAAGTACAGGAGTACAGGAGTAACAAGAGTACAGAAGTACAGGAGTACAGGAGTAACAAGAGTACAGGAGTAACAGGAGTACAGGAGTAACAAGAGTACAGAAGTACAGGAGTAACAGGAGTACAGAAGTACAGGAGTAACAGGAGTACAGGAGTACAGAAGTACAGGAGTACAGGAGTAACAGGAGTACAGGAGTAACAGGAGTACAGGAGTACAGGGGTACAGATGTACAGGAATACAGGAGTACAGAAGTACAGGAGTAACAAGAGTACAGGAGTACAGATGTAGAGGAGTACAGAAGTACAGGAGTACAGGAGTAACAAGAATACAGGAGTAACAGTAGTACAGGAGTAACAAGAGTAAAGAAGTACAGGAGTACAGGTGTACAGAAGTACAGAAGTACAGGAGTGCAGAAGTACAGGAGTACAGAAGTAACAGGGGTACAGGAGTAACACGAGTACAAGAGTACAGGGGTACAGATGTACAGATGTACAGGAGTACAGGAGGACAGGAGTAACAGGGGTAAAGGAGTAACAAGAGTACAGAAGTACAGGGGTACAGAAGGACAGGTGTACAGGAGTAACAAGAGTATAGAAGTACAGGAGTAACAAGAGTACACAAGTACAGGAGTACAGGACTAACAAGAGTATAGAAGTACAGGAGTAACAAGAGTACAGAGAACAGGAGTACAGAAGTATAGAAGTACAGAAGTACAAGAGTACAGGAGTAACAAGGGTACAGAAGTACAGGAGTTACAGGAGTACAGGAGTAACAGGAGTACAGGAGTTACAAGAGTACAGAAGTACAGGAGTACAGGAGTAACAAGAGTACAGAAGTACAGGGGTACAGAAGTACAGGAGTACGGGAGTAACAAGAGTATAGAAGTACAGGAGTAACAAGAGTACAGAAGTACAGGACTACAGGAGTAACAAGAGTACAGAAGTACAGGAGTACAGCAGTAACAAGAGTACAGGAGTAACAAGAGTACAGGAGTAACAGGGGTACAGGAGTAACAAGAGTACAGGAGTACAGACGTACAGGGGTACAGATGTACAGGAGTACAGAAGTACAGAAGTACAGGAGTAACAAGAGTACAGATGTACAGGAGTACAGAAGTACAGGAGTACAGGAGTAACAAGAGTACAGAAGTACAGGAGTATAGCAGTAACAAGAGTACAGAAGTACAGGAGTACAGGAGTAACAAGAGTACAGGAGTAACAGGAGTACAGGAGTAACAAGAGTACAGGAGTACAGAAGTACAAGAGTACAGAAGTACAGGAGTAACAAGAGTACAGAAGTACAGGAGTAACAAGGGTACAGAAGTACAGGAGTAGAGGAGTACAGGACTACAGGGGTAACAAGAGTACAGGAGTACAGGAGTAACAAGGGTACAGAAGTACAGGAGTACAGGAATAACAGGAGTACAGGAGTAACAAGAGTACACAAGTACAGGACTAACAGGAGTACTGACGTACAGGAGTAACAGGAGTACAGGAGTAACAAGAGTACAGGAGTACAGAAGTACAGAGGTACAGGAGTACAGGAGAAACAGGAGTACAGGAGTAACAAAGGTACAGGAGTACAGATGTACAGGAGTACAGAAGTACAGGAGTAACAAGAGTACAGAAGTACAGGGGTACAGGAGTACAGAAGTACAGGAGTACAGGAGTAACTGGAGTACAGGAGTAATAAGAATACAGGAGTACAGGAGTACAGGAGTACAGAAGTACAGGAGTAACAGAAGTACAAGAGTACAGGGATAAAGAAGTACAGGAGTACAGAAGTACAGAAGTGACAGACGTACAGGAGTAACAAGAGTACAGGAGTACAGAAGTAGGTGAGTTACAGGAGTCCAGGGGTACAGAAGTACAGGAGTACAGGAGTACAGGGGTACAGATGTACAGGGGTACAGGAGTACAGAAGTACAGGAGTACAGGGGTACAGATGTACAGGAGTACAGAAGTACAGGAGTACAGGAGTAACAGGAGTACAGAGTACAGGAGTAACAGTAGTATAGGAGCAATAAGAGTACAGGAGTACAGGGGTTCAGAAGTACAGGAGTACAGGAGTACATGGGTACAGGAGTGCAGAAGTACAGGAGTACAGGTGTAACAGGAGTACAGGAGTAACAAGAGTACAGGAGTACAGGTGCAACAAGAGTACAGGAGTACAGGTGTAACAGGAGTACAGGAGTAACAGGAGTACAGAAGTACAGGAGTACAGAAGTACAGGAGTACAGGAGTATCAGGAGTACAGGAGTAACAAGAGTACAGAAATACTGGAGAACAGGTGTACAGAAGTACAGGAGTACAGGAGTAACAGGAGGACAGGAGTAACAAGGGTACAGAAGTACGGGAGTACAGGAGTAACAAAAGCACAGGAGTACAGGAGTAACAGGAGTAACAGGAGTAACAGGAGTACAGGAGTACAGAAGTACAGGAGTACAGGAGTACAGGAGTAACAGGAGGACAGGAGTAACAAGGGTACAGAAGTACGGGAGTACAGGAGTAACAAAAGCACAGGAGTACAGGAGTAACAGGAGTAACAGGAGTAACAGGAGTACAGGAGTACAGAAGTACAGGAGTACAGGAGTACAGAAGTACAGGAGTACAGGAGTAACAGGAGTACAGGACTAATAAGAGTACAGACGTACAGGACTACAGGAGTAACGAGAGTACAGAGGTACAGGAGTACAGGAGTAAAAAGGGTACAGAAGTACAGGAGTACAGGAGTAACAGGAGTACAGGAGTAACAAGAGTACAGAAGTACAGGAGTAACAGGAGTACAGAAGTACAGGAGTAACAGGAGTACAGGAGTACAGAAGTACAGGAGTACAGGAGTAACAGGAGTACAGGAGTAACAAGAGTATAGAAGTACAGGAGTAACAAGAGTACAGAGAACAGGAGTACAGAAGTATAGAAGTATAGAAGTAAAAGAGTACAGGAGTAACAAGGGTACAGGAGTACAGGAGTAACAGGAGCACAGGAGTTACAAGAGTACAGAAGTACAGGAGTACAGGAGTAACAAAAATACAGAGGTACAGGAGTACAGAAGTACAAGAGTACAGGAGTAACAAGAGTATAGAAGTACAGGAGTAACAAGAGTGCAGAAGTACAGGAGTACAGTAGTAACAAGAGTACAGAAGTTACAGAGGTACAGGAGTACAGGTGTAACAGGAGTACAGGAGTAACAAGAGTACAGGAGTACAGGTGTAACAGGAGTACAGGAGTAACAGGAGTACAGAAGTACAGGAGTACAGAAGTACAGGACTACAGGAGTATCAGGAGTACAGGAGTAACAAGAGTGCAGAAGTACTGGAGAACAGGTGTACAGAAGTACAGGAGTACAGGAGTAACAGGAGGACAGGAGTAACAAGGGTACAGAAGTATGGGAGTACAGGAGTAACAAAAGTACAGGAGTACAGGAGTAACAGGAGTAACAGGAGTACAGGAGTACAGAAATACAGGAGTACAGGAGTACAGACGTACAGGAGTACAGGAGTATCAGGAGTACAGGAGTAACAAGAGTACAGAAGTACTTGAGTACAGGTGTACAGAAGTACCGGAGTACAGGAGTAACAGGAGTACAGGACTAATAAGAGTACAGACGTACAGGACTACAGGAGTAACGAGAGTACAGAGGTACAGGAGTATAGGAGTAAAAAGGGTACAGAAGTACAGGAGTAACAGGAGTACAGGAGTAACAAGAGTACAGACGTACAGGAGTAACAGGAGTACAGAAGTACAGGAGTAACAGGAGTACAGGAGTACAGAAGTACAGGAGTACAGGAGTAACAGGAGTACAGGAGTAACAAGAGTATAGAAGTACAGGAGTAACAAGAGTACAGAGAACAGGAGTACAGAAGTATAGAAGTACAGAAGTACAAGAGTACAGGAGTAACAAGTGTACAGGAGTACAGGAGTAACAGGAGTACAGGAGTTACAAGAGTACAGAAGTACAGGAGTACAGAAGTACAGGAGTACAGGAATAACAAGAGTACAGAAGTACAGGAGTACAGGAGTAACAAGAGTACAGGAGTAACAGGAGTACAGGAGTAACAAGAGTACAGAAGTACAGGTGTAACAAGAGTACAGAAGTACAGGAGTAACAGGAGTACAGGAGTACAGAAGTACAGGACTACAGGAGTACAGAAGTACAGGAGTAACAGGAGTACTGAAGTACAGGAGTAACAGGAGTACAGGAGTAACAAGAGTACAGCAGTACAGAAGTACAGAAGTACAGGAGTACAGGAGTACAGGAGTAACAGAAGTACAGGAGTACAGAGGTACAGAAGTACAGGAGTACTGAAGTACAGGAGTACAGAAGTACAGAAGTAACCGGAGTACAGGAGTAACAAGAGCACAGGAGTACAGGAGTTACAGGAGTACAGGGTTACGGAAGTACAGGAGTACAGGAGTACAAAAGTACAGGAGTACAGGAGTACAGGGGTACCGATGTACAGGAGTACAGGGGTACAGATGTACAGGAGTACAGAAGTACAGGAGTACAGGAGTAACAGGAGTACAGGAGTAACAAGAGTACAGGAGTACAGGTGTACAGAAGTACAGGAGTAACAAGAGTACAGAAGTACAGAAGTACAGAAGTACAGGAGTAACAGGAGCACAGGAGTAACAAGAGTACAAGATAACAGGGGTACAGATGTACAGGAGTACAGGAGTAACAAGAGTACAGAAGTACAGTCGTACAGGAGTACAAAAGTACAGGAGTACAGGAGTAACAGGAGTACATGGGGTAACAAGACTACAGAAGTACAGGAGTACAGGAATACAGATGTACAGGAGAAACAGGAGTACGGGAGTAACAAGAGTACAGATGTAAAGGAGTACAGGAGTAACAAGAGTACAGAAGTACAGGAGTACATGGGGTAACAAGAGTACAGAAGTACAGGAGTACAGAAGTACAGGAGTACAGGTGTAACAAGAGTACAGGAGTACAGGGGTACAGAAGTACTGGAGTACAGAAGTACAGAAGTACAGGAGTAACAGCGGTAACAGGGGTATAGGAATAACAAGAGTACAGGAGTACATGAGTTACAGGACTACAGGGGAAGAGAAGTACAGGTGTACCAGAGTACAGTAGTACAGGGGTACACATGTACAGAAGTACAGAAGTACAGGAGTACAGGAGTAACAGGAGTACAGGAGTAACAAGAGTACAGAAGTACAGGAGTACAGGAGTAACAGTAGTACAGGAGTACAGGAGTTACAGGAGTACAGGGGTACAATAGTACAGGAGTACAGGGGTACAGAAGTACAGGGGTACAGGAGTTACAGGAGTAACAAGAGTACAGGAGTACAGGAGTTACAGGAGTACAGGGGTATAGTAGTACAGGAGTACAGGAGTACAGGGGTACCGAAGTACAGAAGTACAGAAGTACAGGAGTACAGGAGTTACAGGAGTACAGAAGTACAGGAGTACAGAAGTATAGAAGTAACAGGAGTACAGGAGTAACAAGAGTACAGGAGTACAGGAGTTACAGGGGTATAGAAGTACAGAAGTACAGGAGTACAGAAGTAACAAGAGTACAGGAGTACAGGGGTACAGGAGTACAGGAGTAACAGTAGTACAGGAGTAACAAGAGTACAGAAGTACAGGAGTAACAAGAGTACAGAGGTACAGGGGTACAGGAGTGCAGAAGTACAGGAGTAACAGGAGTACAGGAGTAACAAGAGTACAGAAGTACAGGAGTACAGATGTACAGGAGTACAGAAGTAAAAGGAGTACAGGAGTAACAAGAGTACAGGAGTAGCAAGAGTACAGGAGTACAGGAGTACAGGGGTACAGAAGTACAGGAGTACCGAAGTACAGTAGTACAGAAGTACAGAAGTAACAGGGGTAACAGGAGTACAGGAGTAACAAGATTACAGGAGTACAGGAGTACAGGAGTTACAGGAGTACAGAAGTACAGGAGTACAGGAGTACAGATGTACAGGAGTACAGGAGTACAGATGTACAGAAGTACAGAAGTACAGGAGTAACAGTAGTACAGGAGTAACAAGAGTACAGGAGTACAGGAGTAACAAGAGTACAGAAGTAAAGGAGTACAGGAGTAACAAGAGTACAGAAGTACAGGAGTACATGGGGTAACAAGAGTACAGAAGTACAGGAGTACAGAAGTACAGGAGTACAGGTGTAACAAGAGTACAGGAGTACAGAGGTACAGAAGTACTGGAGTACAGAAGTACAGAAGTACAGGAGTAACAGCGGTAACAGGGGTATAGGAGTAACAAGAGTACAGGAGTACATGAGTTACAGGACTACAGGGGAAGAGAAGTACAGGTGTACCAGAGTACAGTAGTACAGGGGTACACATGTACAGAAGTACAGAAGTACAGGAGTACAGGAGTAACAGGAGTACAGGAGTAACAAGAGTACAGAAGTACAGGAGTACAGGAGTAACAGTAGTACAGGAGTAACAAGAGTACAGGAGTACAGAAGTACAGAAGCAACAGGAGTACAGGAGTAACAAGAGTACAGGAGTACAGGAGTTACAGGAGTACAGGGGTACAATAGTACAGGAGTACAGGAGTACAGGGGTACAGAAGTACAGGAGTACAGGAGTTACAGGAGTAACAAGAGTACAGGAGTACAGGAGTTACAGGAGTACAGGGGTACAGTAGTACAGGAGTACAGGAGTACAGGGGTACCGAAGTACAGAAGTACAGAGGTACAGGAGTACAGGAGTTACAGGAGTACAGAAGTACAGGAGTACAGAAGTACAGAAGTAACAGGAGTACAGGAGTAACAAGAGTACAGGAGTACAGGAGTTACAGGGGTATAGAAGTACAGAAGTACAGGAGTACAGGAGTAACAGGAGTACAGGAGTAAGAGCAGTACAGGAGTAACAAGAGTACAGAAGTACAGGACTACAGGAGTAACATGGGTACAGAGGTACAGGAGAACAGGAGTACAGGAGTAAAAAGGGTACAGAAGTACAGGAGTATAGGAGTAACAGGAGTACAGGAGTAACAAGAGTACAGAAGTACAGGAGTAACAGGAGTACAGGAGTACAGGAGTAACAGAGGTACAGGAGTACAGGAGTACAGGAGTAACAAGAGTACAGAAGTACAGGAGTAACAAGATTACAGGAGTACAGGAGTACAGGAGTTACAGGAGTACAGAAGTACAGGAGTACAGATGTACAGGAGTACAGGAGTACAGATGTACAGAAGTACAGAAGTACAGGAGTAACAGTAGTACAGGAGTAACAAGAGTACAGGAGTACAGGAGTAACAAGAGTACAGAAGTAAAGGAGTACAGGAGTAACAAGAGTACAGAAGTACAGGAGTACATGGGGTAACAAGAGTACAGAAGTACAGGAGTACAGAAGTACAGGAGTACAGGTGTAACAAGAGTACAGGAGTACAGAGGTACAGAAGTACTGGAGTACAGAAGTACAGAAGTACAGGAGTAACAGCGGTAACAGGGGTATAGGAGTAACAAGAGTACAGGAGTACATGAGTTACAGGACTACAGGGGAAGAGAAGTACAGGTGTACCAGAGTACAGTAGTACAGGGGTACACATGTACAGAAGTACAGAAGTACAGGAGTACAGGAGTAACAGGAGTACAGGAGTAACAAGAGTACAGAAGTACAGGAGTACAGGAGTAACAGTAGTACAGGAGTAACAAGAGTACAGGAGTACAGAAGTACAGAAGCAACAGGAGTACAGGAGTAACAAGAGTACAGGAGTACAGGAGTTACAGGAGTACAGGGGTACAATAGTACAGGAGTACAGGAGTACAGGGGTACAGAAGTACAGGAGTACAGGAGTTACAGGAGTAACAAGAGTACAGGAGTACAGGAGTTACAGGAGTACAGGGGTACAGTAGTACAGGAGTACAGGAGTACAGGGGTACCGAAGTACAGAAGTACAGAGGTACAGGAGTACAGGAGTTACAGGAGTACAGAAGTACAGGAGTACAGAAGTACAGAAGTAACAGGAGTACAGGAGTAACAAGAGTACAGGAGTACAGGAGTTACAGGGGTATAGAAGTACAGAAGTACAGGAGTACAGGAGTAACAGGAGTACAGGAGTAAGAGCAGTACAGGAGTAACAAGAGTACAGAAGTACAGGACTACAGGAGTAACATGGGTACAGAGGTACAGGAGAACAGGAGTACAGGAGTAAAAAGGGTACAGAAGTACAGGAGTATAGGAGTAACAGGAGTACAGGAGTAACAAGAGTACAGAAGTACAGGAGTAACAGGAGTACAGGAGTACAGGAGTAACAGAGGTACAGGAGTACAGGAGTACAGGAGTAACAAGAGTACAGAAGTACAGGAGTAACAAGAGTACAGGAGTACAGGAGTACATGAGTACAGGGGTACAGAAGTACAGAAGTACAGGATTACAGAAGTACAGAAGTAACAGAGGTAACAGGAGTACATGAGTAACAAGAGTACAGGAGTACAGGAGTTACAGGAGTTACAGGAGTACAGGGGTACAGAAGTACAGGAGTGCAGGAATAACTGGAGTACAGGAGTATCAAGAGTACAGAAGTACAGGAGTACAGAAGTAACAAGAGTACAGGGGTACAGGAGTACAGGAGTAACAGTAGTACAGGAGTAACAAGAGTACAGAAGTACAGGAGTAACAAGAGTACAGAGGTACAGGGGTACAGGAGTGCAGAAGTACAGGAATACAGTAGTACAGGTGTAACAGGTGTACAGGAGTAACAAGAGTACAGGAGTACAGGTGTAAAAGGAGTAGAGGAGTGCAGGAGTAACAGGAGAACAGGAGTACAGGAGTAACAAGAGTACAGAAGTACAGGAGTACAGGAGTAACAAGAGTATAGAAGTACAGGAGTACAGGAGTAACAAAAGTACAGGAGTACAGAAGTACAGAAGTACAGGAGTAACAGGAGTACAGGAGTAACAAGAGTACAGAAGTACAGGAGTACAGAAGTAAAAGGAGTACAGGAGTAACAAGAGTACAGGAGTAGCAAGAGTACAGGAGTACAGGGGTACAGAAGTACAGGAGTACCGAAGTACAGTAGTACAGAAGTACAGAAGTAACAGGGGTAACAGGAGTACAGGAGTAACAAGATTACAGGAGTACAGGAGTTACAGGAGTACAGAAGTACAGGAGTACAGATGTACAGGAGTACAGGAGTACAGATGTACAGAAGTACAGAAGTACAGGAGTAACAGTAGTACAGGAGTAACAAGAGTACAGGAGTACAGGAGTAACAGGAGTACAGAAGTACAGGAGTACAGGAGTAACAGCAGTACAGAAGTACAGGAGTACAGGAGTAACAAAAGTACAGAAGTACAGGAGTAACAGAAGTACAGAAGTACAGAAGTACAGGAGTAACAAGAGTACAGAAGTACAAGAGTAACAACAGTACAGGAGTACAGGAGTACAGGGGTACAGAAGTACAGGAGTACAGAAGTACAGAAGTAGAGGAGTACAGAAGTACAAAATTAACAGGGGAAACAGGAGTACAGGAGTAACAGGAGTACAGAAGTACAGGAGTAACAGTAGTACAGGAGTACAGAAGTACAGGAGTACAGGAGTAACAGGAGTACAGGAGTAACAGGAGTACAAAAGTACAGGAATACAGAAGTACAGGAGTACAGAAGTAACAGTAGTACAGGGGTTACAGGAGTACAGGAGTACGGAAGTACAGGAGTACAGGTGTATACAAGTACAGAAGTAACAAGGGAACAGGTGTACAGGAGTAACAAGAATACAGGAGTACAGGAGTTACAGGAGTACAGGGGTACAGAAGTAGAGGAGTACAGGAGTACAGAAGTAACAGTAGTACAGGAGTAACAGGAGTACAGGAGTACAGAAGTACAGGAGTACAGAAGTACAGGAGTAACAGTAGTTCAGGAGTAACAAGAGTACAGGAGTACAGGGGTACAGAAGTACAGGAGTACAGGAGTACAGACGTACAGAAGTACAGGAGTAACAAGAGTACAGAGGTACAGGAGTGCGGGAGTACAGGAGTAACAGGAGTACAGGAGTAACAAGAGTACAGAAGTACAGGAGTACAGGTGTAACAGGAGTACAGAAGTACAGGAGTAACAGGAGTACAGAAGTACAGGAGTAACAGGAGTACAGGAGTAACAGACGTACAGGAGTAACAAGAATACAGGAGTACAGGAGTAACAAGGGTACAGAAGTACAGGAGTACAGGACTAATAAGAGTAACAGGAGTACAGGAGTATCAAGAGTACCAGAGTACAGAAGTACAGGAGTACAGAAGTACAGGAGTAACAGAAGTACAGAAGTATAGGAGTACAGTAGTAACAAGAGTACAGAAGTACAAGAGTAACAAGAGTACAGGAGTACAGGAGTACAGAAGTACAGGAGAACAGAAGTACAGAAGTACAGGAGTACAGATGTACAAAATTAACAGGGGAAAAAGGAGTACAGGAGTAACAAGAGTACAGAAGTACAGGAGTAACAGGAGTACAGACGTACAGGAGTAACAGTAGTACAGGAGCACAGGAGTACAGAAGTACAGGAGTACAGGAGTAACAGGAGTACAGGAGTAACAGGAGAACAAAAGTACAGGAATACAGAAGTACAGGAGTACAGGAGTAACAGTAGTACAGTAGTAACAGGAGTACAGGAGTACAGGAGTACGGAAGTACAGGAGTACAGGTGTACAGAAGTACAGAAGTAACAGAGGTAACAGGTGTACAGGAGTAACAAGAGTACAGGAGTACAGGAGTAACAGGAGTACAGGGGTACAGAAGTACAGGAGTACATGGGTACAGGAGTACAGGAGTAACAGTAGAACAGGAGTAACAAGAGTACAGGAGTACAGGAGTACAGAAGTACAGAAGCAACAGGAGTACAGGAGTAACAAGAGTACAGGAGTTACAGGAGTACAGGGGTACAGAAGTACAGAAGTACAGAAATACAGGAGTACAGGAGTAACAGGAGTACAGAAGTACAGGAGTACAGAAGTACAGAAGTAACAGGAGTACAGGAGTAACAAGAGTACAGGAATACAGGAGTTACAGGAGTACAGGGGTACAGGAGTACAGGAGTATGGAAGTACAGGAGTACAGGAGTAACATGGGTACAGAGGTACAGGAGTACAGGAGTAAAAAGGGTACAGAAGTACAGGAGTATAGGAGTATCAGGAGTACAGGAGTAACAAGAGTACGGAAGCACAGGAGTAACAGGAGTACAGGAGTACAGGAGTAACAGAAGTACAGGAGTACAGAAGTACAGAAGTAACAGAGGTAACAGGAGTACATGAGTAACAAGAGTACAGGAGTACAGGAGTTACAGGAGTTTCAGGAGTACAGGGGTACAGAAGTACAGGAGTGCAGGAATAACTGGAGTACAGGAGTATCAAGAGTACAGAAGTACAGGAGTACAGAAGTAACAAGAGTACAGGAGTACAGGGGTACAGGAGTACAGGAGTAACAGTAGTACAGGAGTAACAAGAGTACAGAAGTACAGGAGTAACAAGAGTACAGAGGTACAGGGGTACAGGAGTGCAGAAGTACAGGAGTACAGTAGTACAGGTGTAACAGGTGTACAGGAGTAACAAGAGTACAGGAGTACAGGTGTAAAAGGAGTAGAGGAGTGCAGGAGTAACAGGAGAACAGGAGTACAGGAGTAACAAGAGTACAGAAGTACAGGAGTACAGGAGTAACAAGAGTATAGAAGTACAGGAGTACAGGAGTAACAAAAGTACAGGAGTACAGAAGTACAGAAGTACAGGAGTAACAGGAGTACAGGAGTAACAAGAGTACAGAAGTACAGGAGTACAGAAGTAAAAGGAGTACAGGAGTAACAAGAGTACAGGAGTAGCAAGAGTAAAAGGAGTACAGGGGTACAGAAGTACAGGAGTACCGAAGTACAGTAGTACAGAAGTACAGAAGTAACAGGGGTAACAGGAGTACAGGAGTAACAAGATTACAGGAGTACAGGAGTTACAGGAGTACAGAAGTACAGGAGTACAGATGTACAGGAGTACAGGAGTACAGATGTACAGAAGTACAGAAGTACAGGAGTAACAGTAGTACAGGAGTAACAAGAGTACAGGAGTACAGGAGTAACAGGAGTACAGAAGTACAGGAGTACAGGAGTAACAGCAGTACAGAAGTACAGGAGTACAGGAGTAACAAAAGTACAGAAGTACAGGAGTAACAGAAGTACAGAAGTACAGAAGTACAGGAGTAACAAGAGTACAGAAGTACAAGAGTAACAACAGTACAGGAGTACAGGAGTACAGGGGTACAGAAGTACAGGAGTACAGAAGTACAGAAGTAGAGGAGTACAGAAGTACAAAATTAACAGGGGAAACAGGAGTACAGGAGTAACAGGAGTACAGAAGTACAGGAGTAACAGTAGTACAGGAGTACAGAAGTACAGGAGTACAGGAGTAACAGGAGTACAGGAGTAACAGGAGTACAAAAGTACAGGAATACAGAAGTACAGGAGTACAGAAGTAACAGTAGTACAGGGGTTACAGGAGTACAGGAGTACGGAAGTACAGGAGTACAGGTGTATACAAGTACAGAAGTAACAAGGGAACAGGTGTACAGGAGTAACAAGAATACAGGAGTACAGGAGTTACAGGAGTACAGGGGTACAGAAGTAGAGGAGTACAGGAGTACAGAAGTAACAGTAGTACAGGAGTAACAGGAGTACAGGAGTACAGAAGTACAGGAGTACAGAAGTACAGGAGTAACAGTAGTTCAGGAGTAACAAGAGTACAGGAGTACAGGGGTACAGAAGTACAGGAGTACAGGAGTACAGACGTACAGAAGTACAGGAGTAACAAGAGTACAGAGGTACAGGAGTGCGGGAGTACAGGAGTAACAGGAGTACAGGAGTAACAAGAGTACAGAAGTACAGGAGTACAGGTGTAACAGGAGTACAGAAGTACAGGAGTAACAGGAGTACAGAAGTACAGGAGTAACAGGAGTACAGGAGTAACAAGAGTACAGAAGTACAGAAGTACAGAAGTACAGGAGTACATGAGTACAGGAGTAACAGACGTACAGGAGTAACAAGAATACAGGAGTACAGGAGTAACAAGGGTACAGAAGTACAGGAGTACAGGACTAATAAGAGTAACAGGAGTACAGGAGTATCAAGAGTACCAGAGTACAGAAGTACAGGAGTACAGAAGTACAGGAGTAACAGAAGTACAGAAGTACAGGAGTACAGTAGTAACAAGAGTACAGAAGTACAAGAGTAACAAGAGTACAGGAGTACAGGAGTACAGAAGTACAGGAGAACAGAAGTACAGAAGTACAGGAGTACAGATGTACAAAATTAAGAGGGGAAAAAGGAGTACAGGAGTAACAAGAGTACAGAAGTACAGGAGTAACAGGAGTACAGACGTACAGGAGTAACAGTAGTACAGGAGCACAGGAGTACAGAAGTACAGGAGTACAGGAGTAACAGGAGTACAGGAGTAACAGGAGAACAAAAGTACAGGAATACAGAAGTACAGGAGTACAGGAGTAACAGTAGTACAGTAGTAACAGGAGTACAGGAGTACAGGAGTACGGAAGTACAGGAGTACAGGTGTACAGAAGTACAGAAGTAACAGAGGTAACAGGTGTACAGGAGTAACAAGAGTACAGGAGTACAGGAGTAACAGGAGTACAGGGGTACAGAAGTACAGGAGTACATGGGTACAGGAGTACAGGAGTAACAGTAGAACAGGAGTAACAAGAGTACAGGAGTACAGGAGTACAGACGTACAGAAGCAACAGGAGTACAGGAGTAACAAGAGTACAGGAGTTACAGGAGTACAGGGGTACAGAAGTACAGAAGTACAGAAATACAGGAGTACAGGAGTAACAGGAGTACAGAAGTACAGGAGTACAGAAGTACAGAAGTAACAGGAGTACAGGAGTAACAAGAGTACAGGAATACAGGAGTTACAGGAGTACAGGGGTACAGGAGTACAGGAGTACGGAAGTACAGGAGTACAGGAGTAACATGGGTACAGAGGTACAGGAGTACAGGAGTAAAAAGGGTACAGAAGTACAGGAGTATAGGAGTAACAGGAGTACAGGAGTAACAAGAGTACGGAAGCACAGGAGTAACAGGAGTACAGGAGTACAGGAGTAACAGAAGTACAGGAGTACAGGAGTACAGGAGTACAGGAGTAACAAGAGTACAGAAGTACAGGAGTAACAAGAGTACAGGAGTACAGGGGTACAGAAGTAACAGGGGTAACAGGAGTACAGGAGTAACAAGAGTACAGGAGTACAGGAGTTACAGGAGTTACAGGAGTACAGAGGTACAGAAGTACAGAACTACAGGAGTGCAGGAATAACAGGAGTACAGGAGTATCAAGAGTACAGAAGTACAGGAGTACAGAAGTAACAAGAGTACAGGAGTACAGGGGTACAGGAGTACAGACGTACAGGACTACAGAAGTACAGGAGTAACAAGAGCACAGAGGTACAGGGGTACTGGAGTGCAGAAGTACAGGAGTACAGTAGTACAGGTGTAACAGTGGTACAGGAGTAACAAGAGTACAGGAGTACAGGTGTAAAAGGAGTAGAGGAGTGCAGGAGTAACAGGAGAACAGGAGTACAGGAGTAACAAGAGTACAGGAATACAGGAGTTACAGGAGTACAGGGGTACAGGAGTACAGGAGTACAGAAGTACAGGAGTACAGGAGTAACATGGGTACAGAGGTACAGGAGTACAGGAGTACAGGAGTAAAAAGGGTACAGAAGTACAGGAGTATAGGAGTAACAGGAGTACAGGAGTAACAAGAGTACAGAAGCACAGGAGTAACAGGAGTACAGGAGTACAGGAGTAACAGAAGTACAGGAGTACAGGAGTACATGAGTAACAAGAGTACAGAAGTACAGGAGTACAGAAGTACAGGAGTAACAGAAGTACAGAAGTACAGGAGTACAGTAGTAACAAGAGTACAGAAGTACAAGAGTAACAAGAGTACAGGAGTACAGGAGTACAGAAGTACAGGAGAACAGAAGTACAGAAGTACAGGAGTACAGATGTACAAAATTAACAGGGGAAAAAGGAGTACAGGAGTAACAAGAGTACAGAAGTACAGGAGTAACAGGAGTACAGACGTACAGGAGTAACAGTAGTACAGGAGCACAGGAGTACAGAAGTACAGGAGTACAGGAGTAACAGGAGTACAGGAGTAACAGGAGAACAAAAGTACAGGAATACAGAAGTACAGGAGTACAGGAGTAACAGTAGTACAGTAGTAACAGGAGTACAGGAGTACAGGAGTACGGAAGTACAGGAGTACAGGTGTACAGAAGTACAGAAGTAACAGAGGTAACAGGTGTACAGGCGTAACAAGAGTACAGGAGTACAGGAGTAACAGGAGTACAGGGGTACAGAAGTACAGGAGTACATGGGTACAGGAGTACAGGAGTAACAGTAGAACAGGAGTAACAAGAGTACAGGAGTACAGGAGTACAGAAGTACAGAAGCAACAGGAGTACAGGAGTAACAAGAGTACAGGAGTTACAGGAGTACAGGGGTACAGAAGTACAGAAGTACAGAAATACAGGAGTACAGGAGTAACAGGAGTACAGAAGTACAGGAGTACAGAAGTACAGAAGTAACAGGAGTACAGGAGTAACAAGAGTACAGGAATACAGGAGTTACAGGAGTACAGGGGTACAGGAGTACAGGAGTACGGAAGTACAGGAGTACAGGAGTAACATGGGTACAGAGGTACAGGAGTACAGGAGTACAGGAGTAAAAAGGGTACAGAAGTACAGGAGTATAGGAGTAACAGGAGTACAGGAGTAACAAGAGTACAGGAGCACAGGAGTAACAGGAGTACAGGAGTACAGGAGTAACAGAAGTAACAGGGGTAACAGGAGTACAGGGGTAACAAGAGTACAGGAGTACAGGAGTAACAAGAGTACAGGAGTACAGGGGTACAGAAGTAACAGGGGTAACAGGAGTACAGGAGTAACAAGAGTACAGGAGTACAGGAGTTACAGGAGTTACAGGAGTACAGAGGTACAGAAGTACAGAACTACAGGAGTGCAGGAATAACAGGAGTACAGGAGTATCAAGAGTACAGAAGTACAGGAGTACAGAAGTAACAATAGTACAGGAGTACAGGGGTACAGGAGTACAGACGTACAGGACTACAGAAGTACAGGAGTAACAAGAGCACAGAGGTACAGGGGTACTGGAGTGCAGAAGTACAGGAGTACAGTAGTACAGGTGTAACAGTGGTACAGGAGTAACAAGAGTACAGGAGTACAGGTGTAAAAGGAGTAGAGGAGTGCAGGAGTAACAGGAGAACAGGAGTACAGGAGTAACAAGAGTACAGGAATACAGGAGTTACAGGAGTACAGGGGTACAGGAGTACAGGAGTACAGAAGTACAGGAGTACAGGAGTAACATGGGTACAGAGGTACAGGAGTACAGGAGTACAGGAGTAAAAAGGGTACAGAAGTACAGGAGTATAGGAGTAACAGGAGTACAGGAGTAACAAGAGTACAGAAGCACAGGAGTAACAGGAGTACAGGAGTACAGGAGTAACAGAAGTACAGGAGTACAGGAGTACATGAGTAACAAGAGTACAGAAGTACAGGAGTACAGAAGTACAGGAGTAACAGAAGTACAGAAGTACAGGAGTACAGTAGTAACAAGAGTACAGAAGTACAAGAGTAACAAGAGTACAGGAGTACAGGAGTACAGAAGTACAGGAGAACAGAAGTACAGAAGTACAGGAGTACAGATGTACAAAATTAACAGGGGGAAAAGGAGTACAGGAGTAACAAGAGTACAGAAGTACAGGAGTAACAGGAGTACAGACGTACAGGAGTAACAGTAGTACAGGAGCACAGGAGTACAGAAGTACAGGAGTAACAGGAGTACAGGAGTAACAGGAGAACAAAAGTACAGGAATACAGAAGTACAGGAGTACAGGAGTAACAGTAGTACAGTAGTAACAGGAGTACAGGAGTACGGAAGTACAGGAGTACAGGTGTACAGAAGTACAGAAGTAACAGAGGTAACAGGTGTACAGGTGTAACAAGAGTACAGGAGTACAGGAGTAACAGGAGTACAGGGGTACAGAAGTACAGGAGTACATGGGTACAGGAGTACAGGAGTAACAGTAGAACAGGAGTAACAAGAGTACAGGAGTACAGGAGTACAGAAGCAACAGGAGTACAGGAGTAACAAGAGTACAGGAGTTACAGGAGTACAGGGGTACAGAAGTACAGAAGTACAGAAATACAGGAGTACAGGAGTAACAGGAGTACAGAAGTACAGGAGTACAGAAGTACAGAAGTAACAGGAGTACAGGAGTAACAAGAGTACAGGAATACAGGAGTTACAGGAGTACAGGGGTACAGGAGTACAGGAGTACGGAAGTACAGGAGTACAGGAGTAACATGGGTACAGAGGTACAGGAGTACAGGAGTACAGGAGTAAAAAGGGTACAGAAGTACAGGAGTATAGGAGTAACAGGAGTACAGGAGTAACAAGAGTACAGAAGCACAGGAGTAACAGGAGTACAGGAGTACAGGAGTAACAGAAGTAACAGGGGTAACAGGAGTACAGGAGTAACAAGAGTACAGGAGTACAGGAGTAACAAGAGTACAGGAGTACAGGGGTACAGAAGTAACAGGGGTAACAGGAGTACAGGAGTAACAAGAGTACAGGAGTACACGAGTTACAGGAGTTACAGGAGTACAGAGGTACAGAAGTACAGAACTACAGGAGTGCAGGAATAACAGGAGTACAGGAGTATCAAGAGTACAGAAGTACAGGAGTACAGGAGTACAGGGGTACAGGAGTACAGACGTACAGGACTACAGAAGTACAGGAGTAACAAGAGCACAGAGGTACAGGGGTACTGGAGTGCAGAAGTACAGGAGTACAGTAGTACAGGTGTAACAGTGGTACAGGAGTAACAAGAGTACAGGAGTACAGGTGTAAAAGGAGTAGAGGAGTGCAGGAGTAACAGGAGAACAGGAGTACAGGAGTAACAAGAGTACAGGAATACAGGAGTTACAGGAGTACAGGGGTACAGGAGTACAGGAGTACAGAAGTACAGGAGTACAGGAGTAACATGGGTACAGAGGTACAGGAGTACAGGAGTAAAAAGGGTACAGAAGTACAGGAGTATAGGAGTAACAGGAGTACAGGAGTAACAAGAGTACAGAAGCACAGGAGTAACAGGAGTACAGGAGTACAGGAGTAACAGAAGTACAGGAGTACAGGAGTACATGAGTAACAAGAGTACAGAAGTACAGGAGTAACAAGAGTACAGAAGTACAGGAGTACAGAATTACAGAAGTAACAGGGGTAACAGGAGTACAGGAGTAACAAGAGTACAGGAGTACAGGAGTTACAGGAGTTACAGGAGTACAGGGGTACAGAAGTACAGAACTACAGGAGTGCAGCAATAACAGGAGTACAGGAGTATCAAGAGTACAGAAGTACAGGAGTACAGAAGTAACAAGAGTACAGGAGTACAGGGGTACAGGAGTACAGGAGTACAGGAGTACAGACGTACAGGACTACAGAAGTACAGGAGTAACAAGAGCACAGAGGTACAGGGGTACAGGAGTGCAGATGTACAGGAGTACAGTAGTACAGGTGTAACAGGGGTACAGGAGTAACAAGAGTACAGGAGTACAGGTGTAAAAGGAGTAGAGGAGTGCAGGAGTAACAGGAGAACAGGAGTACAGGAGTAACAAGAGTACAGAAGTACAGGAGTACAGGAGTAACAAGAGTATAGAAGTACAGGAGTACAGGAGTAACAAAAGTACAGGAGTACAGAAGTACAGAAGTACAGGAGTAACAGGAGTACAGGAGTAACAAGAGTACAGAAGTACAGGAGTACAGAAGTACAGGAGTACAGAAGTAAAAGGGGTACATGAGTAACAAGAGTACAGGAGTAGCAAGAGTACAGGAGTACAGGGGTACAGAAGTACAGGAGTACAGTAGTAACAAGAGTACAGAAGTACAAGAGTAACAAGAGTACAGGAGTACAGGAGTACAGAAGTACAGGAGAACAGAAGTACAGAAGTACAGGAGTACAGATGTACAAAATTAACAGGGGAAAAAGGAGTACAGGAGTAACAAGAGTACAGAAGTACAGGAGTAACAGGAGTACAGACGTACAGGAGTAACAGTAGTACAGGAGCACAGGAGTACAGAAGTACAGGAGTACAGGAGTAACAGGAGTACAGGAGTAACAGGAGAACAAAAGTACAGGAATACAGAAGTACAGGAGTACAGGAGTAACAGTAGTACAGTAGTAACAGGAGTACAGGAGTACAGGAGTACGGAAGTACAGGAGTACAGGTGTACAGAAGTACAGAAGTAACAGAGGTAACAGGTGTACAGGAGTAACAAGAGTACAGGAGTACAGGAGTAACAGGAGTACAGGGGTACAGAAGTACAGGAGTACATGGGTACAGGAGTACAGGAGTAACAGTAGAACAGGAGTAACAAGAGTACAGGAGTACAGGAGTACAGAAGTACAGAAGCAACAGGAGTACAGGAGTAACAAGAGTACAGGAGTTACAGGAGTACAGGGGTACAGAAGTACAGAAGTACAGAAATACAGGAGTACAGGAGTAACAGAAGTACAGGAGTACAGGAGTACATGAGTAACAAGAGTACAGAAGTACAGGAGTACAGAAGTACAGGAGTAACAGAAGTACAGAAGTACAGGAGTACAGTAGTAACAAGAGTACAGAAGTTCAAGAGTAACAAGAGTACAGGAGTACAGGAGTACGGAAGTACAGGAGAACAGAAGTACAGAAGTACAGGAGTACAGATGTACAAAATTAACAGGGGAAAAAGGAGTACAGGAGTAACAAGAGTACAGAAGTACAGGAGTAACAGGAGTACAGACGTACAGGAGTAACAGTAGTACAGGGCACAGGAGTACAGAAGTTCAGGAGTACAGGAGTAACAGGAGTACAGGAGTAACAGGAGAACAAAAGTACAGGAGTACAGAAGTACAGGAGTACAGGAGTAACATGGGTACAGAGGTACAGGAGTACAGGAGTACAGGAGTAAAAAGGGTACAGAAGTACAGGAGTATAGGAGTAACAGGAGTACAGGAGTAACAAGAGTACAGAAGCACAGGAGTAACAGGAGTACAGGAGTACAGGAGTAACAGAAGTACAGGAGTACAGGAGTACATGAGTAACAAGAGTACAGAAGTACAGGAGTACAGAAGTACAGGAGTAACAGAAGTACAGAAGTACAGGAGTACAGTAGTAACAAGAGTACAGAAGTACAAGAGTAACAAGAGTACAGAAGTACAGGAGTAACAAGAGTACAGGAGTACAGGAGTAACAGGAGTACAGGGGTACAGAAGTACAGGAGTACATGGGTACAGGAGTACAGGAGTAACAGTAGAACAGGAGTAACAAGAGTACAGGAGTACAGGAGTACAGAAGTACAGAAGCAACAGGAGTACAGGAGTAACAAGAGTACAGGAGTTACAGGAGTACAGGGTACAGAAGTACAGAAGTACAGAAATACAGGAGTACAGGAGTAACAGGAGTACAGAAGTACAGGAGTACAGAAGTACAGAAGTAACAGGAGTACAGGAGTAACAAGAGTACAGGAATACAGGAGTTACAGGAGTACAGGGGTACAGGAGTACAGGAGTACGGAAGTACAGGAGTACAGGAGTAACATGGGTACAGAGGTACAGGAGTACAGGAGTAAAAAGGGTACAGAAGTACAGGAGTATACGAGTAACAGGAGTACAGGAGTAACAAGAGTACAGAAGCACAGGAGTAACAGGAGTACAGGAGTACAGGAGTAACAGAAGTAACAGGGGTAACAGGAGTACAGGAGTAACAAGAGTACAGGAGTACAGGAGTAACAAGAGTACAGGAGTACAGGGGTACAGAAGTAACAGGGGTAACAGGAGTACAGGAGTAACAAGAGTACAGGAGTACAGGAGTTACAGGAGTTACAGGAGTACAGAGGTACAGAAGTACAGAACTACAGGAGTGCAGGAATAACAGGAGTACAGGAGTATCAAGAGTACAGAAGTACAGGAGTACAGAAGTAACAAGAGTACAGGAGTACAGGGGTACAGGAGTACAGACGTACAGGACTACAGAAGTACAGGAGTAACAAGAGCACAGAGGTACAGGGGTACTGGAGTGCAGAAGTACAGGAGTACAGTAGTACAGGTGTAACAGTGGTACAGGAGTAACAAGAGTACAGGAGTACAGGTGTAAAAGGAGTAGAGGAGTGCAGGAGTAACAGGAGAACAGGAGTACAGGAGTAACAAGAGTACAGGAATACAGGAGTTACAGGAGTACAGGGGTACAGGAGTACAGGAGTACAGAAGTACAGGAGTACAGGAGTAACATGGGTACAGAGGTACAGGAGTACAGGAGTACAGGAGTAAAAAGGGTACAGAAGTACAGGAGTATAGGAGTAACAGGAGTACAGGAGTAACAAGAGTACAGAAGCACAGGAGTAACAGGAGTACAGGAGTACAGGAGTAACAGAAGTACAGGAGTATAGGAGTACATGAGTAACAAGAGTACAGAAGTACAGGAGTAACAAGAGTACAGGTGTACAGGAGTACAGGGGTACAGATGTACAGAAGTACAGGAGTACAGAATTACAGAAGTAACAGGGGTAACAGGAGTACAGGAGTAACAAGAGTACAGGAGTACAGGAGTTACAGGAGTTACAGGAGTGCAGGGGTACAGAAGTACAGAACTACAGGAGTGCAGCAATAACAGGAGTACAGGAGTATCAAGAGTACAGAAGTACAGGAGTACAGAAGTAACAAGAGTACAGGAGTACAGGGGTACAGGAGTACAGGAGTACAGGAGTACAGACGTACAGGACTACAGAAGTACAGGAGTAACAAGAGCACAGAGGTACAGGGGTACAGGAGTGCAGATGTACAGGAGTACAGTAGTACAGGTGTAACAGGGGTACAGGAGTAACAAGAGTACAGGAGTACAGGTGTAAAAGGAGTAGAGGAGTGCAGGAGTAACAGGAGAACAGGAGTACAGGAGTAACAAGAGTACAGAAGTACAGGAGTACAGGAGTAACAAGAGTATAGAAGTACAGGAGTACAGGAGTAACAAAAGTACAGGAGTACAGAAGTACAGAAGTACAGGAGTAACAGGAGTACAGGAGTAACAAGAGTACAGAAGTACAGGAGTACAGAAGTACAGGAGTACAGAAGTAAAAGGGGTACAGGAGTAACAAGAGTACAGGAGTAGCAAGAGTACAGGAGTACAGGAGTACAGGGGTACAGAAGTACAGGAGTACCGAAGTACAGTAGTACAGAAGTACAGAAGTAACAGGGGTAACAGGAGTACAGGAGTAACAAGAGTACAGGAGTACAGGAGTTACAGGAGTTACAGGAGTACAGAGGTACAGAAGTACAGAACTACAGGAGTGCAGGAATAACAGGAGTACAGGAGTATCAAGAGTACAGAAGTACAGGAGTACAGAAGTAACAAGAGTACAGGAGTACAGGGGTACAGGAGTACAGACGTACAGGACTACAGAAGTACAGGAGTAACAAGAGCACAGAGGTACAGGGGTACTGGAGTGCAGAAGAACAGGAGTACAGTAGTACAGGTGTAACAGTGGTACAGGAGTAACAAGAGTACAGGAGTACAGGTGTAAAAGGAGTAGAGGAGTGCAGGAGTAACAGGAGAACAGGAGTACAGGAGTAACAAGAGTACAGGAATACAGGAGTTACAGGAGTACAGGGGTACAGGAGTACAGGAGTACAGAAGTACAGGAGTACAGGAGTAACATGGGTACAGAGGTACAGGAGTACAGGAGTACAGGAGTAAAAAGGGTACAGAAGTACAGGAGTATAGGAGTAACAGGAGTACAGGAGTAACAAGAGTACAGAAGCACAGGAGTAACAGGAGTACAGGAGTACAGGAGTAACAGAAGTACAGGAGTATAGGAGTACATGAGTAACAAGAGTACAGAAGTACAGGAGTAACAAGAGTACAGGAGTACAGGAGTACAGGGGTACAGATGTACAGAAGTACAGGAGTACAGAATTACAGAAGTAACAGGGGTAACAGGAGTACAGGAGTAACAAGAGTACAGGAGTACAGGAGTTACAGGAGTTACAGGAGTGCAGGGGTACAGAAGTACAGAACTACAGGAGTGCAGCAATAACAGGAGTACAGGAGTATCAAGAGTACAGAAGTACAGGAGTACAGAAGTAACAAGAGTACAGGAGTACAGGGGTACAGGAGTACAGGAGTACAGACGTACAGGACTACAGAAGTACAGGAGTAACAAGAGCACAGAGGTACAGGGGTACAGGAGTGCAGATGTACAGGAGTACAGTAGTACAGGTGTAACAGGGGTACAGGAGTAACAAGAGTACAGGAGTACAGGTGTAAAAGGAGTAGAGGAGTGCAGGAGTAACAGGAGAACAGGAGTACAGGAGTAACAAGAGTACAGAAGTACAGGAGTACAGGAGTAACAAGAGTATAGAAGTACAGGAGTACAGGAGTAACAAAAGTACAGGAGTACAGAAGTACAGAAGTACAGGAGTAACAGGAGTACAGGAGTAACAAGAGTACAGAAGTACAGGAGTACAGAAGTACAGGAGTACAGAAGTAAAAGGGGTACAGGAGTAACAAGAGTACAGGAGTAGCAAGAGTACAGGAGTACAGGAGTACAGGGGTACAGAAGTACAGGAGTACCGAAGTACAGTAGTACAGAAGTACAGAAGTAACAGGGGTAACAGGAGTACAGGAGTAACAAGATTACAGGAGTACTGGAGTTACAGGAGTACAGGGGTACAGAAGTACAGGAGTACAGGAGTACAGATGTACAGGAGTACAGGAGTACAGATGTATAGAAGTACAGAAGTACAGGAGTAACAGTAGTACAGGAGTAACAAGAGTACAGAAGTACAGGAGTAACAGGAGTACAGAAGTACTGGAGTACAGGAGTAACAGCAGTACAGAAGTATAGGAGTACAGGAGTAACAAAAGTACAGAAGTACAGGAGTAACAGAAGTACAGAAGTACAGGAGTACAGGAGTACAGGAGTAACAAGAGTACAGAAGTACAAGAGTAACAACAGTACAGGAGTACAGGAGTACAGGGGTACAGAAGTACAGGAGTACAGAAGTACAGAAGTACAGGAGTACAGAAGTACAAAATTAACAGGGGAAACAGGAGTACAGGAGTAACAGGAGTACAGTAGTACAGGAGTAACAGTAGTACAGGAGTACAGAAGTACAGGAGTACAGGAGTAACAGGAGTACAGGGGTTACAGGAGTACAGGAGTACGGAAGTACAGGAGTACAGGTGTATACAAGTACAGAAGTAACAAGGGAACAGGTGTACAGGAGTAACAAGAATACAGGAGTTACAGGAGTACAGGGGTACAGAAGTAAAGGAGTACAGGAGTACAGAAGTAACAGTAGTACAGGAGTAACAGGAGTACAGGAGTACAGAAGTACAGGAGTACAGAAGTACAGGAGTAACAGTAGTTCAGGAGTAACAAGAGTACAGGAGTACAGGGGTACAGAAGTACAGGAGTACAGGAGTACAGACGTACAGAAGTACAGGAGTAACAAGAGTACAGAGGTACAGGAGTGCGGGAGTACAGGAGTAACAGGAGTACAGGAGTAACAAGAGTACAGAAGTACAGGAGTACAGAAGTACAAGAGTACATGAGTACAGGAGTAACAGACGTACAGGAGTAACAAGAATACAGGAGTACAGGAGTAACAAGGGTACAGAAGTACAGGAGTACAGGACTAACAAGAGTACAGGCGTACAGGAGTATCAAGAGTACCAGAGTACAGAAGTACAGGAGTACAGAAGTACAGGAGTAACAGAAGTACAGAAGTACAGGAGTACAGGAGTAACAGGAGTACAGAAGTACAGGAGTACAGAAGTACAGAAGTAACAGGAGTACAGGAGTAACAAGAGTACAGGAATACAGGAGTTACAGGAGTACAGGGGTACAGGAGTAACAAGAGTACAGAAGTACAGGAGTACAGGAGTAACATGGGTACAGAGGTACAGGAGTACAGGAGTAACAGGAGTACAGGCGTAACAGGAGAACAAAAGTACAGGAATACAGAAGTACAGGAGTACAGGAGTAACAGTTGTACAGTAGTAACAGGAGTACTGGAGTACAGGAGTACGGAAGTACAGGAGTACAGGTGTACAGAAGTACAGAAGTAACAGAGGTAACAGGTGTACAGGAGTAACAAGAGTACAGGAGTACAGGAGTAACAGGAGTACAGGGGTACAGAAGTACAGGAGTACATGGGTACAGGAGTACAGGAGTAACAGTACAACAGGAGTAACAAGAGTACAGGAGTACAGGAGTACAGAAGTACAGAAGCAACAGGAGTACAGGAGTAACAAGAGTACAGGAGTTACAGGAGTACAGGGGTACAGAAGTACAGAAGTACAGAAATACAGGAGTACAGGAGTAACAGGAGTACAGAAGTACAGGAGTACAGAAGTACAGAAGTAACAGGAGTACAGGAGTAACAAGAGTACAGGAATACAGGAGTTACAGGAGTACAGGGGTACAGGAGTACAGGAGTACAGAAGTACAGGAGTACAGGCGTAACATGGGTACAGAGGTACAGGAGTACAGGAGTACAGGAGTAAAAAGGGTACAGAAGTACAGGAGTATAGGAGTAACAGGAGTACAGGAGTAACAAGAGTACAGAAGTACAGGAGTAACAGGAGTACAGGAGTACAGGAGTAACAGAAGTACAGGAGTACATGAGTAACAAGAGTACAGAAGTACAGGAGTAACAAGAGTACAGGAGTACAGGGGTACAGACGTACAGAAGTACAGGAGTACAGAATTACAGAAGTAACAGGGGTCACAGGAGTACAGGAGTAACAAGAGTACAGGAGTACAGGAGTTACAGGAGTTGCAGGAGTACAGGAGTATCAAGAGTACAGAAGTACAGGAGTACAGAAGTAACAAGAGTACAGGAGTACAGGGGTACAGGAGTACAGGAGTACAGGAGTACAGTAGTACAGGTGTAACAGGGGTACAGGAGTAACAGGACTACAGGAGTACAGGTGTAAAAGGAGTAGAGGAGTGCAGGAGTAACAGGAGAACAGGAGTACAGGAGTAACAAGAGTACAGAAGTACAGGAGTACAGGAGTAACAAGAGTATAGAAGTACAGGAGTACAGGAGTAACAAAAGTACAGGAGTACAGAAGTAAAGAAGTACAGGAGTAACAGGAGTACAGGAGTAACAAGAGTACAGACGTACAGGAGTACAGAAGTACAGGAGTACAGAAGTAAAAGGAGTACAGGAGTAACAAGAGTACAGGAGTAACAAGAGTACAGGAGTACAGGAGTACAGGAGTACAGGGGTACAGAAGTACAGGAGTACCGAAGTACAGTAGTACAGAAGTACAGAAGTAACAGGGGTAACAGGAGTACAGGAGTAACAAGATTACAGGAGTACAGGAGTTACAGGAGTACAGGGGTACAGAAGTACAGGAGTACAGGAGTACAGATGTACAGGAGTACAGATGTACAGAAGTACAGAAATACAGGAGTAACAGTAGTACAGGAATAACAAGAGTACAGAAGTACAGGAGTAACAAGAGTACAGAGGTACAGGGGTACAGGAGTGCAGAAGTACAGGAGTACAGTAGTACAGGTGTAACACGGGTACAGGAGTAACAAGAGTACAGGAGTACAGGTGTAAAAGGAGTAGAGGAGTGCAGGAGTAACAGGAGTACAGGAGTAACAAGAGTACAGAAGTACAGGAGTACAAGAGTAACAAGGGTATAGAAGTACAGCAGTACAGGAGTAACAAAAGTACAGGAGTACAGAAGTACAGGAGTACCGAAGTACAGTAGTACAGGCGTACAGAAGTAACAGGGGTAACAGGATTACAGGAGTAACAAGATTACAGGAGTACAGGAGATAGAGGAGTACAGGGGTACAGAAGTACAGGAGTACAGGAGTACAGATGTACAGGAGTACAGGAATTACAGGAGTACAGCAGTACAGAAGTACAGGAGTACATAGGTACAGGAGTACAGGAGTAACAGTAGTACAGGGGTAACAAGAGTACAGGAGTACAGAAGTACAGAAGCAACAGGAGTACAGGAGTAATAAGAGTACAGGAGTTACAGGGGTACAGGGGTACAGAAGTACAGAAATACAGGAGTACAGGAGTAACAGGAGTACAGAAGTACAGGAGTACAGAAGTACAGAAGTAACAGGAGTACAGGAGTAACAAGAGTACAGGACCACAGGAGTTACAGGAGTACAGGGGTACAGGAGTACAGGAGTACAGAAGTACAGGAGTACAGGAGTAAAAAGGGTACAGAAGTAACGGAGTATAGGAGTAACAGGAGTACAGGAGTAACAAGAGTACAGAAGTACAGGAGTAACAGGAGTACAGGAGTACAGGAGTAACAGAAGTATAGGAGTACAGGAGTACAGGAGTAACAAGAGTACAGAAGTACAGGAGTAACAAGAGTACAGGAGTACAGGAGTACAGGGGTACAGAAGTACAGAAGTACAGAAGTACAGGAGTACAGGGGTACAGAAGTAACAGGAGTAACAGGAGTACAGGAGTAACAAGAGTACAGGAGTACAGGAGTTACAGGAGTTACAGGAGTACAGGGGTACAGAAGTACAGAACTACAGGAGTGCAGGAATAACAGGAGTACAGGAGTATCAAGAGTACAGAAGTACAGGAGTACAGAAGTAACAAGAGTATAGGAGTACAGGAGTACAGGAGTACAGTAGTACAGGTGTAACAGGGGTACAGGAGTAACAAGAGTACAGGAGTACAGGTGTAAAAGGAGTAGAGGAGTGCAGGAGTAACAGGAGAACAGGAGTACAGGGGTAACAAGAGTACAGAAGTACAGGAGTACAGGAGTAACAAGAGTATAGAAGTACAGGAGTACAGGAGTAACAAAAGTACAGGAGTACAGAAGTACAGAAGTACAGGAGTAACAGGAGTACAGGAGTAACAAAAGTACAGAAGTACAGGAGTACAGAAGTACAGGAGTACAGAAGTAAAAGGAGTACAGGAGTAACAAGAGTACAGGAGTAACAAGAGTACAGGAGTACAGGAGTACAGGGGTACAGAAGTACAGGAGTACCGAAGTACAGTAGTACAGAAGTACAGAAGCAACAGGGGTAACAGGAGTACAGGAGTAACAAGATTACAGGAGTACAGGAGTTACAGGAGTACAGGGGTACAGAAGTACAGGAGTACAGGAGTACAGATGTACAGGAGTACAGGAGTAACAGTAGTACAGGAGTAACAAGAGTACAGAAGTACAGGAGTAACAAGAGTACAGAGGTACAGGGGTACAGGAGTGCAGAAGTACAGGAGTACAGTAGTACAGGTGTAACACGCGTACAGGAGTAACAAGAGTACAAGAGTACAGGTGTAAAAGGAGTAGAGGAGTGCAGGAGTAACAGGAGTACAGGGGTAACAAGAGTACAGAAGTACAGGAGTACAAGAGTAACAAGAGTATAGAAGTACAGGGGTACAGGAGTAACAAAAGTACAGGAGTACAGAAGTACAGGAGTACCAAAGTACAGTAGTACAGGCGTACAGAAGTAACAGGGGTAACAGGAGTAAAGGAGTAACAAGATTACAGGAGTACAGGGGTACAGAAGTACAGGAGTACAGATGTACAGAAGTACAGGAGTTACAGGAGTACATAGGTACAGGAGTACAGGAGTAACAGTAGTACAGGAGTAACAAGAGTACAGGAGTACAGAAGTACAGAAGCAACAGGAGTACAGGAGTAACAAGAGTACAGGAGTTACAGAAGTACAGAAGTACAGGAGTACAGGAGTAACAGGAGTTCAGAAGTACAGGAGTACAGAAGTACAGAAGTATTAGGAGTACAGGAGTAACAAGAGTACAGGAGTACAGGAGTTACAGGAGTACAGGGGTACAGGAGTACAGGAGTACAGAAGTACAGGAGTACAAGAGTAACATGGGTACAGAGGTACAGGAGTACAGGAGTAAAAAGGGTACAGAATTACAGGAGTATAGGAGTAACAGGAATACAGGAGTAACAAGAGTACAGAAGTACAGGAGTAACAAGAGTACAGGAGTACAGGAGTACAGGGGTACAGAAGTACAGAAGTACAGGAGTACAGAAGTACAGAAGTAACAGGGGTAACAGGAGTACAGGAGTAACAAGAGTACAGGAGTACAGGAATAACAGGAGTACAGGGGTACAGAAGTACAGAACTACAGGAGTGCAGCAATAACAGGAGTACAGGAGTATCAAGAGTACAGAAGTACAGGAGTACAGAAGTAACAAGAGTACAGGAGTACAGGGGTACAGGAGTACAGGAGTATAGGAGTACAGACGTACAGGACTACAGAAGTACAGGAGTAACAAGAGTACAGAGGTACAGGGGTACAGGAGTGCAGAAGTACAGGAGTACAGTAGTACAGGTGTAACACGGGTACAGGAGTAACAAAAGTACAGGAGTAAACGTGTAAAAGGAGTAGAGGAGTGCAGGAGTAACAGGAGTACAGGAGTAACAAGAGTGCAGAAGTACAGGAGTACAGGAGTAACAAGAGTATAGAAGTACAGGAGTACAGGAGTAACAAAAGTACAGGAGTATAGAAGTACAGAAGTACAGGAGTAACAGGAGTACAGGAGTAACAAGAGTACAGAAGTACAGGAGTACAGAAGTAAAAGGGGTACAGGAGTAACAAGAGTACAGGAGTACAGGAGTACAGGGGTACAGAAGTACAGGAGTACCGAAGTACAGTTGTACAGAAGTACAGAAGTAACAGGGGTAACAGGAGTACAGGAGTAACAAGATTACAGGAGTACAGGAGTTACAGGAGTACAGAGGTACAGAAGTACAGGAGTACAGAAGTACAGAAGTACAGGAGTACAGAAGTACAAAATTAACAGGGGAAACAGGAGTACAGGAGTACAGGAGTACAGAAGTACAGGAGTGACAGTAGTACAGGAGTACAGAAGTACAGGAGTACAGGAGTAACAGGAGTACAGGAGTAACAGGAGTACAGAAGTACAGGAATACAGAAGTACAGGAGTACAGAAGTAACAGTAGTACAGGGGTTACAGGAGTACAGGAGTACCGAAGTACAGGAGTACAGGTGTATACAAGTACAGAGGTGACAAGGGAACAGAGTACAGAAGTACAGGAGTAACAGGAGTACAGACGTACAGGAGTAACAGTAGTACAGGAGCACAGGAGTACAGAAGTACAGGAGTACAGGAGTAACAGGAGTACAGGAGTAACAGGAGAACAAAAGTACAGGAATACAGAAGTACAGGAGTACAGGAGTAACAGTAGTACAGTAGTAACAGGAGTACAGGAGTACAGGAGTACGGAAGTACAGGAGTACAGGTGTACAGAAGTACAGAAGTAACAGAGGTAACAGGTGTACAGGAGTAACAAGAGTACAGGAGTACAGGAGTTACAGGAGTACAGCGGTACAGAAGTACAGGAGTACATAGGTACAGGAGTAACAGTAGTACAGGAGTAACAAGAGTACAGGAGTACAGGAGTACAGAAGTGCAGGAGTACAGAAGTACAGGAGTACAGGAGTAACATGGGTGCAGAGGTACAGGAGTACAGGAGTACAGGAGTAAAAAGGGTACAGAAGTACAGGAGTATAGGAGTAACAGGAGTACAGGATGAACAAGAGTACAGAAGTACAGGAGTAACAGGAGTACAGGAGTAACAGAAGTACAGGAGTACAGGTGTACAGGAGTAACAAGAGTACAGAAGTACAGGAGTAACAAGAGTACAGGAGTACAGGAGTACAGGGGTACAGAAGTACAGAAGTACAGGAGTACAGAAGTACAGAAGTAACAGGGGTAACAGGAGTACAGGAGTAACAAGAGTACAGGAGTACAGGAGTTACAGGAGTTACAGGAGTACAGGGGTACAGAAGTACAGAACTACAGGAGTGCAGGAATAACAAAAGTACAGGAGTATCAAGAGCACAGAAGTACAGGAGTACAGAAGTAACAAGAGTACAGGAGTACGGGGTACAGGAGTACAGGAGTAACAAGATTACAGGAGTACAGGAGTTACAGGAGTACAGGGGTACAGAGGTACAGGAGTACAGGAGTACAGATGTACAGGAGTACAGATGTACAGAAGTACAGAAGTACAGGAGTAACAGTAGTACAGGAGTAACAAGAGTACAGAAGTACAGGAGTAACAAGAGTACAGAGGTACAGGGGTACAGGAGTGCAGAAGTACAGGAGTACAGTAGTACAGGTGTAACATGGGTACAGGAGTAACAAGAGTACAGGAGTACAGGTGTAAAAGGAGTAGAGGAGTGCAGGAGTAACAGGAGTACAGGAGTAACAAGAGTACAGAAGTACAGGAGTACAGGAGTAACAAGAGCATACAAGTACAGGAGTACAGGAGTAACAAAAGTACAGGAGTACCGAAGTACAGTAGTACAGGCGTACAGAAGTAACAGGGGTAACAGGAGTACAGGAGTAACAAGGTTACAGGAGTACAGGAGTTACAGGAGTACAGGGGTACAGAAGTACAGGAGTACAGGAGTACAGATGTACAGGAGTACAGGAGTTACAGGAGTACAGCGGTACAGAAGTACAGGAGTACAGGAGTACAGGAGTACAGGAGTAACAGTAGTACAGGCGTAACAAGAGTACAGGAGTACAGGAGTACAGAAGTACAGAAGCAACAGGAGTACAGGAGTAACAAGAGTACAGGAGTTACAGGAGTACAGGGGTACAGGAGTACAGGAGTACAGAAGTACAGGAGTACAGGAGTAACATGGGTACAGAGGTACAGGAGTACAGGAGTACAGGAGTAAAAAGGGTACAGAAGTACAGGAGTATAGGAGTAACAGGAGTACAGGAGTAACATGGGTACAGAGGTACAGGAGTACAGGAGTAAAAAGTGTACAGAAGTACAGGAGTATAGGAGTAACAGGAGTACAGGATGAACAAGAGTACAGAAGTACAGGAGTAACAGGAGTACAGGAGTACAGGAGTAACAGAAGTACAGGAGTACAGGAGTACAGGAGTAACAAGAGTACAGAAGTACAGGAGTAACAAGAGTACAGGAGTACAGGAGTATAGGGGTACAGCAGTACAGAAGAACAGGAGTACAGAAGTACAGAAGTAACAGGGGTAACAGGAGTACAGGAGTAACAAGAGTACAGGAGTACAGGAGTTACACGAGTTACAGGAGTACAGGGGTACAGAAGTACAGAACTACAGGAGTGCAGGAATAACAGGAGTACAGGAGTATCAAGAGTACAGAAGTACAGGAGTACAGAAGTAATAAGAGTACAGGAGTACAGGGGTACAGGAGTACAGTAGTACAGGTGTAACCGGGGTACAGGAGTAACAAGAGTACAGGAGTACAGGTGTAAAAGGAGTAGAGGAGTGCAGGAGTAACAGGAGAACAGGAGTACAGGAGTAACAAGAGTACAGAAGTATAGGAGTACAGGAGTAACAAGAGTATAGAAGTACAGGAGTACAGGAGTAACAAAAGTACAGGAGTACAGAAGTACAGAAGTACAGGAGTAACAGGAGTACAGGAGTAACAAGAGTACAGAAGTACAGGAGTACAGGAGTACAGAAGTACAGGAGTAACAGAAGCACAGAAGTACAGGAGTACAGGAGTAACAAGAGTACAGAAGTACAAGAGTAACAAGAGTACACGAGTACAGGGGTACAGAAGTACAGGAGAACAGAAGTACAGAAGTACAGGAGTACAGAAGTACAAAATTAACAGGGGAAAAAGGAGTACAGGAGTAACAAGAGTACAGAAGTACAGGAGTAACAGGAGTACAGAAGTACAGGAGTAACAGTAGTACAGGAGCACAGGAGTACAGAAGTACAGGAATACAGGAGTAACAGGAGTACAGGAGTATCAGGAGAACAAAAGTACAGGAATACAGAAGTACAGGAGTACAGAAGTAACAGTAGTACAGTAGTAACAGGAGTACAGGAGTACAGGAGTACGAAAGTACAGGAGTACAGGTGTACAGAAGTACAGAAGTAACAGAGGTAACAGGTGTACAGGAGTAACAAGAGTACAGGAGTACAGGAGTTACAGGAGTACAGCGGTACAGGAGTACAGGAATAACAGTAGAACAGGAGTAACAAGAGTACAGGAGTACAGGAGTACAGAAGTACAGAAGCAACAGGAGAACAGGAGTAACAAGAGTACAGAAGTACAAGAGTAACAAGAGTACACGAGTACAGGGGTACAGAAGTACAGGAGAACAGAAGTACAGAAGTACAGGAGTACAGAAGTACAAAATTAACAGGGGAAAAAGGAGTACAGGAGTAACAAGAGTACAGAAGTACAGGAGTAACAGGAGTACAGAAGTACAGGAGTAACAGTAGTACAGGAGCACAGGAGTACAGAAGTACAGGAGTACAGGAGTAACAGGAGTAACAGGAGTACAGGAGTATCAGGAGAACAAAAGTACAGGAATACAGAAGTACAGGAGTGCAGGAGTAACAGTAGTACAGTAGTAACAGGAGTACAGGAGTACGGAAGTACAGGAGTACAGGTGTACAGAAGTAACAGAGGTAACAGGTGTACAGGAGTAACAAGAGTACAGGAGTACAGGAGTTACAGGAGTACAGCGGTACAGAAGTACAGGAGTACATGGGTACAGGAGTACAGGAGTAACAGTAGAACAGGAGTAACAAGAGTACAGGAGTACAGAAGTACAGAAGCAACAGGAGTACAGGAGTAACAAGAGTTACAGGAGTACAGGGGTACAGAAGTACAGAAATACAGGAGTACAGGAGTAACAGGAGTACAGAAGTACAGGAGTACAGAAGTACAGAAGTAACAGGAGTACAGGAGTAACAAGAGTACAGGAATACAGGAGTTACAGGAGTACAGGGGTACAGGAGTACAGGAGTACAGAGGTACAGGAGTACAGGAGTAACATGGGTACAGAGGTACAGGAGTACAGGAGTACAGGAGTAAAAAGGGTACAGAAGAACAGGAGTATAGGAGTAACAGGAGTACAGGAGTAACAAGAGTACAGAAGTACAGGAGTAACAGGAGTACAGGAGTAACAGAAGTACAGGAGTACAGGAGTAACAAGAGTACAGAAGTACAGGAGTAACAAGAGTACAGGAGTACAGGGGTACAGAAGTACAGAAGTACAGAAGTAACAGGGGTAACAGGAGTACAGGAGTAACAAGAGTACAGGAGTACAGGAGTTACAGGAGTTACAGGAGTACAGGAGTACAGAAGTACAGAAGCAACAGGAGTACAGGAGTAACAAGAGTACAGGAGTTACAGGAGTACAGGGGTACAGAAGTACAGAAATACAGGAGTACAGGAGTAACAGGAGTACAGAAGTACAGGAGTACAGAAGTACAGAAGTAACAGGAGTACAGGAGTAACAAGAGTACAGGAATACAGGAGTTACAGGAGTACAGCGGTACAGGATTACAGGAGTACAGAAGTACAGGAGTACAGGAGTAACATGGGTACAGAGGTACAGGAGTACAGGAGTAAAAAGGGTACAGAAGTCCAGGAGTATAGGAGTAACAGGAGTACAGGAGTAACAAGAGTACAGGAGTTACAGGAGTACAGGGGTACAGAAGTACAGAAGTACAGGAGTACAGGAGTACAGGTGTACAGAAGTACAGAGGTAACAGAGGTAACAGGTGTACAGGAGTAACAAGAGTACAGGAGTACAGGAGTTACAGGAGTACAGCGGTACAGGAGTACAGGAGTAACAGTAGAACAGGAGTAACAAGAGTACAGGAGTACAGGAGTACAGAAGTACAGAAGCAACAGGAGTACAGGAGTAACAGGAGTACAGGAATACAGGAGTTACAGGAGTACAGGGGTACAGGAGTACAGGAGTACAGAAGTACAGGAGTACAGGAGTAACATGGGTACAGAGGTACAGGAGTACAGGAGTACAGGAGTAAAAAGGGTACAGAAGTACAGGAGTATAGGAGTAACAGGAGTACAGGAGTACAGAGTAACAAAAGTACAGGAGTACAGAAGTACAGAAGTACAGGAGTAACAGGAGTACAGGAGTAACAAGAGTACAGAAGTACAGGAGTACAGAAGTACAGGAGTAACAGGAGTACAGAAGTACAGGAGTAACAGTAGTACAGGAGCACAGGAGTACAGAAGTACAGGAGTACAGGAGTAACAGGAGTAACAGGAGTAACAGGAGTACAGGAGTATCAGGAGAACAAAAGTACAGGAATACAGAAGTACAGGAGTGCAGGAGTAACAGTAGTACAGTAGTAACAGGAGTACAGGAGTACGGAAGTACAAGAGTACAGGTGTACAGAAGTACAGAAGTAACAGAGGAAACAGGTGTACAGGAGTAACAAGAGTACAGGAGTACAGGAGTTACAGGAGTACAGCGGTACAGGAGTACAGGAGTACATGGGTACAGGAGTACAGGAGTAACAGTAGAACAGGAGTAACAAGAGTACAGGAGTACAGAAGTACAGAAGCAACAGGAGTACAGGAGTAACAAGAGTTACAGGAGTACAGGGGTACAGAAGTACAGAAATACAGGAGTACAGGAGTAACAGGCGTACAGAAGTACAGAAGTAACAGGAGTACAGGAGTAACAAGAGTACAGGAATACAGGAGTTACAGGAGTACAGGGGTACAGGAGTACAGGAGTACAGAAGTACAGGAGTAACATGGGTACAGAGGTACAGGAGTACAGGAGTACAGGAGTAAAAAGGGTACAGAAGTACAGGAGTATAGGAGTAACAGGAGTACAGGAGTAACAAGAGTACAGAAGTACAGGAGTAACAGGAGTACAGGAGTAACAGAAGTACAGGAGTACAGGAGTTACAGGAGTTACAGGAGTACAGGAGTACAGAAGTACAGAAGCAACAGGAGTACAGGAGTAACAAGAGTACAGGAGTTACAGGAGTACAGGGGTACAGAAGTACAGAAATACAGGAGTACAGGAGTAACAGGAGTACAGAAGTACAGGAGTACAGAAGTACAGAAGCAACAGGAGTACAGGAGTAACAAGAGTTACAGGAGTACAGGGGTACAGAAGTACAGAAATACAGGAGTACGGAGTAACAGGAGTACAGAAGTACAGGAGTACAGAAGTACAGAAGTGAAAAGGGTACAGAAGTACAGGAGTATAGGAGTAACAGGAGTACAGGAGTAACAAGAGTACAGAAGTACAGGAGTAACAGGAGTACAGGAGTAACAGAAGTACAGGAGTACAGGAGTAACTAGAGTACAGAAGTACAGGAGTAACAAGAGTACAGGAGTACAGGGGTACAGAAGTACAGAAGTACAGAAGTAACAGGGGTAACAGGAGTACAGGAGTAACAAGAGTACAGGAGTACAGGAGTTACAGGAGTTACAGGAGTACAGGAGTACAGAAGTACAGAAGCAACAGGAGTACAGGAGTAACAAGAGTACAGGAGTTACAGGAGTACAGGGGTACAGAAGTACAGAAATACAGGAGTACAGGAGTAACAGGAGTACAGAAGTACAGGAGTACAGAAGTACAGAAGTAACAGGAGTACAGGAGTAACAAGAGTACAGGAATACAGGAGTTACAGGAGTACAGGGGTACAGGAGTACAGGAGTATGGAAGTACAGGAGTACAGGAGTAACATGGGTACAGAGGTACAGGAGTACAGGAGTAAAAAGGGTACAGAAGTACAGGAGTATAGGAGTATCAGGAGTACAGGAGTAACAAGAGTACGGAAGCACAGGAGTAACAGGAGTACAGGAGTACAGGAGTAACAGAAGTACAGGAGTACAGAAGTACAGAAGTAACAGGGGTAACAGGAGTACAGGAGTAACAAGAGTACAGGAGTACAGGAGTTACAGGAGTTACAGGAGTACAGGGGTACAGAAGTACAGAACTACAGGAGTGCAGGAATAACAAAAGTACAGGAGTATCAAGAGCACAGAAGTACAGGAGTACAGAAGTAACAAGAGTACAGGAGTACGGGGTACAGGAGTACAGGAGTAACAAGATTACAGGAGTACAGGAGTTACAGGAGTACAGGGGTACAGAGGTACAGGAGTACAGGAGTACAGATGTACAGGAGTACAGATGTACAGAAGTACAGAAGTACAGGAGTAACAGTAGTACAGGAGTAACAAGAGTACAGAAGTACAGGAGTAACAAGAGTACAGAGGTACAGGGGTACAGGAGTGCAGAAGTACAGGAGTACAGTAGTACAGGTGTAACATGGGTACAGGAGTAACAAGAGTACAGGAGTACAGGTGTAAAAGGAGTAGAGGAGTGCAGGAGTAACAGGAGTACAGGAGTAACAAGAGTACAGAAGTACAGGAGTACAGGAGTAACAAGAGCATAGAAGTACAGGAGTACAGGAGTAACAAAAGTACAGGAGTACCGAAGTACAGTAGTACAGGCGTACAGAAGTAACAGGGGTAACAGGAGTACAGGAGTAACAAGGTTACAGGAGTACAGGAGTTACAGGAGTACAGGGGTACAGAAGTACAGGAGTACAGGAGTACAGATGTACAGGAGTACAGGAGTTACAGGAGTACAGCGGTACAGAAGTACAGGAGTACATAGGTACAGGAGTAACAGTAGTACAGGAGTAACAAGAGTACAGGAGTACAGGAGTACAGAAGTACAGAAGCAACAGGAGTACAGGAGTAACAAGAGTACAGGAGTTACAGGAGTACAGGGGTACAGGAGTACAGGAGTACAGAAGTACAGGAGTACAGGAGTAACATGGGTACAGAGGTACAGGAGTACAGGAGTAAAAAGGGTACAGAAGTACAGGAGTATAGGAGTAACAGGAGTACAGGAGTAACATGGGTACAGAGGTACAGGAGTACAGGAGTAAAAAGGGTACAGAAGTACAGGAGTATAGGAGTAACAGGAGTACAGGAGTAACAAGAGTACAGAAGTACAGGAGTACAGGAGTACAGGATTAACAGAAGTTCAGGAGTACAGGAGTACAGGAGTAACAAGAGTACAGAAGTACAGGAGTAACAAGAGTACAGGAGTACAGGAGTATAGGGGTACAGCAGTACAGAAGTACAGGAGTACAGAAGTACAGAAGTAACAGGGGTAACAGGAGTACAGGAGTAACAAGAGTACAGGAGTACAGGAGTTACACGAGTTACAGGAGTACAGGGGTACAGAAGTACAGAACTACAGGAGTGCAGGAATAACAGGAGTACAGGAGTATCAAGAGTACAGAAGTACAGGAGTACAGAAGTAACAAGTGTACAGGAGTACAGGGGTACAGGAGTACAGTAGTACAGGTGTAACCGGGGTACAGGAGTAACAAGAGTACAGGAGTACAGGTGTAAAAGGAGTAGAGGAGTGCAGGAGTAACAGGAGAACAGGAGTACAGGAGTAACAAGAGTACAGAGGTATAGGAGTACTGGAGTAACAAGAGTATAGAAGTACAGGAGTACAGGAGTAACAAACGTACAGGAGTACAGAAGTACAGAAGTACAGGAGTAACAGGAGTACAGGAGTAACAAGAGTACAGAAGTACAGGAGTACAGGAGTACAGAAGTACAGGAGTAACAGAAGTACAGAAGTACAGGAGTACAGGAGTAACAAGAGTACAGAAGTACAAGAGTAACAAGAGTACACGAGTACAGGGGTACAGAAGTACAGGAGAACAGAAGAACAGAAGTACAGAAGTACAGGAGTACAGAAGTACAAAATTAACAGGGGAAAAAGGAGTACAGGAGTAACAAGAGTACAGAAGTACAGGAGTAACAGGAGTACAGAAGTACAGGAGTAACAGTAGTACAGGAGCACAGGAGTACAGAAGTACAGGAGTACAGCAGTAACAGGAGTACAGGAGTATCAGGAGAACAAAAGTACAGGAATACAGAAGTACAGGAGTACAGAAGTAACAGTAGTACAGTAGTAACAGGAGTACAGGAGTACAGGAGTATGGAAGTACAGGAGTACAGAAGTACAGAAGTAACAGAGGTAACAGGTGTACAGGAGTAACAAGAGTACAGGAGTACAGGAGTTACAGGAGTACAGCGGTACAGGAGTACAGGAGTAACAGTAGAACAGGAGTAACAAGAGTACAGGAGTACAGGAGTACACAAGTACAGAAGCAACAGGAGTACAGGAGTAACAGGAGTACAGGAATACAGGAGTTACAGGAGTACAGGGGTACAGGAGTACAGGAGTACAGAAGTACAGGAGTACAGGAGTAACATGGGTACAGAGGTACAGGAGTACAGGAGTACAGGAGTAAAAAGGGTACAGAAGTACAGGAGTATAGGAGTAACAGGAGTACAGGAGTACAGGAGTAACAAAAGTACAGGAGTACAGAAGTACAGAAGTACAGGAGTAACAGGAGTACAGGAGTAACAAGAGTACAGAAGTACAGGAGTACAGAAGTACAGGAGTACAGAAGTACAGGAGTAACAGAAGTACAGAAGTACAGGAGTACAGGAGTAACAAGAGTACAGAAGTACAGAAGTACAGGAGTACAGGAGTACAGAAGTACAGGAGTAACAGAAGTACAGAAGTACAGGAGTACAGGAGTAACAAGAGTACAGAAGTACAAGAGTAACAAGAGTACACGAGTACAGGGGTACAGAAGTACAGGAGAACAGAAGTACAGAAGTACAGGAGTACAGAAGTACAAAATTAACAGGGGAAAAAGGAGTACAGGAGTAACAATAGTACAGAAGTACAGGAGTAACAGGAGTACAGAAGTCCAGGAGTAACAGTAGTACAGGAGCACAGGAGTACAGACGTACAGGAGTACAGGAGTAACAGGAGTAACAGGAGTACAGGAGTATCAGGAGAACAAAAGTACAGGAATACAGAAGTACAGGAGTGCAGGAGTAACAGTAGTACAGTAGTAAAAGGAGTACAGGAGTACAGGAGTACGGAAGTACAGGAGTACAGGTGTACAGAAGTACAGAAGTAACAGAGGTAACAGGTGTACAGGAGTAACAAGAGTACAGGAGTACAGGTGTTACAGGAGTACAGCGGTACAGAAGTACAGGAGTACATGGGTACAGGAGTACAGGCGTAACAGTAGAACAGGAGTAACAAGAGTACAGGAGTACAGGAGTACAGAAGTACAGAAGCAACAGGAGTACAGGAGTAACAAGAGTTACAGGAGTACAGGGGTACAGAAGTACAGATATACAGGAGTACAGGAGTAACAGGAGTACAGAAGTACAGGAGTACAGAAGTACAGAAGTAACAGGAGTACAGGAGTAACAAGAGTACAGGAATACAGGAGTTACAGGAGTACAGGGGTACAGGAGTACAAGAGTACAGAAGTACAGGAGAACAGGAGTAACATGGGTACAGAGTACAGGAGTACAGGAGTACAGGAGTAAAAAGGGTACAGAAGTACAGGAGTATAGGAGTAACAGGAGTACAGGAGTAACAAGAGTACAGAAGTACAGGAGTAACAGGAGTACAGGAGTACAGGAGTAACAGAAGTACAGGAGTACAGGAGTACAGGAGTAACAAGAGTACAGAAGTACAGGAGTAACAAGAGTACAGGAGTACAGGGGTACAGAAGTACAGAAGTACAGGAGTACAGGAGTAACAAGAGTACAGGAGTACAGGAGTTACAGGAGTTACAGGAGTACAGGGGTACAGAAGTACAGAACTACAGGAGTGCAGGAATAACAGGAGTACAGGAGTATCAAGAGTACAGAAGTACAGGAGTACAGAAGTAACAAGAGTACAGGATTACAGGGGTACAGGAGTACAGACGTACAGGACTACAGAAGTACAGGAGTAACAAGAGCACAGAGGTACAGGGGTACAGGAGTGCAGAAGTACAGGAGTACAGTAGTACAGGTGTAACAGTGGTACAGGAGTAACAAGAGTACAGGAGTACAGGTGTAAAAGGAGTAGAGGAGTGCAGGAGTAACAGGAGAACAGGAGTACAGGAGTAACAAGAGTACAGAAGTACAGGAGTACAGGAGTAACAAGAGTATAGAAGTACAGGAGTACAGGAGTAACAAAAGTACAGGAGTACAGAAGTACAGAAGTACAGGAGTAACAGGAGTACAGGAGTAACAAGAGTGCAGAAGTACAGGAGTACAGAAGTACAGGAGTACAGAAGTACAGGAGTACAGAAGTAAAAGGAGTACAGGAGTAACAAGAGTACAGGAGCAACAAGAGTACAGGAGTACAGGAGTACAGGGGTACAGAAGTACAGGAGTACCGAAGTACAGTAGTACAGAAGTACAGAAGTAACAGGGGTAACAGGAGTACAGGAGTAACAAGATTACAGGAGTACAGGAGTTACAGGAGTACAGGGGTACAGAAGTACAGGAGTACAGGAGTACAGATGTACAGGAGTACAGATGTACAGAAGTACTGAAGTACAGGAGTAACAGTAGTACAGGAGTAACAAGAGTACAGAAGTACAGGAGTAACAAGAGTACAGAGGTACAGGGGTACAGGAGTGCAGAAGTACAGGAGTACAGTAGTACAGGTGTAACACAGGTACAGGAGTAACAAGAGTACAGGAGTACAGGTGTAAAAGGAGTAGAGGAGTGCAGGAGTAACAGGAGTACAGGAGTAACAAGAGTACAGAAGTACAGGAGTACAAGAGTAACAAGAGTATAGAAGTACAGGAGTACAGGAGTAACAAAAGTACAGGAGTACAGACGTACAGGAGTACCGAAGTACAGTAGTACAGGCGTACAGAAGTAACAGGGGTAACAGGAGTACAGGAGTAACAAGATTACAGGAGTACAGGAGTTTCAGGAGTACAGGGGTACAGAAGTACAGGAGTACAGGAGTACAGATGTACAGGAGTACAGGGGTTACAGGAGTACAGGGGTACAGAAGTACAGGAGTACAGGAGTAACATGGGTACAGAGGTACAGGAGTACAGGAGTAAAAAGGGTACAGAAGTACAGGAGTATAGGAGTAACAGGAGTACAGGAGTACAGGAGTAACAAAAGTACAGGAGTACAGAAGTACAGGAGTACAGGAGTAACAGGAGTACAGGAGTAACAAGAGTACAGAAGTACAGGAGTACTGAAGTACAGGAGTACAGAAGTACAGGAGTAACAGAAGTACAGAAGTACAGGAGTACAGGAGTAACAAGAGTACAGAAGTACAAGAGTAACAAGAGTACACGAGTACAGGGGTACAGAAGTACAGGAGAACAGAAGTACAGAAGTACAGGAGTACAGAAGTACAAAATTAACAGGGGAAAAAGGAGTACAGGAGTAACAAGAGTACAGAAGTACAGGAGTAATAGGAGTACAGAAGTACAGGAGTACAGGAGTAACAGGAGTAACAGGAGTACAGGAGTATCAGGAGAACAAAAGTACAGGAATACAGAAGTACAGGAGTGCAGGAGTAACAGTAGTACAGTAGTAAAAGGAGTACAGGAGTACAGGAGTACGGAAGTACAGGAGTACAGGTGTACAGAAGTACAGAAGTAACAGAGGTAACAGGTGTACAGGAGTAACAAGAGTACAGGAGTACAGGAGTTACAGGAGTACAGCGGTACAGAAGTACAGGAGTACATGGGTACAGGAGTACAGGAGTAACAGTAGAACAGGAGTAACAAGAGTACAGGAGTACAGGAGTACAGAAGTACAGAAGCAACAGGAGTACAGGAGTAACAAGAGTTACAGGAGTACAGGGATACAGAAGTACAGAAATACAGGAGTACAGGAGTAACAGGAGTACAGAAGTACAGGAGTACAGAAGTACAGAAGTAACAGGAGTACAGGAGTAACAAGAGTACAGGAATACAGGAGTTACAGGAGTACAGGAGTACAGACTTACAGGAGTACAGGAGTAACATGGGTACAGAGGTACAGGGGTACAGGAGTACAGGAGTAAAAAGGGTACAGAAGTACAGGAGTATAGGAGTAACAGGAGTACAGGAGTAACAAGAGTACAGAAGTACAGGAGTAACAGGAGTACAGAAGTACAGGAGTAACAGTAGTACAGGAGCACAGGAGTACAGAAGTACAGGAGTACAGCAGTAACAGGAGTACAGGAGTATCAGGAGAACAAAAGTACAGGAATACAGAAGTACAGGAGTACAGAAGTAACAGTAGTACAGTAGTAACAGGAGTACAGGAGTACAGGAGTACGGAAGTACAGGAGTACAGAAGTACAGAAGTAACAGAGGTAACAGGTGTACAGGAGTAACAAGAGTACAGGAGTACAGGAGTTACAGGAGTACAGCGGTACAGGAGTACAGGAGTAACAGTAGAACAGGAGTAACAAGAGTACAGGAGTACAGGAGTACACAAGTACAGAAGCAACAGGAGTACAGGAGTAACAGGAGTACAGGAATACAGGAGTTACAGGAGTACAGGGGTACAGGAGTACAGGAGTACAGAAGTACAGGAGTACAGGAGTAACATGGGTACAGAGGTACAGGAGTACAGGAGTACAGGAGTAAAAAGGGTACAGAAGTACAGGAGTATAGGAGTAACAGGAGTACAGGAGTACAGGAGTAACAAAAGTACAGGAGTACAGAAGTACAGAAGTACAGGAGTAACAGGAGTACAGGAGTAACAAGAGTACAGAAGTACAGGAGTACAGAAGTACAGGAGTACAGAAGTACAGGAGTAACAGAAGTACAGAAGTACAGGAGTACAGGAGTAACAAGAGTACAGAAGTACAGAAGTACAGGAGTACAGGAGTACAGAAGTACAGGAGTAACAGAAGTACAGAAGTACAGGAGTACAGGAGTAACAAGAGTACAGAAGTACAAGAGTAACAAGAGTACACGAGTACAGGGGTACAGAAGTACAGGAGAACAGAAGTACAGAAGTACAGGAGTACAGAAGTACAAAATTAACAGGGGAAAAAGGAGTACAGGAGTAACAATAGTACAGAAGTACAGGAGTAACAGGAGTACAGAAGTCCAGGAGTAACAGTAGTACAGGAGCACAGGAGTACAGACGTACAGGAGTACAGGAGTAACAGGAGTAACAGGAGTACAGGAGTATCAGGAGAACAAAAGTACAGGAATACAGAAGTACAGGAGTGCAGGAGTAACAGTAGTACAGTAGTAAAAGGAGTACAGGAGTACAGGAGTACGGAAGTACAGGAGTACAGGTGTACAGAAGTACAGAAGTAACAGAGGTAACAGGTGTACAGGAGTAACAAGAGTACAGGAGTACAGGTGTTACAGGAGTACAGCGGTACAGAAGTACAGGAGTACATGGGTACAGGAGTACAGGAGTAACAGTAGAACAGGAGTAACAAGAGTACAGGAGTACAGGAGTACAGAAGTACAGAAGCAACAGGAGTACAGGAGTAACAAGAGTTACAGGAGTACAGGGGTACAGAAGTACAGATATACAGGAGTACAGGAGTAACAGGAGTACAGAAGTACAGGAGTACAGAAGTACAGAAGTAACAGGAGTACAGGAGTAACAAGAGTACAGGAATACAGGAGTTACAGGAGTACAGGGGTACAGGAGTACAAGAGTACAGAAGTACAGGAGAACAGGAGTAACATGGGTACAGAGTACAGGAGTACAGGAGTACAGGAGTAAAAAGGGTACAGAAGTACAGGAGTATAGGAGTAACAGGAGTACAGGAGTAACAAGAGTACAGAAGTACAGGAGTAACAGGAGTACAGGAGTACAGGAGTAACAGAAGTACAGGAGTACAGGAGTAACAAGAGTACAGAAGTACAGGAGTAACAAGAGTACAGGAGTACAGGGGTACAGAAGTACAGAAGTACAGGAGTACAGGAGTAACAAGAGTACAGGAGTACAGGAGTTACAGGAGTTACAGGAGTACAGGGGTACAGAAGTACAGAACTACAGGAGTGCAGGAATAACAGGAGTACAGGAGTATCAAGAGTACAGAAGTACAGGAGTACAGAAGTAACAAGAGTACAGGAGTACAGGGGTACAGGAGTACAGACGTACAGGACTACAGAAGTACAGGAGTAACAAGAGCACAGAGGTACAGGGGTACAGGAGTGCAGAAGTACAGGAGTACAGTAGTACAGGTGTAACAGTGGTACAGGAGTAACAAGAGTACAGGAGTACAGGTGTAAAAGGAGTAGAGGAGTGCAGGAGTAACAGGAGAACAGGAGTACAGGAGTAACAAGAGTACAGAAGTACAGGAGTACAGGAGTAACAAGAGTATAGAAGTACAGGAGTACAGGAGTAACAAAAGTACAGGAGTACAGAAGTACAGAAGTACAGGAGTAACAGGAGTACAGGAGTAACAAGAGTGCAGAAGTACAGGAGTACAGAAGTACAGGAGTACAGAAGTACAGGAGTACAGAAGTAAAAGGAGTACAGGAGTAACAAGAGTACAGGAGCAACAAGAGTACAGGAGTACAGGAGTACAGGGGTACAGAAGTACAGGAGTACCGAAGTACAGTAGTACAGAAGTACAGAAGTAACAGGGGTAACAGGAGTACAGGAGTAACAAGATTACAGGAGTACAGGAGTTACAGGAGTACAGGGGTACAGAAGTACAGGAGTACAGGAGTACAGATGTACAGGAGTACAGATGTACAGAAGTACAGAAGTACAGGAGTAACAGTAGTACAGGAGTAACAAGAGTACAGAAGTACAGGAGTAACAAGAGTACAGAGGTACAGGGGTACAGGAGTGCAGAAGTACAGGAGTACAGTAGTACAGGTGTAACACAGGTACAGGAGTAACAAGAGTACAGGAGTACAGGTGTAAAAGGAGTAGAGGAGTGCAGGAGTAACAGGAGTACAGGAGTAACAAGAGTACAGAAGTACAGGAGTACAAGAGTAACAAGAGTATAGAAGTACAGGAGTACAGGAGTAACAAAAGTACAGGAGTACAGACGTACAGGAGTACCGAAGTACAGTAGTACAGGCGTACAGAAGTAACAGGGGTAACAGGAGTACAGGAGTAACAAGATTACAGGAGTACAGGAGTTTCAGGAGTACAGGGGTACAGAAGTACAGGAGTACAGGAGTACAGATGTACAGGAGTACAGGGGTTACAGGAGTACAGGGGTACAGAAGTACAGGAGTACAGGAGTAACATGGGTACAGAGGTACAGGAGTACAGGAGTAAAAAGGGTACAGAAGTACAGGAGTATAGGAGTAACAGGAGTACAGGAGTACAGGAGTAACAAAAGTACAGGAGTACAGAAGTACAGGAGTACAGGAGTAACAGGAGTACAGGAGTAACAAGAGTACAGAAGTACAGGAGTACTGAAGTACAGGAGTACAGAAGTACAGGAGTAACAGAAGTACAGAAGTACAGGAGTACAGGAGTAACAAGAGTACAGAAGTACAAGAGTAACAAGAGTACACGAGTACAGGGGTACAGAAGTACAGGAGAACAGAAGTACAGAAGTACAGGAGTACAGAAGTACAAAATTAACAGGGGAAAAAGGAGTACAGGAGTAACAAGAGTACAGAAGTACAGGAGTAACAGGAGTACAGAAGTACAGGAGTACAGGAGTAACAGGAGTAACAGGAGTACAGGAGTATCAGGAGAACAAAAGTACAGGAATACAGAAGTACAGGAGTGCAGGAGTAACAGTAGTACAGTAGTAAAAGGAGTACAGGAGTACAGGAGTACGGAAGTACAGGAGTACAGGTGTACAGAAGTACAGAAGTAACAGAGGTAACAGGTGTACAGGAGTAACAAGAGTACAGGAGTACAGGAGTTACAGGAGTACAGCGGTACAGAAGTACAGGAGTACATGGGTACAGGAGTACAGGAGTAACAGTAGAACAGGAGTAACAAGAGTACAGGAGTACAGGAGTACAGGAGTATCAGGAGAACAAAAGTACAGGAATACAGAAGTACAGGAGTGCAGGAGTAACAGTAGTACAGTAGTAAAAGGAGTACAGGAGTACAGGAGTACGGAAGTACAGGAGTACAGGTGTACAGAAGTACAGAAGTAACAGAGGTAACAGGTGTACAGGAGTAACAAGAGTACAGGAGTACAGGAGTTACAGGAGTACAGCGGTACAGAAGTACAGGAGTACATGGGTACAGGAGTACAGGAGTAACAGTAGAACAGGAGTAACAAGAGTACAGGAGTACAGGAGTACAGAAGTACAGAAGCAACAGGAGTACAGGAGTAACAAGAGTTACAGGAGTACAGGGATACAGAAGTACAGAAATACAGGAGTACAGGAGTAACAGGAGTACAGAAGTACAGGAGTACAGAAGTACAGAAGTAACAGGAGTACAGGAGTAACAAGAGTACAGGAATACAGGAGTTACAGGAGTACAGGAGTACAGACTTACAGGAGTACAGGAGTAACATGGGTACAGAGGTACAGGGGTACAGGAGTACAGGAGTAAAAAGGGTACAGAAGTACAGGAGTATAGGAGTAACAGGAGTACAGGAGTAACAAGAGTACAGAAGTACAGGAGTAACAGGAGTACAGGAGTACAGGAGTAACAGAAGTACAGGAGTACAGGAGTACAGGAGTAACAAGAGTACAGAAGTACAGGAGTAACAAGAGTACAGGAGTACAGGGGTACAGAAGTACAGAAGTACAGAAGTAACAGGGGTAACAGGAGTACAGGAGTAACAAGAGTACAGGAGTACAGGAGTTACAGGAGTTACAGGAGTACAGGGGTACAGAAGTACAGAACTACAGGAGTTCAGGAATAACAGGAGTACAGGAGTATCAAGAGTACAGAAGTACAGGAGTACAGAAGTAACAAGAGTACAGGAGTACAGGGGTACAGGAGTACAGGAGTACAGACGTACAGGACTACAGAAGTACAGGAGTAACAAGAGCACAGAGGTACAGGGGTACAGGAGTGCAGAAGTACAGGAGTACAGTAGTACAGGTGTAACAGTGGTACAGGAGTAACAAGAGTACAGGAGTACAGGTGTAAAAGGAGTAGCGGAGTGCAGGAGTAACAGGAGAACAGGAGTACAGGAGTAACAAGAGTACAGAAGTACAGGAGTACAGGAGTAACAAGAGTATAGAAGTACAGGAGTACAGGAGTAACAAAAGTACAGGAGTACGGAAGTACAGAAGTACAGGAGTAACAGGAGTACAGGAGTAACAAGAGTGCAGAAGTACAGGAGTACAGAAGTACAGGAGTACAGAAGTAAAAGGAGTACAGGAGTAACAAGAGTACAGGAGTAACAAGAGTACAGGAGTACAGGAGTACAGGAGTACAGGGGTACAGAAGTACAGGAGTACCGAAGTACAGTAGTACAGAAGTACAGAAGTAACAGGGGTAACAGGAGTACAGGAGTAACAAGATTACAGGAGTACAGGAGTTACAGGAGTACAGGGGTACAGAAGTACAGGAGTACAGGAGTACAATGTACAGGAGTACAGATGTACAGAAGTACAGAAGTACAGGAGTAACAGTAGTACAGGAGTAACAAGAGTACAGAAGTACAGGAGTAACATGAGTACAGAGGTACAGGGGTACAGGAGTGCAGAAGTACAGGAGTACAGTAGTACAGGTGTAACACAGGTACAGGAGTAACAAGAGTACAGGAGTACAGGTGTAAAAGGAGTAGAGGAGTGCAGGAGTAACAGGAGTACAGGAGTAACAAGAGTACAGAAGTACAGGAGTACAAGAGTAACAAGAGTATAGAAGTACAGGAGTACAGGAGTAACAAAAGTACAGGAGTACAGACGTACAGGAGTACCGAAGTACAGTAGTACAGGCGTACAGAAGTAACAGGGGTAACAGGAGTACAGGAATAACTAGATTACAGGAGTACAGGGGTTACAGGAGTACAGGGGTACAGAAGTACAGGAGTACATAGGTACAGGAGTACAGGAGTAACAGTAGTACAGGAGTAACAAGAGTACAGGAGTACAGAAGTACAGAAGCAACAGGAGTACAGGAGTAACAAGAGTACAGGAGTTACAGGAGTACAGGGGTACAGAAGTACAGAAATACAGGAGTACAGGAGTAACAGGAGTACAGAAGTACAGGAGTACAGAAGTACAGAAGTAACAGGAGTACAGGAGTAACAAGAGTACAGGAACACAGGAGTTACAGGAGTACAGGGGTACAGGAGTGCAGGAGTACAGAAGTACAGGAGTACAGGAGTAACATGGGTACAGAGGTACAGGAGTACAGGAGTACAGGAGTAAAAAGGGTACAGAAGTACAGGAGTATAGGAGTAACAGGAGTACAGGAGTAACAAGAGTACAGAAGTACAGGAGTAACAGGAGTACAGGAGTACAGGGGTACAGAAGTACAGAAATACAGGAGTACAGGAGTAACAGGAGTACAGAAGTACAGGAGTACAGAAGTAACAGGAGTACAGGAGTAACAAGAGTACAGGAACACAGGAGTTACAGGAGTACAGGGGTACAGGAGTACAGGAGTACAGAAGTACAGGAGTACAGGGGTAACATGGGTACAGAGGTACAGGAGTACAGGAGTAAAAAGGGTACAGAAGTACAGGAGTATAGGAGTAACAGGAGTACAGGAGTAACAAGAGTACAGAAGTACAGGAGTAACAGGAGTACAGGAGTACAGGAGTAACAGAAGTACAGGAGTACAGGAGTACAGGAGTAACAAGAGTACAGAAGTACAGGAGTAACAAGACTACAGGAGTACAGGAGTACAGGGGTACAGAAGTACAGAAGTACAGGAGTACAGAAGTACAGAAGTAACAGGGGTAACAGGAGTACAGGAGTAACAAGAGTACAGGAGTACAGGAGTTACACGAGTTACAGGAGTACAGGGGTACAGAAGTACAGAACTACAGGAGTGCAGGAATAACAGGAGTACAGGAGTATCAAGAGTACAGAAATACAGGAGTACAGAAGTAACAAGAGTACAGGAGTATAGGGGTACAGGATTACAGGAGTACAGTAGTACAGGTGTAACAGGGGTACAGGAGTAACAAGAGTACAGGAGTACAGGTGTAAAAGGAGTAGAGGAGTGCAGGAGTAACAGGAGAACAGGAGTACAGGAGTAACAAGAGTACAGAAGTATAGGAGTGCAGGAGTAACAAGAGTATAGAAGTATCAGGAGGACAGGAGTAACAAAAGTACAGGAGTACAGAAGTACAGGAGTAACAGGAGTACAGGAGTAACAAGAGTACAGAAGTACAGGAGTACAGAAGTACAGGAGTACAGAAGTACAGGAGTAACAGAAGTACAGAAGTACAGGAGTACAGGAGTAACACGAGTACAGAAGTACAAGAGTAACAAGAGTACACGAGTACAGGGGTACAGAAGTACAGGAGAACAGAAGTACTGAAGTACAGGAGTACAGAAGTACAAAATTAACAGGGGAAAAAGGAGTACAGGAGTAACAAGAGTACAGAAGTACAGGAGTAACAGGAGTACAGAAGTACAGGAGTAACAGTAGTACAGGAGCACGGGAGTACAGAAGTACAGGAGTACAGGAGTAACAGGAGTACAGGAGTATCAGGAGAACAAAAGTACAGGAATACAGAAGTACAGGAGTGCAGGAGTAACAGTAGTACAGTAGTAACAGGAGTACAGGAGTACAGGAGTACGGAAGTACAGGAGTACAGGTGTACAGAAGTACAGAAGTAACAGAGGTAACAGGTGTACAGGAGTAACAAGAGTACAGGAGTACAGGAGTTACAGGAGTACAGCGGTACAGAAGTACAGGAGTACATGGGTACAGGAGTACAGGAGTAACAGTAGAACAGGAGTAACAAGAGTACAGGAGTACAGAAGTACAGAAGCAACAGGAGTACAGGAGTAATAAGAGTTACAGGAGTACAGGGGTACAGAAGTACAGAAATACAGGAGTACAGGAGTTACAGGAGTACAGGAGTACAGGAGTACAGAAGTACAGGAGTACAGGAGTACAGGAGTAAAAAGGGTACAGAAGTACAGGAGTATAGGAGTAACAGGAGTACAGGAGTAACAAGAGTACAGACGTACAGGAGTAACAGGAGTACAGGAGTACAGGAGTAACAGAAGTACAGGAGTAACAAGAGTACAGAAGTACAGGAGTAACAAGAGTACAGGAGTACAGGAGTACAGGGGTACAGAAGTACAGAAGTAACAGGGGTAACAGGAGTACAGGAGTAACAAGAGTGCAGGGGTACAGGAGTTACAGGAGTTACAGGAGTACAGGGGTACAGAAGTACAGAACTACAGGAGTGCAGCAATAACAGGAGTACAGGAGTATCAAGAGTACAGAAGTACAGGAGTACAGAAGTAACAAGAGTACAGGAGTACAGGGGTACAGGAGTACAGGAGTACAGACGTACAGGACTACAGAAGTACAGGAGTAACAAGAGTACAGAGGTACAGGGGTACAGGAGTGCAGAAGTACAGGAGTACAGTAGTACAGGTGTAACAGGGGTACAGGAGTAACAAGAGTACAGGAGTACAGGTGTAAAAGGAGTAGAGGAGTGCAGGAGTAACAGGAGAACAGGAGTACAGGAGTAACAAGAGTACAGAAGTACAGGAGTACAGGAGTAACAAGAGTATAGAAGTACAGGAGTACAGGAGTAACAAAAGTACAGGAGTACAGAAGTACAGAAGTACAGGAGTAACAGGAGTACAGGAGTAACAAGAGTGCAGAAGTACAGGAGTACAGAAGTACAGGAGTACAGAAGTAAAAGGAGTACAGGAGTAACAAGAGTACAGGAGTAACAAGAGTACAGGAGTACAGGAGTACAGGGGTACAGAAGTACAGGAGTACCGAAGTTCAGTAATACCGAAGTACAGAAGTAACAGGGGTAACAGGAGTACAGGAGTAACAAGATTACAGGAGTACAGGAGTTACAGGAGTACAGGGGTACAGGAGTACAGGAGTACAGGAGTACAGATGTACAGGAGTACAGGAGTACAGATGTACAGGAGTACAGAAGTACCAGAGTAACAGTAGTACAGGAGTAACAAGAGTACAGAGGTACAAGGGTACAGGAGTGCAGAAGTACAGGAGTACAGTAGTACAGGTGTAACAGGGGTACAGGAATAACAAGAGTACAGGAGTACAGGTGTAAATGGAGTAGAGGAGTGCAGGAGTAACAGGAGTACAGGAGTAACAAGAGTACAGAAGTACAGGAGTACAAGAGTAACAAGAGTATAGAAGTACAGGAGTACAGGAGTAACAAAAGTACAGGAGTACAGAAGTACAGGAGTACCGAAGTACAGTAGTACAGGCGTTCAGAAGTAACAGGGGTAACAGGAGTACAGGAGTAACAAGATTACAGGAGTACAGGAGTTACAGGAGTACAGGGGTACAGACGTATAGGAGTACAGGAGTACAGAAGTACTGGAGTACAGGAGTACACGTTTAACAGGATTACAGGAGTGCAGGAGTACAGAAGTACAGGAGTACAGGAGTTTCAGGAGTACAGGAGTACAGAAGTACAGAAGTACAGGAGTACAGGAGTAACAAGTGTACAGGAGCACAGGAGTATAGATGTGCAGGAGTACAGAAGTACAGAAGTACAGGAGTACAGAAGTACAGGCGTACAGGAGTGCAGGAGTAGCAAGAGTACAGGAGTACAGGTGTAATAGGAGTACAGGAGTGCAGGAGTAACAGGAGTACAGGAGTAACAAGAGTACAGGAGTAAGAAAAATGCAGACATACAGGAGTACAGAAATACAGGAGTACAGGAGTAACAGGAGTACAGGAGTAACAAGTGTACAGGAGCACAGGAGTACAGATGTACAGGAGTACAGAAGTACAGAAGTACAGGAGTACAGGAGTAACAGGAGTACAGGAGTACAGGAGTAACAGCAGTACAGAAGTACAGGAGTACAGAAGTACAGGCGTACAGGACTCAGGAGTAACAACTGTACGGGAGTACAGGTGTACAGAAGTACAGGAGTAACAGAAGTACAGGAGTAACAAGAGTACAGACGTACAGGACTACAGGAGTAACAAGGGTACAGAGGTACAGGAGTACAGGAGTACAGGAGTAACAAGGGTACAGAAGTGCAGGAGTTCAGGAGTACAGGAGCACAGGAGTAACAAGAGTACAGAAGTACAGGAGTACAGAAGTTCAGGAATACAGAAGTAACAGTAGTATAGGAGTAACAAGAGTACAGGTGTTACAAGAGTACAGGAGTACAGGGGTACCGAAGTACAGGAGTACAGAAGTACAGAAGAACAGAAGTAACAGCGGTAACAGGAGTATAGGAGTAACAAGAGTACAGGAGTACAGGAGTTACAGGAGTACAGGGGTAAAGAAGTACAGGAGTACCAGAGTACAGGAGTACAGGGGTACAGATGTACAGGAGTACAGAAGTACAGGAGTACAGGAGTACCGAGGTAGAGATGTACAGGAGTACAGAAGTACAGGAGTACAGGAGTAACAGGAGTACAGAAGTACAGGAGTACAGAAGTACAGGAGTAACAGTTGTACAGGAGTAACAAGAGTACAGAAGTACAGGGGTACAGGAGTACAGGAGTACAGACATACAGGAGTACAGAAGTACAGGAGTAACAAGAGTACAGAAGTACAGGAGTGCAGAAGTACTGGAGTACAGGAGTAACAAGAGTACAGGAGTACAGAAGTACAGGAGTACAGGAGTACATGTGTAACAGGAGTACAGGAGTGCAGGAGTAACACGGGTACACGAGAAACAAGACTACAGGAGTGAGAAGAGTTCAGACGTGCAGGAGTAGAGAAATACAGGATTACAGGAGTAACAGGAGTACAGGAGCAACAAAGTGTACAGGAGCACAGGAGTACAGAAGTACAGGAGTACAGGTGTAATAGGAGTACAGGCGTAACAAGAGTACAGGTGCAACAGGATTACAGGAGTGCAGGAATAACTGGAATACAGGAGTAACAAGAGTACAGGAGTAAGAAGATACAGACGTACAGGAGTACAGAAATACAGGAGTACAGGAGTAACAGGAGTACAGGAGTAACAAGAGTACAGGAATACAGGAGTTACAGGAGTACAGGGGTACAGGAGTACAGGAGTACAGACGTACAGGAGTACAGGAGTAACATGGGTACAGAGGTACAGGGGTACAGGAGTACAGGAGTAAAAAGGGTACAGAAGTACAGGAGTATAGGAGTAACAGGAGTACAGGAGTAACAAGAGTACAGAAGTACAGGAGTAACAGGAGTACAGGAGTACAGGAGTAACAGAAGTACAGGAGTACAGGAGTACAGGAGTAACAAGAGTACAGAAGTACAGGAGTAACAAGACTACAGGAGTACAGGGGTACAGAAGTACAGAAGTACAGAAGTAACAGGGGTAACAGGAGTACAGGAGTAACAAGAGTACAGGAGTACAGGAGTTACAGGAGTTACAGGAGTACAGGGGTACAGAAGTACAGAACTACAGGAGTGCAGGAATAACAGGAGTACAGGAGTATCAAGAGTACAGAAGTACAGGAGTACAGAAGTAACAAGAGTACAGGAGTACAGGAGTACAGGGGTACAGGAGTACAGACGTACAGGACTACAGAAGTACAGGAGTAACAAGAGCACAGAGGTACAGGGGTACAGGAGTGCAGAAGTACAGGAGTACAGTAGTACAGGTGTAACAGTGGTACAGGAGTAACAAGAGTACAGGAGCACAGGTGTAAAAGGAGTAGCGGAGTGCAGGAGTAACAGGAGAACAGGAGTACAGGAGTAACAAGAGTACAGAAGTACAGGAGTACAGGAGTAACAAGAGTATAGAAGTACAGGAGTACAGGAGTAACAAAAGTACAGGAGTACAGAAGTACAGAAGTACAGGAGTAACAGGAGTACAGGAGTAACAAGAGTGCAGAAGTACAGGAGTACAGAAGTACAGGAGTACAGAAGTACAGGAGTACAGAAGTAAAAGGAGTACAGGAGTAACAAGAGTACAGGAGTACAGGAGTACAGGAGTACAGGAGTACAGGGGTACAGAAGTACAGGAGTACCGAAGTACAGTAGTACAGAAGTACAGAAGCAACAGGGGTAACAGGAGTACAGGAGTAACAAGATTACAGGAGTACAGGAGTTACAGGAGTACAGGGGTACAGAAGTACAGGAGTACAGGAGTACAGATGTACAGGAGTACAGATGTACAGAAGTACAGGAGTACAGGAGTAACAGTAGTACAGGAGTAACAAGAGTACAGAAGTACAGGAGTAACATGAGTACAGAGGTACAGGGGTACAGGAGTGCAGAAGTACAGGAGTACAGTAGTACAGGTGTAACACAGGAACAGGAGTAACAAGAGTACAGGAGTACAGGTGTAAAAGGAGTAGAGGAGTGCAGGAGTAACAGGAGTACAGGAGTAACAAGAGTACAGAAGTACAGGAGTACAAGAGTAACAAGAGTATAGAAGTACAGGAGTACAGGAGTAACAAAAGTACAGGAGTACAGACGTACAGGAGTACCGAAGTACAGTAGTACAGGCGTACAGAAGTAACAGGGGTAACAGGAGTACAGGAGTAACTAGATTACAGGAGTACAGGAGTTTCAGGAGTACAGGGGTACGGAAGTACAGGAGTACAGATGTACAGGAGTACAGGGGTTACAGGAGTACAGGGGTACAGAAGTACAGGAGTACATAGGTACAGGAGTACAGGAGTAACAGTAGTACAGGAGTAACAAGAGTACAGGAGTACAGAAGTACAGAAGCAACAGGAGTACAGGAGTAACAAGAGTACAGGAGTTACAGGAGTACAGGGGTACAGAAGTACAGAAATACAGGAGTACAGGAGTAACAGGAGTACAGAAGTACAGGAGTACAGAAGTACAGAAGTAACAGGAGTACAGGAGTAACAAGAGTACAGGAACACAGGAGTTACAGGAGTACAGGGGTACAGGAGTGCAGGAGTACAGGAGTACAGGAGTACAGGAGTAACATGGGTACAGAGGTACAGGAGTACAGGAGTACAGGAGTAAAAAGGGTACAGAAGTACAGGAGTATAGGAGTAACAGGAGTACAGGAGTAACAAGAGTACAGAAGTACAGGAGTAACAGGAGTACAGGAGTACAGGGGTACAGAAGTACAGAAATACAGGAGTACAGGAGTAACAGGAGTACAGAAGTACAGGAGTACAGAAGTACAGAAGTAACAGGAGTACAGGAGTAACAAGAGTACAGGAACACAGGAGTTACAGGAGTACAGGGGTACAGGAGTACAGGAGTACAGAAGTACAGGAGTACAGGGGTAACATGGGTACAGAGGTACAGGAGTACAGGAGTAAAAAGGGTACAGAAGTACAGGAGTATAGGAGTAACAGGAGTACAGGAGTAACAAGAGTACAGAAGTACAGGAGTAACAGGAGTACAGGAGTACAGGAGTAACAGAAGTACAGGAGTACAGGAGTACAGGAGTAACAAGAGTACAGAAGTACAGGAGTAACAAGACTACAGGAGTACAGGAGTACAGGGGTACAGAAGTACAGAAGTACAGGAGTACAGAAGTACAGAAGTAACAGGGGTAACAGGAGTACAGGAGTAACAAGAGTACAGGAGTACAGGAGTTACACGAGTTACAGGAGTACAGGGGTACAGAAGTACAGAACTACAGGAGTGCAGGAATAACAGGAGTACAGGAGTATCAAGAGTACAGGAGTATAGGGGTACAGAAGTAACAAGAGTACAGGAGTACAGGGGTACAGGATTACAGGAGTACAGTAGTACAGGTGTAACAGGGGTACAGGAGTAACAAGAGTACAGGAGTACAGGTGTAAAAGGAGTAGAGGAGTGCAGGAGTAACAGGAGAACAGGAGTACAGGAGTAACAAGAGTACAGAAGTATAGGAGTGCAGGAGTAACAAGAGTATAGAAGTATCAGGAGTACAGGAGTAACAAAAGTACAGGAGTACAGAAGTACAGAAGTACAGGAGTAACAGAAGTACAGGAGTAACAAGAGTACAGAAGTACAGGAGTACAGAAGTACAGGAGTACAGAAGTACAGGAGTAACAGAAGTACAGAAGTACAGGAGTACAGGAGTAACAAGAGTACAGAAGTACAAGAGTAACAAGAGTACACGAGTACAGGGGTACAGAAGTACAGGAGAACAGAAGTACAGAAGTACAGGAGTACAGAAGTACAAAATTAACAGGGGAAAAAGGAGTACAGGAGTAACAAGAGTACAGAAGTACAGGAGTAACAGGAGTACAGACGTACAGGAGTAACAGTAGTACAGGAGCACAGGAGTACAGAAGTACAGGAGTACAGGAGTAACAGGAGTACAGGAGTATCAGGAGAACAAAAGTACAGGAATACAGAAGTACAGGAGTACAGAAGGAACAGTAGTACAGTAGTAACAGGAGTACAGGAGTACAGGAGTACGGAAGTACAGGAGTACAGGTGTACAGAAGTACAGAAGTAACAGAGGTAACAGGTGTACAGGAGTAACAAGAGTACAGGAGTACAGGAGTTACAGGAGTACAGCGGTACAGAAGTACAGGAGTACAGGAGTACAGGAGTACAGGAGTAACAGTAGAACAGGAGTAACAAGAGTACAGGAGTACAGGAGTACAGAAGTACAGAAGCGACAGGAGTACAGGAGTAACAAGAGTACAGGAATACAGGAGTTACAGGAGTACAGGGGTACAGGAGTACAGAAGTACAGGAGTACAGGAGTAACATGGGTACAGAGGTACAGGAGTACAGGAGTAAAAAGGGTACAGAAGTACAGGAGTATAGGAGTAACAGGAGTACAGGAGTACAGGAGTAACAAAAGTACAGGAGTACAGAAGTACAGAAGTAACAGAGGTAACAGGTGTACAGGAGTAACAAGAGTACAGGAGTACAGGAGTTACAGGAGTACAGCGGTACAGAAGTACAGGAGTACATGGGTACAGGAGTACAGGAGTAACAGTAGAACAGGAGTAACAAGAGTACAGGAGTACAGAAGTACAGAAGCAACAGGAGTACAGGAGTAATAAGAGTTACAGGAGTACAGGGGTACAGAAGTACAGAAATACAGGAGTACAGGAGTTACAGGAGTACAGGAGTACAGGAGTACAGAAGTACAGGAGTACAGGAGTACAGGAGTAAAAAGGGTACAGAAGTACAGGAGTATAGGAGTAACAGGAGTACAGGAGTAACAAGAGTACAGACGTACAGGAGTAACAGGAGTACAGGAGTACAGGAGTAACAGAAGTACAGGAGTAACAAGAGTACAGAAGTACAGGAGTAACAAGAGTACAGGAGTACAGGAGTACAGGGGTACAGAAGTACAGAAGTAACAGGGGTAACAGGAGTACAGGAGTAACAAGAGTACAGGGGTACAGGAGTTACAGGAGTTACAGGAGTACAGTGGTACAGAAGTACAGAACTACAGGAGTGCAGCAATAACAGGAGTACAGGAGTATCAAGAGTACAGAAGTACAGGAGTACAGAAGTAACAAGAGTACAGGAGTACAGGGGTACAGGAGTACAGGAGTACAGACGTACAGGACTACAGAAGTACAGGAGTAACAAGAGCACAGAGGTACAGGGGTACAGGAGTGCAGAAGTACAGGAGTACAGTAGTACAGGTGTAACAGGGGTACAGGAGTAACAAGAGTACAGGAGTACAGGTGTAAAAGGAGTAGAGGAGTGCAGGAGTAACAGGAGAACAGGAGTACAGGAGTAACAAGAGTACAGAAGTACAGGAGTACAGGAGTAACAAGAGTATAGAAGTACAGGAGTACAGGAGTAACAAAAGTACAGGAGTACAGAAGTACAGAAGTACAGGAGTAACAGGAGTACAGGAGTAACAAGAGTGCAGAAGTACAGGAGTACAGAAGTACAGGAGTACAGAAGTAAAAGGAGTACAGGAGTAACAAGAGTACAGGAGTAACAAGAGTACAGGAGTACAGGAGTACAGGGGTACAGAAGTACAGGAGTACCGAAGTTCAGTAATACCGAAGTACAGAAGTAACAGGGGTAACAGGAGTACAGGAGTAACAAGATTACAGGAGTACAGGAGTTACAGGAGTACAGGGGTACAGGAGTACAGGAGTACAGGAGTACAGATGTACAGGAGTACAGGAGTACAGATGTACAGGAGTACAGAAGTACCAGAGTAACAGTAGTACAGGAGTAACAAGAGTACAGAGGTACAGGGGTACAGGAGTGCAGAAGTACAGGAGTACAGTAGTACAGGTGTAACAGGGGTACAGGAGTGCAGAAGTACAGGAGTACAGTAGTACAGGTGTAACAAGGGTACAGGAATAACAAGAGTACAGGAGTACAGGTGTAAATGGAGTGGAGGAGTGCAGGAGTAACAGGAGTACAGGAGTAACAAGAGTACAGAAGTACAGGAGTACAAGAGTAACAAGAGTATAGAAGTACAGGAGTACAGGAGTAACAAAAGTACAGGAGTACAGAAGTACAGGAGTACCGAAGTACAGTAGTACAGGCGTTCAGAAGTAACAGGGGTAACAGGAGTACAGGAGTAACAAGATTACAGGAGTACAGGAGTTACAGGAGTACAGGGGTACAGACGTACAGGAGTACAGGAGTACAGAAGTACTGGAGTACAGGAGTACACGTTTAACAGGATTACAGGAGTGCAGGAGTACAGAAGTACAGGAGTACAGGAGTTTCAGGAGTACAGGAGTACAGAAGTACAGAAGTACAGGAGTACAGGAGTAACAAGTGTACAGGAGCACAGGAGTATAGATGTGCAGGAGTACAGAAGTACAGAAGTACAGGAGTACAGAAGTACAGGCGTACAGGAGTGCAGGAGTAGCAAGAGTACAGGAGTACAGGTGTAATAGGAGTACAGGAGTGCAGGAGTAACAGGAGTACAGGAGTAACAAGAGTACAGGAGTAAGAAAAATGCAGACATACAGGAGTACAGAAATACAGGAGTACAGGAGTAACAGGAGTACAGGAGTAACAAGTGTACAGGAGCACAGGAGTACAGATGTACAGGAGTACAGAAGTACAGAAGTACAGGAGTACAGGAGTAACAGGAGTACAGGAGTACAGGAGTAACAGCAGTACAGAAGTACAGGAGTACAGAAGTACAGGCGTACAGGACTCAGGAGTAACAACTGTACGGGAGTACAGGTGTACAGAAGTACAGGAGTTACAGAAGTACAGGAGTAACAAGAGTACAGACGTACAGGACTACAGGAGTAACAAGGGTACAGAGGTACAGGAGTACAGGAGTACAGGAGTAACAAGGGTACAGAAGTGCAGGAGTTCAGGAGTACAGGAGTACAGGAGTAACAAGAGTACAGAAGTACAGGAGTACAGAAGTTCAGGAATACAGAAGTAACAGTAGTATAGGAGTAACAAGAGTACAGGTGTTACAAGAGTACAGGAGTACAGGGGTACCGAAGTACAGGAGTACAGAAGTACAGAAGAACAGAAGTAACAGCGGTAACAGGAGTATAGGAGTAACAAGAGTACAGGAGTACAGGAGTTACAGGAGTACAGGGGTAAAGAAGTACAGGAGTACCAGAGTACAGGAGTACAGGGGTACAGATGTACAGGAGTACAGAAGTACAGGAGTACAGGAGTACCGAGGTAGAGATGTACAGGAGTACAGAAGTACAGGAGTACAGGAGTAACAGGAGTACAGAAGTACAGGAGTACAGAAGTACAGGAGTAACAGTTGTACAGGAGTAACAAGAGTACAGAAGTACAGGGGTACAGGAGTACAGGAGTACAGACATACAGGAGTACAGAAGTACAGGAGTAACAAGAGTACAGAAGTACAGGAGTGCAGAAGTACTGGAGTACAGGAGTAACAAGAGTACAGGAGTACAGAAGTACAGGAGTACAGGAGTACATGTGTAACAGGAGTACAGGAGTGCAGGAGTAACACGGGTACACGAGAAACAAGACTACAGGAGTGAGAAGAGTTCAGACGTGCAGGAGTAGAGAAATACAGGATTACAGGAGTAACAGGAGTACAGGAGCAACAAAGTGTACAGGAGCACAGGAGTACAGAAGTACAGGAGTACAGGTGTAATAGGAGTACAGGCGTAACAAGAGTACAGGTGCAACAGGATTACAGGAGTGCAGGAATAACTGGAATACAGGAGTAACAAGAGTACAGGAGTAAGAAGATACAGACGTACAGGAGTACAGAAATACAGGAGTACAGGAGTAACAGGAGTACAGGAGTACAGAAGTACAGAAGTACAGGAGTAACAGGAGTACAGGTGTACAGGAGTAACAGGACTACAGGAGTACAGGAGTACAGGAATACAGGTGTACAGGAGTA